>NC_091772.1:16948603-17573603 GCF_029378745.1 Bos indicus
GCTATAGCCCACCAGGCTCCTCTGTCCATAGGACTCTCCAGGGAAGAATACTCGAGTGGGTAGCAGCTTCCCAGGTGGCGCTAGTGGTAAAAGAACCTGCCTGCCAATGCAGGAGATGTAAGAGACCGTGGACAATCCCTGGGTTGAGAAGATCCTTTGGAGTAGGAAATGGCAACGCACTCTAGTATTCTTGCCTCTTCTCCAGGGGATTCCTCTATTCTTTGTAAAAGTGACAGTGTTAGTTTCTCAGTTGTGTCCAACTCTTTGCGATCCATGGACTGTAGCCCGGTCAGGCTCCTCTGTCCATGGGATTCTCCAGGCAAGAATACTGGAGTGGGCAGCCACTCCCTTCTCCAGGGGATCTTCCCAACCCAGGGATCGAACCTAGGTCTCCCTTGTTGCAGGCAGATTCTTTACCATCTGAGCCACCAGGAAAATCACCTGAATTATGTATATATTTATGTATGGAAATGTGGGTATATAGTGTGTGTGCATGTATTTGCAGTGCGTGTATATGTACATATATACATGGTGTGTGCATATGTGTTTGTATATATTCATGTGTGTATGTATGTGTGTGTATATATACAGTGTGTGCTTGTGTGTGCATATATATACACACACACACAATTTACGTATATGTGTGAGTGCGTGTATATACACACTGAGTGCATGTATGTATTGTGTGTGTGTATCCATTACTGGCTCTGTTTCTCCAGAGAACTTTGACTAACTCAAGCAGATTAGAAAATCCTTCTTCTCTATGGATGGGAAAACTGATTTAAACTGATGAGACTTTTCTTGGGTTAGACCGCAAACAGCCTTTCTGGACTCCAGAGTCCGGATTCCCAGCTAGGGCTGAGCCAGGAGGAGAGCTGAAGGTTGGTCACTTTGAGTGACCAGCACCCCTCTCCCTTCAACCCCAAGGCCGGGGCAGCCCAGGCTAGGGTGGGCTTTGTTGCCTGCAGCTGCTGCCATGAACCCAGCTCTGGGAACCCATCAGCGGCCTGCCTCACCCACACCGAGTGTGGGGAGGGCCTCCGCCTCTGTTAGGTCCAGCAGGCAGGAGGAGCTGTCAGATGGCTTGGCTCTTAGGAGGGGGTTTTCAAGGCCAAGGTCAGAGATTAGTCTGGTTGGCTTTCTCAGTGCCAGCCAAAATATTCTTAACTATAATTAAAACAAAAATGAAAAGAGCCAAATAAAATATGCAGGGACCAAACTTCCCGTACTTTAAATCTGATAATCTAGTTTAAGACCAAGGAATCAAATGAAGTCAAGAAAATTCTTTTGTTTGGCCAAAGTGACCCCACACAACTTGCTGCTTTGTGGAGGGGCTCTGATCCAAGTGGATGCACACAGCAAATTCTCCACAGTGGCTCTACACAAAGCTAGCCTGCAGTTAAATGGGCTCAGTGTAACACGTACACACAGCCAACAGGTACATGGAAAGATGCTCAACATCATCAGTCATCAGGGAAACACAAGTCCAAACTGTTACAGTAGGTCATATGGTTTTCCAAACGTGAAGAAATCGTGTATCCTGTATCAATGTGTTAGTCCACTTCTGTTTGTTTCTGAAGGCACTGTATATTCCTATTAACAAATGCATATGGAGTGATTTATTTGTGTAAATTTGTCATTGAATTTAAACTTTTCTGGACTTCCCCCTGGTGGTCAAGTGGTTAAGGGTCCACTTACCAGTTCAGGGGACATGGGTTCAGTCCTTGGCATGGGACGATTCCACATGCCTCTGGGCAACTAGACCCGTGTGCCACAACTACAGAGCCCATGTGCTCCAAGTCCTGGAGCCTGTGCATCTTAGAGCCTGTGCTCCGTAACAAGAGAAGCCACTGCAATGCGAAGCCTGCGCAGCACAACTAGAGAAAGCCCACATCCAGCAAAGACGACCTAGCATAGCAAAAAAATAAATAATTTGCACCTTTCTGCAGATAGAAGAAATATGTAGTGAAATGTCACCTGACTTCTGTTAGGAAGGTTTTTATCAAAAAGACAAGAAGTAACAAGCATTGGTGAAGATGTGATGAAAAAGGAACCCTTGCTGCATAGCTCCCAAATGTCGTCTCCTCCAAGAACCTGGACCACTTCTTCGTCTTTATATACTCAGCAACTCTCTGGGTCCATTTGTAAACAATATACATGTATTTCTGTCAGTTCTGGAGGCTGGGAATCCAAGATGAAGGCGTCTCAGATTCAGTCTCTGGTGAGAACCTGCAACCTGGTTTGCACATGGCCATCTTCTCGTTGTGTCCTCACAGGGTGGAGAACAGAGAAGAAGCAAGCTCCCTGCTCAGTTTCCTTCTAAGGACACTAATCCCATCAAGGGCTCCACTGTTGTGACCTTGTCACCTCCCAACCGTCACATTGGGGGTAAGGACTTCAACACATGAACTGAACGGGGACACAAACCTTCAGTCCTTAACAGCACCTGACACATGGAAGGCACTTAATCAGTTATACATTTGCCAACAAAGGTCCGTATAGTCAAAGCTATGGTTTTCCCAGTACAGGTGTGCGAGTTGGACCTTAAAGAAGGCTGAGCCCCGAAGAATTGATGCTTTCTGTGTGCTTGGTGCTTCACCACTATGGTGGTGGTGAAGACTCTTGAGAGTCCCTTGGACCGCAAGGAGAACAAACCAGTCCATCCTAAAGGAAATCAGTCCTGAATATTCATTGGAAGGACTGATGCTGAAGCTCCAATACTTTGGCCACCTGATATGAACAGTTGACTCATTGGAGAAGACCCTGATGTTGGGAAAGACTGAAGGCAGAAGGAGAAGAGGGCGGCAGAGGATGGGATGGTTGGATGGAATCACTGACTCAAAGGACATGAGTTTGAACAAACTCTGGGAGATAGTAAAGGACAGGGAACCCTGTGTGCTGCAGTCCATGGGGTCACAAAGAGTCAGATATGACTCAGCAACTGAACAACAACAGCATTTGCATCAAACAAGAGTTCTCAACCTTGATGGCATATGGGAGTTGTCTGGACAGCTTAAAATATACAGTTGAGCTTTGAACAACACAGGTTTGAGCTGTGCAGGTCCACTTCTATGCAGATTTTTTTTCAATACATACATACTACAGTATATCACAATCTGAGGTTGGTTGAATCTGTGGATGGGAAATTGCAAATACACAGGACCAGCTATACAGTTATCGAGAGATTTTTCCACTGCATAGAGGGTCAGCATCCTTAATCCTCATGTTGTTCAAGGGTCAAATGTAAATACTGGTACACAAGTGCTTCCGGGGATTCTGTGTGGGGTGTGCGCTGGGCATCACAGGCTCCACCAGTGATTCTCACATGTGGTCAAAGTGGCCCACTGGCATGGAGAGAAGATAAGGGAGTGGCTGCCCTTCACCGCCCAGGAGGGTCCTCGTCTGGACAGCCGCTTTCCTCCTGTGCAACGTCAAGGCCATCCGCGGTGCCTGCCAGCCTATCTAGGTCATCATCTCTCGATGTGGTGCACCTTCCTCCTCTTCTGTTCTTTTTCCCCTCTTGTCTCAGCCTCTAGGAGATACCATTCTACTTTTAAAAAACTAGTTTTAGTTGGAATGCAGTTGCTTTATACTGTTGTCAGTTTCTGCTGTTCAACAAGGTGAATCAGCTACATGTTTACATATGTCCCCTCTCTTTTGGATTTCCTTCCCACTTAGGTCACACAGAGCACTGAGTGGAGTTCCCTGTGCTGTACAGGAGGTTCTCATTAGTTACCTATTTTATAGAGTATCAGTAGGGTATATGTGTCAATCCCAGTCTCCCAATTCATTTCATTCCCCACTTTCCATGGTATCCATACATCTGTTCTGTATTTCTGTTTTGCAAATAAGACCATTTTACCATTTTTCTAGATTCCACATATATGCATTAATATATGATATTTGTTTTTCTCTTTTGTAGAGACATGGATGGACCTAGAGACTGTCACCCAGAGTGAAGTCAGTCAGAAAGAGAAAAACAAATATCCTGCCCTGTGTTAAATTCCCCTGAATGCATACTGTGTCTCTTCTCAAGGGTCAGAGGGCACTCAGCCTTACACCAAATGTCCTTTCTGGAGAAGTTCCAGAACCTCCATACAAAGATGACACAATGCAGAGGAAAAAGGGAAGGACAGTGTGGGGGATCTGGGGGCCATGGGGGGACTCAGGCTAGGTGAAAGGCTAAATTACTAACTAGCTCACGCGTGCATGTGTGACTCTCCTGGAGAAGAGCGCTTTGAGAATGTCAGAGGGGTGGGGCCTGGGGGAACTTTCTCAGCATCCTTCAAAGACCAGGATGATAGGCCCTCTCATCTGTGTGTGGAGCTCCTGTCAACTCTCCTGGAGCAGGAGGAGTAAGGGAGAGAAAGTAGAAAAGTGCAGAAGGAAAAGTGGAAGAAAACATGCGGTTCCATTCCCTGGTTGGGCTCTGCTGGTGCAGAATTAGAACCCAGAGAGCCAGCCAACTGCCCGGCTCAGACCACTTCTTAGTCCTGCACCCCGGGCAACCACCAGTTTAGGAGAAAATACACCACCTGTGATACTGAAGCTGCTGATTTTGTGGACATTTCTCTTCATGTTGATTTGTCATGGCACTGGGCATGCAAATAAGGGCAACATCCACCATAATTTCCTTAAAGAAAAAGTTGAAAGCAAAATCAAGCTCTTCCTAGTAGCTCTGCTACTCCAGAGACAAGGATTACCTAGTATCTATGCTCTTAGTTTTTTGAAACCTCTCAGCATGTATAAGTCATGAACTGCATTTTTCAACATTCAGATTACTTAACATTTGATGACAAGCAACCTGACTAGATACATTCACTTAAGTTGTCATGTATGTAGGTATAGGACCTGCTTTGCGTGGGCCTTAGGAAGCATCACTACAAACTAAGTTAGTGGAGGTGATGGAATTCCAGTTGAGCTATTTCAAATCCTAAAAGATGATGCCGTTAATGTGCTGCTCTCAATATGCCAGCAAATTTGAAAAACTCAGCAGTGGGCACATGACTGGAAAAGGTCAGTTTTCACTCCAATCCCAAAGAAAGGCAATGCCAAAGAATGCTCAAACTACCACACAGTTGCACTCATCCCACATGCTAGCAAAATGATGCTCAAAATTCTCCAAGCCAGGCTTCAACAGTATGTGAACCAAGAACTTCCAGATGTTCAAGCTGGATTTAGAAAAGGCAGAGGAACCAGAGATCAAATTGCCAACATCCGCTGGATCATAGAAAAAGCAAGAGAGTTCCAGAAAAACATCTACTTCTGCTTTATTGACTATGCGCCAAAGCCTTTGACTGTGTGGATCACAATAAACTGTGGAAAATTCTGAAAGAGATGGGAATACCAGACCACCTGAGCTGCCTCCTGAGAAACCTGTATGCAGGTCAGGAAGCAACATGAAACAATGGACTGGTTCCAAATTGGGAAAGGAGTACGTCAAGGCTGTATCTTGTCACCCTGCTTATTTAACTTAAGTGCAGAGTATGCCATGCAAAATGCCAGGATGGATGACGCACGAGCCAGAATCAAGATTGTTGGGAGAAATATCAAAAACCTCAGATATGCAGATGATACCACCCTTAAGGGAGAAAGCAAAGAGGAACTAAACAGCCTCTTGATGAAAGTGAAAGAGGAGAGTGAAACAGCCTGCTTAAAATTCAACACTCAATATTATGAAGATCATGGCATCTGGTCCCATCACTTCATGGCAAATAGATGGGGAAAGAACAACAGACTTTATTTTCTTGGGCTCCAAAATCACTGCAGATGGTGACTGCAGCATGAAATTAAAAGACGCTTGCTCCTTGGAAGAAAAGCTATGACAAACTTAGAAAGTATATTAAAAAGCAGAGACATCAGTTTGCTGACAAAGTCCATCTAGTCAAAGCTATGGTTTTTTCAGTAGTCTTGTATGGATGTGAGAGCTGGACCATAAAGAAGGTTGAACACTGAAGAATTGATACTTTCAAACTGTGGTGTTGAAGAAGACTCTTGAGAGTCCCTTGGACTGCAAGGAGATCAAAACAGTCAATCCTAAAGGAAATCAGCCCTGAATATTCATTGGAAGGACTGATGCTAAAGCTCCAATACTTTGGTCACCTGATGCAAAGAGCTAACTCATTAGAAAAGACCCTGATGCTGGGAAAGATTGAAGGCAGGAGGAGAAGGGGACGACAGAGGATGAGATGGTGGGATGGCGTCACTGACTCAGTGGACATGGGTTTGAACAAGCTCCGGAGATGGTGAAAGACAGAGAAGTCTGGCGTGCTGTTGTCCATGGGGTTGCAAAGGGTCGGGCCTGACTAAGTGAATATCAACAACAACATTTCAATTAGTTCAGACAGTAACGAATCTGCCTGCAATACAGGAGACCCCGGGTTGATCCCTGGGTTTGGAAGATCTCCTGGAGAAGGGAATGGCAATCCACTCCAATATTCTTGCCTGGAGAGTTCCATGGACAGAAGAGCCTGGTCTGCTATAGCCCATAGGGTCGCAAAGAGTCAGACACGACTGAGTGAGCCCGGTCTGCTATAGCCCATAGGGTCGCAAAGAGTCAGACACAACTGAGTGACTAACATGCACACACACACACACACACACACACACACACACACAGACACTTGAATTAGTGCCTTTCAGGAAAATCAGTAGCAAAATATAATTTTATCAAATTATGTCATAGATACTTTCCAATTCATTTGGGGAAGGATTTTTTTATCCCTTTTACTTTCATGAATATGTTGTAGGTTTAAGCCAAGTGTAGAAGAACGGACATGAGTAAATAGGTGGGTAAAAAATGTTACCCAGCATGCAGAGCTTTGTTGAACCCATTGGCAAGAGATTGGTCAGACACCACATTCTTGGTGAAAAGGCTCTTTCAGAGAAAGAGTGCATTCAATACCACTTCAATTGCTATTTATAAAGCAGAGCTTGAAAGACGGATGGAAGGAGTGGGTTCCATGGGAAAGGAAAGAGAGAAAGAAAGGAAATGGAGGACTTGCCAAGTACCACTGGTGGTGGCCAGGAGCTCTTTCAAAAATGCTGGAGCCTTGGGAGTCAAATGCTTTTCTCTCCTGGAGACCCTGGGCGAAGTGACAGTTCAGTAACGAAATGGCCTTCTCGAAGGCAGGGCCCCACTTGGAAAACATGAAAAGAGTTAGCAAAAAGCTTTCTCTCCATGAGTGACTCAATGCTAGAACCAGTAAGAAGCACGTAAAAATCTTAAAGAGAGAGATTTGAAGCCTGGACTCCAGGAATCTCTACAACAGTGGTCTTCAACGTTTTTGGCACCAGGGATCAGTTTCATGAAGACAATTTTTCCACGGACTGGGGGGAATGGTTTCAGCACGATTCAAGGGTGTTACATTTATTGTGCACTTTAATTCTATCATTATGACATCAGCTCTACCTCAGATCACCAGGCACTAGATTCTGGAGGCTGGGGACCCCTACTCTAGCAGGTACAAGGGTGAGATCCTGGGTACCCTCTTGGTCCAGTGGTTAAGAATCTACCATGCAATGCAGGGGATGCTGGTTCAATCCCTCGTCTGGGAAGATTCCACAAGCCACAGGGCAACGAAGACCATGGACCACAATACTGAGACTGCATGCTCACCACCACAATGAAAAATCTGCACACTGCAACTAGAGAGCAGCCCCTGCTTGCCACAACTAGAGAAAAATCTGTGCACAGCAATGAAGACCCAACACAGTCAAAAATATAATTAAAAAAAAAAAAAGAAATCCAGGGGGGTCTATGGAAACCCCAGATTGAGGCAGGTCAGGCAGAGTTCATAAGAAGGGATCTATGCCAGGTTGGCCATATTGAGAAGACTTTTTCATATGATAATGTACATTTTATTCTTCACTGATGCATAGATTGTTGACCACAATGGCTTTTTTGAGAAGGCTACTCTTTCCTGATGTTCTCAACGGCCTGATAAATGTAGAGAGGAAAAAAAAAAAAATAGGTATAGAGAAAAATTGTAGAGGTAAAAGTAGAGGAAAGAAAGTAACATGCCTTGTAAATGTCTTTTCATGAAAATCCATAAGAATTCTCATCTTTTGGAAAGGGCATGGCCACAGGGTCTCTTAAAACACGTTGCCTCTGTGCGCTGGTTTGAGATGAGGGGCTTGGGGGAGGGCGGCTCTGGGCCTGTATGTCTCGGGCAAGGGTGGGAGGAATTGGGCCTTGTCCCCCGAGTCTGCATTTCATTTCACATTGCTATGCATGCAGTGTGTACCACAAGAAAGTAAGCCCTGATTTTATAGCGTCTAGTCTTCTTAGATGTTCAAGAGGTGGCCAGGACTTGACCAAAGTAGAGCTGGTAAGCTATTTTGTGTTTAAATTCATAGTAAAGATCGTCTTCTGAGAAAGGACTTGTGGAAACTGAAAACTCCCTCGAAGTGTTGCAGATGAATAGGACTGCCCACGGGTTGAGAGCAGGGAGAGAAGAAAGGGCTCTGGGCTGGAGTGTTCCTACCCAGAAGGCTGTCTCCAGATATGGCCTGGGTTCTATTACATTGTCTCACAGTTTGTTCACCACTGCTCTGGTCTTCATCTGACCATCTGAAATATCTAGTCTTTTGAGATTTCTGAAATTGCACAACTCATGTTAAAAGTTCAGTTCAGTTTAGTCACTCAGTTGTGTCCGATTTACTCTTTGTGACCCCATAGACCACAGCACGCCAGGCCTCCCTGTACAGCACCAACTCTGGGAATTTACTCAAACTCATCTCCATTGAGTCAATGATTCCATTCTCATCCTCTGACGTCCCCTTCTGCTCCTACCCTCAATCTTTCCCAGCATCAGGGTCTTTTCAAATGAGTCAGCTCTTTGCATCAGGTGGCCAAAGTATTAGAGTTTCAGCTTCAACATCAGTCCTTCCAATGAACACCCAGGACTGATCTCCTTCAGAATGGACTGGTTGGATCTCCTTGCAGTCCAGGGGACTCTCAAGAGTCTTCTCCAACACCACAGTTCAAAAGCATCAATTCTTCGGTGCTCAGCTTTCTTCACAGTCCAACTCTCACATCCATACATGACTACTGGAAAAACCATAGCCTTGACAAGATGGACCTTTGTTGGCAAAGTAATGTCTCTGCTTTTTAACATGCTGCCTAGGTTGGTCATAACTTTCCTCCCAAGGAGCAAGCATCAGGTTAAAAGTAGAGAATGTAAAGTGGCACACTGTGGGGCTTTTTTTCTGTGAATGCACGGACACAATTATCTTCTGAGATGGAACTGCTTGACTTGACCTCTGGAGGACACAAGGAAGAGGGCATCACCTAAGCTGTCAGTTGAATTCAGACTGCCCAGCTATTGTGCTGTATGTGAACTGTGGTTACTGTTAGCGTCTAAAGGACAAACAGTTCTAAGTGCTCCTAGTATATTAGGAGCAAAGGTGGTTTAATAACCCCTTTGTCAGCTTATAGGAAGGCTCTTTGCTCAGCCACCTCTCAGATGGTGTCCTTTTATTACAATTTTAAGCCACTTTTGAGAAGCATACATTAGGATTTGTTCATCAGGTTGGCAGTAGAGAACCCGAGGAAGTTCAAGGAAGAAATCACACAGGTGTGTTCATATTCACACCTTGATAAGCCTCAACTGTGTGCATCTCTGCTGGCTGTGCTGTGTGACTACATAAATAAGCCGGTGGAAACATATCTTCTTGTTTATGTTTCAATATGATGATCCGATTACTTTCTCAGAAGGATTACACTTACTGTTGTCTTGCTTTACAGCTCACTTTAAACTGATCATTAAAAGGAGGGCAGGGCTTGTTTTTAATTGTTTATTTATGTTTGGCTGTATCCAGTCTTAGCTGCAGCATGAAGGATCTCAGTTGTGGTGCTTGAGCTCCTCTAGTTATGGCTCGTGGGCTCAATTGCCTCACAGCATGTGGGATCTTTGTTCCCCGAGTAGGGATTGAACCCATGTCCCTTACCTCGGAAGGCAGATCCTTAACCACCAGGAAGTCTCAGGGAGGTAGTGTTTTAATTCTGTCAACATCTTTATTTAGAGTCCTGTGGCCCTTTCTATCTACTCAAAACTGTCTACATGAAAAACAAATTGACACTATTTCCCTGATTGAGTTGGCTTCATGTATTCTCAGTTTTCAAAATTCGCATAGCTTTTCCTCGGCTCATACTTCTCTCTCTGGGAACTTTCCAGCCAAGCTTCCCTTCTGTTCACTGTGCTATCTGTATACAGGGTTTTCTTCCCTTTTCAGGCCTATGTCAAACCCTCCCTGGATTTTTCTAGAAGGATTTATGATCTTGCAGGTTAGAGGGCAGCTGGCAAACCTTATTTAATGCTTCCTGGAGGGGTGGCTTTCCATGTGAGTCATACTGAGGTCCCTGGTGTCACACCCTAAGGTACTAGACATCCTTTCAGGTTGCACACACGCACACAACTCATGACTTTGAGTGTGAGACTTTGGTAAATATTTGCGAAGTCTGCAAAAGCATGATACACACTATGTGATCTTAATCACTCAGCAATACGTGCTCAACTGTATTAAACACACACAAGAACTCAGAAGGGTCACATCAGGTGAACACGTCATGTAATGATGATTTGTATGTTCTTTGCGCTTTTCAGTTTCATTAATGTGCACATTCAGTTTTAAAAGTTTAAAAACAAAACATTTTTAAAAACCATCTGCTGGAGCTTCCCTGGTGGCTCAGTGGTAAAGAATCCACCTGCCAATGTAGGAGACATGGGTTTGATCCCTGGTCCGCGAATATTCCACGTGCCTCAGAGCAACTAGGCCAGCGTGCCACAACTACTGCGCCAGTGGTCTAGAGCCTGGGAGCCGCAACTGCTGAAGCCTGTGTGCTCTTGAACCCATGCTCTGCAGCAAGAAAAGCCACTGCGGTGAGAAACCCACGCATCGCAACCAGAGAGAAGCCTTTGCTCTCCGCAACTAGAGAGAAGCCTACACAGCAACGAAGACCTAGCATAGCCAAAAAAGAAAGAAAGAAAGACAGTAGTACAATTATAAAGATCTGTTTTAAAAATTATCGAAAACCATATGCTGAAGCTTTTATGTATATGTATATGTGCATATTTATAGGAAGAGGATTCATTTTTATGAACTCAAAGTAATTGTAAACCAACCAAATTAACATCCACTGTGCTGTCTTGATGTCCTTTTTTTATCTTTTTTGCTTTTGTGGTAAAATATATACAAAATTTACCATTTTGACCATTTTTATACAGTTCAGTGGGACTTCCCTCGTGACTCAGAGGTAAAGAAACCGCCTGCAAGCGGCAGGAGACATGGGTTCAGTCTCTGGTTGGGAAGATCCGCTGGAGGAGGGCATGGCAACCCACTCCAGTATTCGTAGCTGGAGAATTCCACAGACAGAGGAGCCTGGCAGGCTACAGTCCATGGAGCCTCAGAGAGACGTGACGGAAGTGGCTTGGCACGCACACACGCGCACGCTTCAGTGGCATTATGTGCATTCATGTTTTGTGCAATTATCATCACCTTCCATCTCCAGAACTTTTTCACCTTCCCCACCTGAAACACCACACCAACTAAACAGTACCTCCTTATTCTACCCCCTCCCCAGCCCCCGGCAACTGCCATTCTGCTTTCTGTCTTTATAAATTTGACTGCTTTAGGGAGCTGATATAAGTAGAATCATACAATATTTGTCCACTCGTGTCTAGCTTATTCACACTGTCCTCAAATTTCATCCATGTTGTAGCATGCGTCAGAATTCCATTCCTTTTAAAGTCTGAACAACTTTGTATGGATCCACCACATTTTCTTTATCCATTCTTCTGTAGGCGGACAGTTGGGTTGTTCCACCTTTTTGCTGTGGAAATAAGGCTGCTATCAACATGGGTGGACTGTATCTGTTTGAGTCCTTGTTTTCAATTATTTGGAGTGTATAGTCAGAAGTGGAATTTCTGAATAATTTATGCTTAATTAAAAAAAAGAAAAGAAAAAAGCACCGTACTGTTTTCCACAGCAGCTGCACCATTTTACATTTGCAGCAGCAACCCACAGGGCTCAATTTCTCCACATCTGTGCTGCCACTAGGCACTTTCTGGTGTTCTGGTTTCGCTTTGATGACAGCCATCCCAATGGTATGAAGTGGTACCGAAGCTCTTCCCTGACTTGGAGATTCATGGAGTTAACAATCCCGGGCTCCAGTCCTCACCTGTCCTACTGTGCAGCTCGAAGCAAGTTTTTTAAAAATCTGTATTGAAATTGCTCCCTCATTTCTAAAATGGGAAGTTTAAATCATTTACTTAGCAAATACATACAACCTGCAAACACTGGGCTATGTCCCCGCCAGGTGAGAAGGGGAAAAGGGGACGTGAGAATGAGCAAGACAGAAGACACCCACCATTCCCCGCAGTTCCCGCTCTCAAAGGCCATCACAGCCTGCTGAGGAGCCAGGCCTGGAGCCAAGTGAGATGGGGAGGCAAGGAGCGGGGAGTTAGCAGAATCACAGACTGCAGCACTGTCATGCCAGACACCAGCCCAGGGTGTTCACACGCCTTCTTCTCCAGATCCAGGCCAGGTAACAAACACGACGCTTGTCCCCATACAACGACATCGAAACTGGTCCAGTTTCCCCTCTTCCACTCAGGACTCTGAAATCGCTTTCCTGACACCCAGCATCACAATCTGATTTTCGTTCTAGAAGACAATGAATGTCAAGAAACTTGGCTGCCATGTCACAACAATGCATCAGGAGAATTTCCTCTGGAGGGGGGAATGGGCCCCTACTCCAGTATTCTTGCCTGGGAAATCCCATGGACAGAGGAGCCTGGCAGACTCCATGGGGTCCCAAAAGAGCCAGACACAACTTAGCAACTACACAACAACAACAAAACTTCCTGAATCTTAGCTTCCTTTCATATAAGTTGGGATGATGATACCTCCAGTATTAATTGGCTAGGGGCAAACGCATAAGGGAGTAGGAGTCAGGAGTAATTTATCCAAGGACTTCGCTGCCATGAAAGAATTTGGGGTCAGTAAATTTTTATCTACTCCTTCACCTGAAGAAAATAAAGTGTCTCTAAGAGGGCGGCAGAGGATGAGATGATTAGATAGTACCACCAACTCAATGGACAAGAATTTGAGCAAACTCTGGGAGACAAAGGACAGGGAGGCCTGGTATGCTGCAGTCCATGGGGTCGCAGAGTCAGACATGACTGAGCGACTGAATAACAACAACATTCTATGATTCTAAAAAACAACTGCAAGAAAAATGAAAGTGAAAGTCACTGAGTCATGTCCTACTCTTTGCGATCCCATGGACTATATGGTCCATGGAATTCTCGAGGCCAGAATACTGGAGTGGGCAGCCTTTCCCTTCTCCAGGGGATCTTCCTAACCAGGGATCGAACCCAGGTCTCCTGCATTGCAGGCGGATTCTTTACCAGCTGAGCCACAAGGGAAGCCCAAGAAAAATAGAACTTTGTTAATTAGACTTTTCTGAAAAACTGCCACCTCTTTCTAAAGTCAGTTACTATTATTACATATCAGATCACATCAGATCAGTCACTGAGTTGTGTCAGACTCTTTGCGACCCATGAATCGCAGCACGCCAGGCCTCTCTGTCCATCACCAACTCCTTGAGTTCACTCAGACTCACGTCCATGGAGTCAGTGATGCCATCCAGCCATCTCATCCTCTGTCGTCCCTTCTCCTCTTGCCCACAATCCCTCCCAGTAACAGTCTTTTCCAATGAGTCAACTTTTCGCATGAGGTGGCCAAAGTACTGGAGTTTCAGCTTTAGCATCATTCCTTCCAAAGAAATCCCAGGGCTGATCTCCTTCAGAATGGACTGGTTGGATCTCCTTGCAGTCCAGGGGACTCTCAGGAGTCTTCTCCAGCACCACAGTTCAAAAGCATCAATTCTTCGGCGCTCAGCCTTCTTCACAGTCCAACTCTCACATCCATACATGACCACTGGAAAAACCATAGCCTTGACTAGATGAACCTTTGTTGGCAAAGTAATGTCTCTGCTTTTGAATATGCTATCTAGGTTGGTCATAACTCTCCTTCCAAGGAGTAAGCGTCTTTTAATTTCATGGCTGCAGTCACCATCTGTACTGATTTTGGAGCCCAGAAAAATAAAGTCTGACACTGTTTCCACTGTTTCCCCATCTATTTCCCATGAAGTGGTGGGACCGGATGCCATGATCTTCGTTTTCTGAATGTTGAGCTTTAAGCCAACTTTTTCACTCTCCTCTTTCACTTTCAGCAAGAGGCTTTTGAGTTCCTCTTCACTTTCTGCCATAAGGGTGGTGTCATCTGCATATCTGAGGTTATTGATATTTCTCCCGGCAATCTTGATTCCAGCTTGTGTTTCTTCCAGCCCAGGGTTTCTCATTATGTACTCTGCATATAAGTTAAATAAGCAGAGTGACAATATACAGCCTTGACGTACTCCTTTTCCTATTTGGAACCAGTCTGTTGTTCCATGTCCAGTTCTAACTGTTGCTTCCTGACCTGCATACAAATTTCTCAAGAGGCAGATCAGGTGGTCTGGTATTCCCATCTCTTTCAGAATTTTCCACAGTTGATTGTGATCCACACACTCAAAGGCTTGGGCATAGTCAATAAAGCAGAAATAGATGTTTTACTGGAACTCTCTTGCTTTTTCCATGATCCAGCGGATGTTGGCAATTTGATCTCTGGTTACTCTGCCTTTTTCTAAAACCAGCTTGAACATCAGGAAGTTCACGGTTCACATATTGCTGAAGCCTGGCTTGGAGAATTTTGAGCATTACTTTACTAGCGTGTGAGATGAATGCAATTGTGTGGTAGTTTGAGCATTCTTTGGCATTGCCTTTCTTTGGGATTGGAACGAAAACTTACCTTTTCCATATAGATTTTAGCAATTGAATATGTAGAGCTCTTTGATAGTAAATTCAAATATTTAGCCTTTAAAAAATCTGTGTGTTTGTGAACTTATGTAACTACATTATTGACCTTTCTTCTTAGAGGGTATGGAAAATAAATTTTCTTGCTGACAAACTGGAAAAATGAAAAATTTCCTCCTTAACAACACAGTGGACAGTGTAAGAGAAAGTCCTTTCTCCCAGCACTTTCTTTCCTGTTCGGGCTCTGCCACGTGAGAACAGAATGCGTGCGTCACGACTTGTGACGAGAGAGGTAGACAACACAGAGAAGAGGGCAGACTGGAAACAGGGAGCGTCTGGTCCTTCGTGGCTTCAGTAGGGCAGGAACAGACCCTGGAATCCCATCCGTCCACATCAGGTCTCTTGTTAAACGATAGCAACAGACCCATAGGGCTTCCCAGGTGGCGTGAGTGGCAAAGAACCCTCCGGCCAACATAGGAGACATAAGAGACGCGGGTTGGATCCCTGGGTTGGGAAGATCCCCTGGAGGAGGGCATAGCAACCCACTCCAGTATTCTTGCCTGGAGAGTCCCACAGATAGAGGAGTCTAGCGGTCTACAGGCCACAGGGTCCCAAAGAGTTGGACGTGACTGAAGCAACTTAGCATGCACGCACAACAGACCCATGTGAACCCTTCTAGTTAGGCCTCTAATTACTCAAAATTTTTTGAAATAGTTTTTTGATGTGGACCATTTTTAAAGTCTTTATTGAACTTATTGCAATACTGCTGTCGCTTCATGTGTTATTTGTCTGGCCGAGAGGCATGTGCGATCTGAGCTCCTTGACCAGGGATTGAACCTGCGCCCCCTGCATCGGAAGGTGAAGTCGGCTACAGGGAAGTCTGACGTCTTAGCAATTCTTATCCTGTTATCCAGCAATTTCACTTCCAGGAATCTGTCTTAAGGACGTGATGAAGTATTTGCTCAGTGATTCATCAACAGCATAGGTGCTGTTCTTAATAGTAAAGTTAAGCATAAAACAAACTTCAGTATTCCTTAATAGAATGCAGTTTAAATAATTCATAACTGTACAGGCCGATACTAGTCAAGTTATGAAATACACTGTAAGGAGTATGTGACACCACAAAAATGCTGGTGACACACTATTACATGGGGAAAAATCAGGTCACAAAGCAGGAGTCTTGTTTCCTTCATGGAGAACAGACATGCATGCACAGAACCACAGAAGAGAAAGAGACCAATAAAGCTCTAAGACTGAAGTGCTAATGGCCGTTCTTGTGGATCATGAGGTTTCGGGCATTTTTTTTATTATCTTAGTTCCGGCTCTTTGGATTGCTCATTTTTCTACAGTGAACATATGCTTCTTTCTCTGTATTTTCCACCACCTAGAATGGGCTTGGAGCACAGCAGGTATTCAGCTAATACGAGGTTGTCAGCTAATACGACGGGGTTGATGGAGGGGAGTCATCCTGCCCTTTTCCTTTTAGATCAGTCCTATTGTTCCACTTACAAACTATTCAAACTCATCCTCAGCTTAAGTTCTCAAAAACAGAGTCAACGTGCCTCATCAGAGGTTTTAGCCAACATACAACTCCTAGAAGTCTGGATCTGTCTCTACTCTTACCCATATCTGACCTCCCCTCACCCACCTACATATCACCTTGGGGAAGATGTGTGTGGCAGAGGGGGGACACCTGGAGACTGGGGGGAGGGTGTTGAGCTCACAGGACAGAAAAAAGGTGCATAAAGAAAACAGTCTCCACAGAGGAGGAGAAATATCGTATGACATCCCTTATACATGGAATCTAAAAAGAAATGATACAAATGAACTTACAAAATAGAAACAGACTCACAGACTTGGAGAACCAATTTATGATTATCAGGAGGGAAGGGTGGAGGGAAGGGATGGTTAGGGAGTTTGGGATGGACATGTACACACTGCTGTATTTAAAATGGAGTGCTAACAAGGACCTACTGTATAGCACATGGGCTCTACTCAATGTTATGTGGCAGCCTGGATGGAAGGGAGCTTAGGGGAGACTGGATATGGCTAAGATCCCTTGCTATGCACCCGAAACTATCACAACATTGTTTGTTAATCTGCTAAACCCTAATGCAAAATAAAAAGTTCAAAACAAAACAAAAAAAATACAATTTCCAGACTTCCCAGATGGTCCAGTGGTTAAGAACCAGCCTGCCAATGCAGGAGACACAGGTTTGACGCCTGATCCCAGAAGATCCCCAGTTGCTAGGGGCAGCTAAGCCCAACTAAGCCCATGCACCAGAGCTACTGTAGCTGTGCTCTAGGGCCCAGGAGCTGCAGTAAGGGAAGCCATTGCAACGAGAAGCCGGAGCGCCCCAACAAAGACCCAGCACGACCCAAAATTAAATAAGTAAATAAAAAGATTACAGTCTACGAGCCAGGCCAATTTAATAGCCACCAAGAGCCACGTCATTTCCTTATTTTCTTTCCCTTCCTTCTCTCCCTCATTCCACAAGTGACTACTTAGCATCCATAATATGCCAGGGATTAGGCTTGGAGCTGGGGAATTTGAGAGGAATGAGCCACAGCCCCTGCTCTTAATTAGCTCATCATCTAGTAGCAGAGAAATTTACCAAACAACCATTAAAATTCAGTACTTTCCCTGCAAGAATAAATGAGTGTACAAAGCAGAGTGAAGGCAAAAAAAAAAAAAAAGAGGCAACAGTTGGTAATTTGGGTGGCATTGAATTAGGCAAGTTTCACAGACATGTTGATCTGTGAATTGGGTTCACGTCTGTGATCCATGCAGAGAAGAAGAGGCATGAGAGCGCCTGGGGGCGGTGGGGATCATAAACAGTGTTCCTTACACATGGACAGTTGCGCCAGAACATTTTAACCCACACATACCCTATAAATTTCTTTTTTGTGGCAATCATGAAATTAAATAAACAATCATAGAGGCCAGAGTTGAAATGCAGAACATGATGTTTTCCTTGTATTAAACTGTGTGTATATGAGGATACCATTGTAAAAAGCAACCAGTAGAGTTTCATAAAATCAAAACATTCGCCAAAGGTAGAATTTAGGCAACTACTACTTCCTGTCAAAACAATCTCCTAATTCATTCTTTGGTTTTAAAGCGATTGACGATGAAAAAGTTTTCATTTTAGAGATATGATTGAATTCAGTACCATATTTCATGCACAAGTTCACGTTCGCTCTTGTGAACCAAAAATATACTTCCCAGTTCACAGAGCTTCATGGTTTAAGTGTTACTGAAACACTAATGAACACCTGAAGGCATGCACATAGAATGGGGAAAGTGGAATAACTCAGTCTGTTTCTTTTCCCTTCCAGCTCCTGGCTCTCATGGTCAATCTCAATAAACATAGAAATGTATCTTGTTCCAGAGGCTGGAGTGGGCCCCTGTCCAAAGGGGACAGAATGACTCCAACTCACTCTTACTACCAACTCACTCTTGACACAAAGGCATATAGTTAAATCTATACATGGCTGAGGCTGACAGTATAACTGGAGATCTCTGAATTAACTTCCCTGTGTAAAAAGAGTATTTATGAACAAACAAAAATCTGCTCATTTGAAACTCCCATGACTAAAACCCAACCATAACTACAGCAACAATCTACACTGCGAAAGACTTGTTTTCAGGAGGTTTATTTTATCACTGACATTGCTTGGAACTGTTAGCACATGGTGATAATAGACACAGTTTTGGTCTACTCTAGTATTATGTGTAAAATCCTTTACAGAGAACATACCTACTGTTGCTTGTGCCCAGGAAGGTGGGTCCCACTGCCCCATCCTCAGCATAAGCATCCCATTTCAGCTAAAAGTCTGGATTAGAGAGGAACAGAGAGGAGGCTTTCTGTCCGTCTCTGTCCATCCATTCATCCATCACATCTATCATCTATCCATCCATCCACCACGTCTGTCTGTCTACCTATCTACCCATCCATCACTTCTATCTATCTAACCATTCCCTTCTCCAAGGGATCTTCCCGACCCAGGGATCAAACCCAGGTCTCCCACATTGTGGATGGATTCTTTACCATCTGAGCCATCATGGAAGTCTAAGAATACTGGAGTGGGTAGTCATTCCCTTCTCCAGGGGATCTTCCCAACTCAGGGATTGAACCTGGGTCTCCTGAATTACAGGTAGATTCTTTACCATTTGAGCTACTAGGGAAGCCTTATCTATCTATCTATCTATCTATCTATCCATCCATCCATCTATCCATCATGTGAGGAATGACAACAGGCAGACAGAGCCCAGGCAGAACCAGTTCTGATAGAATCCATGTGTTTCATCCCACCAAGAGATCAATCACCTCAGCAGATGGAGAAGAGGGATCCTCCCCTCTCACTCTGTTCTCTGTGGAAAGTTTAGCTAAGCTTCCCAGCCCTGCAGATGGCCCCAAGCCTTCCTGTGCAGTGGCAGGATCTGCAGGGTATGACAAGGCACCACAGATACAACAGGTCAGAGTGAAGGAAATGCCAGCTCGCTGTGCCTGGGTACCCGCGATCATTCCCCTTGGTGTTTTCCTGCAAGCGGCTGTTCTAGGTGCTTCCACGGGTTGGGAACTCAGCCTGCCACTGCTCGTTACAGACAAACTGTGGTCCACGCCTCTGCTCGCAGGGACAGACGATCCTGAGAACCATGGTAGGAACCACTTTACAGAGAAGCCCTCATGCTTTACAAGGGCAGATCCAGACAGGTACTGTCTCCTAGACCAAGAACTACCAACCTCAACACTGCCGGGGACCCCCGAGGATGCTAATTCCCCATGGGATACAGTGCATTTGCACCTGAGATATCACCTCCATAACTATATAGCATCTCTCCCTAAGGCAGGGCTTCCCTAGGGAACTGGCAGGAGGCAGAGAGGAATCAAAGGAACCAAAGGGAAAAGCAAAGGGTCCCAGGGCAGGGACATGCCTACAGCAAGAGCTAGATAGATGCACAGCTACTTCCCACAGCAGGCAGAGCAGGAAGGCAAGTGAACATGTGTGGGTGAAAACCAGAAAGCCAAGTGGGAAGCTGCTATATAGCACAGGGAGCTCAACCCAGTGCTCTGCAATGACCTCGAGGGGGGCTCCAGAGGGCGGGCACATGTGTATACTGACGGCGGATTCCTGTTGCTGTAGAGCAGAAACCAGCACAACGTTATAAGGCAATTATCCTCCAATTAAAAGTAAAATAACAAAAATAGAAAGTCAGCACGCATCCCCTATAGGTGGGGTCATCTCCATTTCTCTTTTTTAACCAAAGTGAAAGTGAAGTCGCTCAGTCATGTCTGACTCTTTGCGACCCCATGGACTGTAGCCCACCAGGCTCCTCTGTCCATGGGATTCTCCAGGCAAGAATACTGGAGTGGGTTGCCATTTCCTTCTCCAGGGGATCTTCTCAACCCAGGGATCGAACCCAGGTCTCCCACATTGCAGGTAGACACTTTAACCTCTGAGCCACCAGGGAAGCTTTTTAATCAAAGGAGGATTCATAAAGGTCTTGTAAGTCTACAGAGGCTGTGTCCTCACCGGCACATGTTTATGCCCACTCCACTAGTTACTAGCTCTGTAGTCCTGGGCAAGGAGCTTGACTTTTTTGAGTCTTAATTTCAGTATCTGTTTTCAAGAAGATGAAGTTAAATAATGTAGGTGAGAAAATGGGTCTAATGCCTGGCACTCGGAAGCTGTTCAGAATATATTAGTTTGCTTCCGCTTGAGTCATACACAATAATTTATTCCATACATCCAGAGTTCATGAGGACTGGTCAATGTTTTTTTAAATCTTTTTTAAGGAAGGCTTTAAACATTCATAAATACAAAAAAGTATAGGGATTTCCCTGGTGATCCAGGGTTAAGTCTGCCTTGCAATACAGGGGGAGGGTTTGATCCCTGGGCAGGGAATTAAGATCCCACATACTGCAGTGTAACTAAGCCCCCAAGCCACAGCTACTGAGCCCATGCACTGCATGGTCAATGAAGACCCACGCATCTGTATGCTCAGTTTTGTCTGACTCTTTGTGACCCCTTGCACTGTAGCCTGCCAGACTTCTCTGTCTATGGGATTTCCCAAGCAAGAAAACTGGAGTGGGTTGCCATTTCCTACTCCAGGAGATATTCCCAACCCAGGGATCAAATCTCTGTCTCTCATGTCCATGTCCTGCATTGACAGGCAGGTTCTTTACCACTGCATCAGAGTCAAAATAAATAAATAAACTTAAAAAAATGAAACAAGAATATAATGAATCCTTACATTCTGGTTTCTAAGCACTAATTTTGCTTCATCTGCACCCCTCCCTCTTCTGTCTTCCAGATTATTTTTGAAGCAAATGAACTCAGATATCGTACCACTTAATCCATAAATATTTCAGTAGATTTCTTAAAAAAAACCTCTTTATAAAACAATTATAATATACTTATTATACCTTAAACATTATGAGGAATTCCTTTGTGTCATCAAAAATCCAATTGGCGTCCAAATTTCTGATTGTCTCATAGATGCATTTTTTTTTTATGATGTTTGAGCCAGTGTCCCATGAGTCTCTCACATTGTGGTTGAGAATCTGCCTCTTTAGTCTCTCTTTAGATTCCACACTCCCATCCTCACCCACATCTTTTATTTTCATTTGCAGTATTTTGTTAGAGAAATGTGGTTTGTCCTGTAGAATTTCCCTTTGTTTGTAGCTTGCTGATGTATCCTCATATGTCCTCTGCAAGTCTTGTAAATTTTGTGGCTTGATTTTTGGCAAGACCACTTCCTAGGGGTGGTTGACCAGAATTTTTGAAATGATGTTTTTTAAGTGATTTTCTTGGCGATTCGAGAAACAAGAGAGATTTATGTTGATCAGGACGGCTAAGACAGTGTCCTAGCCCAGTGTATATTGGTGACTAATAAAGCTTGCTCTTGTGGCTAAGTGCTAACATATTAACATACAACACAGTAAATAGAAAGTTTAGAACTAAGTCTAATGGCAGGCAGCCTTTTAAAAGGCGATCACATCTGTAACACCTGTTTATATTCCCTAAATAAATTAAAGAAGTATAAATGACATCTCCTGATGGTTTCCTGACGACAATGAGGTATATTCACAAAGCTGTTTTCTGACAGTTTTAAGGAGATGTGTGCCAGGCTGTTGAGAAGACTCTACGTGAAGTCAACGGCATCTACTTCAAACAGTGATGTTCGCTCCACAGTAGCTTCTCCACTGCGAAGCTGCTGCATGGAGTTTTTTCAGTTGTCAAGCTAGGGTACCGAATTGTGGACCTTCAGATTCCCAATCTGGATTATTCAGCTTCTGGCATGACCAGGTGGTACAAGTATGGAATTATGGTGGAAAGAAGAATGAATGGATGGATGGAAGGAAGGGAGGGAGAGAAGAAGGGAATGGTTTGAATATTTGTCATCCCAAAATTTATATGCCGAAATCTAACCTCCAAGGGGTTAGGAGGTGGCAACTTTGGCAGGTGACTAGGCCATGAGGGTAGAGCCCCCAGGATGGGTTCGAAAGTGAAGTCGCTCAGTCGTGTCTGACTCTTTGCAACCCCATGGACTGTAGCCTACCAGGCTCCTCAGTCCATGGAATTTTCCAGGCAAGAGTACTGGAGTGGGTTGCCATTTCCTTCTCCAGGGGATCTTCCCAACCCAGGGATCAAACCCAGGTCTCCCGCATTGTGGGCAGATGCTTTACCATCTGAGCCACCAGGGAAGACCCTAGTGTCCTCATCAAAGCCCCCCAGAGAGCTCTCTCAGCCCTTTCTCCAGGTGAGGACATGGGGAGAAGACACCACCTATGAGTCAGAAACTAGACCCCACCAGACATCAAATCGGCCAGCCCCTGGATTCCAGACTTGCCAATCTCCAGAACCACAAGAAATAAATTTCTGTTGTTTATAAGTACCCAATCTATGGTATTTTTCTTACTGCAGCCCAAATAGTCTAAGACAGGAGGAGGGATGGAGGGATAGAAAGAAGGAGGGAAGAAAGTGAGGCAGGGAGGGAAGAGGGAAGGAAGGGAAGAAGGAAAGAGAAAAGAAAGCCATTTGCCACCAGTCTATTCTCAGGGCACTGATACTGTCCTTTCTTTAGGGTCACCATTGGCAGTCATCTACATCCTGAGTGTACTAGTCAGGGTTCTCCAGAGAGGAGAACAGGGTGCATATATAAAGAGAGATAATATTCTTAATAACAAAAATAAAAAGAATCAGCTCACATGATTACAGAGAAAGTCCAAAATTCACAAAGTAGGCAGGCAGGTTGCAGGGCCCCAGAGAACCAATGCTCCAGTTCACGTCTAAAGGCTGCCTGCTGTAGACTAGGAAGAACTGGTGGGGCAGAGACCGTCTCTGGAGAATTCCTTCTTGCTCAGGGGAGGTCAGTCCTGCTCTACTCATGCCTTCAACTGATTGGATGAGGCCCACCCCCATCATGGAGTGCAATCTGCTTTACTCAGAGTCCACCAATGTAAATGCTCATCTCATGCAAGAACACTCTCATGGACACACCCAGGAGAGCATTTGACAGCATCTCTGGGCACCCCATGGCCCAGTGGAGTTGATACATAAACACGAGCATCCCCCTGAGGAGCTGAGACTGTTGCCCTGACTACAGCGTAGTTATCCCACATCCTGCTGGACGAGCCTCATCTCTGGCCGGTCCTGAGACCTGCCCTGCTCTCCAGGCCTAGCGCTGGGCCCTCCACCCCCACAGCCCACCCTCCACAGAAAGTCCTGAAAAATAACTATTACACTGAATAGAGGCTCTGTGGCATGAGTAAAGGCGTCACCTCCTCCCTTTACTCAAATCTCATTCTTCTTTCTGAGGATTTTTTGTGTCCTGTGGGAGGAGGTCACGGAGAGGACGTGACCACCAGTTGACCTGTGTGCTGGACCCAGGCCATCAACCCTCCCCTGTCCTCAGAATGTACATCATACTCCCCACGCCCACAGCAGGCGCTCCTCCAAGGACACGGCCTTGGGAGACTAAGGGGCTACTGAGAGCATTTGGACAGGACGCGGGACCAAGCCCCACTAAGACCCCCCCTAGAAACTGTGAGATTCTGGTGGGGGTGGAGATCCACTCACGCAGTGACTGCCAACACAAGCTGTGTAAGTTCCTCTGCTTATCACACTGCCACCTGCCCGTCTTTCTTCAGCCTCTCCTTGCCCTCTCTGTACAGGGGCCAGCTTGCAAACCAAGAGTTTATTTCTTTGGGGGTGTAATGTGTAGGGAAACTTGTTGCATTTTAGAAAAGCAAACAGGACTTCAACCACCTGCTGATCTGGTTGGGTGGGAGGCCATCTCACCATGGGCTCTGGCCTGGCCCATAAGCCCATAGAGAAGCTGCATAAACAGCTCATTTGCAGCTGTCTTGAGGACTAAGGGCTTCCCTGTGGCTCAGTCAGTAAAGAACTCGCCTGCAAGGCAGGAGACCCCAGTTCGATCTCTGGGTCAGGAAGATCTCCTGGAGAAGGGAATGGCAACCCACTCCAGCATTCTTGTCTGGAGAATTCCCTGGTGGGCTACGTAGCCCATGGGGTCACAAGAGTTGGACAGGATTTAGCGATTAAATCACCACCAGAGGACCAAAGACCCTCTCAATGAAAATAAACCAAAATCTAGGTTAAACTTTCAACAAATGTTTTAAATGCACCTTTGACAGAAAAGACAATCTCAAAGGCAGCTCATATGCGGAGTTTCTGCCTTGGTCGATGCTTGGGGGCCAGGGACCAGAGATAAAACCCTGTTCATACTAGAGGCAGGGCTGTACCACAAAAACTGGCACCCACTCCCAACTCTGCAAGGGCAGATCATCAGAAACAAGAGGAAGGAGGCACTCACCCAAGGCACACAAAGAAAAGGCAGCAAAACCTGCTTATCTCGACTTTGGCACTGAGTGGAAAGAGTAAAAATAAACAAAACCTGCCCTTCAAATTTCATCAGAGACCAGAATCCAGGCAAATTTGGGGTCTGAATTCACACCCCCCTCCCAGGGTGATCTGAAAGGTTCATTGGGATGTTTAAGTTTAAAGTGGACAAGCTTGCTGAGATCCCCAGGTAGTTGGCGGAAGAGATATTCTCTGGAAGCATGCATGACCATCCAGGCCTTAAAGAAATTCCATAGATTAAGTAACCAGGAAAAGCATCACTCACAAAAAAGGACCTCTAAACACAGAAGGAAGCAAAGACAGGCGGCAGGTCAGACTGGTCAGTATGTCCTTGAGGCTGGAATGATCTGAAATTGATCTTTAAATAATGCTTGCTGTCCTTAAAAATATTAATGAGAGGCTTGAACGTAAGAGCCAGGAACCAGAGCCTCTAAGGGATGACCAAGTACATTTGAAAAGACACAAATTCTGTAAACACAAGAAGACATCATCACTTTAAAATTGTGCTAAGAGATTGAAGAACACAGTGGAGACCACCAGTATCCGATTGTAGTCATGTGCTGGGACCAGGGGATGTATGTGCTGAAACAGAGGCCGGCAGGAATAAAGTGGGGGGCAGCACAGAGATGGGCTCGGCTGTGGTAACACGTTGACCTGAAAGGCATAAGGTCTCAAATGTAACACAGGTTTACTTCTTGTTCATAAAACTGGTCAAAGCAGGCACTCTGTTCACAGGGTCATTAGGGGCCCAGGAACCTTCCAGCTGGTGGTCCTGCCATCCCCAGGACCCTCATTTTCATTTGAATCCAGGTGAAAACAGATCCTGGGGATTGCTCTGTGTCTGCAAAACCTTAGAAAAGGTATGGTTTGCTTCTGCGCTCATTCCACTGGCCAGAACTCACTATAGCCCCATTTCTCGTGTTCTGGACTTTTATCTTTTCATCAGGAGTAAGTGCCATTTCAGCATTATTAAAGTCATGAGCTATGGCACCCCACTCCAGTACTCTTGCCTGGAAAATCCCATGGATGGAGGAGCCTAGTAGGCTGCAGTCCATGGGGTCGCTAAGAGTTGGACACGACTGAGCGACTTCACTTTCACTTTTCACTTTCATGCATTGGAGAAGGAAATGGCAACCCACTCCAGTGTTCTTGCCTGGAGAATCCCAGGGATGAGGGAGCCTGATGGGCTGCCGTCTATGGGGTTGCACAGAGTCGGACACTAGTGAAGTGACTTAGCAGCATCAAAGTGATACTTAAATTAACAAAACTTTTAATATTAAACCACCAGTGTATGATGGAGTATTGTACCATTTACTCAGATTTTTATTAAGAGTTCTCACTTTTCTGTTTATAAAGGAAAACAGGCAATACTTGTATTCTTCTTTTCTTTGCATGAGCTGCTTTGTAAATGAATCAATGCATTGCCCACATAATTTATGGCATATTTATTACATTTAGAAGGTTATGCTGCTGCTGCTAAGTTGCTTCAGTCGTGTCCCCATAGACGGCAGCCCACCAGGCTCTAGTGGTCCATAAATCCTTAAAGACATTAAGCTGAATTTTTTTATGTGGATCATTTTTAAAACCTTTATTAAATTTGTTACAATATTGCTTCCATTTTATGTTTTGGTTTTTGGCTGCAAGACACATGGGATCTTGGCTCCCCGACCAGGCATCGATCCCACACCCACTGCAGTGGAAGTGCAGAGCCTTAACCACCAGACCACCAGGACAATCCCTAAGTTGAAGTTTTTAGAGAGTTAATAAGTAAATAGCTGTTGAAAAACAATGTATCTGTGCTTGGTAAGACCACTCCTATGCTCGTTTTTTCAACATGTGCTGGACCCTCTGTCAGGAGGACTGATTTCAGCCTCAGCTGCTCTAGTGCCTGGGCTGGGTCCAAATGCCGCATCACCTGAGCTTCCTTTTCATCTGTAAAAAAGGCACCCAAAAGATGCAATGTCACAAATCCCAACAGCCCACTGTTTTGTGGGAATTCATAGACACCTTCTCCAATTTAGAAGCCACGAAAGACATTGTTTTAATCCCCCTTTGGCTTCCTGAGTAAGAGAGGTGTGGAGAAATCACAACTAAGTTCGGTTTGTATAAATAATAAACAGTCCTCTGTCCCTATCCCACAAGGAAGCAGAGAAAGCAGAGTGGCAATAAACCATGTCATGCGGGACTTGTGAGGTGGATCAGTCATTAAACACAGATCAGAGCAGATAGCGAAGCAAGTGATCGTCAGCCCAGCCCATGATCCCTGTGCTGGAATCACGTGGTCTCTCATTTCCTGGAACTGAATCACAACAGAAGCAATGTGCTGTTCGGCTTCCCTTATCAAGACAGCCCGCATGATAAGTCAGAAGTCCACTTCATCTGTGGCCTGTCCCCACCCCACGTGGCAAGTCCCACACAAGACCTTTGCACAGGGCTGCTCTTTCAGGCAGATCTGTGTCCCCACTGGGTCAGGAGGTCACTCACAGTTACACAAATCAGGGCTTTTCCGAAAAGATGCAAGGGAGCTTCCGTCCATCTGTTATCTTGTTAAATCAACTACGTGAAAACCCAGATTAGCACAATTTTGTTTAAACAAGAAGTCTTCACTTTGAGAAATGACATGCTTCCCTAGTGCATTTAAAACAAGTCAGCTTCCCAAACTATTTTTTGACCAACACTCAATATTGTTAACTGCACATCTCAAACAATCAGAGAGTAGACATCGACCATTACAAGTAAAGGTGAAAGAAAATATCTTTATCAAGTCCTCAAACATCCAGGCACCAGGCCACACGCCTCACATATGTGCTAGAAATAAATCTCAAGTCTGGCAATCTATGCATGCCTAAGTCATCACATCACCTTCCTTCTTCAAGTCAAAGTCAACGCCAAGTCCCTGGAATAGTGAAACATCCAATGGTGGGTGCTCCTGACTGTCCCCCACCTTCTCCAAGGTTATAAAAAGGCGCACAGAGCTAAACACTCATCTCCTGCCACACACAGAGCCCATGGAAGTCCGGCATCCAGTGGCTTCCAGTGCCAGGCTGGGGTGCAGGGAGCAGCAGCAGGAAGCAGGAAGATGGTATCTCCAGTTGCCAAGGTGCAGCTTGCATGGTACACCACACAGCCATGCCCTCTTGATGTCTCCCCACCTTCCCAGATGCTGCCAGAGGGAGAAGAGCAGAATTCCCCCAATTCACCAGACCCCCAGATTCCTGTCCCTCCTGAGCCATTACCTTGCTCTCAAAGGCAACAGCTTCTCTCTACTGTCTATAGCATAATCCCCTCAGGAAGCCAAGGCTTCCGGAACCTAAATCCAATAAGAAATCTAGAAGTCAAATACAGAAAGAAAGGAAACCCAGTTGTATGGGGCTCCTGATTTCCACTCATAAGTCTGGGTTTGCTGAAGTGTGGGGTTCTGGGTGGCAGTCAGTAAGAAAGCAGCATGACAAGATGCTTTGGGAAAGGCCGCTCCATTTGCTTCTAGTTTTAGAACTGTTCTGGCCTAAGAGAGTCCTGCTGGGTTGTGTCCTGAAAACATCACGTTTGACATTTCAAGTCAGCATGGGTTGATAAGCATTTGCTAGGAACACAGAAAGAACAGGGCCTGAAAACACTGGGATGGACTTCACTGGTATAATAAAATGGACCCTCCAGAATCCACTACTTGTTCGATGCTTACAAATATTTATCGAACATCTACTATGTATCAGGCACTATGTCCAATGATGACCTGGAGGAGGGCATGGGAACCCACTTGGGTCATACACGACCGAAGCAACTTAGTACTCATCCGATGATGACGTAATCCAGTCTCCCGTTTGCAGCGTTCAAAGCAGACAGATTCACTGTGTGATCTGCACACAGAAATGGAGGCATTTCAGATGTGAAGGGGGTGAACGTGACAGACCCTGCCCTGGGGTGGCTGCATCCGACCCCGTCATACACAAACACGGCACGAAATACCTGGAGAGACATCAGGGCAAACCAGGGGCGCTAACGCCGGCCACAGTGGGCACTCTGAAAAGGCAGGACATACATAAACCCATCTCAGTAATCTGCCTGGGTGAGGCCTGAGTTGGGGTTTACACCACTCTCGCTTCATAAAAAAATGTTTTAGTATCTATTACAAGCAGGCTCTGTGCTAGACTCTGGGAGTACAAGCTTAAAAAGAGTCAAAATTAATGCCTGGAAAAGAAAGTGAAAGTGAAGTCACTCAGTCGTGTCTGACTCTTTTCGACCCCTTAGACTGCAGCCTACCAGGCTCCCCTGTCCATGGGATTTTCCAGGCAATAGTACTGGAGTGGATTGCCATTTCCTTCTCCAGGGGATCTTCCCAACCCAGGGCTCGAACCCGGGTCTCCCGCATTGTAGACAGAAGCTTTACTGTCTGAGCCACCAGGGAAGTCCAATGCCTGGAAATGCTCATTCAAAGGTAAAGGAAGAGGCCAAGAAAACGGAACTGCCAAACAGTGTTTTTAAGTGCTGCAGTCAAAGCGTCTTTATGATTGGCAGGACTATAAATCAGGGCAGTCACTATGGAAAACAGTATACAAGTCCCTCAAAACTTAAGAGCTACCATTTCATCCAGCCAGCCCACTTCTGGGTACATATCTGAAAGAATGGACAATAGGATTGCCAAGAGATATTTGCACACCCACGTTCATTACAGCATTATTTACAGTAGCCAAGGTGTAGAAGCATGCTACGTGTCCATCCAAGAATAAATGTGGCTTGTGATTTATATACAGTGGACTATTATCCAGCCTCAAAAAAAAAAAAAGGAAAACCCTGTCATATGTTACGATATGGATGAACCTTGAGGACATCGTGATAAGTGAAAGGTAAAGCACCCGCCTGCCAGTGTTGCAAATGCAAGAAACATGGGTTCGATCTCTGGGTTGGGAAGATTCCCTGGAGGAGAGCATGGGAACCCGCTCCAGAATTCTTGCCTGGAAAAGTCCATGGACAGAGGAGTCTGGTGGGCTATAGTTCATGGGGCCGCAAAGAGCTGGACATGACTGGGCACAGCACAGCACATCAGCAAGTGAAATAAGTCACTCACAAAAGACAAACTGCACACTTCCACCTATATGAGGTATCAGTATCGTAAGATGAAAAAGTTCAGGAGATCTGCTATAGAGTGATGTATATATATAGTTAGTACTACTGCAGTCTACATTTAAAATTGTTAAGAGGTTATAAACAACAAGGTCCTACTATACAACACAGGGAATTAGTCAATATCTTGCAACAAACTATAATTGGAAAGATTGTGAAAAATAGTCTATTAATATATATAAGTGAGTTACTCTGTACGGCAGAAACTAATGCATTATAAATCAACTATACTTCAATAAAGTGTTCTAAAAATTAAATTGTTAAGACGTTAAATTTATATGCTTTTTTTAACCACAATAAAAAAGACATATTTTTAGGCTTTACCCTTGCCTAGGAATCTGGGAGATTTTCAAAAAAGAGATGCTGTGTCAGCCAAGCTGCAGGCTTCCCAGGGGGCGCAGTGGTAAAGAATCTGCCTGCCAACACAGGAGACACAGGCTCGATCCCTGGGTCAGGAATATCCCCTGGAGGTAGGAAATGGCAGCCCATTCCAGTATTCTTGCCTGGGAAATCCCATGGACAGAGGAGCCTGGTAGGCCACAGTCCATGGGGTTGCAGGAATCAGACACAACTGAGCGACTGAGTACACGCACACACTCAGCTGAGCTGTGCAGAGAGGGCAGAAGTTAACCAGGGAAACAAGGTCAGGGGAAGGGCTGCTAAGCTGAGGAACCCCAGAGCTCATAACACTGAGCAAGTTCTCAGGGAGCCAAGGCTGAGCAAATTCTGCCTAAGGGTCAGAAGCAGTGACATCAAAGAGAAGAGGACTTGGGACCAGTAAATCATTACCCTTTACCTGCCCCAGCAGATGGAAGGACAATATCCTGGGATGATCAATGCTGGCAGAGGCTCGAGTTCCCTCTCAGCAGCCCTGGACTTGCTGTGGGTGGCTTAGCAACGACATCCCCAGGAGGCATGGCAGCTCCCGAGGCGACCGCAGGCCTCCCAGCGAAGGTCTTTCTGTCCTGACCGCACAAGTGTGGCCACCTGTGATCAGCTGGCTCACACCTGCCTATCAATCCTAGTCAGGGAGATGGAGTGGGGAGCAAGGTACAGAAGCACAGAACAAACCCTGTCTGCCTGTGGAGAGAAAAAACAAGAGCAAGAGCTGGTTCACGACAGCAGCAACACAGCCTTCCTTGGAAAGTTACAGGCAGAACGCATCCGCACAGGTCATCAAGCTGGGTTTCCCCGAGGGGTGTGAGCCCTGAGCACTCAGCTGACCCAGCGCTGTCCAGACCACTGTCTCAGTTCTACAAATCAGAGCATGAGGAAGAGTAGAATGTGAAAGTCCTGCCTGCCAAGCAATAAAGAGACAGCAGACGCAATTTGGTTCTTTTACTTTAGCAGAGAAAGAAACGAAAGTAGTATGAATAGCAAGGGTTTCAGGCTCCACGGCAAATACAGAGATGAACACACACACACATGTCAAGGAACCTAGGGTTAGGCAGAGGAAGTGAGACATTATACGGATTATGGAAACAATGGTTGGTGCAGCACAGTAAGCTCTTCAAAATGAGCAACATCACTCAGGCACCAACTGCTGGGTTCTTTTTTGGCACCGACAGATTCGGGAAGCCTTCAGGGAGCCTGTGTTTTGGGGTGCCTAGAAGACTCCCCCTGGAAGATCACCCCTGTCATTTAGGACCATCTCATCTGGAATGTGGTGAGCTTGATAGACAGTGAGGATGAAGGAGGTGCTGATGGATGAACAGATGGACCGTGGCCTCTTCCGTCCTCCACTTCCTTCCTCAGCCCACTCCACGGGCATCACCCCAGGACACTCCAACTGTCACCCCGCAAGGAAAAACCTCCGGCTCATGGGGCCAAAACATAGATCTGAGTCTGGCTTGCCTTCTGCCTGCATGTCCCCAAGCAGGTCACACATTGTGCTCATGGTTCCTTTTAGCTTTGTTCAAGATGTCAGACTGATTAACGAGGTCAGACTCGTTAAGAAGCCTCCTCCTCCTCCTTCTGGTAAGTTCCTTAACTAAATAGAATGCAGTGGCTCATGGTACCAGCCCAGTGATTGAGAGTCACTTTGGTTTGAAACACAATTTGTATGCCTGTACATTCACATTCTGGACAGAGGAACAGACTGATGCTCTGAGCAGAGGGAAGACGGGCTACTCTTTAGGGACATCTGTGACTCAGGTGTTAAACAAAACTGGAGTGCCTGGAGAAGAGCTAGAAACTCCCCCAGAGGAGAAAGATGACCTCTCAGTGATGTGATGGGTGGAAAAGGCAGCGGGCACAGTTCTGCTCCTGCTACTCCCGCAGCCACCCACGCACCATGGTGGAGGAACTCTCCGGCCACAGAACAGGCCCCTGGCTCCTGTGCAAAGGCCCTGAGACATGTCCCCGCATGTGTGTAGAATAGGTCTGCCTGCACCTGCCCTTTGGCTGCCCCTCCCGGTGGCATTCTGCCACAGGTCCTGCAGCAGAAAACAGCCCACTTTCCTTCCAGGGGTGCTAAACCCACAGAGTGCTGCAAAGAGGGGCCCTGGCTCACCCTGTCCTCCTGACTCGGGGTCTCCCACTCCCCTTGTCCCTGAAGCAGCCCGGCTCTCTTCCTCAGCTCACACAAATGCAGCCCTTACACCTTTTCCTGTTTTGTTTGTTTGTTTGTTTATTACAATGTTGTGTTGGTTTCTGCCTTGCAGCAACGTGAACCAGCCATAATTACACATTGAGCCCCCGTGCCTCCCCCATCCCACCCCTCTAGGTCATCACAGAGCGCCAGGCTGGGCTCCCTGTACTATACAGCAACTTCTCACCATCCATCTGTTGTACACAGGATAGTGTATATATGTTGATGCTACTTTCTCCATCCATCCCACTCTCTCCCTCCTCCATACATTCTCCACCTCTGTGTCTCCGTTCCTTCCCTGCAAATAGACTCATCAATTCCATCTTTCTAGATTCTATATATATATATGCATTAATGTAATTGACATACAATATTTGATTTTCTCTTTCGGATTTACTTCACTCTGTATAACTGGTTCATCCACCTCACTAGAACTGACTCAACTTATCAAAAAAAAACCTACAAACAATAAATTTTAGAGAGGCTATAAGGAAAAGAGAACCCTCCCACCCTGTTGGTGGGAATATTAACTGATACAGCCATGATGGAGAACAGGATTGAGATTTCTTGTAAAACGAGGAATAAATCTACCATGTGACCCAGCAATCCCACTACGAGGCATACACCCTGAGAAAGCCACAGTTCTAAAAGATACATGTGCCCTGATGTTCACTGCAGCACTATTTACAATAGCCAGAACATGGAAGCAACCTAGATGTCCATCAACTGATGAATGGATAAAAAAGATGTGGTGCGTATATACAATGGAGTATTATTCACCCATAAAAAAGAGCAAACCTGAGCCTTTCCATCTTATATCTGCTCTCTCTCTGGTGCTCAGACCTCATGCCTGTGTCCCTCCTTGGAAACAAGGAGCATATTTCAGTGCCTCCCAGGAAGCTCTACAAATGATTTCTCCCATGAAAGGCTTTTCCACCAACCCCCCAAGCATAGCAACCACTGCAAATGCACAGCAGGTCTGGGAACATGGGGTCACCATCCCCACATTCAGTAAACTCAGAACCTCAGTTCATGCTCTGCTGGAACACAGAGAGAAATCAGCGGGCATCAAAACACCACCCACTTCCCGACGATGCCCCAGGAAGCCCGGCTGACGATAAGAGATCCAGACTCCAGCTCAAGACTGGGCTGCTCTCTTCCCTATATCTTTGTGCTCTACGGGTGAGGTCAGGTCTTTAATCGTCCCTTTGCCTCAGGTCTGGGAGTTCCTTTTACAACTGGAGTAGCTTCCAAGGCATTCCTAATAAACCTGCAGAGATCAGTCTGACAGTTCAGTTCAGTTGCTCAGTAGCGTCTGACTCTGCAACCCCATGAACTGCAGCACGCCAGGTCTCCCTGTCCATCACCAACTCCTGGAGTTTACAAAAACTCATGTCCACTGAGTTGGTGATGCCATCCAACCATCTCATCCTCTGTCGTCCCCTTCTCCTCCTGCTTTCAATCTTTCCCAGCATCAGGGTCTTTTCAAATGAGTCAGTTCTTTATCTCAGGTGGCCAAAGTGTTGGAGCTTCAGCTTCAGCATTAGTCCTTCCAATGAATATTCAGGACTGAGTTCTTTTAGGATGGACTGGTTGGATCTCCTTGCAGAATAAGGGACTCGCAAGAGTCTTCTCCAACACCACAGTTCAAAAACATCAATTCTTTGGTGCTCAGCTTTCTTTACGGAGAAGGCAATGGCAACCCACTCCAGTGTTCTTGCCTGGAGAATCCCAGGGACGGAGGAGCCTGGTGGGCTGCCGTCTATGGGGTCGCACAGAGTCGGACACGACTGAAGCGACTTAGCAGCAGCACCAGCAGCAGCTTTCTTTATACAACAACTCTCACATCCATACATGACCACTGGAAAAACCACAGATTTGACTAGTTGGACCTTTGTTGGCAAAGTAATGTCTCTGCTTTTTAATATGCTGTCTAGGTTGGTCATAACTTTTCTTCCAAGGAACAAGTGTCTTTTAATTTCATGGCTGCAATCACCATCTGCACTGACTTTGGAGCCCCCCAAAAATAAAATCTGCCACTGTTTCCATTGCTTCCTCATCTACTTGCCGTGAAGTGATGGAACTGGATGCCATGATCTTAGTTTTCTTTTTTTTTTTTAATATAAATTTATTTATTTTAACTGGAGTTAATTACTTTTCAATATTGTATTGGTTTTACCATACATCAACATGAATCCACCACGGGTATACACATGTTCCCCATCCTGAACCCCCCTCCCACCTCCCTCCCTATACTATCCCTCTGGGTCGTCCCAGTGCACCAGCCCCAAGCATTCAGTATCATGCATCGAACCTGGACTGGCGATTCGTTTCACATATGATATTATACATGTTTCTATGCCATTCTCCCAAATCATCCCACCCTCATCCTCTCCCACTGAGTCCAAAAGACTGTTCTATACATCTGTGTCTCTTTTGTTGTCTCGCATACAGGGTTATCGTTACCATCTTTCTAAATTCCATATATATGCGTTAGTATACTGTATTGGTGTTTTTCTTTCTGGCTTACTTCACTCTGTATAATAGGCTCCAGTTTCATCCACCTCATTAGAACTGATTCAAATGTATTCTTTTTAATGATGAGTAATACTCCATTGTGTATATGTACAACAGCTTTCTTATCCATTCATCTGCTGATGGACATCTAGGCTGCTTCCATGTCCTGGCTATTATAAACAATGCTGCAATGAACATTGGGGCACACATGTCTCTTTCAGTTCTGGTTTCCTTGATGTGTATGCCCAGCAGTGGGATTGCTGGGTCATAAGGCAGTTCTATTTCCAGTTTTTTAAGGAATCTCCATACTGTTCTCCATAGTGGCTGTACTAGTTTGCATTCCCACCAACAGTGTAAGAGGGTTCTGAATATTGAGTTTTAAGCCAACTTTTTCACTCTCCTCTTTCACTTTCATCAAGAGGTTCTTTAGTTCTTCTTCACTTTTTGTTATAAGTGTGGTGTCATCTGCATGTCTGGGGTTATTTATATTTTTCCCATCCATCTTGATTCCAGCTTGTGCTTCATCCAGCCCAGCATTTCTCATGATGTACTCTGCATATAAGTTAAATAATCAGGGTGACAATACACAGCCTTGACGTACTCCTTTCCTGATTTGGAACCAGTATGCTGTTTCATGTCCAGTTCTAACTGTTGCTTCCTGACCTATCGATCAGTCTATAGAGAGTACCAATTTCAGTCCATAAAGACATACTAAAAAAAGCCACCTTCCAACCTCCAGTCTGGTGTGTGAAGGGCTTGGGAGTTGTCATCACCACCCTCCCAATAAGAAAGAAAAGCTGAACAAACTGAAGATTGATGATTCTGGTTAGACCCCTCAGAGAACTGAGGTTGCAGAGCAAACTGCTGCCCCCAATTGGAGGGACAGACTGACAGCTCTCCAGGAGGGAAGCCCGCAGCTGTAGCTGACACCTGTAGGAACACATGAAGCTGTGATGGGCTAGTTGCTGGAGGCTCAGTGGGGACAAGCTTGAGAACTAAAAACGTTAAGGGGATCCAGGCTTTGAGGGGTCCTGGTAGCTCAGTTGGTAAAGAATCTGCCTGCAATGCAGGAGATCCAGGTTCGATCCCTGGTTGGGGAAGATCCCCTGGAGAAGGAAATGGCAACCCATTCCAGTGTTCTTGCCTGGAAAATCCCATGGACAAGAGAAGCCGGGCAGACTATAATCCATGGGGTCGCAAAGAGTCGGACACGACTTAGCAACTAATCCACACTTTTGTGAGTGTTCCCCCCAGGAATTCTACAAGTTCTCATTATAAAGATCAGATAGAAATCCCCTCTTGTTTTGCACAGAAGGAAGGAAAAACATTGTGTTCTCATTAATAAGACCTGCCCTCTAAAAGAGCTATTTACCAGAAGTTAAGCAGCTGAGGCTTTACCAAAACCTGACTGCCCTGGGACAAGAGAACCATCCAGTCAGGCTCACAAAAAGACTGAATTGTAAGCCTAGAAAACACTCCTCCTCCCCCACCCCATCTACCTCATAGACAGGGCACCTGCATAATTCCAGGGGATTACAGTTGAGAGAACTGCAAGCCTCAGACCCTATTTAAGGAGACTCTCAGAAAAGCCAGGACAACAGGGGAGATGAAAATAAGAGCATTAAAGGCAAGTTTAGCTTCTGACACCACAGCGAACAGTAAACACAACATAACACCTAGCCTGATAAACATAAACCTCACACCAAAGGCCTGTCTATCTCAGGCCCTTCTGATACAGTAGGTCTGACTTTCAGCAAAAAAAATTACAAGGCATAATAAAAGCCCCCCCCACCTCAAAAATCCAGAGTTTAAAATAACAGTGACTAATTAGGGTTCTAATGGAAAAGGTGGACACTATGAAAGAACAGATAGGTAATATAAGCAGAGAGATGGAAACTGCAAACGAGAATCATAAAGAAATGCTTGAAATAAAAAGCACTGTAACAGAAATGAAGACAGCCTTTGATGGGCTTATCAGTAGACCAAACATGACTGAGGAAAGAATCGGTGATCCTGAAGAGGTGTCAGTGGCAACTTCCAAAACTGAAAAGCAAAGAGATAAAAAATATTGCAAAGCATGGAGCAGAATGTCCAAGAACTGTGGGGCATTTACAAACAGTGCAACAGACACAGTGGGAATACCGGAAGGGAAAGGAGAAAAAGAAACAGAAAAAAATATTTGAAGTAATAATGTCTGAAAGCTTCCCCAAACTAATGAGATGTGCCAAACCAGATCCAGGAAACTCAGAGAACACCAAGTAGAGTAAGTTAAAAAAAAAAAAAAATCCTCCTAGTCATATCATCTAAGAAGGCAATGGCACCCCACTCCAGTACTCTTGCCTGGAAACTCCCATGGACAGAGGAGCCCGGTAGGCTGCAGTCCGTGGGGTTGCTGACAGTTGGACACGACCAAGCGACTTCACTTTCACTTTTCATTTTCATACATTAGAGAAGGAAATGGCAACCCACTCCAGTGTTCTTGCCTGGAGAATCCCAGGGACGGGGGAGCCTGGTGGGCTGCTGTCACTGGGGTCGCACAGAGTCGGACACGACTGAAGCGACTTAGCAGCAGCAGCAGTCATATCATACGTAAGCTGCAGAAAATCAAAAATAAAGGGAAAATCTTGAAAGAAGCCAGATGAAAGAAAAAATATCTTACCCTAAGAGGAACTAGGATAAGAATTATGTTGGTCTCTGCAGAAACCATGCAAGCAAGAAGACACTGGAAAGTGCCAGGAATAAACTAATCAACCTAACACTCTGGCTCCAGTGAAATTACCCTCCAAAATCTTTCATTAGAATGTCTTTCAATAAAGACATTCACAGAAAAACAAAGAATGAAGAAATTTATTGCCAGTAGAACTGCCTTGCAAGAATATGAAAATAAATTCTTCAGAGAGAAGAATAATGCTATAAGTTAGAAACTCAGATCACCATAAAGAAAGGAATTGCATTAGAGGAGAAATAAGTGAAGGTAAAAATGAAGTATTTTATTTTCTTATTCTTCATTGATCCAATAGATAACAGCTTGTTCAAAATCATAATTGCAACAATGTACTTGATGGTTATAGATTATGGATAAGTGAGTGAATCGAAACAAGGTTATAAAAGACAGGAGGGAAGAATTGGGATTACTCTGTTATATTTGCACTATCTATGAAGCAGTATAGTGTTATTGAAAGTGGACCTGAATTAGTTGTAAACATATATTGCATTATCTAGGGCAACCACTCAAAAAAGTTTAAAAAAAAACAACAGATATTGAGTTGGTCAAAAAGTTCATTTAGGTTTTTCCATAAGATCTTACAGAAAAGCCCAAACAAGCTTTTTGGTCAACCCAATATAATTGATATGCTAAGAGAAAAGATAAAATGAAACCATACATAATGCTTTGTTAAAACTAGACAAGGCAGAAAAAGGGGAAAGGGGGAAAAAAGAAATGAAGACCCAAGGGCAATGAATAGAGGACAATTACAAACATGGTAGATATTAAACTAAAACGATAAACACTTTAAATTGAATGGTGTAAGTACATCAATTAGAAGACAGAGACTGTCAGAGTGGGTTAAAAACAAGACCTAATTAAATGGGGCAGGAGGAGAAGGGGACAACAGAGGATGAGATGGCTGGATGGCATCACTGACTCGATGGACATGAGTTTGGGTGAACTCCGGGAGTTGGTGATGGACAGGGAGGCCTGGTGTGCTGCAATTCATGGGGCTGAAAAGAGTCAGACACGACTGAGTGACTGAACTGAACTGAACAAGAAACATACTTTAAATTTATAAATTTATTTTTTGGCTACACTGCGTGGTTTGTGGGGTCTTAGTACCCTGACCAGGGATCAAACCCAGGCCCCTGCAGTGATAACACCAAGTCCTAACCACTGAACCACCAGAGAACTTCCAAGAAACCCACTTTAAACAAAAAGATATAGATAGGCTAAAAATAAATAGATATAGAAAACTTTGAAACCCTATGCATTTCTGGTAGGGATATAAAATGATGCAGCTGCTGTAGAAAATAGCTTGGCAGTCCCTCAAATGCTTAAAATTACGACGTGATTCAGCAATTCTACTTTGAGGTTTATACTCACAAGAATTCAAAGCAGAGACTCACATAGATACTGTACACTGATGCTTCAGCAGCATTATGCACAACAGCTCAAAGGGAGAGACAACCCAGACTCCATTGGCAGATAAATAAACCAAATGTATTTGTACACACCATAACACATTTTTCAACCTTTAAAATGAAATTAAATTCTGATACACGTTACAACATGAATGAACCTTGGAAACATTATGCTAAGTGAAAAAAAGTAAAGGGCTGTCACCATATAGGATCAAAAAAAAGACTTCTGTGTGGCAGAGAGAAGGAAGGTATGCAGAGAAGGCTCACTGGAACCATGTCTTGCGAAATGAGTGCAGTTTCTCCACAGAAGGGCATTTTAGGTGGAGGAGGCAGCTGAGCAAAGAGGTGCAGCAGGGAGGTCATGAGTCAGGTGTGACTCATGTGTGATGCAGACAAAGGGGAAAGTTCAGGAAGACCTTGTCCCCCTCGTATCTGCCTATTCTGACCACCTGCAAAGCCAAGATTCCTGCAGGAACCTGCCCTACACACACCACGTCCCATCAGGGTACAGCCCAAGGTCTAAAGAATCTTTACAAACCCAACACTGCCTGGCACAATGCCTGCCTCCCAGACAAACCTTGATAAGTCAATACCAACTGACTCTGGCTTCATTTACGTGATGGTACACGTGACTGGTGTTTGTCAAACAACTGGAAATGGTACCCCCACTCCTGCCCCCTTAGCTGGTTAATGGTCAGTCTCACAGCGCTGCCTCATGCTGTCTGGCGGGAGGCTCCGTATGACTCAGGGCTCTGCTGACATTCCAGGTGGTCACAGGAGGGACACTCCCTCTAGACGTGACCCCCGGCACACGGGCTGTGAGCACCAGCAGGTGAGGGGTGGGAGGGCCTTGCCCCTCTGGGTGTGCACTTAGCAACCTGATTTCTAAAGAAGAGAAGGGGAAAATAACCCAAGACACTTGCTGCTTCTCCAAATGAATTTATGTCATAATGAAAGGGAAAAATAAAATTTGGCCCACTTTTATACATACAGATGCCTTTTTGCAAGCTTGATGGGAACTTTGGATGACTACATAGAAAGAACATTTATAACCTTCTAAATTTCTATGCATATGTGCATTAGATCTTTGGCCATTAATGTTCATAAGATAATATAATATTAAGCAAGAATCGTCATTTTTAGAAGAAAGCACTTAAGATATTTAAAATGAGACATATATATGAATTCAAGACTTAAATAGGTTTAAATATAGAATATATAATGGTAGATTTGGAAGCTAAAAGCATTTCAGGGTAAAAGCAATAATAAATTATTAGCTTTATGATGATGATCTGGTGGAGAGCCGTGATCACCTTACAAATAGTAGCGATCACACCTGACATTTATTAAGCAATTACTGTATAACAGAGGCTTTGCGAAGAGTTCCATGTATTTCCTCATTTTGTGTTCTCCAGAGCGTGGAGAAGGCAATGGCAGCCCACTCCAGTACTCTTGCCTGGACAATCCCATGAATGGAGGAGCCTGGTGGGCTACAGTCCATGAAGTCACTACAAGTCAGACATGACTGAGCGACTTCACTTTCACTTTTCACTTTCATGCATTGGAGAAGGAAATGGCAACCACTCCAGTGTTCTTGCCTGGAGAGTCCCAGGGACAGCAGAGCCTGGTGGGCTGCTGTCTATGGGGTTGCACAGAGTCAGACACAACTGAAGTGACTTAGCAGCAGCAGCAGAGCGCTCCAATAGCTGTCGTACTATTATCCCATTTTACAGATGAAGAACAGAGGCCTGCATTAGCTCAAGCAGGGTCAAGGTGACAAAATCCAACCCTGTGTTCTAGTCTTGAGCCTAAATCTTCTATCTTAGTCCCCCACCTACCCTGAGACTGTCTCCTTGAGATGGCACCTATTCATCTATCCACTCACCGAAGAAGCATTTACTAAGCATCTGCATGCATATACATGCCAAGTACCAGGGGATAAAAATGAGTATGAAACAACCTGTCCTCAGCAAATCTTTGGTATTCTTTTTCAGCTTTAAAACTGCTTTGAAGATAGCAGCTGGATTCATAATAGCCCCAAACGAGAAGCAACCCAAATGTCCCTCAGCACATAAGCAAACCATAGCACCCACACATGGTAGAATTCTATTCAACAAAAAGGAATGCACTATTAATACATGTAATATGTTACTAGTGTTACTACTAGTTACATGTACTCATTACGACTAGTACCTCTTGTGCTACATGTAATGCAATACTAGCAATACATTAACACGTATTAATAAACAGCTCCATGGATTGCAAGGAAATTGTGCCCAGTGGAAAAAGTCAACCAAAAGGTAACACACTATATGAGTTTATATAACAGTCTTGAAATAACAAAGTTAAAGAGCTGGAGAAAGCTTACTGTTTGCCAAGAGGTTAGGGATGGGATTGGGGAGGAGGAAGGCAGCCACCAAGGACAGCCTGAGGGAGTCTTGACGGGATGGAACCAGTCGGCATATTGATTGGAGTGGCAGTTATAAGCGTAAGTTATAAGCAGGGCTTCCCTGGGGGCTCAGATGGTTAAGAACCTGCCTGCAATGCTGGAGACCTGGGTTCAATCCCTGGGTCAGGAAAAATCCCCTTGAGAAGGAAATGGCAGCCCACTCTAGTATTCTTGCCTAGAGAATTCCATGGACAGAGGAGCCTGGCAGGCTACAGTCCATGTGGTCACAAAGAGTCAGACAGGGCTGAGCGCCTCAGACTTTAATAAGCATACTCATCTGTGATACTATTGCATAGAACTATTCACACACGTAGACTCAAAGGCACAGAAAACAGGAAATCTTGACAAGTTCCATGGAAGACTGTCAGAATGCAGGCGGTAACACTGTATGCACTATAGTTATGTGAGATGTTATCGCTGGGGGAAGCTGAGTGAAGGCCTAAGGGCCTCCCTGTGCGTTTGGGGGGAACCTCCTTGAATCTTTAAATGATCTCAAATTTTCTAAAAAATTGTTAACTACTCTGTAAGTATTCTTTCTTTGTCGACACTAACCCCACCAGCAGCTGCAGCATCGCTGCTGTGGCCCTGGGGTCACTGCCCTGAAAAAACAAAGGTTTCATGGTCTTGGCAGAGGTCAAATACAGGTGGCCTATGGTTAAATAAGTCAGCAGTTAACACGCAGCAGTCAAAGGACAGTCTCACGTGCTTTTTTTTTTTTTTTTTTTTGGCTGAAGCATGGTCCTTTTATTGGGGGCTTCCCTGGTAGCTCAGTTGGTAAAGAATTCACCTGCAATGCAGGAGACGCTGGTTCGATTCCTGGGTCAGGAGATCCCCTGGAGAAGGGATTGGCTACCCACTCCAATGTTTTTGGGCTTCCCTTGTGGCTCAGCTGGTAAAGAATCCGCCTGCAATACGGAAAACCTGGGTTCGAGACCTGGGTTGGGAAAATCCCCTGGAGAAGGGAAAGGCTACCCACTCCAGTATTCTGGTCTGGAGAATTCCATGGACAGTCCATGGAGTCGAAAAGAGTCGGACACAACTGAGTGACTTTCACTTTCACAAACACACATTTTGCACTTTTACGCATTCTCTGAAATATGATCTGAAATGAGCCATACATGGAACAATTGCTTCCACTCATATGCTGTGCTTCTTTCTGAAGAATTATCCCATTAGTGATCTAATCTATAAAACATGCCACCTATGAGCCTGAGTCAAAGGCCCTAAATCCCATGAAAGAACAGTAGCATTTGACTGCTGGTCCAATCAAAATGACCAAAGCCTTCTCCTGGGGCAACAGAAACACGGGCTCTGTCTTCGCTGACACCCTCTAATCCCCTCCAGACTCGCTCTCTCTAAGCATCCGCTTTTGTCCAATATAAGAGTCTGGGAATTCTAAGACACATCCGGATTTCAGAGGTATTTCAGCAGGAAAAAGGCATGCCTTAGAATGCATGGAATACTGTGAGACTCCATCCAGATAGCTCCAGTGAGGTCATGCAACCTCTGCCCACATCTGGAGTACAGCCTCCCTTAATGCCTCAAGGTAAATGTTCCCACGTGCAGTGATGCAATCCCTCCATGCGAAACTCAAGGTCCAAAGAAATGGTTTCTTTCTGTGAGATAAGGTGTGTGGGGAAAGAGGAGAGTGTGTGGTTATTTGTAGCAGTGAGATGAGCTCATATGAAACTTGCCAGAAAGACCAGGGCCCGGAGTCATGTGTGGAGGCGTGCACGTGTGGGGGTGTGGGTGTGCATGGAGACCAGCTGACCGGAGATGCATGATTCAGCCACCCAGCCCTGTCACCAGGCAGGGATGGAGAGATAATCGCCTACTTCCTGCCTGTGCAGGGGTCAGGAAGGCTCGGTGAGTCACCCGGGGGTGACCCAGGTGTCTCTGCTGAAAGGAACAGGGTCCTAGCCCCTTCTCAATGCACTTCCTCTTCTGAGTCACCGCCTGACTATGAAGGGAAATCTCCAGGAGCAGCAGCAACATGCTGGTGCCCACAGCTGACAAGGGAGCAGCTTCCAGAAACCAAACAAGCCTGTCACCCTGAAAACAGAGAGGGCCTGAGAAGGACAGGGTGTGGTCATAAGCACCAGCCCCACCACCCGGCTCCCCCAGGCCCAGGCTGGAGGGTTAGCGTGTCCAGGTGAGGAGGCTCAGAAACCGGCCACTCAGTGGAACCAGTCCGGAGTCATTCAATTACAGATCCCACGGGGCCCCAGACACCACCCAGACCAGGTGTGGATAAGACTCAGGAACAAGTGTACTTCAGAATCACGGACAGAGAGAATAGACTGTGGTGGCCAGGGGAAAGGGGTTTTGGAGCAGGGACGGAATGTGAGGTCAGCCTTAGCAGATGCAAGCTCTGAGACACAGGATGGATACACAACAAGGCCCTACTATAGAGCGCAGGGAGCTCTATACCCAGTGATAAACCATAACGGAAAAGACTATGAAAATGTGTGTAGGTATATAGCTAAATCACTTTGCTGCACAGCAGTAATTAACACAACATTGTGACTGCTATCAAAATGACAGCTGAGATTCAACTTTACTTCAATGGAACAGTTTTTAAAAAATTTTTAAAGGAATAGGTGCACTTGGATGGAAAATAAAATATATATTTGCTTCCACTGACCCATAATACATAATTTGGTGTTTTAATGCAGGTATTAAAAAAATGCCTGTTAATGTAGGCAGACATCTATGTCTGCCACCAATAAAAGTCCTAAGATGCTCATGTCCCACGATGGTAGTTGTGGATCCTGAAATACCAGCCACCCTTAATCTCTACTTGGAAATCACAAATGTTTTTCAACTTGCCACTACATCTCGCTATTTAATCCATTATTAAAGTAGCACACATGTCACTGTATTATTAATACAACTGTATCCCACCATTGTAGGGTAAACATAAGCTAGGAAAATCTCAGAGAGCAGGGAGCAAGCTCTCCTCATGTAGACGTTCTCAGAAGCCTGAGAGGTTGGGTCAAAATGCACAGCTCTTCACCCATGAGGCCACCAGTGCTCTGGTCCCCAGGAGAGGAGCAGGAACATTCCAGGTTCATTGTTTTTACTTTCTGTTGGCAGCTGCCACGAGTCTCAGCTGTCATTTTGATAGCAGTTATGATGGTCTGTATCACACGTAAGAGGTGGCAGGCCACGGGACACTGGAGTCCACTTGTGGTCTCACGGAAATGCCTCCACCCTTGACGGTGCTTACCACGCAGAAAACATTTGAACCCTTTAGGAAAATGGGAAATATTTTCTCAGCACTTTCTCTCCTTCTCTCTCTGAGACTCTCCTGATCCATCTTGACCTCAGGCCTATTATCCAAGTCTGAAGTCCTATCTCCTTCATCTGACCCTGTTCTCAAGAGAACTGAACTGAAATCTTTCCACCTGCTGCTGGCCAACCCAACCCCAGGATAAGAAACCAGCCCAGAGGAAACCAGTTGAAGCAGAGTTTCCAGGGCCCTCATAGACTTATTTCAACACACTGGCCAGAATCCATACAGCTGATGGATGATTCAGAGTCTGATTAAGAAACTCAGCATGTCGATGTCCTAATCGGGCAACCAGAACGATCACCTCTGGTGCACCAAGGGAGCAGCAGGTGAGATGATGCCCTGCAAGCCTCAGGGTGATGAGGGACATTTATCATCTCTGAGCAGCACCCTTCATCAGCCGTTCACCCAAGTGCACCAGCCTGGTTACAGTCCCACGTCGTGGGACCCTGGCACACTCTGCACATATTCACAACATATCAGGCACATTGTGTGTGCATGCTGAGTTGTGTCCCACTCTTTGCGACCCCATGGACTGTTGACCACCAGGCTCCTCTTCCATGAAATTTTCCAGGCAAGAATACTGGACTGGGTTGCCATTTCCTCTTCCAAGGGATCTTCCTGACCCAGGGATTGAACCCTTATGTCTTGCGTCTCCTGCATTGGCAGGCGGGTTCTTTACCACTGAGCCACAGGGTACGTACACGGTGGTGATGAAACACAGAATCACTGCTTCACATGTTTCTTCCCTTCTGGGTCCCAACAGTGTGAGAGCACAGGTTCCCACACATGCCTGACACTGGTCACCATGCCCTCACCCGCCTCTTCCACATTCACCTCTTTGATAACCTACTGCCCTTTTGTACTACTTCCTCCCCTCTGAGGTCACCCTAGTTCGGCCAAATTTAGCTTTGAAAACATAACAGCATGTGTGAGGAAAAGGCACACTGCCACCTGCCCTGTAGGTCCACCCACCCCCCTTCCCCCGGAGGAGCCCGGGCTGCTTTGAGTACTGGGTCCCAGCTGCCTTTATTGACATTCAGTCTCTGGCTCAGCTGGTAAAGAAACCACTTGCAATGTGGGAGACCTGGCTTCAATCCCAGGGTTGGGAAGATCCCCTGGAGAAGGGAAAGGCTACCCACTCCAGTATTCTGGCCTGGAGAACTCCATGGGCTATATAGTCCATGGGGTTGCAAAGAGTTGGACACGACTGAGCGACTGTCACACACACACACTCTATTCACATTCGGTATGTGCACCGTATCATTGCTTCCACGATGATCTTATTTTGGAAACTCTTCTGCAAGGTCACACAGCTAAGATGGTATTTGTGGCATAACAAGGAACAAGTTTGGTCTTTTTACAATTTTAATTTCTGGCTACACTGGGTCTACGTCGCTGCACCCGGGCTTTCCCTAGCTGCGGCAAGACAGGACTACTCCCCAGTTGCGGTACTTGGGCCTCTCATGCAGAGGCTTCTCTCCTTGCAGTTCACAGACTCTAGTGCTCAGGCTTTAGTAGTTGTGGCGCATGGGCTCATTCGCTCTGCAGCATGTGGAATCTTCCCGGACCAGGGATCAAACCGGTGTCCCCCGCGCTGGCAGGTGGATCCTTTACCACCGGACCACCGGGGAAGCCCCACTTTTGGTCTTTGTTTCCACTCCCGGGACACAGCCCCTAAAACCCGTGGCAAGTCCTGAGTGATAGGAGTGTCTTCTGTCATTCATAAGGAGCTCCCTTTGATCATACCTGAGTTATTCTAATGAGGAGACACCGGTCCGGCCCCCAGATGCCGACGGGTGGGGCTTCCAGGATGGGGCAGTTTCAGCCCTCCTGGGTGACCCTTGGGAAAGGGAGTGGGACTGCGGATCGAGCTCTATCAAAACTCTTAACAAGATGTGCTGAATTTCCTGGTTGGTGAACATGTGAGGGGCCAGGACCTCCATGCCCCCTCCGACAAATCTCGCACTGAGCCTCCCTTCCTTCTGGTGCTCCTGAGTTGCAGCCTTTATAATACACTGATGACAGCAGGTGAACTGTTTTCCCTGGGCTTTATCAGCCAGTCTGGCAGATTATCGGACTTCAGAGTCGTGAGTCAGAAGCCAGGTAACAACCTGGGATGTGCAGGCGGTGTCTGCAGTGGGGGTGGTCTTGCGGGACAGAGGCCTTAGCCTGGGGGGTCTGCACCAGCTCCAGAGAGCATCAGAGTTGAGCTGAAATGTTGGTAACCAGCTGGTGTCAGAGAATGAGCTGTTGTGCAAAAAAACACACCTGGTATAAGAAGCAACCTGGAAACAGACCAGAACCGAGCCAGGAGGGGAGCTCAGGCACGGCTGATTCAAACCCCGGGTTCCACCGGCTCTTGGTGCAGCCACCTGGTCCTGGCTTCATGGCTCTGAAAGGACTTTGGCTCCCCAGCCCTGCTCTGAGCAGTGAGCCAGAGGTGCAGGCCGCCACCCCACAGCCACAGCTGAAGCCTGATGGCTTTCTCTGGGCTCGCAGTCTCCCTACAGGTAGGCTGTGTTCTGAGTCCTTCAGGGGCTACAGGGCCTCCCAGGCTGATTCACAGGAACACAGAAATACATTAAGAGGCAAAACCGATGTTCAGCTCTCAGCCCCAGTTTGTCTGGAGTGTTAGACACACACCAGAAACAACGGTAGTAGAACCAGCCTGTGGCCTCGGCAGAGAAGCAAGAGCAGGGAGGTCTCACCACTTCCCCCAAACACCTGTGTCCTTCCCCTTCCCCCAGTGCCTCCTCACTACAGAGCCCACAATTAAAAAAAAGAAAAAAGAATGAAGATCAGAGATTTTTCATTCACATAGCCTAGCTTGGCGATTCCAGCCACTGCACTCCCACTGGTGTTTCCAGGAGGATCGGTTAAAATCCTAAACACGTTTTCTCTTGGCACTTGCCACCAGGTTCCAGACAGCGGGAGCAGTTGAATACTAATTACTTATAGACAAGGACATGAGAAGACCATCTTTCACTTTCTTCACTATTTAAACCATCTGTTCCTGGCGCTTCTTGTTCCGACCTACTTTCCAGAAAACAAGCGGATAAACTGGCAAAAAAATCTCTACTGAGGATGAAATTCATAAGATTTCTTTCCTTCCTTATTTGGCAAGTAGGTATTGGACACCTCCTGCTCCTGGGCAGCAGGCTGAATGCTGGAGAGACTGATGGGCAAACACCACACTGTCCCTACCCCTACGTGCTTAAGCCTGGTGAGAGAGCAGACGGGAAGCAAAGAATTACACCAATAAATGTAAAAGGACAAGTCTGGGAATCCTGCAGGAGAGATGCATGTGGTCCAGGGAGTGCATTTCACAGAGATTTGAATTGGTCATTGTATGGATGTGAGAATTGGACCATAAAGAAGGCTGAGCACTGAAGAATTGATGCTTTTGAATTGTGGTACTGGAGAAGACTCTTGAGAGTCCTTGGGACAGTAAGGAGATCAAACCAGTCAATCCTAGAGGAAATCAACTCTGAATATTTATTGGAAGGACTGATGCTGAAGCTCTAATACTTTAGCCACCTGATAAGAAGAGCCGACTTATTGGAAAAGACCCTGATGCTGCAAAAGATCGAAAGCAGAAGGAGAAGGGGACAACAGAGGACGAGATGGTTGGATGGCATCACCGACTCAATGGACATGAATTTGAGCAAACTCCAGGAGATGGTGGAGGACAAGAAAGCCTGGCATGCTGCAATCCATGGGATCGCAAAGAGTTGGACGCAACTCAGCTACTAGACAACTAAAGGATGTCTCCCCTGAGGACATGACCCCAGATGCATCAGGAGCTCCCTGGATGAGAGGGGGAAAGGGACACCAAGGAGCAGAAGCACTAACAAGGACAAAGACCCTCCAAAGGGCACAGACAAGGGACGTACAGAAAGTCCACCCAACGCTGGAGGAGCACAAGTTCTCAGATGAAGCCAGGGAGGCGGCTGAGGGCCAGGCCATCCCGTACATGGTGAGCTGTGCTTCTCAGCATTGTCATAAGCCCAAGAGCAATAGGAAAAGAAAAAGTGGTAGGCCTGGGAAAAGCCCCAGTGGAGGGCTTTAGTCACTGGGGTAACACAATCAAACAGTTCCGTCAGAAACGTTACTCTCGCTTCATGGTAGTAACAGTGAGTAATGTCAGCCATACTGCACTTTGCATACAAAATAGGAAAACGTATGAACCAATATCTCCTCTGGGGATGACAACATTGATACGCAGAAGGAAAGCAGCTCATGCAGGTCCTAGCGTACTAGAAGCCAAAGTGTAAGACCTGGGACTTCCCTGGGAGTCCAGTGATTAAGACTTTGCCTTCCGGGCTTCCCTGCTGGTTCAGTGGTAAAGAATCCTCCTGCCAATACAGGAGACACTGGTCGATCCCTGATCCCACCTGCCTCAAAGCCACTAAGCCCATGTGCCACAAGTACTGAGCCTGTGCTCTGGAGCCTGGGAGCTGCAACTACCGAGCCCACACCCCACAACTACCGGAGCCTGCACGCCCTAGAACCTGTGCTCCACAAGGAAGCCGCTGCAGCGAGAAACCCCTACGTCACAACTAGAGAGCTGGCCCCATTGGCCGCAATAGAGAAAAACCCACACACAGCAACCAAGACCCAGCACAGCAAAATAAATGCATAATTGCATGCCTGCTCAGTCACTAGTTCATAGCCAACTTTTTGTAACCCCATGGACTGTAGCCATCCAGGTTCTTCTGTCCAAGGGATTTTCCAGGCAAGAACACTGGGATGGGTTGCCATTTCCTACTCCAGAGGATCTCCCCGACCCAGGGATCAAACCCATGTCTCCTAGCATTGGCAGGCAGATTCTTTACCACTGCGCCACCCGGGAAGCCCACCCCAAGTAAATAATTACTTTTCAAAGAAAGACTTCCCTTTCCAATGCAAGGAGTGCAGGTTCAATCCTGGTCCAGGGGCCAAGATCTCACATGCCTTGAGGCTAAAAAACCCAAACATAAAACAGAAGCAATATTGTAACCAATTCAATAAAGACTTTTAAAATGGTCTACATAAAAAAAATGTTTTAAAAAATTAAAAAACACCAAAGTGTAAGACTCTTGTCACATGTTCCCAAGTCTCTAAACAGCCATTTTCAAAAAAGTAGATGAAAACTACACTGGTAATCACATTAGGTGACCTTCTTCTCTTATACATTTGACACACTGACTCTTAAAGTTGTGTGGGTATAAATGACTCTGCCAGTAGCCAGAAATACAAGCTGCATAAGCCCACCCCTAGGGATGGTTAAGCCTCCAACCGCCTCTCTCCATACACATCTCCTCTTTCTCCTCCAATTTCTCTTCACTAAGTCATTCCTAACTTTTTAACTGCAGTGGCTTTCCTCTGGCAAAGATTAGTTCACTGCCTTCTCAGCATAACCTCATCAGCAAAGATAAGAGAGAACCCAGAGTCCTGTAGAGGAAAATACAGTGTTATGTGTCACTGCCTAAAACAAGTCGAAGTCATCCTTGACCACTGAGTCTATAATTCAGCCTTAAATTTGTTTAGGGGAAGTTCTTTATACCAGGCCTCAGTCTTTGCATCTGTAAAATGGAAGTAAGACCTCTACTCTCAGCAGTGGAGGACAGGTCATTCCAACCAAACACCCTGCTGAGAACAAACAGTACAGCTAAAAATGTGAACAATGTCTACCGGGACAGAGCAGGAAGCTAAAAATGCAGTGAAGAATTGCCATCTGGAAAAGATAAAAGCCCAGGAGATAAGCCCATGCATGTGTAGAACCATTTTTCTCCTGGAGGCATCTGCTTGTTCCAGGGAGTTGACTGAGAGGCTGAGCAGTGATGCTGTAGTCTCACCTGGCTAAGGGCTTGGGGATTGGAGTCTAGGGACAGAATGAGGAGGAAGACATTGTGAAAATCCCTCACTTTAGATTGCAACCTCACAGAACTACATGGTAACAGGGTAGGGGACAGTCCCATAGGAAAATGATGCTCAGTTTCAAAGGAGCTGAATCACTGAAACTGGACTGATGTAATCAGACTGTTTGCACCCTCAGGCACCCAGCAGAAGAAAATGACAACATTTGGGGGAAGAGAGCAACATATGAATGACCTCTGCAAGTAAGTTCATAAGAATAATGCCCTGTGCACATCCAAAAGTAAGAAGGCACGTGAGGAGACAAAATCACATGATTAAAAACCTGCAGAAACAATAAATAGTGAAAGTTAACAAGCATAAATTGTTCCATGCTTAATATGTTCAATGAGATAAAAGACTAAGAATTTCAACAGAGAAATGGAAATTATTTCCTTTAAAAAGAACAAATGGAAATTCTAGAAATGAAAATAACCAGTATTAAGAACAACCCCATTTAAGAGTTCCCGGGACAGGTTTAAGAGAAAAATAGTCAACTAAAATATAGAAGGCAGGAGGATAATAAATGAAGCATAGAGTATCAAAAAGATGGAAAACACAGCAGAGCTGAAAACAGAAGTAGAACAAACATTGAGAATGTCTAGCATACGTGCTTAATAAATTCTTGAGGGAGAGAGGAATGGGGGGGGGAAGTGTAATATTTAAGAAATAATGATTGAGAATTTCCAAAAACAATGAAGAACATAGAATCCCAAATTCAAACCACTCTAAAAATACTGGAATGATAAATTAAAAAAAGAAATCCACCCCAGGTACATCATAATAAAACCACTGAAAATCAAACACAAAAGTAATATCTTGATTGCAGCAAGGGGAAAAAATGGCATATTACCTTTAAAACACCTAAAATGAAATGTCAGCTGACTTCTCAACAGGAAGACGGTAGAAGGGTATCTTCAAAGTGCCGTGAGAAATATCACATATATACAAGATCAAAAATTTAAAAAGGAAATAGCTTTACAAATCTTACAGACATTAAAAATACCCTAAGAAGGTATTATGAACAACTCTAGGAAAATAATTATGAAAAATTGAGATAGATAGTCAAACCACCAAAGAAATGAAACTTACCAAAACTGGCCTGATTACACAGAAAATTACAGTTGAATCCATCATTTCAAACCTCCCCAAAAGAAAGCTCCTGGTCCACATGGGTTCACTGGGAATCCTACCAAACACTCAGAGGAGAAGTAACGCTCCCCTTATACAAATTATTTTCAAAAAGAGAAATGAAGCCATCTCCAACTCAGTTTTCTGAGGCCAGCCTAACCATGATCCAAAACCTCTTAAGAACGTTATAAAGACAGAAAGTTTCAGGCCAATCTTACTCATAAACACAGACATAAAAATCTTAAAGCAAAGTGAGGGTAAACCAAAGGCAACAATATATAAAGAGGTGAATATACCCCAGAGAAGTCAGGTCTATTCCAGGAATGGCAGATTGCTTAATATTCAAAAATCAGTCAGAATCATGAGATATCTTACTAGCTGCAGAAAAGGCATTTGATAAAATTCAGCACGTATTCATCTCTTTTTTAAAAACTCATAAATATCTAGGAATAAACGATAATTCCTTGCTTTTATTTTTCTTTCTAAAACAGCTGCAAAAACTATAATATCTCTGGTGGAAAAGGAAGCACTTTCCTTCCAAGATCAGGAATGAGATGAATGTCCACTCTCACCAGTTCCATTCGACGTTTTACTGGAGGGCCAAACAGCAATAAAACAAGAAAAATGGAAAAGCATAAGAATTGGAAAGGAAGAGAGAAAACTGTCATCATTGTCTGACCTCATAATAGGTTTAGGTAGAGCGTCCAAAACAAACAAGCAAAACACTACAGGAAAACTATTAGAGCTAGTCAGTGAATGCAACAAGCTCCCAAGATACCAGGAAATTTTCAAAAACACAATTGTTATTCCTATGTAACAGCAGTAAATAAAGAACGAAATTTTGATGATGCCTTTTAACCTCTTTATGATCTTTGTAAATGTACCATTCAGTCCAAAAAAAAAATTGTGATGAAAGTTTTTTGTTGTGGAAAAAAAAGATAATTTTTACGACATCCTCAAAACACACACACACACACAAGATCCTAGTCTGAGATAACAGCAACCTCTTGAATTCAAAACTCTCCAAACAACCTCAAAAAAAAAAAAAAAGTAACCACCAAAGCCCCACACAACCTCCAAAACACTGCCAAAGATAAAAAAATAAAAAAGAACATTAAAAAAAATAAAGCTGAAGATTATCAAGGAGCAAAAATAAACCACAATGCTCTCAGCATCCCCAGGACAGAGAGGAACTGAGAATTATGCAGAGAAATATGTACCTCATTGCAACAAAGCTACTGCTGGAGTTCTGCTGTGTGTTCAGGTCCTTGGGAGTAAAAGTCTTAAGAAAATCTCCTAAAATAAGAGACCAGTGAACTATGCAGTCACACAGGGGCCCGTGCTCAGTAGGACGCTGTGCCTGGATTAAGGCTGTGTTCCTGCCATCGTGAAATTCTTAACTTTACCTTTGAACTGAGGTTTTAGAAATGAAGTCTGGGCCTTCACGTCTCCTTGGCCCCTTGGCGTCCTGCTAGACTGCAGGAGGGGTCAAGAGAGGGATTCTGAGAGTCAGGAGGAGCTCAGGAGCGGCTTCCTCCTTCCCACTTTGCAGTCTGGTCCAGAAGCATCTCTGGGCTGCAGCCCTTCACCCTCGCTGTCCTCTGTTCTAACCTCCAGCATCATTCAGCACACCCGGATCCAATCTCATCGTCCGCCTAGCCCCGCCCTCAAGCTCTCAGCGTCTATCCTTCTCAGCTGTGGGCATCCCCTCTCTGAGCTTCTAGGTTCTCATAACCCCAAGTTCTTCCCTTTGTTCCTCTAGCCTTCAAGGCAGCGCCTGTTCTTGGAAGCTATTACTCCCTGTTACCCGAAGGTTCCTTCTTGGCTTTCAGTTTCTGAAACCTGGGTAACCATGTCTCCTTATTCAACTCTTGAGATAATGTGATTTCTGTTCTCTCAATTCAGCATATATGTACAACACACAACACATATTCTTGTGACCTCAGGGTAGGGAAAGATTTCCTAAGCAAGACACAGAAGTGCTAATCAGAAAGAAAACATTTGGGAAGTCAGATTACATTGAACATATCAAAAGACAGCTTTTCAAGTATTAATAGGCAAGTAAGGGATATTTGCTATTCATTGAACACACACACACAAAAAGTAGGCCTTCTATCCAGGAAAAGACCCTGATGCTGGTAAAGATTGAAGGCAAAAGGAGAAGAGGGGGACAGAGGATAAGATGGTTGGATAGCATCACTGCCTCAATGAACATGAATTTCAGCAAACTCCAGGCGGTAGGAAGGACAGGGAAACCCGACATGCTGCAGTCCATGGGCTCACAGAGAATCAGACACGACTGAGTGACTGAACTACAACAATCCAGGCATAGAGAACTACAAGTCAAGGCGGAAAACCCAAGGAACAAAATATTGTAACTATATACAATTTTATTTGCCAATTACACCTCAATAAAATTGAAAAATATGAGCAGACTTCAAAATGTACTTTACAAAAGATAATATCCAAAAGTCCAATAAATGTATGAAAAGGCACTTGACTTCATTTGTCACAAATGGGATACAGATGAAAATCAAGATATCACTATACATCATCATAAAAGCTGGAGTTAAGACTGATAATGCCGTGCGCTGGTAGGGATGCATGCCTCAGACTCTTGTACTCTGTGGGTGGGGATGTGAATTAGTACAACCAGTGTGGAAAACCGGTTAGCATCACCTACCAAAACTGAACGCATGCCGATCACCCAGCAAATCCACTCTTATTTACATAGCCAACCGAAATGCATGCTCTTTGTCATTGAAAGACATATGCAAGGATGTTCATTGCAGCGTTTTCCTTAATAGTCCCAAATTGGAAAGACACAAATGTCCAAAAGCAGGAGAATGGAAAATAAATCGTGGTATATTCATAAGAAAATATTATATAGAAAATAAAATCAACTAAAACTGATGCAACAATAAGTATGAATCTTAAGAATTTAATGTTGAATTAAAAAAAAAACCAGACACCAAAAAACATACACAGTATAATTTTGTTTTTTAAAAAACAGCAGGCAGAACCAAACTCTAGTAGTTTAGGGACATAGGGTTAGATGGTAAAACTATAAAGAAAAGCAGGATCATCACATGTGTTAGAATGGTGGTCACTTCTGGGAGGCAAAGAGGGTGAGAATTAATAGGGGGATGAATTGGTCTTCTGGGTACTGGCAATGTTTTATTTTTAATCTCATTTATGGTTTTTGCTTTTTGATAAATTATAGAATGCTACTTCATTTTTAAGGACATTTTTTATGTAAGTTGTATTTCGTAAAAAAAAGCTAAACTGTAGATAATAATGCACATTTCTTAGGATCATTGTAAGAATGAAGTGAACTAAGGGGTATAGAAGGCTTTGCAAACTGCCCATCATGTAATAAGTATTTAGTACATGCTTGTTATTATTATCAGGTGTACTACAATTGAGAGACAGAAATAATCATGAACCCCTGGTTAGGAGAAAACAAAACGCTAACAAGAAGTTGTCAAAGAGCCTAACATGGTTTCCAGTATATACTAAAGACTAGGTACAGGGTGGAGGTGAGTTTTAAGTGTATTTGCTACAAATTAAGGGTTTTCCAGGTGGCATTAGTGGTAAAGAATGTGCCTGCCGATGCAAGAGACACAGGTTCAATCCTTGGGTCGAGAAGATTCTCTGGAGGAGGGTATGGCAATCCACTCCAGTATTCTTGCCTGGAGAATCCCATGGACAGAGGAGCCTGGAGGGCTACAGTCCATGGGGTCAAAGAGTCGAACATGACTGAAGCCACTTAGCACACACGCACTCTACAAATGAATGCCAGGAGACAAGGAACAGTGCCTACCACAATGTCTACTTTATAAAATTTTCTCAATAATCATTAGAATTACAGATGATGGATGGGTGTGTGGATGGAAGGGTGTGTGGATGGATAGATAGATGGACAGGTGAATGAGTGGATGGGTGAATGAATGGATGATGGATGGGTGGATGGACAGGTAGGTGGACAGATGGATGGATGGATAGATAAGGGGGGGTATGGATGGATGGGTGGGTAGATGGTTAGATAAACTTAAACAAGAGTTAGACTAATGTAAATTCTGAAGCTCCAAGAGGGTAGACTTTCTCCAGGCAGTTTTCCTTGCTTGGAGCTTAACACACATACAATAAAACTTTAGGCTTTGTGATAACAGGGAAATCGGTGACCATCTTTGCAGGACTTTTTTTGGTCTTTCCTGGCTGTTTACTAGCCAGGAAAAGGGCTTAGGATCTATAATATCTGCCATCAAGTGGGTAATTTATTTTACCTACAAATTAAGCATTCTGCCAGGGCTATCAATCTAGGCTGAAGGCAGACTATCCCCCACAGGGAGCAGAGTCTACACTGATGCTCATCCGATGCACCTGCATTTGCTAAGCTAAAAACATGTTTTCCGACAACAGCCCAAAATGACAACCAGGCATCCGGAATGGAGACCACTGAAGCCACAATTTCCAGACCAGTATTATAGGTAATTGTAGTCCTCAAGGTTCTGTTCATCACAGAGACAAGAAAACATCATTACATTCACCAAGCAGTCACTACCATGCTGTCTGGGTCTTAGAACTGCAGATCAAGAAGGCTGTTGAGACACAGGCTACAGTCACATGGCAGAGTTGTGTACATTGCATTTTTTCCTATTCCAATGATAAGGCATAATAGGCTCTCTCAGGAACCCTCAGTGTCTCCATCTACCCCTCTATCCCCAACCCCAGCCACTTCTGTAGTAACACAATTACAATTGAATCTGTTGCCTTCCAGACTTATTTCTTGCACACACATTTCTTTTTATTTTAAAAATGATATCCAACTATATATGTATAATCTGCTAACTCGTGTTATTTGGTCTCTGTCCCACGTTCCTGACACAGAGCTCCTAAAACCCTTGGAACTTCCTGAGTAAGAGAAGTCTTTTTTTTTTTTTATTCAAAGAGAGCCCTTTTTGATCATACCTGAGTTTATGCTAATGAGGCTATCAGGGTCTGGCCCCCACATAACCTCAGGATGGGGCTGGTCACTAGAAAGACCCAGCAACGAAAAGCTTGGAACTTTCAGCTCCACCCACTGACCTAGGGCAAGAGGGCAGGAGGACTGGAGAGTCAGCTTGGTAAGACTCTTGAGCAACGAGATGTGATGAGCTCCTGGGCTGGTGAACATGTGGAGGTTCCAGGAGGGCACACCCAGAGAGGGCAGGGATGCTCTGCGCTCTGTTCTGCATGCACACCCTCTGCATTTCTGCCATTTGTCCTGACCTGCTGTTGTTTAGTCGCTATCTCTGACTTTTTGCAGCGCCATGGGCTGTAGCCCACCAGGTCCCTCTGTCATGGGAGTTTTCAGGCAAGAATACTGGAATGGGTTGCCATTTCCTACTCCAGAGGAGTAGGGAACCAGGGACTGAACCCATGTCTCCTGAGTCTCCTGCGTTGGCAGGCAGGTTCTTTACCACTGAGCTACCAGGCTGTACCCTTTATAATAAACCTGTAACTGCAAGTAAAATGCCCTTCTGAATTCTGGGCCATTCTAGCAAACCACTGAACCAGAAAAGAGGATCCTGGGACCCCCTGATTTGTAGGAAGTCATCCAGAGGACAAGTGGCCCCTGCGTCTGGCACATGAAGTGGGGGGTGGCTTGTGGAACTGAACACTTTAACTTGAGGCATCTGACAGTTAACGCCAGGCAGTTAGTGCAGGGCTGCGTTAAATCTCTGATACCCGGCTGGTGCTGCAGAACCGATTGGCGTTGGGAAACACCCAGAATATACCCTCAGCACCTTGCTTTCTCTGCTCAGTGCTTCTCATAAACAGCTTCCATGGGAAGGGCTCTGGACTGCACTTCACTCTTTCCGTGGGAAAGCAGACACTCACCACAACCCCTTGGCTCCCTGATTATTCCAGCGTGTCTCACCCCCAGCTCACGGGTGCGTTCCTGCAGCTCCTGCCTTCAGAGCTCTCTCCTGAGGACTGCCCCATTCTCCCTGGAAGTATCGAGAACCAGGAGGGCCCGCAGGATTAAGAAGGCCCAGCACCAGGGCCTTAGAGAGCAGACATAGAGAACATAAGAGACATAGAGAACAGACTTGTGTACACAGCGGGAAAGGACAGGGTGGGACGAATTGAGAGAGTAATGCTGAAATGTATATTACCATATGTAAAACAGATAGCTAGTGAGAAGCTGTTGTGTAACACAGGGAGCTCAACCTGGGGCTCTGTGACAACCTAGAGGGGTTGGATGGGCTAGGGGGTGGGGAAAAGGTTCAAGAGAAAGAGGACGTATGTATACTGTGCTGTGCTAAGTCACTTCAGACTCTTTGTGACCCCATGGACTGTAGCCCACCAGGCTCCTCTGTCCATGGGATTCTCCAGGCCAGGATACTGGAGTGGGTTGCCATGCCTGCCTCCAGAGGGTCTTCCTGACCCAGGGATTGCACCCACATCTCTTGTATCTCCTGCACTGGCAGGCCCTTTACCATTAGTACCATCTGGGAAGTCCCGGACATACAGCTGTCCCATACCTACAGCTGATTCATGTTGATGTATGGCAGAAACCAACACAAGCAATTATCATCCAATTAAAAATAGATTTTTAAAAAACAGGGCCTAGGGCCTGCAGGTGGTACACTTTACACTCCGAGTTCCCCCACGGGGATCGGGCATGCACTGAGGCTTCATCTGAACTCACCCCCTGACCTGGTGTCTTCCCCCCCACCCCCTGCTCCTGCCCCACTTTCCTTTCTGTGGTTTCCTAGCAACACATCCCTAGTAAGTCACATCGCGGGTGTGTCTGAGTAAGATGACTCACCGCACTTACTATTCCACGTATGGGATATACACTCATCCACCCAGTCTCCCGTAAGTGGGTTTTTGTGTGGCTCCTGACTTTACCTGTCCCAGACCATACCATACACATATCTGCACACCCATCCTACAACAGAGAGCTTCCTTGCCCCCCGTTCCCCACCCCGACTCTTAGGAGCTGGCCAAGTCAGTGGCCTGGCCTCCCGTCATCAGAGTTTGAAAGACCAGAGGCCCCGGGGAGGCATGTGGCCCTCCTGGGGCACCCCAGCCCCGGGCACCCGCCACAGCCCCACTAGCTTCTCAGTCATGCAGGTAATGTAGGCACGCCTGATTTGTCTCCCAAATCTTTTTCTTTCCCTGCCGCCCTTTATTTATCAAGCACAATATTACATAGTAAAGGAGAACAAATAAGAACTTTGTGGAATTCCACCAGGGCTTTGCTAAGGATGACATTTGGAAATGAGAACAATTTTCTGGAAAATGCCAGCCACAGTGGCACTGTACACACACATGGCCCCCACACCCCTGGGTTGGCTTTTGGTTTTAGGGGGCTTTTTCAGGTTACAACCATGTCTGTATTGGTATCTTATTTGTTTCACTCTCAAGTGTATCATGGCATGTGTACAGATCTTTTTTGTTGTTGTTAATAATATACTAGGATTTGCTTAAAACACACACACACACACACTAACATAGAAACCCTTTTGAGTTTGCCCTAGAAAAAATGAGACTTTATTCAATTTCCAGAAAAAGAAAAAAGAAGATGTATCTACAAAACAGAAATAGACTCACAGACACAGAGATTAGACCTGTAGTTGCCAAGAGAGATGGGGTTACGGAGGGGTGGGGTAGTGAGCTGGGGTTTAGCAGATGCAAGCTGTTATACACAGAATGGATAAACAGCAAGGCCCGACTGTACAGCACAGGGAACTATGTTCAATATCCTGCGATGCGCCATAATGGAAACGAATATAAAAAAGAAGGTATACATATGTATAACACAATCACAGCTGTACAGCAGAGATTGGCACAACATTATAAATCAAGTATATATCCATTTAAAAAATAACATGAAAAGAAGGAGCCCACTGAGAAAACATAAGCATTGTAAACACAGCAGCAAAGAACCCACTACCAATATTAGCCGCTGAGAAGACAGGTGACTCAGCAAGCTTGTTTATTTTTCCTGGAGTTAAGTTAGGATCAGAGGACTCGGCCCACACAACTTCCGAACTGCTCGGCTCTCAGGTTCCTAAGTAATCAATGGTTACTATTACACACCCTCCCAGAGGCTGGGCCTCGTATTTCTAGATCAATGACTCAAGAGTCCTTTTGTCAGAGAAATTACAAGGTTTTACATCCCAGTGTCTAATCTCTTCCTAACACCTTGCTGTGCCATGTTAAGTGGCTTCAGTCATGTCCAATGCTTGGTGACGCCGTGGACTGTAGCCCACTAGGCTCCTCTGTCCGTGGATTTCTCCAGGCAAGAATACTGGAGTGGGTTGCCATGCCCTCCTCCAGGGGATCTTCCTGACCCAGGGATTGAACCTGCATCTCCTCTGTCTCCTGCATTGGCAGGCGGGTTCTTTATCACTAGTGCCGTCTGGGAAGCCCCTCCTAACACCTTGGATGGTCCCAAATGAAAAAAAAAAGATGAAATCCTGATGCTGGAGAGGCTTCGTTTATCAATGCAACTGTGAAATTTTCACAAGGAAAAGGCTCCAAGTGGGTTGAAAATTTCATTTTGAAACGAACAGCGAGGACATGGAAATCTATTTGAAACTCTTTTGTTTAAGAAACCTCTAAAAATGAGCTAAACTATCTTAGTCTCTGGGGAATCACTGGACTAGAAACTTCCTCTACACCGTTCTCTTGATAACAGAACCTAAGGCAGGAATCTTTGGATTCCTTCTTGATTCTCTCCTCGTGGGCATACATTTGATCTCTCAGTGTCTGAAAGGCCCCCTCTCATCTCTGGCTGTGTATTTCCACTCACGGAATAGTCCCAAGTGACATTTCATTCCGATGACAAATCTCTAACACGTTAAGTATACCTGCTAGTAGCCCCACCTCTTTCTTGAAGCTTTCGAGACAATTAATGAGGTCAGTCCACTTAAAACCCCGATGGCTCAAGAGGTAAAGAAACCACCTGCAGTACAGGAGCCACAGGAGACGTGGGTTCAATCCCTGGGTTGGGAAGATCCCCTGAAGAAGAAAATGGCAACCCACTCCAGTATTCTTGCCTCGAAAATTCCATGGACAGAGTAGTCTGGAAGGCCACAGTCCATAAGATTGCAAAGAGTCAGACATGACTGAGCGCACACACACACACCACTTAAAACACACAACCCCCATGCTAATAGAAGTGTTGTGGTTGCTGGCTCTGGGTTGTGTGACAGAATTTGAGAAGGTATTGAACACATAATTGCATTTCACAACTCTAGGATGAGAGAGGTCCAACCATAACCATCTCCTCTGTGTATTTTAGTCACATCCGGCAAAGACTCTTTTTCTTTTTTTCATAAAACAGGCTGACTCACCTAGACATCTCACCATCTCCTGCTGACACACCCCTTCCCATTCTGAAAAAAAAAAAAATCTCAATTAGTCTCTGGGAATTTACATCCTCTGGTGGGAGGTATACCTTCCAGGCCAAACCGTCCACAAAGAGGAGATGTTTTTTCAGGAGAGCATCTCAGTACTGATGCTAAGAACAAAAGACAAAGTTAAGTTCTGAGCACACAGGCGCTCAAGTCTTAGAGAGGGGAGGGACTCAGCTAAGAAGTGGGTGAGGCGAGTGGAATAACAGTGTTTCGGAGTTTAGGTGGTTCACCCCAAACCTTCCATCAGTGGCCAAGTCAGAGGTTGCAGCCAGTTCTCCCAAATCCTGGCCTGGGGTCTCTTTCCACCAAAATGTATCGCTAATGTTATTAGAAGCAAAGACCACAGGAGGGGACAGAAGGTCCACATCAAGGCTCCCATCACCTGCCAGTTACTTTTTAAATAATAATAATCATTGTTATTATAATCACAAATGTTGTCATTTCTGAAGAAGCAACTGTATCACTTCCCCAGCAGTTTCATCATCATGTGCCCCCCAGGCCACCCCTCTGGGCCTATGACTCAGAGCATCACCAGCCAGACAAAGCTCAGAACCCATAGCCTTCGCCTCCTGAAGTCCACACATCCCAGGTGGCTCCCCGCAAGGCCTGTTCATCCAACACCACCACTTACTCGGCCTGGTCCAGATCTGTACTCAACAAAACTAAGCCAAAAAAAGTACTCTAGGTCTGTCAAGTTTACACAGTCAGATAAGGGAGACACTTGCTGAAATTATCCAGAATATAGATATAGATATATAGATAAATATAAATAGATTACATTTTTGCATAAAAATTGATTTAAGAAAGAGAGGTTGAGTAAATTGTATTTCATTTGTATGTGGGTCAGAAAGAAATAGAAATAGATGTAAACCCTCAACATAATACTGGACATGGAGCCCAAACAGTATAAAATGCCAGGTTAATGGAAAACAATCATTTTCAATCGGTCTGTATTGGCACCAAAGGCATGGATGTGAAGACACTAAAACTTTCATTTTACACAGCTGTCGCTGATCTCAAAGTGCCAGGTGACCCCAGAGCTAGGAAACCTTCTCTCGGGGGCCAACCTTTGTCTCAGGTTATCTTTAGCAACTGCTTCAAGGAGCCACAGCAGTGAAGAAGGAATCTAAGCCCCAGTCCGGCTCCAGGTACTGGGCGTGGGTACCAGCCCTGAGGCTGGGTGCTGGGCCCCCTCTCCACACACCTACGGACTACCATGCCGGCCCAGGGGCTTGAATGGGGTGACCCAGGGTCCCTCCCGGAAATTCCACTCTTGAACTCCTAAATACGAAGGGAGCACATTGTAGATGGATTTGCTTGAGTGGATAATCAGAAGAAGATGAAGAGGAAAAACAAACCACCTGCGAGTATGTGAATTAAGATACTCTGCTCCTTGTCTCGCTTGAAGCCATCACCTTTCCATGTTGACTGCCCCAAGACTGTGCTCCTTCTCTGTCTCGATGGTGCACCGACTGCTGTCCTGCTCCCTGGACCCCCAGCGCCAGGCTGGGGCAGCCTTTTCGGTCCTTTCTCTACGCCAGCGACCAACGTGGGAAGACAGGCTGGGACCTGGGAGCCTCAGAGGCAGGGCTGCAGTGCCTGCACCTGGACACAACTTTCCTCAAGCAACAAAATACAAAACAAAACAAAACCCCAAACCTGCATGGGACTAAAAATAACCATGTGCATGCACAGTTGGGGCAAATTCTGGACCAAAAGATACAAAGAGACCAAAAACCCCAACTGCCACTTTTAAGGGTCTGGAACAAAAACAGGGGGTTGGGAGCAAAAGCAGGATACTGAGCGTGCCCCCTGCACTCAGCACTACAAAAGGGTGGGCAGATTACCTAAGCCACCCCTCCAGCCAGACCCCCAGACACACCCCTACCTTCACCCCATGTAAGGAACAAGCTTGCCCCCTCACCACAGCAGAGGCCCCAGTAAAGCATTGCCTGGCCTCTGATCAATATCTATTGATCGGGGAAGGCTGAGAACCCTGGTTGGTAACAGTAGAAGGATGTCGGAAGCAAGGCTGGGGGAGCTTTTTCTGAGCTAAGAAATCTGTCACAGAACACACGTCACAGTGACTGCTGGGTGATGACACGCTGTCACCCTGGCCTGGAACATGTCCGTGCCCCTGAGGGGACCACATCCTGCCACACACAGCCCTCCACCTCCACGCAGCGCAGAGGGCGACCTCACCGCGTAGGCAATTCGCCTCGGGGCAAACGCCCAGTTAGTTAAACTTGCTGCTACCGATTTAGATTTGTGGAAGAAAGGATAACATTTTTTTTTAACCCTGCAATAAGCAAGCAAGCTATAGGAGAAGGCACACACACACAGGAAGAAAAGGAAAAGTCAAATTTTCTGAAGATTTTATAATTTGTAATTATGTATGTAATAGAAGTAATTGTTCTCATTGTAAAAGAGTCAAACATAGAAGTTTATAGAGTAAATCATAAAGGTCCTGCTTTATCATTCCCACCCATTCTAACTTACCACTACTATCAATTTTATATGTATCATTCAAGTCTATTTCTATGTATTGGCATATAATATACATATAAATTTACACATTTTATATAATTGCTATATAGTTATATTATTAAATCATGTTTGTATAATTTATAATATATTTCATAATGTTATTAAATTATAATTATATTGATTAAATATAAATGATATATAATTAACATAACTATATATTTATTTTTGCATTATATAAAATATTTTATATATTATATATAATTTATGTATGATGACATAAGTGGTACCATACTACTACTAATAAGTATTAGAGACATTTTCAAAACTGTATGTTTATCTCACTATTTTTAATTGTAGCACGGTTTTCCATAGTATGATCATATAATTTTTTAACCAGTTCCATATTGATGGCCATTTAAGTTGTTTCAGATATTTTTATAATCATATATCCATGCATATGGGTATATGACATATATCATTCCTTAAGGTAAGACATTTCTATCATTTTTAAATTTATCCATGTTATAAATAACTTTCTGTACAAGTATTTGCATTTATGTCTTAGGGCAGATTTCTAGAAGCTGAATCACTGAATTGAAGACAAACTTTTAAAACAAACGTCTTACATGCTTAATTATCCAACTACCAATCAGAGAGTAAACAGCACTGTTGATCACAACACAACACATACACACACACAGAAAATCGACAGAGGGTGTTCTGGGTGTCTGTTATCAACTATACCATGAGTTTTGACATGAGTTTTCTGAGCCATCTCATTCATTCTCGTAAAACAAAGCTGAGTTTAGGAGTCCCAAGAGTATATCCTGCAAATACACCAGGACAGCAACTTAAGCCAAAGAGAACAGACTCTCTACTAGCCACACAGCAGCAGGAGGAGCTCCCTACAGCCAAATAACACGGGAGATACAGACCGGAGGTTCAGGTTTTGGAGTAAGACACAGATTTGAATCTGTGTCGGACATGGGCAGCCGTCTATGGGGTCGCACAGAGTCGGACACGATTGAAGTGACTTAGCAGCAGCTACAACGTGAAGCCTGTTCTCTCATGATACCTCCGCTCGTCAGCTTGTGTTCCCTTCTTGCCATAGCCTCCCCTTGCCTCCATCTTCTCCTAAACCTCAGTTCCTTTGCCTCTGCCCCCAGACCAACCTTCCCCTACACCAGTCCACATCCCTCCCTTCTAAGGGCTTCCATGCCTGCATCCCATTGGAACACAGAAGCTTGTAACAGACCATCACACCTACCCACAACACCGGAAAAAGGAGAAAACAAAAACTAAATAACAAAGACATATTTTTAAAAAGCTATGGGCCAGGGCTTCCCTGGTGGCTCAGTCGTAAAGAATTTGCCTGCCAATGTAGGAGGCAAGGGTTTGATCCCTGGACTGGGAAGATCCCACAAGCCACCGAGCAACTAAGCCCACGCCTGTGCTCCAGAGCCCTGGAGCCACGGCTACTGAAGCCAGAGAGCCACAGGGCCCACGCTCCACGAGAAGCCACCACAATGAGAAGCCCTTGTGCTGCAACTAGAGAAAAACCCACACAGCAATGAAGACCTAGCACAGCCAAAAATAAACAAATAAATAAAATTGTAAGAAAAAAGATGTTGGCCAGCAGAAACCAACACAACGTGGTAAAGCAATTATCCTCCTATTAAAAATTAAAATTATAATAGTAATAAAAAAGCTATTGGGAACCACAGATTCAAAAAAAAGTCTAAAGGCACTAAACTGCACAGAGAGCCAGGGGCTCTTCTCCGTGAGCGCAGATGGCACTTTGTTCCGGAGGTGATGGCTGGGTCAGGAAAGGTGGGAGGATGAGTCTGAGGGATGGGAAGTGGTGGATAATCCCTCTGAGGACTAACTGAGATCAAAGATACAAATGTACCGGTTCCCTCCCATCCCAGCCCTTGACCCTGGACACCCGAGGTGTACTAACATCCCTTCTAACTTTTGCAGTGAGAGCTGGAAAAAATAGTTTAGGTTATTCTAGTTGAAGGCTCTCAATTTTGGCTGCATGTTAGAATCACCAGGGAATTTTTAAAAATACATCTATGGTGGGGGCGGGGGAGGGGGAGGGCAAGGGGATGTCTGGACCAATTAAAACAACAGTTCTGTGGCAAGACCCAGACCACAGTGCTTCCTAAACTTCTCTAGGTGAGTCTGGGGTGCTGCCCATGTTAAGAAGCGCTGGTTTAATTCCACCTGCTTCTTTCATCCCTTAGACTTTAGATTTTCACATGTTAAACCATTTCATGTCTTTCCCACTGTTGAGGGCTCAGGCCACTTCTCAGCCACCTTTCTGTCTTTACAGCTTCCAGGGACTTCCTTGGTGATCCAGTGGTAACGACTCCCCACTTCCCCTGCAGGGGACACAGGTTCAATCTCTGGCTGAGGAACTAAGGGCCAATATGCAGCTTGGTGCCACCAAAAAGAAAAGGTTCCATGTGTCTCTACAGCACCCACCAAAGGGCTCTGCGTGCAGTAGGTATTCCATAAACATTCTCAAGGTGATGAATTAAACACACGCCCACAAGAGTTAGTCTTTAGGCACTCAACGTCAAGAAAAAATTGCATTTCTTTAAAAAAAAAAAAAAAAAGTCAGAAAGAGAAAGACAAACACTGTATGTTAATGCATATATATGAAATTTAGAAAAACAGTACCAATGATCCTACATGCAGGGCAGCCAAGGAGTCCCAGATGTCAAGAAGAGACTTTTGGACTCAGAAGGAGAAGGCGAGTGTGGGATGATTTGAGAGAATACCACTGAGACATGTGTACATGTGTATTACCATATGTAAAATAGATAACCAGTACAAATCCCATGTGTGAAGCAGGGCACTCAAAGCCAGTGCTCTAGGACAACCCAGAGGGATAGGGTGGGGAGGGATGTGGGAGAGGCATTCAGGATTCGGGGGGCACATGTATACCTGGGGCTGATTCATGTTTATGTATGGCAAAGACCATCACAATATTGTAATTATTCTCAAAAATAAATAAATAAAGCAATATATAAATATAAAAAAACATACATTTAAAATATTCATTTATTTGGCTGTGTCAGATCTTAGTTGTGGGATGCAGAATCTTTTATCACAGCATTTGAACTCTTAGTTGCAGTATGTGGCATCTAGTTCCCTGACCAGGGATCAAACTGAGGTCCCCTGCATTGGGAATGTGGAGTCTTAGCTACTGGACCACCAGGGAAGTCCCCCAAGTGCATTTCTTACAGCTTCAAATTGAACACTTCAAATATAGGAGAGGGAGAAAGACATTTCCAAGGCAGAAAAATTCACACCAGCCCAGGAAAGTGGAAGTGGATACATTTCCAGGGAAATCCCCTCAATGAAAATGAAAGAAAAAGTCGGTTTTCCCATCCCAAAAGATTGCTCCCACCGTTTCTTCTCTTTCTGGAAACTGACTTTTGTTTAATCAAGTTGGATCCAGAAAAATAACTAAGACATTGACCACTTGGTAACCACGATCAGCTGGTTTGACGCCCCCTCTAGCTGTAACCATCTGTGTGATTCAGGGCAAATTATTTAATCTTTGAGCCAGAGTTTTTTCATATATACTGTTAAAAGATAAACTGAAGCATATTAAATTTTTGAGTTTATTTGAGCAAAAACTGATTTGAATCAGAGTAGAGCCAATTTAGTGGAAAGAAAGTTGCCCGAAGAAGCTATGTGAAATGAAAGATTATAGCCAGAAGGGAGCAGAAACAAGGAAGTTATTCTAGGCAAAAAAAAATTGGGCTGGTTATTGCAAGGCTCCTTTCCTGCGAGGGACACAGGGGTCTATCAGGAGGTGACCTAACCAGAGCAGATAAGGTGTTTCCTGACTAACTGGTTTAAGACTCCATTTCTGGGACAGCTGAAACTGTAATTAAGTTTGGGTTTGGTGCTGTGGGGCTTAGCATAAATGATTCCATTTTGGACCTGTTGCCTTGTTTTTAACAATATAAAGTGAGAAATAAAACCCCCAAAGAACCAGCTTGTAAAGTTGTGGGGAAGATTCAACGCAATGTTCCAAATCTAAACATCTAGCCATAATGGGCATTCAAGTATTACTTCTTTGTATTCTTGGGGACCATAGAATATTACATGTCTTAAAAGTCAGTATAGTCAAAGCTATGGTTTTTCCAGTAGTCATGTACAGATGTGAGAGCTGGACCATAAAGAAGACTGAGCCCCAAAGAATTGATGCTTTTGAACTGTGGTGCTGGAGAAGACTGTTGAGAGTCCCTTGGACTGCAAGGAGATCCAACCAGTCAATACTAAAGGAAATCAACCCTGAATATTCATTGGAAGGACTTATGCTAAAGCTGAAGCTCCAAAACTTCGGCCACGAAGAGCTGCAAAGAGCTGACTCATTGGAAAAAGCCCTGATCCTGGGAAAGGTTGAGGGCATGATAAGGTGGTGACAGAGGATGAGATGGTTGGATGGCATCACTGACTCGATGGACATGAGTTTGAGCAAACTCCGGGAGACGGTCGAGAACAGGGAAGCCTGGTGTGCTGCAGTTCATGTATGGGATCTCAAAGAGTCTGACATGACCTAGCAACTGAACACAACAATATATGTTATTAATATTATGAATTATATATATATTATTATATATCTTCAGATAGCCTCTAGTAAGAAAATCAAGTTAAACCCTTGCCTCTAGTTTTGATTCCTGGAACCATCCAATGACAAACCTGGCCCCCAAAAGAGCTGGGCGATCCCCGCCATCAGGACTAGAGGGTTGAGTTAGGACGGGTCTGGAAGATGACACGTCACAGCAGGGGAGCTGCAGCCTGGACTGGCCAGGGGGAAGAAAGATGGATTTTTCCGTTACTGAAGGGAGAGCTGAACTCTTGAACCAACCGGATGTGTTTTCCTGTGTTTCGCCTTCCCCCAGACTCTCCAAAAGCAGTGGGTGGATGGATGTCTCTGCCGATTTCCTCCGGTTGTTTTCACAGACCTACACTTTGAGAGGCTGATTGTTGAGTCCTCATCTTTCTTCCCCACAAGAAGAGGGCTTTGTTCAGCGATTAAGTCAGGCTGAGAGGCAAAGCCTTCTTATTTTAGATCAAAGTTTGGGCCCCCAAGTAAAACAGCTCTCACCTCCTTTTCATTTAACTGACAATGTTTTCTCCCTCAGAGACTGAACTGGAGATTCCCACCAGACAGAAAGCCCCTGCCATGACTTGTATAGATGTCAAAATACCAGGAAGTGAGACCCCAGCTGCTTCCCAGGTGGCAGTGGTAAAGAATCTTCCAGCCAGTGCAAGAGATGAAGGTTCAATCCCTGGGTTGGGAAGATCCCCTGGAGAAGGGCATGGCTACTCACTCCGGTATTCTTGCCTGGAAAATTCCATGGACAGAGGAGCCTGGTGGGCTACAGTCCATGGGACCACAGAGAGTTGGACATGGCTGAATGCACACACACACACTCTGAGACCCCAGCTAGCAGAGGAGAGCATGAGGACACTCATTCAGGCATCTTATTTCTACTGCCAATGAAGGGGCACAAGCAAAGATCACCTTTGGTTCCTCTACACGATGACCTCAGCTCTCCCCCTTCCTCTGTTTTGGGGCAGATTGCATTTAGACTCGGGGGAGCAGCAGCCCTGCCAGCAGGTGGGTTCTGTGTGCTCACTGTCACCTCCTCTGGAGGTTTTCTCGGTGCCTCTCTTGGCAATACTGACGGGTTTTTCTCTGAAGTTCCAGAGCCATTGAGAACATCTCACTGTCCCTGTCTAAAACGATTGCCCGCTCTGAGATTCAAGGATTGTGCTCTGTGGCTTTAATCTCAGTATGAACGTCTTCAGTCCTTTCTTTGGGAATTGCTACCTGAATTTCTTAGTACAAGTTACACGGCAAATTCACCCCTAAAACAGGAGGTTCTAAGGACCTTGAGTCCATCAAAAAGCGACTCAGGAGAGCTCTGGGGCTGAGGGGAGGAAGGAGAAGGCTCAGGGACCCAGGCAGCATCTTTGAGAAGAGGGAAGAGGGTCAGTTTGCAGAAAATGAAGGAAGGTGTCTTCTCAGCCGTTAGTAGTAGAGGGGAGTAGCTGTACCTGGCAGCTTAGAGCTTTTTTCTTAATGCCACACAGAACTTCTGAAAATTCCTGGGGTACTGTTTTCTCTTCTCTCTCCTCCTTTCCAGGAAAGTAACTCACTGGAAAAAGAGCTGGGTCAGGAGTCAAGTTGTTTCAGTCCCAGCTACTATTATGCCTGCAATTGCTTCCCCTCTGTGAGCCCCCGTTTCCTCACCTGCAATATGTTAGGGTTGAACTGGAGGACCTTGAAGGGGGCCTCCCCAGTCACTCAGCAGTAAAGAATCTGCCTGCAATGCAGGAGACACAAGTTCGTTCCCAGGGTGAAGAAGATCCCCTGGAGGAGAGTATGGCAACCTACTCCGTATCCTTGCCTGGGAAATCCCATGAACAGACGAGACTGGCAGGCTACAGTCCGTGGGTTCACAAAGAGTCAGACTTGACTGAAGCAACACCCTGCAAAGAGGACCTTGAAGACCCCAGCTCGAGCCATCAAGGCTTCAAAGACTAAAAAGCTCATATGATGATGTGTTTATAATTCTCTTTGACAGGAACTAATGTTTTTCTCATTCATTTCCTATAAAAGTTTCTCCCAGGATTTAGCATGTCTTGGACCATAATAGGAACTCCATAAAACCCACTGAGTGAGTGAATGAATGAATGAATGGGCCTGATTTAAGCCAGCTCTTCTCTCTCCTGAGAAGCTCTGCCTCTGACTGAAGAGGCCCACGAGCAGCTCAATATGCTTTTGTCCTTAACTGCCAATTTCCCACTTCTCACTCACCTAATCCTCTGTGACCTGTGGGTTTAAAGACCCGGAATTACTTGTCCAAAGCCAAATGACTCTATTGGCAAAGTACACCAAGCTTCCGAAACAGAGAAAGAAGAACACTTATGTAATTTTTATAAAATGAGTATAAGTCAGGGTCAAAATCAGAAAAGAACAGTATAAGAAACAACTATTATAAGCCAGTTTCACTTCTTTGGATGTGGACAATTTGTAAAGTCTTCATTGAATTTATTACAATATTGCTTCTGTTCTATGTTTTGGTTTTTTGGCCATGAGGCATATGGGAACTTAGCTCCCCGACCAGGGATCGAACCTGCACCCCTGCATTGGAAGGGGAAATGTGAACCACTGGACCACCAGGGAATTCCCAATTTCACTTTTAATATACTGTGAGGCTAGGTTTTGGTTTCAAGACTGCCGAGAATGATGGCTGAAATCTAATTCCTGGTGACTTTCATTTCAGGTTCCTGCTGAATCAGTAAACAAAGAAAACACAAAATAAATGAGATAAAGACACAAGTTAGAAAATGGGTTCAGCTTCCCAACTCCTGCTGAGTTTCTCGGAGACATGCTTCCTAAGTTGTGTTTTCTGTTTATCCCCAACTTTTGTTTTCTCTGAAGAGAGGGCAGGATGAAAAGCCTACCACATCAAAGAGTTCAAGTCACCGGCTTTCTTCTATTTATGCTTTAGAAAAAGGAGAGGGGCCATAGCATCATCCGAGGGTCTCTCCACTACCATATAAAGCAATTCATTTTCCCACTGTGATGACCACAGTTTTGTGTCATCAAAACACTGTGTTTTCATTGCATTACTGGGTCCAGAGTAGGCTTGACCACAATCTACAGCAAATATACATAAAGCTCCTAAAAATGTCTACCTGCACATTGAAATCTACAATATATCTTAACACATTATTGACCGGGGGATATTTGCAGAAACTAACGCCTGTAGCTGGTGATTTGTTACACAAGTGAATATTGAAATGTCACCTGTCAATAATGTTCCAGGAACGAAAGATATGTTAAAATGTCTCTGCTCAATAAGCTGTTAAAAGTAAATAATGACCAGGTTGGGTATATCTTAGAAGAGGAGGGATGATATAAGATTGAAAGCTCCCATAATGTAATTTAACACATCAATAGATTAAAGGCCAAAAGGCAGAATTTTTGTACATGCAAAAAAAAAAAAAAAAAAACCCACATTCTCTTTAATCAACTCCAATTTACAATTTAACATTGAAAACTTACAAAATCAGAAAAAAAAAATTACTTGTCCAAATGTACTCTGCTTGTCATAGAACTAACCCTATTCCTGTGTAAGAAAGCCCAGAGTCTGGACTGGGCTTAGGTCCCTCTGACCCCAAGCCTCCAACCGAACACAGCTTTGGGGGGTTCTGTGCCAAGACCTGCTCTGAACTGGAATATGGTTAGTGACTTCCTAAAATGGGCTTTCTTGGTGGCTCAGATGGTAAAGAATCTGTCTGCAATGGGGGAGACCTGGGTTTGATCCCTGGGTCAGGAAGATGACCATTCCCAGTAAAGAATGGCTACCTATTTTAGCATTCTTGCCTAGAGAATCCCATGGACAGAGGAACCTAATGGGTTACAGTCCACAGGGTTGTAAAGGGTTGGACATGACTGAGCAGCTAACACACTTCCTAAAACACTGAGCAACCACATTGCTCCAGAGAGATCAGCTTCTCTCCAGAAAGTCCCTCTCTCTTGACCAAGTTCGTCTTCTCTGGCTGGTGGTGGTCGGACTGCCTTGGAGAGCAGAGGGTTTGATCTGCACTAGAGCACTTGATTCACACTCCCTGAGTACGTGCCTTCTTATCCTGGTAAGTAGTGGGTGCCATACTCTTCATTTGGCACCTGGGGGCCCAGAAAGACCCTGACAACTGAGTTGACAAGGCCACGATGTCCCCTCAATGGGCAGAGAAAACAAAGAGCTAATGTGTTTAACTCCAAAGCCTTGGAGTTACAAAATGACAAATCACAATCTGTCTCACATGCTCTTTTCCACTCCATCATGGGGAGATGCAAAGTGCATTAGAGGACAAGAACAGGCTCCAGTAAGAACAGCCCCAGGCCCCCAGGGAGCAGCTGAGGCAGACGTCTGCCTTGGGTGGCAGCTCAGATGGACAGGCAGATCAGAGGGACCGCAGCCAGAGGCTGGTCGGGCAGACACTGTGTCATTGCTCCGTCTCAGTGTGAAGGGGGGCTTGTCTGAAGCTGTCACCGTGCGTTTACTTCTCCTTCCATATTCTTCCCTCCATCCCTGTCATTCCTCACCAACTTCATCCACTCAGATGTTCTGGGATTTAATAACAAAGTAAAGAGTCTTGGATGGAATTACCCTCACATCTCAGCACTAGACCAAAGATGTGTTTGTTGTCCTGGGACCAACTGCTGCTCCACTTCCGGTCATGGCAGCGTGGTTTGTAAAGGAATCTTTTTCTTTCTTTAATGAAATAGTGAAGCTCCTGTCTGCTTCTCTATGCTCCCGCCTCAGGCATCCTGGGTCTCAGGACCTGGGCATCCCCAGTGAATGGATTAGATCTCTGGCTCAGAAAGGGTGCTGCCAAGTCTTAAAACGTTTTCTGTCTCTAATACTTAGAACAGTGACTTGCACATAACACACCTTCAGCAGATACTTGGGACATGGAGCTCTGTTCCGTGCTGTGTGGCAACCTGGATGGGAGGGGAGTATGGGGGAGAATGGATACATGGATACCTATGGTTGAGTCCCTTTGCTGTTCACTTGAAAGTGTCACATTGTTAAATCAGCCATACCCCAATACAAAATAAAAAATTTTTTTAAAAAATAATACTTGTTGAGGGGATGGGGATGGATAAACCCCTTCCAAGTAATATGTGAAAGCTTCACATTTTGGTGAATGAACCCTTCAAACTGCCCAGCAACTGAATCTGCTGGGGGAACAAAGAGAGACAAAGGGATAAATTGGGAGCTTGAGATGAATGGATACGCACTACTGTTTATGAAATAGATAAACAAGCTCCTGCTACATAGCACAGGGAACTATTTCAATGCCATGTAATAACCTATAACGGAAAAGAATCTGGAAAAGAATAGATACATATGTACATATGTAACTGAATGTGTATATGTATACGTATAACTGAAACCCTCTGCTGTACACCTGAAACTAACACAGTATAAATCAACTATACTTCAATTTTTAAAAAAAGAAAACAAACACTGTTTTCAGAGCATTACAGTGAGATTGTTCTCATCCTGCACGCTCCACACAACACCAGAAAGAAATCATCCAGAGCAGTTACAGCACACGAGTGAACCATGATGGTGATGCTGACCTCCAGGTTGGCATGGAAACTGAGGTCACCACCTCCATCCCAGGCAGGATTATCAAGTACCAAACATTCTGGGCAGTAGAAGGCAAATTGTTCTCAGAAATCAAAGAACTGCAGAGCAAGTAAGAAACTCAAAAACTTATCTGCAGAGGAGTATCTGTGAGTCCGTAGTGATATAAATAGATGATTGAATGAGTAAATGAATGGGGAGAAGTGACTGATTTTCCTTACAGGAGAATCACAAACAACAATTAGAAAGGAAGGAAATAGAAAGTTACCATCAGACATCACAGTAATAACAACTGCAAGGAAAGCACATGAATGGATGCTAATGTCCAGGAGTGAAACTTTAAGAAGAAACAGGGTATTTTGTTGTTATTGTTCAGTCACTCGGTCATGTCTGACTCTTTGTGACCCCATGGATTTCAGCATGCCAGACTTCCCTGTCCTTCACTATCTCCCGAAGTTTGCTCCAGACCGAAAACTGCAATCACAGAAATTAGTTATTTGTATATCTTCAAAATGTCTCCCCTCCAAACCTTGGTCAATTACTGTGGTGATTTTAACACATGTCCACAAATTCTTTAACACTCCTCCCTTCAGAGATGGAGATGATTCTCCTCCTCTGAATGGGAGCTGGACTATGACTCATTTCCAAAGAACTATAAATTGAAAGGGAAAAAATACCAACCCGACAATGGTTAGAACTGGCAGATAGCACCCTCACCAAATGACTGGTTAACACCACCGGCAACAAGTCATGTTGTTATTTTGTCCCCCAAAATGGTGTGATGAGAAAATCACTTGCCCACAAATGCATTATCTTAGTCCCATCGTGAGAAAACCTAAGACAAAACCAAATCAGGAGCCTTTTACAGGATACCAGATTAGCACTCTCCAAAAGTATCCAAGTCATTTTTTTTTAAAAAAGGAAAGACTGAGAAACTCACAGATTGAAAGAGGTTTAATGCCATCTGAGATCCTGAATGGGATTCTGGAAGTGAAAGTGGATATTAATGGAAAAACTTGGGAAATTCAAATAAAATCTAGTGTTGTTGATGGTATTATACTAATGTTAATTCTTAGTTTTGATGAGTGTATTGTGTTTTTATAAGATGTTAACATTAGGGGAAGCTGGGTAAAGGGTAGATGGGAACTCTCTGTGCTATCTTTGCAACTCTTCTGTAAATCTAAAAATATTCAAAAATGAAAAGTGTTTGTGAAGCTATCTAGTCTACTCCCTTCATTTTATAAGAAATCTAGGGATGCTAATGTGCAAATGTTCAGTATCTTCACACCAGGCACATGCTAAGTGTATGATAATTACATGATAATTACACTTACAATTACAAGTCCTTTAATTACACGGACTTGATCCTAATGGCCACAGAACCCAGATATCCTAGCCATCTAGTCCTGGGCAAGTCCCTATAGACATTGACTCTATAAAGTAATGATAATGTTAAGTTTTGCTTTTGAAAGATAAAACAGAAATATATAAAATAAAAATAGGAAGCAGCTCCATTCCTTTCACTAACCACCAAATTTAGACTTTCCCTATCTATATTTGTTGAGGCAAGGAATATGACTTTATTCTGAGAGCCTGCTGACCAAGAAGATAGCACACGAACGTCTCAAAATAAGCATCTTGTCAGAGTCTGTATCCCAGGCTCTGTTATAGAACAGAGATGGGGGAGCTGAGGAAACAAAGTAAAAAGACCATCAGTCTTGCAGATATTTCCTAGAATGGCAAGTCTCTGGCAGGGGATGTGTTAATTTCTTCCTGCTTGCCATCCACAGGTGGACAGGGTCCTGAACAAATGCGCCTTAGTCAGACAGAGGCCACAGAATTCTCTCAGGCAGGCCTTCATGTATAATTATAATAACAAAAGTAACAGAAAGCAAGTCAAGGAAAGTTCCAGCATGGAGTCAGAATTGGCTTTTCTCTGCTATGACATATTTTAGTAAAAGAGAAAGGTTAACATGGCTGAAATCTAATCTGTCTGGTGGCTGGCACATCATTCTAATTTTACCTACAAGGAGGTAGACTTCACTATGCATTTGAAGATAAAAGAAGGATTGGTGGCAATCAGAATAAATATTTCATGATACAATTTGATAGAATTGTATTGCAAAGAAGGAGCAAGTCTGACTCCATGTTGGAACTGTTTCTTTGACTTGATTTCCATTGCCTCATCTCTGATTCACTGGCCTGGCATGTGGCAAGCAGAGTGAGCTCAGACTCAATAACTGTTGGTTTCAACCTTCTAATTAAAAGACACAAGACTTTTTAAAGAATTCTGGAAATTCTTCATGAAGAAATTCTTTCACGTCCTTTACATGTTTCCATGCTGCTGTTCTCACTCTTTCTACTCTGTCAGAAGCACTGAAAAGAGTTTTTCTTTTTAATCCTTGTTAGACTACTGATTTCAAGAGGGGAAAAGAGCAACTCCTTAGACACTTCCAGATTTTGACTTTCTAGTAAAAATTGTTGGGATTCTTAGACCTTGACACTTCTGAAGATAAAATAAACATGTCATCTTCTATTTTATTTTGCTCAATAAAATTGTTCAGAATATCAAAAGTGGTAAAGACAATGCAAAATTTAATGTTTTGACATTGATGTTGGATATTGTTTAAGATTTTGGAGAGTACCTGCCCCTGACTGCAACTCGAGGAAATTGTTTTGCTAGTAATGTAATCAGTTTTTGTTTAATGACATCAGCAAAGATGTGTTTATTATTTTTTTAAAAAACACATGAAAACATATAATCTTTTACCTTTTTCTTTGAAAATAATTTCAAAAGTACAGAAAAGTTGCAAAAATAAGAATAGAACCAAAAAGACTGTATAACTTTTACCTAGGTCTCCTTATTGTTAACATTTTATTCCTTTTGCTTTATCATTCATTCTCACTCTCTCCAGGTAAATCTTCACTCAGCCATTTTTACAGTAAATCATAGGTATGTCGACATCACCCCCCTGAAACCAGGAGTATAAGAGATGATGTAGAACTTTCATATGTGGGAACTTTTTCCAATGTTTTCTACAAACTGTTTTAGCCCTAGAAAGCATTTCTGCTATGTTTTAAAGAATGTTTATGACAACCTATATTGCTGCTCTGACTTTTTAAAGGTATTTTTCTCTCCAGATGGAGAATATTGAGAATAATTGAAAATAATTGCTTATGTTTAAATTTTTTAATGTTAAGCACTCAGTATTTCTTACCGATAGTCTTTGCTTTGCACACAATGGACTGTTTTTCAAGAGGGCTGTATCTTGGATGGATTGCTGTTGCTGTTGTTTAGTCACCAAGTCATGTCTGAGTCTTTGCAACCCCATGGACTATAGCCCACCAGGCTCCCCTGTCCATGGGATTCTTCAGGCAAGAATACTGGAGTGGGTCGCCAGGCCCTCCTTCAGGGGATCTTCCTGACCCAGGGATAGAACCTGCATCTCCTGCATTGCCAGGTGGATTCTTTAATGATGAGCCATCAGGGAAGCCTGTATGCTTGGATACCAATGGAGAAATGAAAGAAGCCAAGACACTGAAATAAAATTATTATTTCCTCCACTTCCTTTTACCATATGCCATTCAGAATAATGTAACAAAATGAATCTCCTTTTAAAGAAATATCTATAAAGCAGAGAAAGGCAGGAGGTCCAGGGTTCAGGGTATCTTAATTAATAATTGATAAAGTCTTACTTTTTGCTTTGTGGCATAGAATTTTTTTTACGTACTAGGGCAATGCAGCTAGGTGAGATTTAACATGGGCAAGAGGCATGTTTTCAGACACATAACTTTTGCAAAAAAAAAAAAAACACATGAAATTTAAAGTCTTGGATCGCTAGATATGATCCTATTTACCTTACATGTTAGAAGGTCTTTCCTTAAACCCCCAGGGGAAACCTTGTGTACTGTTTTAAATATCACTGTCCTGAACAAGTCAAGACTCTGGCCAGAGAAGGTATTAAACTGGAGGAAGGAGGAAAATTGAATCCAGATTCTTGGAGACGAGATTAGGGAGATGGGCCTCCCTCATCACCACCCAACATGAGGATGAAAAGTCGAGATTCAGCAGATGGCCAATGGCCATGAAAAGGTGCTCAGCATCATTGATTACTAGAGAAAAGCAAATCAAAACTACAAAGCAGTATCACTTCAAGCTGGTCAGAATGGCCTTTATTAAGAAGTCTACATGAAATGCGAGGTGGCTCAGATGGTAGGAAATCTGCCTGCAATGCCAGAGACCCAGGTTCAAAACCTGGGTGGGGAAGATCCCCTGGAGCAGGAAATGGCAACCCACTCCAGTATTCTTGCCTGGAAAATCCCATGGACAGAGGACCCTGGTGGGCTACAGTCCATAGGGTTGCAAAGAGTCAGACATGACTTAGCAACTAAGCTACCACTAAAAAGTCTACAAATAATAAATGCTGGAGAAAAGGGAAATAATAAATGTTGTGGAGAAAAGGGAATGCTCCTACACTGTTGGCGGGAATGTAAATTGATGCAGCCACTATGAAGAATAGTATGGAAGTTCCTTTAAAAACTTAAAATAGAGTTGCCATATGATCCTGCAATCCCACTCTTGGGTATATATCTGGAGAAAACTCTAATTTGAAAAGATACAAATTTACAAACAGTTCATGTGACTTAACATCATCAAAACAAACAACCCAATCAAAACATGGGCAGAAGACCTAAATAGACATTTCTCCAAAGAAGACATACAGATGGCCAAAAAGTACATGAAAGGATGTTCAACATTGCTAATTATTAGGGAAATGCAAATCAAAACTACAATGAGGTACCAGCTCACATCAGTCAAAATAGCCATCATCAAAAAATCCACAAGCAGCAAACACTAAAAAAAGAGCCACCATATGATCCTGCAATCCCACTCCTGGGCATATATCTAGAGAAAACCATAATTTGGAATATCACTAACCCATAAAAAAGAATGAGATAATGTTATTTGCAGCAACATGGACGGACCTAGAGGATACTAAGTGAAACAGGTCAGATAGAGAAAGACAAATATCATATGACACACTTACATATAGAATCTAAAATATGATACAAATGAACTTATTTACAAAATAGAAACAGATCCCCATACATAGACAACAAACTCATGGTTACCAAAGGGGAAGGGGTGAGGGAGGGATACGTTGGGAGTTAGGGATTAGCAGATACAGATTATTGTGCGTAAAATAGATCAACAACAAGGTCCTACTGTGTAGCACAGGGGACTGTATTCAGTACCTTGTAATAAACCATAATAGAAATGAAAAGTAATGAAAAGCATATGAAAAGTAATATATAAAAGAAATATATATATAAATATATGGAAATACATATATTGAATATATATATGAATCCCTTTACTGTACACCAGGTATTAACACAATACTGAAAATCAACTATACTTCAATTAAAATTTTTTTAAACAACAGTTGCCGTTCCGAGGGAAATGCAGAGTTGGGTGGGAGCCGTTTTATCCATTGTCCATCCACCACTGCAGCATCTGATAAAATATCGTGTGATCAGAATGGCAGCCATGTGATCTGTGACTAATCAAGTGGAAACCAATTTGGTTAATAAAAGACAGAAAGGTAAGAAGTAACCTGAAGCAGAAGGGTAGAGTTCTGCGGAAGGGTCCCTGGCTTGGGGGCTCTGCCTGCCACGCTAATGTCCTGTCCCTTTTTGTGGGAAATGAATGGGTGGCCACTGAAAGGATTTATGCTCAGGAATTATCAGATTTCCCTTTAAAAAGCCTTAAATGATAATGCTTAGATATTTTCTCAAACATGAATGAGTGAGATTATCACTTTAAGGAAAACAACAGACAATATTTGTTGACTATTTTGAGTTTTCAAGTAAAAACTAGCACTGTAGAAAACTTGAACCCATCACTGTAAGGCTCATTGCTTTCCAATACTTTGAGAATTTTCTTTTAAAAAATTTATTTATGTGGCTGTGCCGGGTCTTATTTGCAGGACATGGGCTCTCTCATTGTGGAGCTCAGGTTTAGCTGCCCCAAGACTTGTGGGAGGGTCTCAGTTCCCCAATCAAGGACTGAACCCACGACAGGGATTGAACCTTCATCCCTTGCATTGAAAGGTGGATTCTTAACCACTGGGCCACCAGGGAAGTTCTTTTCTTGAGAACTTTTTGATGAGGTCAGAGGGAGATTAATCAATGTGATTTATTAAATATTGTGTTATGGAATGTGTCAATATTGGAAGATGTCCATAACTTAGTCCATATTTTCCAAATGGCCAATGTTGGATGTTACATAATCATGTGTGGGTGCAAAATCAACCCCAAAATAAGATCAACCAAATGAATTTTAATGTAACAAAGTATTAAAAGTTCACTGAGGTGGTCTGAGATTCAGCACTGCAACTAACTATAATTTGTCCAGTCTGGGACAAAAAGGAATCTCACAATTATTTGAAAAGGCTATTAATATACTCCATCCATTTTCATCTACATTTCTGTGTGAGGCTGGATTTTCTTCCCATATATCAGCCCAAGCAACACATTACAATAGATTGAATACCGAATCAAATATGAGAATCTGCAATTAATGACATATCTGAAAAATACAAATGCCATTCTCCTACCTAAATATTCTCTATTTTGAAAAATTAGTTATTTTGCATAAAATGTAGGTTAGTTATAACAGGTGAATGAGTTTATTATTTTTAAATAAATTACTAACACATGTTAATAGTTTTTTAATTTTGTAGTTTTCATTTCAAATACACTAAATATGATAGATATAACCTACATAAACAAAGGCTCTTGGGACTCTTTAATGATTTTACGAATGTAAAGGAGTCTTTTTCTACATGTATTTTTTAATATTCTTTTTTTTATGTTGATAATTTAAAAAATCTTTATTGAATCTGTTACAATATTGTTTCTGTTTTCTGTTTTGGTTTATTTGGCTGCCAGGCATGTGAGAGCCAGAGATCAAACCCACACCCCCTGCACTGGAAGACAAAATCTTAACCACTGGAACACCAGGGAAGTCCCTAAAGGTGTCTTAAGATCAGAAACCTGGAGAGCTGTTGCACTAACTTATATTGTGTTAACGGTTCTAAATTCAAAACATTCAAGAGTAGCTGAGTTTCACGTTTAACAGAAGCGAGGTAGGAAAGAAATCCCTGGAGGGCTGTAATGCCTGAGTTAACCGTTAAAGGAGGCTTCTCTTACTTGGGTGCCCTGCAGGTGTTTCCACTTGGGGTGCATTCATTGCAGTGAGTGCTTCTGGGATGGGAGAGGGAAGTTGCCTTTCTCTGCCTTGTCTGCAAAGTAGACAAAGACTATTTGAGAATCTAAGCAAACTCCTCAAACTACCTTGGAAAGGGCAAAAGTGGAAGTTATGGATTTGGAAAACTATTTGCCTAAAACCAAACCCTAATCTATGTAGGGGAGCTCCTGGGAAAGCCTTCCTGTACCCCAAGGACGGGGTACCCCAAAAGATGGGCTTGAGGCCCAGTTTAAAAGAGGTGGGGAGGGGAAAACACAGACTCTTAGAGACTGTACGTCCTAAATCAGGACCCCTTAAAGAAACTCTATTTTCTTTCTTTCATTGGAGTATAATTGCTTTACAATGTTGTGTTAGTTTCTGCTGTACTTACAAAGTCAAAGAGCTATACGTATACACACATCCCTTCCCTCTGGAGCCTCCCTCCCTTTAGGCATTTTTGGAAGCAGACAGACCTCTCCACAGCCCCAGGGACACAGAAGCCCATTTGCTAACTAACATGTGACTGACTCCCATTCCTGTGGCCCATGATTCATCCAGCAGGGTCTGGCTCCTCGGTGTGGCTCTTAGGCTGGGTGATCTGGCAGCCTGTCCCCTGGGGCTGATCCCCAGTTCTGGCTGGGCACAGCCAAGCAGCCTCGTTGAGATCCCCCAGTCTCAGAGCCGCACCTGTAAAGCCAGGATAATGGCCTGGACTTTGCATTCAAAGAACTTGGCACACATTCAGTTCAGTTCAGTCACTCAGTTGTGTCCGAGTCTTTTGAGACCCTATGAATTGCAGCACGCCAGGCCTCCCTGTCCATCACCAACTCCCGGAGTTCACCCAAACTCATGTCCATCGAGTCGGTGACACATTAGTAGATTAATAATGGCCATTTCAGTGCGCACTGTGTGCCAAGAACCATCAAGTGCTCTTCATTTATCAGATTTAGTCCTCACAAAAAGCCTGGAAACTCATGACAGTATTGCTTTGCTTCTAAGGAGACTTTTGGTCTACATTTGGGTGGTGGTTTAGTAGCTAAGTCGTGTCTGACTCTTTATGATGCCATGGACTGCAGCCCGCCAGGCTCCTCTGTCCATGAGAGTTCACAGGCAAGAATACTGGAATGGGTTGCCATGCTCCCTTCCAGGGGATCTTCCCCATCCAGGGATTGAGCTCAGGTCTCCTCCATTGCAGGAGATTCTTTACCAACTGAGCCACTAGGGAAGCCTGGTTTAACACAACAGAAATCGAATTTCATCTTGTATTGGTTGTGCATATGGTGCATTCTCTTTTGTACAAGAAGTTAGTAAACTCATAGTGTATCTTACAAAAACATGGTATGAGTCTCCCCATTTTATGGGTGGGGAACAAGTTTAAAAATAGGAAATAACTTGTCCAGGTCCACACATGGTCATGGTGGGACAGAGGTGAACCTAAGACCATCTTTCTCCTGCAGTGCAGGAGACACCGGTTAGATTCCTGGGTAAGAAAGGTCCCCTGGAGAAGGGGTAGAACAGGCTACCCACTCCAGTATTCTTGGGCTTCCCTGGTGGCTCAGACAGTAAAGAATCTGCCTGCAACGTGGGAGACCTGGGTTCCATCCCTGGGTTGGGAAGATCCCCTGGAGGAGGGCATGGCAACCCACTTCAGTATTCTTGCCTGGAGAATCCCCATGGACAGAGGAGCCTGGCGGGCTACAGTTTATGGGGTCGCAAAGAGTCAGACATGACTGAGTGACTAAGCAGATATTAATTATTATAAAATAATGGCTATATTCCCTGTGTTGTACAATAATATATCCTTTTAGCTTATTTATTTTATACATGAGAGTTTGTATCTCTTACTCCTCCATGCTTCTGTTATTTTTATGCAAGTTCTCTTTATCATGGGCTTAGGTGTACGTCAGAACCTATAGGTTGAAACCACTGCCTTCATATCAAGATTACCTAGGCCATTGGGGCTTCCCATGTGGCGCTAGTGGTAAAGAACCCACCTGCCAATGCAGGAGTCACAAGAGACCCGGGTTCGATCCCTGGGTTGGGAAGATCCCCTGGAGGAGGAAATGGCAACCCATCCCAGTGTTCTTGCCTAGAGAATTCCATGGACAGAGGAGCCATGGGCTTCAGTCCATGGGATGGCAGAGTCGGACACAACTGAGCACAGCAGCACACACCTAAGCCCTCAAAGCACTGGCTGAAGCCTTGACCCAGGCCGCTCACACTGTGTCAAAAACGTGAGCTCCAGACTTCCCTGGCAGTCCAGTGGCGAAGACTCCTTGCTCCCAATGCAGGGGGCCCAGGTTCAATCCCTGGTCAGGGAACTAGATCCCACATGCCACAACTAAGAGCCTGCATGCTGCAACGAAGATCTGGTACAGCCAAAATTTTTTTTTAAAAGTGAGTTCCAATTCAAGTTGATAAAACCACCATTAGAACTTAACCATAACAAACTTCAGTTGTCCTGTCTTTGAGATTGCCAAGGTTCACAGCAAGGATTAACTACAAGCCTTTGTCCCAGGATCTAGAAGACTTGTCATGTTTTTTCTTATTGCTGTGGATGTGTTTCCAATTTACATTTTAGAAAAATTGGGGGTTGTCTAATCTGTTGCAAATATCCACTAGCCTGTGGTTTTGCTTTTGCTCATGTTCAAGGTTTTTGATGACCTTTATTCCTAAGATGGAATCTCAGTATTTCCTTTGTAGTTTGTTATTGCTTTTAAGCTTGGTCTCTGTCCAACCAAAGTTATTTACCAATATTTTCTTCTCCTTTGTTAATAAGTTTGATGTTTTGTAAAACACTTGGATGGTGCAATTCTATGATTTGATTAGCTTTTTCATCCCAAAGAGTTGGCCGATTCTCCTGCTACAGCTTATTTAAGTGATGCCAAGTTATTAGCGTCTGCACTGAGCTGGTTGGCAAAGTGGAAGGTTAGCCGAGGACGAAGTGAAATGAGTATCAGCCTGCCTGGAGGCCCCGCCCCCTGCCCAGGTCCACAGGTGGGAACACCTGGCGTGAACGCAGGCACAGCCCTGCCCTCGAGATGCACGCCACCGGCTGTTTGCTCAGAGGTCACTTTGCTGCGGCAATCCTTCCTAGGCCCACCCACCCACTCTGACTCCGCACCGTCTCTATGACACGGTGCAATCTGCTGCCTCTTAAAAGCGCTTGTCAGCTTCTCAGAAGGACTTAAGAAAGGTGGAATCTGATTTTACTTAGGGAGTTCTGGAATCCAGACCAGGGCTCCCATATTGTCCTCACTGAAGAGGAGAGGCTAGAGGACAGCCTCTGACCTCTAGCCATGTTGACCACTAGCCAGGCCCCAAAGGGAGCAGGCTAGAGGACAGCCCCTAACCCCCAGCCCCGCAGGCAAGCAGCTTGACCTGACCTCTCACACTCCATTACCCTGGCGAGACCAAGAACATGCAGAGGGGAAATTTTATGATGGTTAAACACATAATCCTTAGAGTTCCAGGCACTTGGATTTGAATCCCTGAAATTCGCCCATTAAGCAGCCTTGGGGGACGTGACTGACCTTTGCTGAGCCTCAAATTCTTCATCTGCAAAGCAGGAGGACAGAAACAGCCCCCTCTACCCAGGGCACGCAGGATAAGGATCACGGAAGATCATTAACCCGTCCGCACTGCAGCTGTTCGATGGAATGACTTTATCTGCTGCAGGTGAATTTCAAGTCCTAGGGGATTTTTCAGCCAAAAGGCATGTGGGATCTTAGTTCCCCGAACTAGGGCTTCAACCAGTGCCCCCAGCAGTGGCAGCGTGGAATCCTACCCAACCACTGGACCACCAGGGAAGTCCCTGCACGTCCTGGTTAAAGGAAGGTGATGGGGCTGAGTGGCAGAAACTTGGTGGAGTGACCCCCAGACTAGTTAAAGTCTTCCTGTCCCTCTCCCCAAAAAAGACCAAGGGGTGCTTCACCTGTGTATTTCAACCAGGTATTTTATTGTTCTGGCAACTGCAAAATATACAAATTTCCGACAGGCTTTCCGTTTGAAAGCTGGCACAGCTTCATCTCAGGTAATTAACTCGGACAAATTTATAGAGAACACAGAGAAGTCAGAAGTCACACGTAAAAGGCCCCCAAGCCCACCAACCAACAAAACCCAATCTATACAGCTTTCCATCTTCAGGATCCCTTATACATATTAAATAAATAAATAGCACATCTGCTATCAAAATAATAAAAAAATAAATTTCAAGTATTAGAAACGAAAACGTCATTGGCGTGGTTCAAACAGTCTTTCTTCCCTACCCCCAAATGAAGAGCTTTTCTCAGGACAGAAGAAGGGGAGGGGCAAGCCCAGCCCAAAATGAATAAGCGAAGTTAAAAATATTGGTCCCAGAAGCTCCTGGGGGAGGGGAGTGAGGGCCAGCAGTCAGCGAGGCAGAAGCCCTGCGACCGCGGCTCAGACACAGCCTCGGCCCGCTCCTCCCTCCCTGGAAGTCCGGTCTCTGACCCCCGGACCCCCAGCTTCTGCTCTCTGCCTGTCCCCCACCTTCCCCCAACACTGAGGTTCTCTCTCCACATCAAGGCCCCTGCAAACCAAGGTCCCGGTCAGGCCAGGCCTCCTGTGTAAATGCACTGATTTTGGGCAGTCAGAGGCCAGGGCAAGCATTCAGATCAGCCGTCAAGAGTCGAAATTCAGGGTCCGCTCCAAACACCAGAGGAGGAGCCAGAAGGTGGATGTAAGAGCTGTTCGCAGGAGGACAGCAGGCCCCTCCGTCTAAACACGCACACAGACACACACGACAACAAGGCAGCAGGAAAGAGGGAGAGTAACACACGCCCTGCACAGGCACGTACAGACAGACAGACATCCTCTTGGGAAGATGGCCAGTGATGGGAAGGGAGGGTTTGAACAGCTTGATGTGAAACCCACACACCTGATTGTAGGGCCTCTGAATCCTGTCCCTGCTCCCCACTGAGTCCCAATCAGAGAAACATGCATTTTTCTTCTACAAGCTCCTCTCAAACAAAAAATACTAACAAAAACAGTTCCTCTCCCCACTCCAGGCTCCAGCTGTCTAAATGGCCCCCCACCCCCATGACTACTTCACAAGCTAAGAGGGGGAAGGAGCGGGGAAGGCAGGAAGAGAAGGTGACCTTTGGCACCGGCTTCTTGAGATTCTGAAAAGGGTCACTGGACAAGATCTACCTCAGTTCACACCGCTTCTCCTGGGCCTCGACCCCCTTGAGTGCCCGGAGGCCCCAGGAGAAGACCAGCAGGCAGAAACTACAGGTGTTCAGAACCACGTGTCCACAGCCTGCTCTGACCGCCCCCTACTAGAAATGCCGCAGGCGCCGTGAAGGCAGACGAGGACATTCTTTCCTCCGGACCCGCCCAGGGCAGCGGGCTCCGCGCTGAGGACACAGCAGGTCTCCTCACGCACACAGGGCGCTGCTCCACATCCTGCGGCCAGCCTCCTGGAGGACGCGGCCACGAGTGAGGCCTGGCTTGGGCCGCTGTCCCCACCCAGGAAGCACAGGAGGGGACGAATGTCCCGAAAGAGGGGGCCAGGTCGTTGTTTTGCATGCTGTCGCCCAGAGTCAGTCTTGCAACAATCCCAATGCTCCCTGCCCGGCCATTTAGGGGTGGGGGTATCCCCTCACCTCCCCAGAGGCACGCCCGGCTCCCACAACCTTCCAGAGCTCCAGCCCCAAGCATCGGGGTTTGGCACAAACCCCGAGCATCTTCAGTTGCCAAAGGTGAGATGTTTCAGGTCACAGTCTCTGCCGTTAACAAAGTGCGTGAGCCAGCAGGCCCGGGAGCCGAGGGAAGAGCTTGCGCTAGGAGGCGAGGCCCCCGGGGCTGTTTCCTCCTGCCAGACTGTCCCACGCCCTCCTCAGAGGCAGGACAGACTGGGAAGGGTAGGCGACATGCAGAGGGGCTGCTGCCTGGCTGACCAGCGGGTCCAGCGTGGGGCTCCTCTCTTCAGCTGCAGGACCGGCTCTCCTGGGTGAACCCCACCCAGCTCAAGCCATGAGCTTCCCTGCAGGAGGCAACGTCCAGGCCAGATGCACAAAGAGCCTCTTGGAAGTTTTCATTCCCTTGATCCTTAGCGGCTGAGAGCCTGGCCCCCCCTTAAGGTTAGGAGTCGAGGACCAGCATCACCACCAGCGGGGCAGGTACAGAACGAGATGAACAAGCCCACAGGGAGGTACCTGGTCCTGCCTCCTCTGTGCACGGTCCTTCCCGAGCCACTTGGGGCCCACGGGGAGAGCGGCCTGAAGGCTGGGGGAGCAGGGGCAGGCAGGGGCCCAGTCCCCCTGGAGCAGCAGCCCCTCCTCCATGCTGCCCTCCACCCTGCTCCGCTCTGCGAGACGTCCTCGGACGGCTGGCGGTGGGCAGACGGAAGGGCGGGATCCGGGTGTGGGGAGGGGGCGGTCAGTGCGTCCTGGAGGCGTCCACGCTGCCCGGGGAGCCTTTCATGTTCTGCTCTCAGGAGAGAAGAGGGGGAAGCCGGTTACCATTCCTGTTGACTAGGCTTCGCAAGCAAAGATGAAGTTTGCAACTGAGATGCGGGCCCCCTCTCCCCAAAAGAGAACACGGCCCGGAGGAGCAGCATCACCAAATACAGTGCGGCCCAGGAACGTGGTGGTGGACAAGCCTGGGGTCCCACGGGGAAAGGGGCCAGGAAGGGCCCTGACATGCGCCCGGAGGAGGCGGGGAGGGCGCGGGTGGGGACAGCGGGCAGCTCCTGGGGTCTGAGCTGCTCCCAGGAGCACCGGGTGCCAGCACCCAGGGCCCCTCCAGCTCCTGCCTCTTTAGAGCCCAAGGCTGTGCTTGTCCCACCCGGGGCACTCATGCTGGCCTCGCTACCAGGCAGGGGCAGTGGGGGATGGTTAAACCTGGAGAAGCACTAGGACCCTCCTCTCAGCCTGGCCTAAGCAGAGCTGTGGGCTCCTAACCTACCCTCCTTAACCTGCCCCGGAGAAAAGGGAAACAATTTCTAAAAGTCTTCTCCTCCCAGACTGTCTTAGCGAGGCGGCAGGGAAAGTGGAACCCAGGAGGACAGAAACACAAGCATCACCACAGCCCACTCCTCTCCCGCCAGAACCAAGAATCTCTGAAAGAGAGGCCCATCGCAGGGCTGGCGGCACAGAAGCTGGGGCCCCACTGAGCCTGCTTTCAGCCGGACTCAGGGCCCAGGCCACCGACCCGCTGCCCACGAGTGCATCAGACCACCCCAGTGAGCTGGGCGTCTCCAGCAAGGCCCCCGAAGCTCATAACCAGGGAGGCCTCGGTCAACCTGTGGGGTCAGGGATGGAGGTCCAGCTCCCACCCACCCTGGGACATCAGACGCCCGAGGCTGTGGCACCCACGAATGATGGTGATGCGATGAGGACACTGGAGACCATAGGCCACGTCATGCGCTCAGGGTGCCCAGGGCTCTGGACACACCAAGACATGGGCGCTGCCCTTTAAATAACACACATGCTCCGGGGCCTGGGTGAATGAGTTACAGACTTCACGATGGCCAGTGTCCACGCAGACCATGACGCCCCGAGGGCTGAGATGCCATGATGCAGAGAGACGTGGAAGGAACGGAGGCTGGCATGCAGGTAGCGTTTACCTTGCCAAGGTTAGTAAGGAGAGAACTTTGAGAAAATATGACAGACAGTTCGTCTTTCAAGCATAGAAGGGGGAAGGAAGAAACATGTTGGGAAAGAAAAACAAAACATCTTTAGTAGGATTGTCTTCTGAGGGCGCATTTGACATTTAAACGTCGAGGAGGCGTGGCAACCCACTCCGCGGTTCTCGCCTGGGCAATCCCATGGACGGGGAGCCCGGCAGGCTACAGTCCACGGGGTTACAGGACAGTCGGACATGACTGGGTGACTAAACAACAACACGGACTTGTCAGTTTCTGTTATGTGAGTACTATAAGAAGCTAAATAATTAAACACATTATTTAGGACTAAAAATAAAAAAGCCAAGGATGCCCTGTGAAGGCCAGACGGCCTGCCGGCCCCTGGGGAGCGGGCTGCAGGGTAGGCGCTGTGTCCCACCTATCACGAGCCTGCTTTACCAGGACACCAGCATCCTGGGGCCACCACCCTAAGACCCCAAGGGCACCCTGTCCCCAGTCCCTGAGGACTCCTGCTGCCCACGAGAAGGAACCCTCAGCCTGGCCAGGCCGCCAAAGCACAGGGCACGGAGCCTCCCTCAGGAACAGCTCTTGTCCACCAGGCACTGGCCCCGAGCCAGGTATTTTCCTAAGTGCTACACCCACATTCTCGTCATCAAGACACCTGAACGCTGGCACACCTGCATGGATGCAGAGAACACATTTTCACTGAACTGGAGGGATTCTGACCAAAGGCACCACCAGCCTTAGAAAGAGACACGTTCAACCTCAAAGGGTGGCTGAATGGCCCTCTCCCAGCAGGAGGATGTCCTTCCTGGCAACACTAGGCTGTGGATCAAAAGGAAGAGGACACGCACAGATGCAAAACTGTAAGGTTCCAAACTTCTAAGGCTGGTTTTCACAGTAGCACATTCGCCCCTGGGGCACTCTATGTGTCGCAGGGGTCACAGACACAGGACTGTTACTCTTACAGGCTGACTCTGACGGGCAAGCCCACCATTAAATAAACATGTCTCAGCCACAGGAAGCGGCTGCAAAGCAGAGGCTGCAAGAGCCAGAAAGGAACCCAAACTGCTCTGGGCCTCGCCCCACAGGCTGCAAACGCCAGGTGCCCGGGATGGGGAGGTGAACAGGACCCAGGCAGCTCTGGAAGCCAGCAGAGAGAAAGTAGCCAGCCTTTGGGACTGGAGAGCCATTCAACCACTGGTTCTGTTGAGGGCTGGTGGGGTGACTGTGGGCGAGGCCTCACCCTCATCTGGGAAGCGGGGCCAAGAACTGCCCTGCGACCTCCGGGGGTTATATTAAGAACTAAAGACTCGGGATGTGTAAAAGCTGAAAAGTGATGATGTGTATTTCTGGGCAGGTGATATCACTCAGTCCAAACACAACGCCCAGCGGCTCCTATTTTCCAAGAGTAAGCCACGTTTCTGCGTGGATTAGCCTAGCCAGTGAAGGGGAAGATGGGGCAGGTGTGACGCAAGGAGTTAGGGCAATGTTTCAGGATGTCTCTTGTTAAAATTTTGTGATATAACAGCCGCAGTTCATTCCTGTGGCTGGGGACCACCAGAGCAGAGGAAGCACTGAATTTATCCAGTGGAATTAAAACCAGCGCTGAATTAACCAGAAACTACAGAGAGACAGCCGCACCCCATCCTGGACGTGACCGTAAAGGCCGAGAGTGTTCTGATCCAGGACAACACGATGCAGAGCAGTGGTGTCCAGGCAGACCACTCCAGAGCGGGGGTCCCGGAGCCCTGGAAGGTGGGGGATCTCTGCAGGACAGGAGGGGTGCTCGGGTCTTCCACTGTTCACCGTGCAGGTTAGGCTCTGCGCAAACTTTGCGCAAACTTTCCTCTCAAAACGGTAGGGCTCTTGGGGGAGGCCCAGAACATAAAAGACAACATCAACAGGCAAAGACCCAGCTTCCTGCCAATGTCTGACGCCAAGAGGGAAAAAGCAGACCGATGTCCAGCCACTGAGAACCGCAAATACTAACAGTCACCCCGCCCCGAGAGGGAGCGAGGAGAAGGCGGCGGCGGCCAGGATGGCCGAAGGACGCACGGAACACCCACTCCCTGCGTCCTGTCCTGAAAATTCACGGACCCTTTCTCCTTCCTCCTTCAGATTTTACAAAAACTGCCGTGACCCTCACCGCTTCAACAGGCAGGAGGGCCAAGCTGACAAGCAAGGAGAAAAGAGATGCAAAGAACAAAAGAATTCAGAGAAAAATACTTACAAACAGGCTTTCCCTAGCAAAGGCTGCAGAGAGAAAAGGTGGGAGAGAGTCAGTGCGGGGAAGGGAGAGGGCCTGGGTCACTGGGGACCAGGCATTCTCTGTGAGATGCAGCCCTGGGCACCCCCAGCCTGGCCAGCGGCTTCCATGTCTGCAACCCCGCAGGACGGGCCCACCCCCCAACCCCCATCACCCGGGGCAGCACGGCCTTGACCGTCACCCAACCCCCGCCCGCGACTGTGACTGTGGCCCCTCAGCTTCCATCTGTGACCCCACCATTTACACCAACACACGATGTCACTGACATGCCACTTTAGCTCTAAGTTTTCACAAAATCACTGCTGAGGGTAGGCCCAAAAGGACCACTAATTAGATGTCTTCCAGCCAGTCTGTCTCCCTCATTTTAAAAAAACAGGGAGACTGAAGGCCAGGGAGGTGACAGAACGTGACCTAAAACCCCAGAGCTGGCACTAGGGTGGGACACGACCACAGACACACTCAGCACGAGTCTCCCCATGTTCAACCCGTGGCAGAAGCTGCTGCTCCCCCATCCCATGGATGAGAAAACTGAGGCCTGAAGCGGGCCAATGGCCTGCCCAGGGTGGCACGGCACCGTCACCCCTGCCCCCACCCCGGGCACACACACAGCACGTTTCCAGACAGCACAAGGTTTAAAGGAGTTTCCAGGAAACTCAGGAAGAGCCTGCGGGCCTTCAAATTCAGCTTGAACTTGAACCCATGATTTCTATGTCAGAGGGTGGCGGTTAGGGGAGACCCCTAGGTGGGACCCAAATCTGTCCCTGGGGACTTCTACATCTCACACCCCGGCCAGGATTCTCGAGTGTTGTTGAGGAAGATAGTGGTTTGCTGGAAACAAATTTTACGGCCCAACAGCCAGCATCTTTCAGCCTAGCATCACAAAGAATGAAATAATCTAAGAATTAATCTAGTTGGTTTTCTCCTTAGGGGTTTTTTCACTGTTATAGGAGAAAGTGTCTATTCCAGGTCCTTTGGCCCAGGTTCCAGTCTGTCCACACCAGCTCCAGACACATTCCCAAGGCCCCATATGACAAAGCTTTTCTCTAATAGAACAACGGTCAGGAAGGAAGTCAGGAAAGATACTCATCGTGGGGATAGAAGAGATGTCCCCAGGCCACACAGAAGCCAAAAGCCCTCAGCCAAATGGGGGCTGAGCTGGTCCTGAACTGAGGGTTGCCTTCAACTTTTAGAAGAAACTGTCCACGAATATGAATGGATCATGGACACTGGGCCATCTCTTTGCTTGGCCTGGTTCTGCCCAGGGAAGGCCACCTCCCTGGAAAGGGCGTGCCTGTGCAAAGCCAAGGTCTCAAGAATGGATCTGGGGGTTCCACACTCAAAGGGACGGTCCATGTCCTCTCCTCCCAGTCCCCAACCCCACGCAGGCCTAAGTCTGTGGCCCCTGCCGCCCTGCTGAGCACGCTCTCCCCACCCTGCACGCGACTCGACTCAGGAAGAAGGGGGGTCAACGCACTTGTCCGGGCAGCTGCGTGGGCACCTCCGGGGGCAGGCAGGTGGGCAGGGCAGCGGAGGTAGAGGCCACATGCTCCTCAAAGCTGTTGATGCGAGGCTTTTTGGTGGGCTCGGGGCTGGCTAGTGGGGTGACACTATTGCGTCTCATGAGCGGGTTAGGTCCCTTCTTTGCATCCTAAGCGAGACAAAGACAAAAGAAAGAAGGCGACAGTTACGAGGAGGGGGAGGTAAATAAGCCAAAAAAACCCCCAAAATCCGAAACCAAACCAAACACATTTCTCTGCTTCTGGATTTCTCTAAGACCACGAGACTGACCACGGAGAATGGCCCTGGGCTGCAGGGCCGCCGGCTCGACCTGCATCTCCCACTCAGCAAGAACAAGGGATGATCTCTCATCCTGAGCCCCCGCCCCGATCATTTCCAGACAACCACTCGACAGACACGACGTTCGCAAAGCAGGCAAGGAAGGAAGAGAGAGCGGGACAGTGATGCAGTGGCAGCATGTGAGAGGCGGGGGGAAGACCTGGCTGCAAGCCTCCAGGGACGCAGAGGGTGGGGTCCTGGGCTCAAGGCGTGGGCGGCGGGAGGTGTCGGTGCCGGTCCCCCTCCTGCTGACCTCAAGCTGGCATCTTCCCAGTTTCTGCTCCCAGGGAGCATACCCAGCCTCAGACAGGAAACGCAGCCTCCACCCCAGCCAGGGGACCACAGACACAGGAAACACTAGCTTTCTTCCGACCATGGGACAACTCGATTGGAGTGGGGACCTCCAAGGCCTCCATCAAGCCCCTGCCCTGCTCTGCCCGTCAAAGCTTTCAGGGGCCATCAGAGCCCAGTTCCAGTCTGCCCCCATCTCCCCGCTGCGGGAGGGTCCGGTGGGGAGGCTGCTGCCCCTGGAGGGAAAGCCAATGCCCATCCCACCACCCCAACTCGGGAGGCGCCGTCAGAGCCAAGGCATGCGGTCCACCTTCGTCTCGGTCCACCAGCCGGGCGACTGGAGGCTGGGATTTGAACGCCAAGATCTTCTGGCCACGCTCCATGAGAGCAGGGACAGGAACATGGGGATGTCACGCTCAGTGTCAAAGAAAGGGTTGGGTGGATGCTGGCAGAGCACTGAGTCTGGCCGCTGGGATAAAGTAAATTCAAACTTTCTTTCACAAGGTTCCTACGCCTGGGCAGAACTCTGTGCTGTTCCTGGGGGAATCCCAGCCAGGCTGACCACCAAATTCCAGACCGCCCCCAGGTGGTGGCGCATGCAGTCAGGCACTGGGCTTGTCCAGAGAATCATTCATTCCATCTGCCACATCGCTAACTCCCAGTTAAAGCTGTGCTTCCCTGGTCTTCATTCTTTATCATCTTTGTGAGAATTAGAGACGTGAGTGCACGTGGATGACACTGAAATTTGTGGGTCCCACTGCCACCCAGGACTCTGGAACCTGTGATCATTTGGCTTCCCCAGAGGAAAAAGCGACGGTAACCAGACCATGGTTACGTTTAAAAGAAGCTTCCTCCTCCACACTCATTTCTTGGGTCAAGAGGAAATGGGGGAAGAAGCACAGAAAGAAAGGAAAAGGAGGACGATGCCAAGAAGCCACCAGACAGGCAGGCAGGAGCACACGGAGCCGAGAAAGCAGGGAGGGGGTCGGGGAGGGCAGCCCTGAGGACCACAGGTCCAAGCAGAGGCAGGCAGATGCCACCGACCGACACAGCTTTTGCCAGCCCTGCCGCTGCGGGGTGTCCGAGGGGCTGGCACCCACGGGTCCCTCCCGGACAGATGACACAGCAGGGGCGAGGAAGGGGCGGCAAGCTCACACTCACCTCTGACCTCTCCCGGTGTGTGCTCACGGACTCCACGTTCAGGTAGATGGATTCTACTCGGCAACCTGGGTAAAGCCGGGGACAGGTCAGCTTCGGTTAAAGGGGGACCTGAGCTCACACCCCGGCCCGGCCCACCCAGGGGGGACCAGTCTCGGTGGGGCTGGGTCCCCACACTTACCATAAGCGATGGGAGTCAGCTTCAAGACAGCGTGAAGCGGGCACTTCAGGTAGGGCATCTCCTCTGAAAATGACAGAAGGGCCCATGGTGAGACGGGAGACTGGAGGGTGGCCATGCCCAGGCCCCTCACCAGAGCCTGTGCCGCAGATGCCTGGCTAGACAGGTGCATGGCCCCTGCCCCCGCCCCCGGCCCTGCTGCCGGCGGCAGGTGGCGCTGCTAAGACACCCAGAAGAACATGATCAGCGCTAAACCAAAGCCTCACGCAATGAGCTGGAGTAAGAGCGTCATTCCCCAAACACTTTAGGAGTCGGGATCCCGCTGGCCCGTAGGCAGACACACGAGTGTTTAGAGGTTGCTGGGCTGGGAGCCCCTTAGAGGTGGGTTGCCCCCTGCCCAAAGACGCACTGCCCCTGAGATGTGGAGAGACAGGGAGGCTGGGTTTCTTGAGGTCATTAAGCCCACCCAGCTTCAAACTGCTCTGATATCCTCTGGGGGCTGCACGGAAACACCTGGAGGGGGCTACCCCAGGGGCCCTGCCTCCTCGTGGAGGGGCTGGGACCAGCTTCCAACCCCGCCCTCCCCCAGGAGAGGGCGCGCTGCGGGCCAGGCACCTGCGCTCTTGTCAAGGAAGTAGGCCAGGAGGCAGCGCAGGACGGCCTGGTGGCAGATGACCAGCACGTTTTCCTGCCGCTCTAGTTCCATGATGACCGGCTCCAAGCGCTGCACCAGGTCCTGGTAGGACTGCAGGGCGGAGGGAGAAGGGGACACTGAGCTGGAGCAGAAGCCGGGCAGCCCTGGCCACACCCCGCCCATTGTTATAAACCAGAGACCACGCTGGGCACCCCGGGCCACGCCCTCCGGTCGTTATAAACCAAAGACCACGCCGGGCACCCCCGGCCACACCCCGCCCATTGTTATAAACCAGGAACCACGCCGGGCACCCCCGGCCACGTCCTCCCGTCGTTATAAACCAGAGACCACGCCGTCCGTCCTGCATCAGCCCACCACCCGCGTGCTGGTCCTGCATCCACCCCGGCCCCGGGGGACCCACACCACTGCCCTCTCCCTGCTCCTTCCTGACCCCTACCCTCCCCCGGGAAATGGAGCCCTGACACACAGCACAGCACGAAGGAGCCTGAGCACACTACACAGAGTGACGTCTGAGCGTGTGATTCCATTGACGTGAAACGTCCAGAACAGACAACTCGAGAGACAGAACACAGACTCAAAGAAGCCACGGGCCGGGGGACGGGAACTGGGACTGACTGCTGACAGGCTGGGGGTCTCTTTTGGGGCAATGGGGAAATGTTCTAGAATTAGTGATGATAGCTGCACAATACTGTGAATATACAAAAAAACCCACTGACGTGTACTTTGGCTAAAACAGTGACTTTTATATGATAGGAACTTTATCTCAGTAGGAGAAAATTGAAAAAGAAGGGGTGAACCTGTGACTTTCAAGACCACCACAACCCCTGGTCCCTCTCTCACTAAGGAAGTCCCAGGGAATGAGACCAGGGACAGTGCCCTGAGCTCCCGGGAACTGACGTGTGACAAACGCTGAGCAGAAGGACCACAGGCAGGAAGGACCCCTGCGGGGTGTCACCAGGACAAGCCTTCCGCAGACCTGAGAGCTCCGCCTGCACGGGACCCTCCGTGCAGAGCTCCAGGCAGCTGCTGGCTCAGCCCGAGGGCCTGCAGGGCCCAGGGGTCCCTCTGCCAGCATCCGTGGAGCCGGCACCAGGGACTTGCTGAACGCCTGTCATGATGCCCACAGTCAGCGGGGTCCTGCATCCAGTGCATCAGCAGCCAGGGCTGTTTCCCTTTCCTGAACTGTCATTTCCGTCACTGAAGAAACACCTCTGTCCCAGCTGCTGGGAAACACAGCAGTGCTTTCGTTGGAGCTGTGTGAGTGGGGAGGACTCTGTTCACCCGCGGATGGGCACGGGGCAGCGCAGCAAGGCGAACGCACAGGCCCTTCCTCCGCGGAGCCGCTCAGCCCCTCTGCGTCCCTGGCCTCGCCGGGTACCGCAGCCGCGGCAGGACCAGCGCTAGCTCCCCAGCCGCAGCCCCGCCGCCCGCCCTCCAGCGGCCCACCGCGCACGCACCTCCCCGGTAGGGTAGCGGTAGTAGTACTTGTCCTGCTCACGCAGCGCGTACTCCTCGGGGTAGGTGTCCTTGATCTCCTCGTAGGTCATCTCCTCACACACGCCCTGCAGGCACAGGCGGAGGTCGCTCGAGGGCGCAGCCCGTAGCCGCTGAGCTGGCCGCCAGCGTGGGAGGCTCGGGGGTCCCCCACAGCGCCTCGGGCAGAGGCCCCGGCCGGCACTCACCGCGTCGATCTCGTTGAGGGCCTTCCACTGCTCGTAAGGCAGCTGCAGGGCCTCGGCCGTCTGGATGGTGCTCTTCAGCTGGCTGGTCCACACCTTGAGGTCCTTCAGGTTCTGCTCCTCCACGAACTTGCTCAGGGCGTTGGCGAACTGGGGGGATGGGGTGAGAGGTGCGCACTTGGTCACAGGCTCCACCCGTCTGGGAGAGGAGGACCGAGCCCCTCTGGGAGGGCAAGGCTGTCCTCACTGCTGGGGAAGCGGGCCCTGCGCAGCCCTGCACACACACCCTCCCCTGAGGCGTGCACACGTGTGAGTCAGTGTCTGGTCGGCATACGCAGACACACACAGGGATTCGCACACACACACAGGGATTCGCACACGTACACAGAAGGGCACTGATACATACATGAGGACACACACATAAACAGAGGAACACACAGACACACACAGGGACACAGACACACAGAGGAACACACAGATACAGCAACATGCACCTGTACACACAGGGACACAGAGATACACACAGAAGAACACAGACACATACCCAGAGGAACACACACAGACACAAGGACACATGTACACACAAGGACACAGAGACACACACAGAAGAACACAGACACATACCCAGAGGAACACACACAGACACACAAGGGCACAGATATGTACACAGGACACATACGCACAGGGACGCTTTCCACCCAGCCCCTGCTCCCCCTACCTTCCTGCCCCGGCTGGACAAGCCCGAGTCGCCCCCGATCTTGCCCTGGAGGTTGTGCTCGCTCTCGCCATGCCGGCACAGGTAGATGGTGCGGGGCTGCACGTGGATGTTCATCAGGTAGTACACGATGCGGCTCTGAATGTGATCCTGCACACGGTTCACCAGGAAGCGCCGGCCCACATCGATCACCTTAATCAGCGACAAGTCCCTGCAGGGGGGGCCGGCCTGTCAGACGCAGCTGGTGCAGCCCAGCCCCACCAGGGAGACTCGGCTTGCGTCACTCCAGGGAGGCACAGACCGAGCCTTTCTGCTCCGAGAGTCAGGGGGGTCTGAGTCTGCAATTCCCACAGCAGAGTGGGGCTAGAGGGCCTCCCAGAGGATAGGAGAGAGAAAAGCAAGAGGATTGAAAGGAAAATAAGGGGAAAGAGCAAAGGACGGAGAGAGACGGGAGAGACAGGGCTCAGAAACTCACTTTGCACACAGCAGCAGCACACGGGGCCTACGATAGTTATACCGAATATATCACCAAGGATTTTTTTTTTTTTTGAGACATTTAAAAAGAGTGTATAAAAGTATCCATGAGCAAACGCTTCATGGGAATATTATTCATCAGGAATAATATTCACAGCCCTGAAGCAGGTGGTTCAGTCACTGCTCAGGAATTACCTGTCACATTTATCAGGGTCGAGGGGCTGGTAACTGGCCTCATAGCAGTTAATTCTCTTCATGAAGTCGTCCATAGCTTCTGCGGAGTTGCAATCTTTGTAATCCGGGCTAGAGATTTTCACTTCCTGTAACACCACAAAGAGGCAGCTGATGAATCACGCTGGAGGGCTTTCTGCTTAGAATGAGCAGGATTTGGGGCTTGCAAATTGGGAAAGGCATGGATGGGCTCAGAATGATGATGACCTGACCCACTGTTCTAAGAGGAAAACAAAAAGAGATATGGCTGAGCGTTGAGTCGCAGCCTGATGATTCCATGGGGAGGGCACCCATGGTAAGGCAAGGACAGGAAACCCAGAGGATTCTTTTTAAGTTTTTTTTTTCTTTTTATGTAGACCATTTTAAAAGTCTTTACTGAATTTGTGACCATATTGCTTCTGTTTTATGTTTTGGTTTTCTGTCCGGGATTTCAGATCTTAGGTCCCCAACCAGGGAACAAACCCACATTCCCTGCATCGGAAGGTGAAGTCTTACCCACTGGACTGCCATGGAAGTCCTACCCCAGGTGGATTCTAATAAATCCCTCTGAATGGGCCCCGATTCAGGATCATTCCAGTAGCCAGGTCACCACTAGACAACCTGGTCTTCAGTCTCCCTGAGTCCCACATAAGCACCTACCCAGAGGAGGCTGCCTGTCAGCAAAGGTGCCCCAGGGGGTGCTGGCAATGCCCCGCTACTGTGGGTACCCTCCAGGCGGAATCATCGGGTTCCTCCTGCACTGCTCACGGGCGGGGTGGTACCCCCTTGTCATTGGTCCCCAGTGGATGCTTCTCTACCTGGTCCCGACCAAGGCTCGCTTTCATGGGACAGAGACAGAGAAGAAATGCCCCTCGGGCCTGCCGTCCTCTAAAACTGAACAAGCCTGAGAAACCTGGCCGATTTCGGGGAAACTCAGAATCTGTTCACATGTGCTCTCTTCTTCCTCAACAATGACCACAGCCATGAAAGACAGGCGGGCACACCGCAAAAATCCAACTTCGGCGGGGAGTTCGTGTTTCACTGGGGCAGTGTTTTAGTCCAGGAAGAGGAAAAAGTTCTGGAAGTGGACAGTGGGGATGGTTTCCCAACAGGGTGAATGTACCGAGTGTCACGGAACTGAACACTTAAAAACAGTCAAAGTGGTAACCATTTTTATTAGGTTGGCCAAAAAATTCATTCAGGTGTTTCCATATGATGTTACAGGAAAATCTGAAAACCGTTTTTGGCCAACCCAGCTATGCATGGAGAAAGAAATGGCAACCCACTCCAGTATTCTTGCCTGGAGAATCCCATGGACAGAGGAGCCTGGTAGGAGACAGTCCATGGGGTCACAAGAGTTGGACATGCGACTTAAGAGACTAAACCACCACCACCAAAGTTATGTATATTTTAACATAATTAAAAAAAAAAAAAAACTCGGTTCACAGATCTCTTCCTCCAACACAGCCTCTTGCATAAAAAGCATGAGAGAAAAGTCTAAAAACTGCTAAGCAGCTCGGAGGCGTCATCAGAGAGAGAGTTCTGAACACGGAGGGTTGGGGAACAGGGATCCAGGGATTCACAGAGGACAAGATGGTGCATGAGCTTCTGGCCAAGTGAGTGTCAACTGCTCACCAGGGAAACAGTCGATCCTGCAGCTGCGCTCTGCTTCCCTACCCGGTGGAAATGTAGAACCAAACCAAAGAAATACAGCAAAAGCCTTTGTTTAGCCCAAGGCTACTTGTATTTCCTCATACTTTGAGCCTCCTCCTTTGGGGCCACTGAAACCAATCTGGACTGATTTTCCTACCATTTCAATAGCCCTTCCTGAAATATGAACTCACTGCTGAGAAATGCATGCAAATATTCCCACTGCCTTGGAGCAAAGGCCCACCACCAAAAACTAACAAACTCTCAGCATTCCTTTGAAGGACACACACTACATGGCCAAAGTCTGGCACTCCCTGTAGAAGGGTCCGACCAGCTTTTTGCTACAGGTAACATCTTACTCGGATGTATTTAAGCTGGAGAGAAAGTGACCTACAATAAGAGAAAGGGACTTCCAGTGAAGTCTTCACGATAACCTTTTCTGTTTACAGTTTATTGTTATCAAGTACAATTTAAGAAGACATCAAATTAAGCTGCCAAGTACCCTCAATTTACCCAGGTAACCCTCCCCTTGACACAGCAAGAGAAGCAGGAAGACAGTTTTACCACTCCCATTTTTCCCAAATTTGGGAATTCTGCCCTCTGTCTGCAGGGTCCTATAGGTTGTTGTCAACACATGACCATGCTTACCTACTGGGAAAACGTACCAGCAAGAGACCAGCCTCCTGTCTCCATTTCCATCCTCCACCCTAAGCAGCCCCCTCACCCGTCAGCGGCCAAGGCTACTGCCACCAAAACAGTTTCCCACCAAAACTGAGGTCCTCGACTTCTCTCTTACGTCCAACAGAGAAAGCTTTCTGCCAACCACCTGAAGGGCCTTGCTAAGATCAATTCTGGGTCGCAGAATGTGTTTCTAAGTTAAGTCCTGCTCTGCACTTCTGATCCGCCTGATTCCCCGCAAGGCAAAATCAAACCGCCAGCTGGCAGAGCCAGCTCATTCTCAAAGTTCTACGGCTTCTCCTGGCTGACCCAGTCACCCTGTTCTCAGACTGCCATGCTCTGGGGGTCTTACCATGATGTTGGAGGCAACGACTGTAGGGTCATCACACACAGACTCAATGAAAAACACCTGGAAGGAAACAAGACAGAAACGTTAGGAAACAACAAAGGCTATTGGGATCGCTGTGATGTCACCGCCGAACTGGAGCAGGAAGGACCCCACACATAAATGCCCAAATACACAAGAAAGAACCAGCCATCAGTCTCTGCCCTCCCACCAATAGAGGATGCTCCCCTCCTCAGTCTCAGGAACCCCTTAGGGCCCCCACCAGGAAAGCCCAATCTGTAGGCAACAACAGCTGGGCCGTGGCAGGGGAAGCCCAAGTGTGGAGCTCAGGTGCTCCAGACAAGGAACCAGTCAATCCCTGCGGGACCCCCTTGCTCCTGAGCGCACCGGGCCAAGACGAGAAATCAGGCTCACCTTGAAATCGTTTTCTTTGGCAAAATGGAGGATCATGTGTCTCCTCTCTCTAGTAGTATTGGTGGCATCGAAAACCTGGCCAGAGAAGAGAACCCCGTTGGCATTGAACAGTGTTTACTGCACCAGCAGAGGTCAGGTCTGCCACTTTCTGGGGCTCCAGGAGAAACTGCATCCTCCCAGGCCCCCCACGGCCTCTGTCCTGCGCTCAGGGACCAAAGGGGAGGCCGGGGTGGGAACAGTCCTTAAAGCAACACGCAGGGGAGGGCCACGGAGGGATACTGGCTTCGGGGGCCGCACCTCCCAGGTCCGATGGGCCGTGCCCCTCAGTCTGCCCCACCCACCAGCTTCCTCTTGGGTCCTGGGGCTACCCGCACCCCCTGCTTCCCTCATAGCTCAGGCCAGATGCCTGTCCCCGCCGGCGGCGTCCCCCCATGGCTCTGTCCACACGCCCCACCCTCCAGGGCACTGTCACGTGGCAGGAGGGGAGACGAGACTTATTCCCCAGACTTACTGCGATCTGGCCCCCCTCCTTCGTCAGGTAACTTTTGACATCTCTCAAGGCAGCCAGGGCACACTGCCTGCAACACGGAAAGAGACAGGTATATCAGAGTGGGTCCATCCTAGGGGACACCCAGGCACTACCACCCCCCCACAATGAGCAGGGTGACCTGCGACTCTGCCGCTAAAGTGTACAAGGTGGCTGAGACCACCAGGCCAGAGGCTCCCAGTCAGAGTCCCGCACATACGGCTGCAGCCCTTGGGGAGTGCTTGAGTGCGGCTGGCATGCCGAAAACTGCCCCTGGGAGCTTCCAAAAGACGGCTGCCCAAGTCCTGCCCACGGAAGCCCACTGTACCCATCCAGGTGGGGCTGGCACTGGGGCAGTGCCCCGCTCCCAGGTGACTCTCAGGTCACACTTGGGAGCCCTGGTCATTTTAGGCTAAAAAGGAAATCCTTTTCTGGGGTTAACAGACAATTTTGCAGGGAACGATTTAGCTCGTGCCGAGTGAGATGATCTCGCTGGTTTGCATCATACCAGCGGGCGCAGGCTGCCTGGAAGCGGAGGACAGCGGTGAGGCTCAGAGGCCGAGAGGCTCACGTGCTGCACATGGAGGAGCTGGCTGCCCCCCTCCCTCCCAGTCTAAGGCCACATAGCAGACAGAACACCCTGCACCCACAGCCGGGGCCTCACTTGCGGACTTTCATGGCCTCCTCGTTGTCAGGGCGGAAGAAGTTGTAGGAGCTGTACTGCTTCACGGCCTCCCGGCGGTACTCGCCCACGTTGAACACTGCGTGAAAAAGAACAGACCCTTCACTGACCATGCTGACCGCCAGAAAGATCTCCCAGGATCCCTCTTTCCAAAGAAGGAAACCAAGCTGGCGCACGACTTGAATAAGATCCCAGGAAAGCCAGAAACCAGGCAGTGGGGGCTGTACATCCTGCACCTGCATCGCTTGATCCGGAAGGCAGCCAGGGTTCCCCAAGACCCAGCACTGCTCACAGTGCCCCTGATTCTCTGGGGTCGCCTCCCACAGCCCAACCTGGAAGCTAGCCTTTCAGGGCCGGGGCTGGAGGCTGAGCCTGAAAGCACGTGGTGGCCACGTGTCTAGTAAAAACTGGGGCCATGACTCCCACCAACACGGTTGAGAGGGAGTGCGGACTCACATACATGGCTGGATCCACAGCAGCCACTTTGTATACCAGCAGCCCACGCCCAGGATGGGCACTGGGTGCTGATCGGGCAGTTTGTGTATGAAGCACTGTGCTGGGCACAGGTTGGAGTGGGGGTGGGGGTTGGGGCAGCAAATGTGAAAAATTAGTCCTCGTGCTAAAGACATTCCCCGTGTCAGTGGGAAGACCAGATAAAAAAATATAATCAATAGCTCAGAAAGAGTACTTTAAGACAGCCAGTGGAGGAATGTCACAAACAAGGACTCGGGGAAGATCCGCACAGACTGGGGTGGTCAGAGAAGGCTTCCCGGAGGGGATGAGGGCTGAGCTGGGGAGGACACAGGGCAGGGAGAACCAGAGAGCAGCCAGTGAGCAGAGACTCCCATGCATACAGCAGGGCGTACATACAGGGTGGTGGGTGACACAGTGGAAAGGAAGGGGTGACCCCCCCCCACTACAGGGAAAGCCCCTTAGAGTGGTCCCGCAAAGAGAGTTTCAGCAGCTGGAGAGGGAAAGGCCATTCTTTTCTGGGGGGATTGGGGTCGTGGCAAGTAGAGTGTATCCCCAGTGTGACAGCTCCGGCTTGGGCTGCAGCCTCACCTTTCGTGGGGACACCAATCCAGTTGAGGTAGCGGGTTAGCTTCTTGGAGATGTAGGTCTTCCCCCGGGCAGGGAGCCCCACCATGACAATCACTGTCGGGGAGTTGGTGAGCTTCGGCCCACAGGCTGGGGAGAAACAACAGAAGGGCCATGAATAAAGCAGCCAGCGCTGCCCACAATGGGCTTTAAAGAATCCCATGGAAACACAGCTTTCATTCCCACTTGGAAGCCCCTGCACTTTACAATCCAGCAGGACTGGGCCCCCGACAGCCAGAGCCCTTGGTCACACGGCTCCCTCTTGCTCTGAGGTCCTCATGGCAGGGACCCCAAATTCCCAGCCTGACACCAAAGGGCCCCAAACCTAGCCAGAAAATGATGACTAACCCCAGAGGGGAAAGTAGCCCTGGGGTGTAAGGAAGGGACTTTCCTGCACCAATAAGGGTGAGGTCATCAGTAGGAGAGGCTGTCTCAGATGCAAGGTAACAGGTAAATAGAGGTGGCAGGTAAGAGCCCCGGGAGGTGGGGCTCCAGCAGCCAAATTACAGATAAATTTCTGCACCTCCACGCACGTGGTCTGCATGGCCTTCCTAAAAAAGATTATTTTTAAAAGGCAATTTTCACAGTAAGAGTTTATGAAATGGGAGTCGGTCAGGGACCAAGAAGCTGACCCCACAAATTCCACTGCCCGTGCCTGCTCCTCCTTGTCCAAGTTCTGGCTGCCGCCAAGTCACAAGGGCCCCAAGCAGGGCTCCCAGAAACCCAGAGGGTCTTGCCTGTGCAGCCTCTCCTGGCTTCTCACCCATATTCCTTGGAATCTCAACAAAACTCCAGGGAGAGACGTTTTCACTAGGTTTGTAGAAAGCAGCCCAAAGAACCCTGCTTTGGACATTCCAGATGCAGTGTTTCCTGAGAGTCTCTGGCATCAGGTGAGAAGTGCTCATGAGCCCAGGACCGCCCATGTGGGGCAGAAACCGGCCTCCTGCCCGCTCCCCACCCAGCAGCGTGTGAGGCGCTCACTGACCACCACGCAGCCCCGCTCCCTGGGCTCCAGCTACAGTGCAGACCAAGCGACTCAGACTGCACTATGGAATCTAGGTTCTTTCCTTCTAAACAGGCGAGTGTCAGATGGGAGGGTTGGGGGCCACCAGGCCGCCGACAGCACAAGCTTGTGTATACCCCTCCTCTCAATCTGGACACCCCAGCACAGCCCCATGATGCTGGGCCTGGTGGCCAAGTACCAGCCACGATGCTTAGGTTCTGCCTCTGGGACCTGCAGCCTAGGGACACGGGGCAGCAAGCGCCACACATGGACACTGTTTCTCCTTTCATGTTTCTAGACTGTCAGGGACAATCTGCAGGAGAGCCAGGAAGAGGAGGAAAGGCTGTTAGGAGGCCAAGGGACACTCAGGAGCCACAGACACCCTTGGCTGGGATTCCCCAGCACCCAGGGGCTGGGAACAAACAGGCTCCTAGAAAACAGAGGTGTCTCGTCCTGTGTGACCACGGGACTGGGGCAAAGATGCACCAGGGGACTTTCTGGAGTCCCTGAGGGGCAAGCGGAGAAAGCTGATAGCCTCCTCAGAGACCAGTGAGAATAGAAGACACACCTATCAGCATGTGACAGCTACAGATGACACACAAGAAAGTGAAAGTGTCCTTGCTTGCACCCGGAAACACCCGCTCTGCTGATCCTTCCCCCAACCCATTGGTTTTCCCCTGGTCTTATCTGATATCCCCACCGTGTCTCTGCTCCCAGGAGCATCAACACACACACACACTCATACACACACACACACACACACTCTTGGCTGTGCACATGCATGCAATACTTTTGTTGGACTCATGCCAAGGAAGCAGAGGCAGATGCTGACTGATTTATCAAATAGGGGATTACTTCTATATCCACTAATCGTATGTGCAAATCTCCTCTGGCAATAGATACTTTGGGAGGAAAAAACAAAACCCATAAAGACATGGCAGCATAAATACCTTAAACCCAAAATTCAAGCTGAATCTCAAAACCAAATAAACCATCCCTTGCTTGTCTGGAGAAGCAGAAGTCATTCCTTGAGTCCTTTGGCTTCTTGCACGAGATTCAAAGAGCCGCCAAAGGTGTCTGCTGCTGCCCATCCGCCCAGGTGCTCAGGGGTCCCCGAAATGACAAAACCTTACCCTCCCTCCTCTTTGTTAAACTCACAGCACATCTCAAGTGCTTTCCTGGTCCCATAATCTCCTGCCTCTGTCTCAATTCCACTCTGAACCTCTTTTTCTCTACTGACCTTTTTAACACTCCCACCTCTCGTACCTTCCTCCCTGGAGCCCTGCCTTTTCATCTTCCTCTCCAATAGCTCAGGAATAGGGAAGATAAGTGTATAGCTTAACGCTAGGTTTTCCCCAAAGTACTTGCATGTAAGGGGATATACCAAGGTTAGAGGTAAAGAAGCAACAGTCTGAAGTCCCTGGAAAGGGGCTGCATTGGCAGATTCCAATTCCAGTCCTGCACCCTGACTGAGCAGCTAACCTCTCTGATTCACATTTTCCACTGCCTCAAGCAGGCAGGACTGCTGTCCTAGCTTACCATACTGATGCCATACTGCAGGCTCAGAAAATAAAAAAACCAATGGAAGACACTTTGCCATTGCTCCTGTAGGCTTCCCTGGTGGCTCAGCACTAAAGAATCTGCCTGCAATGCAGGAGCAACAGGAGACACAGGTTCAATCCCTGGGTCAGGAAGATCCCCTGGAGAAGGGCATGGCAACCCACTCCAATATTCTTGCCTGGAGAATCCCATGGACAGAGGAGCCTGGTGGGCTACAGTCCATGGGGTCGCAAAGAGTTAGACATGACTGAAGTGACTTAGCACGCACATACTGCACCTCCTGTAAACTTCCTGCCACCCATAGGCACCCCGAAATGTTAACCTCAAAAGATGCCACGTCACTCATGCTCTTCTCTTCTAAGTAGGTAGTCAGGCTTCAACACCAAGTTTCAGGGGAACTCATGGAAGACAGACGGGTGAGCTGCAGATGTAGACCAGGCCAGTGCCCAGCGGGCCTCATGCAAATTCCACAGCAGAGTGTCTATGGTAACCATGGCAACCTGCTCCCCCATCGCTGCCAGGCAAGGGCAAACGACATCACCTGAAAAGGGCTCTCTGGGTAACAGGACCACACACTCTGCCCTGGGAGAATGGAAGGTAGCCCCAGAAAGCCACGGCAGACACCTGACTGTGGTCTATTGGACACAAACTTTCTCCTGGGATCATTTCAGCCCAGAGAGTCTGCCTGGTCCCGTGTTAGGAATCGACAGGGAAGTGAGCTTGCCCCAGGGGGATGGCAGGGGTGGGGGCGGTGAGGTGGGCCGAGGCTCTGCAGGGTGGGGAGACCCCAGCTCAGCAAAACCTCTTTCCTAAACTCTTCTGGACTGTGCAGTGGATGTTGCACTCATTCATTGCTTTGCACGCACATTTTAATTCAATGCCTAATTCTCGTCCAGAGAATGGCCCTCCCACCCCAACAGGCTCTCTGCCCAGCAAGGGAGGGAGGGGCATTTCAGGGAATCAGTTGACAACGCAGGAGCACGGTGGCTGAGAGGGCCCGGAGCCAGGAGAGTTCAAAGCCAGCACTGCCTCAGGTCCCGGACGAGTTACCAAGACTTTCGGAGTCTTGGTTTTCCCTGTGTGTGAAATGCACGGATGTTTCACAAAGGTTCCCGGAGGGTGAAGCAGAAGGTAACGTGTAGGATACTTGCTATGGTAGCCTCCATCAGCCTTTGGGGCTTTCTTCCATTAAGGCCAGACACGAGGGAACCAGGACCCACAAGTGAAGGAGGTCCCCTGCATAAGCGGTGAGGGACAGACCTGGGGTTCACCTTGGTCCTTCTCACCTGAAACCCCTGAAGTGCTCCTTCCTCAAAAAGTGGTTCTCAACCAGCGACTGAACCTAAAAAGCTTTTAAAACCAGGATGCACAGGCTGCACCTGTAGCAATTCTAACTTGGAGAGGGGGTACCAGCGTGCATTTTTTCCAAAGTCCCCCCACTTGATTTAAATGTGAAGCCAGGGCTGAGAATCACGACTGCAGATTACAGTGGCTGCCCACATGATAAGGTCTGTAAGGTTTCCCCGATCTTCCGTCTTTGAGCCGGAAAACCATCAATGGGGCTAAAGCCTCTGTGAGATGAAACCTCTCAGCAGACAGTACATAACCTGCTTCACAGATGAGGAAAGCGGGTTCTGAGTAGAGAAATGATACATGAGTTGGGACCTGCACACATAACTCTTTCCGTGATGAGAAAAAGGATCACTAGTTCTTGCCAGTCGAGAGTCTACTTCCTTGTCCATTCAGCTGATTCACCAAGTCGGTAAGTCTCCCTGAATTACAGTCTGCATTTGAAGGAAGCGGCAGGATTTGTAAGAAGCATTTACCACCATGAAGTTGTAGCAACCAGGCCCTGAAATGATGGGCTTCAGAGGTGGAAGTGCCACCAAATGAATCAATTTGGGGCTTCCTGTGGCTGTTTAACCATTCCTTACAGATCCACAGTCGTGTTTTCTGTGTCCTCTGTTAGTTAACACATCTCAGACGGGTCTGCTGTGACCCCCACTAGGACAGCACTTAGAAAGACTGAAACAGGTTCAGGAGGGAGAAAAATCCACCCAGTTCCCAATGCCATTAAAGAAGGGGGGAGGGGCAGGGAATGGGAAAGATGCCAGGAAGAGATACCCTCTCTCCACGATGGGAGGAGACAAATGTGACCATATAAACCCAGAAAGACACTGTTACTTAAAATAACGGCATGCAAGCAATAAATACCCAGGGTGCAGATAATCTTCTAAGAAAAAAATGTAACCCCACAGCCACACACAGGGATTGCAGGAGTGGGCGGAGACAAGGGACTTAATCCATCAGCTTTAGCAAACCACCCCACCACCAGCCCCCCACCCATCAAGCTGCAAATTGTTCCGATAGGGATTTTCAGGCAAATATCTCATCTGCGTGTGAGACGTGCAGGCTGATAGGAACTAATGGATGGATCTCTGAAGCCCTGAAGAAAAGCGTGGCCACACACTTGTGTCTGTCAGAATCACTCAACAAGCGGATGCCAGCCCGCTCAGAGTCCCCCCTCCCACCCCGCCCTGCTGTGGCCAGACCTCCCAGTCCTCACCCCACCGTGAACCCCAGAGGACATGAACCCCAGAGGACGACTAAATGTGAGTGTGCATTTCTGTGTGCACACATACACCTACAGGTGTTGAGAGAACCAATGTATATTTGTGTGCCCCAGTGTATCAAGTGTTCTTTTATCAGCATCTTTTATTCAAAAGTCAAAAAGGGGTGGGGCTCCTTCTGTATCTCCCTCCTGATTTCAGGTGGGGCATTTCTCACCACCACCAAGTTTTACAGAAATATAACCAGATCGCGGTCAGCCTGTTCAGTGGGCTATTTAAGATTATACCTGAAAGGGCTGGGGAGCAAGACACCTGTAAGGTTCCCCAGCACCCAGCTACCTTGCAAAGAAGCCTAGTTGTCTTTCTGTGGCCGGCTGGACCTGAGGGATCAAGCTGGTGGAGGAGCACTCTACTCTACCCCACCCCTGCCAGCATGGGGAGCACCTTGCCAGGCTCCCATCACCAGGATGTCCTAGGAGCACCCCAGGGCCAACACTCCTCACCTCCTGGGGCAGGTCTGAGGACGGGGAGGTAACTCACACCTGGGCAAAACCTGGGGAGAGGAGCTGTCACTGCGGCCTTGGTGACCAGCCCCTGAGAAATGTGATGGCAGAGAAGGCCCACGGGCCACCTAGCTCGGGGGATGCCTTGAAGCCACTTGGGAGGGTTTGCACCTGGGAGCCAGTGTTTACCTCTCAGGCATTCTGACCTCACCTGACCTGGAGCAAAATGCTCACCACTGTCTCAGCCTGTCCACCTGACAGGCCCCTTGGTGATTTTGCTGGTTCCTCTGGAACCACCCTTTTAAGAGGTGGCTCTCTCCGTGGCGGGGGACAGAGCCCAAGGTAAACCTTCCCAAAGCCTTTATGAGCCAAGACCCAACAGGGCGGGAAGGTGAACTGTCAGCAAAACTCCAAGTCCAGAGAGAGAGAGAGAGAGAGAGAGTGTGTGTGTGTGTGTGTATGTGTGCCCGCGCGCGCCGGCTCGCACACGTGGGAAATGCTGCCAACTGTGTAGTCCCCACCCGAAGACCCTCCCCAAAACGTGCACAAAGGCTGAGTTCCAGACAACTCTCCACGCCCCTGGCACAGAGGGTAGAGGGGGGCACCGGGAAAGGAAGAGAGGAGGGAAGCAGAGAGCAGTAAAGACGGCGAAGGGAGAGGGGAAAAAAGAGAACTAAAGATAGGAGATTAGAAATACATAGAAAGAAGGAGAAAAAGATAAGACGATGTAAATACATAAAGAAAGAGAAACACAGAGACGAAGGATGGAGTGGGGGTGGAAGCAAAGAGAGGTTGAGAGAGGAGATAGAAACACGCGGTGGGGAAGAGGAGGTGGAAAGCGGAGAAAAGGAGGCGGGAGGGAAGGAGGGGAAGAGAGGAGAGCGGAGGTAGCGATCGACACAGAACGGCGGCTGGGACCCTAGGAGGCGCGGCGGGCGCCCCGGAGAGGGGCCGGGGCCGCGGGACACGCCGGCGTCCCTTCCCAAGCGTCCCCGAAACGGAGGTTCCCGGCGGCGCCCGGCGCTTCCCGCTCAGCGCGCGCGCCGTTTCCGGGTCCCTCTGAGCTCCCCGCGCGAGCCGAGCCGAGCGGAGCCCCCACGGAGCCCTCGAGCCGGGCCACAGCGCCCCCGACGCCGGCCAGGGGAGGCGCAGCGCCGGCGCCGTGCCCGCCCCGCGCCGGAGCTGGTGGGGAGGAACGGGGGGCGCCCGGGCCGGGACGCGGGGACGACGCGGAGGGCGGCGCCCGGCCGGCCGAGCGCGCCGGAGGAGGGGAGCCGGCACAAAAGCGCCGGGCCGGCGCCCGCCACACAATGGCCTCTCTCCGCACACGGCGCGCCCTCCCCGGCCGCCCGGCCCCGCGCGCGTCTGCACTCACTTCTGGGCAGCGAGGGGCGGTGGTCGACCGGGATCCAGATCTTCTGCACCCGGCTCTGAGTCAGCTCCAAGGGCATCTTCCCAGCCGAGGCTCGGCGGCCCTCCACCCCTTCTGAAGAATTCAGACTTGGGGAGGAGAGCGGCCTGGCGACCCCCGAAACAAAGGGGGGCGAGGGTGCGTGCGCGAAAGCGCGGCTTTTTGGAAACGTGCTTTGTGCTAAATCACGGGCGCTCGCCTGGGGCGCAAGGCTCCCCAAGCGCTGCGAGAGGGACGCGGGGCTGGGGAGGCACCCACGGCTTCCGCGGGGCTGGGATGCTCCGAGCGCAGTGACAGCCACGGTCCTCTTCCGCCGGCTAAAGCCCGTGCGGTGCTCGCCCGCTGGCCTCCTCTCCGGCTCTGCTGGATGCCCAGCGCGCCGCCCCGGCTTTTAAGACAGCCACGCACACGTCAGCCCTGGGGCGGGGACGCATTCCTCGGGTTCCAGCCCCCTTTCACGTGGAAGGAGAGTGGCCCAGCCTGCTGGCGCCCCCTGCAGACCGGCGACGCCGACTCAGATAACGCCCTAAAGAAGCCCTGGCTGAAGGTGCCACTTCGTGAGCCTCCTCCTGTCATCCCCTAAAAACGCCCCGCACAGCTTCCCAGAATAACCACTGCAGCTGTGCTGGGAGGAGAGAAACAGCACCGTCCAGTGTGGTCCGTGGAGCCCTGCAAGCGAATCACCTGGAATGCTTATTGCATCCTAAAGACTCGGCCTCTTTGGGAATGGGACCCAGATACTGTGCATTTTTTAAAATATAAATTTATTTATTTTAATTGGAGGCTAATTACTTTATGCATTCCGGGCCAGGCACGGTCACGGTGAAGACAGGGGTTTCGGGTTAAAGGTTGGGAGAAAGTTAAGAGGGGACGGGGGTGTGCGTCTCTGCTACCCTAGAGAGAGGCCAGAAGGTCGCTGAGAGCGCCTGTGGGGTCACTCCTTGCCGGAATTGCTCCCTAATAATATCCGTGAGTCTCAGCCGCCACGGCCCTGGAGCCACCCCAGGGGAGGGGGCTTCCTTGGCCCTTGGTCCTCACTCTGCGCAATTTCCTGAATTCCTTAGAAACCCTGACCTGTGCTGAACACTTCTCCCCAAAAGCCAGCGCCTAAGACCTGGAACCCGGGGTCCCCGGAATGGTGGGCACAAGGAGGGGGCTGGACCAAAATGGAACGTGGCATCTTGGTTTTCACGGTCACCGTTTACAATATTTTCGATATACTTTTATTTCTTCTAGTAGAAGAGTAAATAAACCTCGATCCTATTCTGATCTGAAATTGATTACCTGACTGAAAGTCCGGAATAACTATTGGGAGGCGGCACCTTGATTGTGCAAACCCCTAAAATTCGTGCCATTTACCCGCACAGCCCTACTGCACGTCTTCCTCGCCAATTTTTGCTGTGTGTGTCCCTCCGTTCCAGGGTTCCCGGGGCTTTGCATCAGCTGGGGACATGTGGCAGTCGTGAGGTCAGGTCCGTGGCCGCCCTGTGAAAATCTGGGGTGCGGAGAGCGGGGGGATGCCTCCCTAGCAGGGCATTCACTTGGATGTGATTTTGGCACGCGACGCCTCGGTGAGCAGCGCTGCGCTGCACAGGCGCATCCCTCCGCTGGGGCTGCGCGGTGATTGGAAGGAGGCGGCGCTCGCCGAAACCCACACTGCCGCGGAACAGTCTGCGCAGAGGCTGCCACACGTCGCTCACGTACCGCATGGCTCGGCTGGGAAGGCGCCCGCTCCCTGGCGGCAGGCAAGCCGCTCCTGCCTGCCCGCCCCGCCCCGCCGCGCCTCCCCCTTCCTCGCACCCCAGCTCGCCCGGAGGCAGGAGCTCCGAACCATCCCCCAGCCCGACGCCCACCCCCATGTTGGGCACTCCCCCAGTCCAGGCAGCCCCCTCCTTCAGCCCGCCGGGGGTCGCAGAGCGTCCAGCGCTACCCACCGTGTGGGGACGTACCCTCAACACCCCTCCCTTCGCGCACCGACCCCCACTGCAGGATCCTCACCGAGCCCAAGCATCCTCACTTTCCGCCACCCTAGACCGCCCAGGGGTCCGGATCTCCCATTGTCGTCCACCGGGGGGTACCCTCGACCCCTTCGCCCCTGCACCCCGATCCCCACTAGGGGCACCCCACTCGCTTGGACGTCCCCCACTCTCCCCGCTCCCCAGCCCGGGGAGGAGCGTCGCCCACCGAAACAGCGCCCTTGACCGCCTCCCCCCGCCCCGCCCCCCTCCTCCCTTCCTCCGCTTTGCTGACTGCCTGGTTTCGGAGCTTGGGCAGCTGTTCAGAAACCCGAGTGCGTTGCATTCGGACTTGTTTTTCTGCACTGGGAGCAAATGCCAGAGATGACACCCTAGATCGCCCCAGGGAGAGCCCCACTCCACTCCAGAAATAAGAGCGGGCTGACCCAAAGAGGAAAACAGCGGGGAGGGCGCACCGGCGGCCTGACCCCAGCTGCTTGGGTCCGGGGCGGCTCGGCTGCACCCCTGCATGTTTGCACACTCGTCTCTCCCTGAGGACTTAGGGTACCTGTGTGCCTGCTATTGCCCACCGATTTTTTTTTGCACAGGCTGAAGGACAGGGCAAGGCTGGGGAGGCATTCTTCCACCCTCCAAGCTTACAGGCGACTGTGTGTTTCCGAGCAGGCCACAGAAGTGAACTGACAGTGTATCTTTAATTTCCCCGTCTGGATCACGTGTCTGACCAGGGCCCAGCTCGGCGGGCACAGGTAGTGACAGTCCTCAGAGCTTCTAGCTGAGCACTCACCACCCAGACCTGGCACCTTCGCTGCCTGGGTGTCCATAATGCCTTAGAGCAGAGACTGAGTTCTAGCTCATCATCACCTCCCTCACTTGATGCAGGCCAGCAAAGGAAGTTTCGCGTAATCCTTCTCCCACTTCTTATATATAAGTGCAAAGAAACTGGGAGAGAGTGAGGGACTAGGTCGAATTCACACTTTAAAAATAAGGCTGGGGCGGGGGGTGGGGGTAGGGGCGGTGGTGTGGGTCATGAGACAGCCAGACCTGGAGCAGTCCTTGCAGTCCCCCCAGTGCGGTACATCAGGGTAGTGTTCTTCTGGAAGATAACGTTGCTTCTCTGCAAGTCCATTTACACACAAGCCTAGCGTATCTGAACTCCAGAATGGACTGGTCCAGAGGCAACTGGTTTAGACATCCACCTGTTTCCCTAGTTCTGCTAACAACCTTATCTATATCCAGTCATCCATGGCTTTGACCCACCCCCAAATCTGGCGATCAGGGATGCCGTCCTTCAGAAAAGGCAGCAGAGAATGTAAAAATCCCTCTAATCCGATGATATTTTTACAAACAGGAAAGCTTCAAGGATTGGGGGGGGGGGGTGTAGAATTTTATGACCCATGGTCTACAAGGAATCTTCCAGATTATCCAATCATCCTTTTAAATGAGTAAAGTGAAGTTTAGACATTAGAGGAGTCAGAACCGGGCCAAAGGTCAAGGACCACAGCCAATTAGGAACTTTTTTCCCTTACTTGACATAGACATTTCCCCAGGGACTTGTGATGGCCACAGCCTGACACCAGGGTGCTGAGCAGAGTGATGATGAGGGGAGTAGAGTGCATTGACTCAGATTGTCTCACCCAGAACACAGCTGAGAAAGCCCTTCATGTGTGGTATGGCCTATTGCGGTGCTTCTTTATAGAGGAGAATTCCTTTGCTGGGTCCAGACTCAGTGGGAGTGGTGGGGCTGGGTTTTCTCCATGACCTCTCGCTTCTTGGTTCCCTCTGCCAGCTAAGGTCATCTAACTACCCCCCAACACCCCCCACTACCACCACCCCAGACACTCCTGTAACTACAGCAAAAAAGCAACCCCATTTGCACAATGGTGAGCCACTGAACCAGATGTAAACACTGAAATGGTGCTAGAACCCACCTTCTCCCCAGCGAGAGGAGACAGAACAAGCCCTGGCAGGTGGTGAGCAATCAGATATTGCTAATTAGACACAAAGTGTCATCATTTGCTCCTGCGAAAAATCCAGTGTCGGAGAGAGTGAAGAGAGACACCAAATAAGACTGAAATCAGCCCTTACCTCACCAACCATCCAAAGAAAGGGGAGAGGACTTAAAAAAATATATATATATATAAAATGTCACTCATACATGAATAGGAACACAGATACAGAGATCCACATGATGCAACATCAACGAGCTGAAAACCCAGTTCAAAACCTGCACATGGAGGTTTATAGCAGCTTCATTCAGCATCGCCCAAAGGTGGAGGCAGCCAATATGTCCATCAGCAGGTGAAAGGATAAATAAACCGTGATGCCTCCAGACAATGGGGTATTATTTACTGCCAAAAAGAAAAGAGCTGTCAAGTCATGACAAAGACATGGAGGAACGGTAAGTACATATTCCTAAGTGAAAGAAGTCAATCTGAAAAGGGCTACAGACTATGGTTCCAACTCTATGAAATTCTGGAAAAGGTACAATTACAGTAAAAAGATGAATGGTTGCCAGGAGTTAGGGAAGAAAGAGTGATAAACAGGTAAAGTACAAGGGATTTTTAGGGCAGTTACACTGCTCTGTATATTACAGTGATGGATATGTGTCTTTATATATCTGTCCAAACTCATTTAATATACAACACCAGGAGTGAACCCACAGTAAATGGTGGACTTTGGGTGACGATAACGCCTGCCACTGCAGGAGACACAGGAGGTTGGGAAGATCCCCTGGGGGAGGAAATGGCAACCCACTGCAGTATTCCTGCCTGGGAGAATCCCATGAACAGAGAAGCCTGGCAGGCTACAGTCCGTGGGGTACCAAAGAGTCAGACACGACTGCGCACACAACGGCAGCAGCAGATGTGTCCGTGTGGGTTCAGCCTCAGCAACCACGCGCCACCTGGTGAACGACGCTGATAACAGCGGACAGTGTGCACGGCTGGGGGTGGGGGTACCTGGAAAAAGCCTGTACCTTCCTCTCAATTTTGCTGTGAATCTAACACTGCTCTGAAAATAAAGTCCAGTTTTTAAAAATCATTTATTTTTCTACAAATGTCATATAGATGTTTCTCCAAATGAAGGGACTTACTCATCTCATTATGAGGTACCAGGACACTTAAATGTGGCCGCAGCCTGGCTCTTGGTGAAGAGTCACAGCTGAAGTCCTACTGAACCAGCAAGTTTCCTTTCCTTCTGCCCAGCCCTTGTTCCTCCACTTCCTGCAGGCCTTTCCTCTTCTGAAGGCACACCCGTGACCTAGGGACCACACTCTTAAAACTGCCCTGGGTGTTTCAAGCAGGCATTGCATCAGGCTCCTGCTCTGAGAGTGTCTGACACTCCCTGCCAACCTCTTCACCCAATATCGAGACAGATGTTATGTGTGTGTGGAATCTGGAGAGATGGTACCGATGAACCTGTTTGCAGGGCAGCAATGGAGATGCAGACACAGAGAACAGACTTGTTGGGGGGGAGGGGGGCGGACAAACTAAGAGAGTAGCATGCAAACAGATTCATTACCATATGTAAAATAGATAGCCAGCGACACACAGAGCTCAACCCAGGGCCCTGCAACCACCTAGAGGGGTGGGATGGGGTGGGAGATGGGAGGGAGGTTCAAGAGGGACAGGACATTTGTATACCCGTGGCTGATTCATGTTGATGTGTGGCAGAAACCAGCACAATATTGTAAAGAAATTATCCTCCAATTAAAAGGTTTTAAAGCATTCCTCTGTGTGTGCTTTTAAAAATCAGATATCCTGTGGTCTGTTTCACAGTCTGGTACCAACGATCAGTTTCCTGACTTTGATATTTTTCTGCCATCATAGGAGGTGTCACCATAAGAGGAAGCTGGGTGAAGGGTCCATGGGACTCTATGTGCTATTTTGTAACTTCTCGTATTTCAAAAGAAAAAAAGCGTTTTAAAAATACCCCAGATTTTAAATTGGTGATCAGTGTGCTCAAATTCTGGAGAAAAAATAAACAAAAGCATAGACAGTGTGTGCTCAGTCGCTTCAGTCGTGTCTGACTCTTTGCGACCCCCTGGACTGTAGTCTGCCAGGCTCCTCTGTTCATGGGATTCTAGACAGTACAGACCGAGACATGAAGGGAGAGGGGAACTGGCAGAAAGGGAGCCAAGAATCTGGTGATTTGCATGTGTTCCTAACACCTTTGCTTCTTGCAAATGACGCACATATACAAACACAATTTGCATGAATCCCGCACCAGCGGAAAAGAGGAATCAAGCTCAAACTGTTTTACTTTGGTGGAGAGGGGCGATGATTCTGTTTACGGGCTTTGTGTAGATCTTCGGGAGAGTATTAGTGGGTTTGCGGTCTTTGCAGGCACGACATGAAATAAAGACAAGACCCATGCAGAGGTTGGCTGAGGGCTCCCGACGACCGTGCCAAACCTGTTTTTCCTGGAGGAGAAACCAAACACAGAGACCAGCATGCAGCTCACTGTCCATCTTCTGGTACATTTAACAGATGCTCACGAGCAGGAGCTGCGAGTCATGCACAGAACAGGCTGCACTGGAATCACAACCATCTCGGATCCAGCCAGGAAGCAGCAGCAGGTGATCAACTAGCTCATCACAGTGCTGCGTGCTCTGTCTCACACCAAGTATGACAAAGAAAGATCTCCCGTGCCCAAGAGCTTGTAATTGAAGACCAGAGTGGGAAATGGCCACGCAATAGAATGCAAGTAGGGAACGGAGAGACAGGTGTTGGGTAAGGTAAGATCACGCTGAATGCAGGCTCAGGGTAAAAAGTTCATGTTGGGAGAATACGGAGAGTTTGCATGGACTTGGGGCAGATGGGCTGGGAATTTCGTATCCATCTCATTGTCCTACAGCGTTTCTCTGCTAAGTCCAAGAGCACCCATCGAAGAAAGTCAGTATCTCTCGTTTCTTCCCACAGGAAACAAGCATTCACTAACAGCAGCTGTCCTGGGGGCGCCAAAGTCAAATGAGACATGGTCCTTGTCAGAAATAAGGATTCATTTTGAATTTCATAGTGTCCCCAACACACACACACACACGGACAGACACACAGAAACACACAGACAGAAAACTCCTACCTTTTCCCCTTAGAGTTAATGAAACCGAGGCTCACCAATATGACTTCCTTGTGATCACATAGCTATTAATAATAAGCCAAGGAATAAAAAAATATCTGGCTAGGCTGGTATTCTTTCAAGTGTCACCCAATTAAATTACTTTCCAACTAGAACATTCAGTTTCCTTCTCAATAACAATGCCAACAACAAAACTCTGGATCCAAGTGGTTTCTATGACAAATGTCTACGTTACCTACTATTTGGATATAACGAGGAAATAAGAAGCGTCTTAAGAAACTATTATGAAGATTAATAACTAAAAACTTCCAAATAAGCCTACACTGTAAAGTGCTCCTTAGCATATGAAGACAGAGAGTCACCCCGCTCCAAAGAGTCCCAGCACTCACATCTAACAGTGTCCCCTTCTTAAAAGGCTAATAGTTGCCACCACAGCAGAGACAATTTAAAAAGAAATAACTATTTCATGAAATCAAAGTGAGTCAGCATTAAAAAATTCTTTTAAAGAGGTGGTGGAGGGAGGCTTTGAGCTCTTTGTGTACTTCTCAAAGGTTTTAAGATGTCCTAATAAAAGCAAAGAGGAAAAGAAATATCCTACTTCTCGAAAACTATTCTAACTCTTTGATGAGCTCCAAATTTCTATGGTTGATAAGGTATCTTTGTGGCCAGACTGTCAAGAGCATGACATCACTGTGGCTCCAGGGCAGTGCGGGCCCACAGGAGCAGCAACCGTGGCTGAATGTTTTCCAGTCGTGAGAAAAACCAAGAGGAGCTAAAGGCAGCGCTGGGTCCCAGTTAACCTCATGTAGTGCAGACACCGTCGCTTCAGCGCATTGTGCTATAACAAGCTGGCGGACGTCCATGTTCCGTGTCGTATCCTGCATCTTCAGTCGCCCTCCCAGGTTTGTGGAGTGAGAAGCATCCAAGTGGAGGCACAAAGAGGAAGGCACTGGGCTGGGATCCAGATTCGGGGGCAAGGCCAGTGGGTGCAACAGACAGCCAGGTGGGTAGAGAGTGGGGCGCGGGGGGCAGCCAGGGGGCACCTTGTGGACCATCAGGACAACTAGTTCCTGTTTTAAAATAGAGGAAGACCCCAGTGGGCACCGAGAAGGAGCAGCAAGAAGATGGGAGGGACCTTCCTTGTAATCCTGGCTGTTTCCACCTGGAGGGGCTAGAATGCAGCCGGGCTGATGGCAGGTACCCACCGCACTGGCTATCTGCATGTGCACTTGGTGAAAGGCTGGCCTCTGGATATAGTGTTAAGGACAAGTTATAATAGGCAGGCAACAGTCTTAGGACCCTGAGATAAGGTTCAGAGTCTCTGCTCAGGGTTTGTAAGGAAGATAGGGTGAGAGGGAGCTCAAGAGACAGGGCCCCCTGCGTAGAGAGATGATTTCAAACGACTTGGTTCTCAATTTCTCCTCCACTCCTTCCCCAAACAGCATTTATCCTAAGAGAAGGGCAGGCCAGAAAACTTTTTTTCTGGAAAATTCATCTCAAAGGCATGAAAACAAGAGGCGGCGGGGTGCAGCAGGAAAAGATCGGGGTGCTGGAACCCTAAGTGGATGTAGGGACCTGCAACCATACCATAGGATGCAGGTTAAAGGGTCCTCACATCCTGAAAAAGTTGCCACCTGCAGTGAGGAGAATTGATGGGTAATCCTGGAGAATTCCATGGACTGTATTGTCCATGGGGTCGCAAAGTTGGACATGACTGAGCGACTTTCACTTTTGACTGCTGGGAGCCTCATCTAACAGGCTGCCTCGGCTCTGCGAGCAGCCATGACAGAGACCCTTCAGGCACAGAACGCCTCCGCCTCCCCTTCCCTTCCCTCACAGACAACCCACTGGTGAGCAGACCAGAACGTTCTATCCTGCCCAGCAGCTGTGGTCTTCCTGGAAATGTACCAAGTGAGCAATCTAGTTTAAAGACCATTCTCTCACCAGTTTGGTTTGTGACTTGGTCTCCCTAAGCTCCACCACCACTGGCTGCACTAACATCCAACTTCTAAAGAGGAAAATCTGGGGCCCAGACACTGGGCCACAGGGAGCCCCCCACCCACCCACACACACACACACAGGGCTGGCCACCCATTTCCCTCTGACATCAGCCTTGTTTCTTTTCATCATAATCATGGAAGCGTGCCCTGGAACACTTTGTGACTATTTCTTGCCAGAAGAGTTTCCCAATGACAATATTTTATTAGACACAAACACAAAACAAGGAGAGGTCAAAGAAGCAAGCCAGAAGTGTAGTAAGAGCCAGATAAACTGAGGCGGCAGCTCTGGGTCAACTTGCCGTGGAGCAGGGGAAACCACAGCAGCTACTTATCCCTAAGTGCCCCCCCACCCGGATGTCTCCTGAGGGTCTTCTAGGACCTGCATGACACTCTCTTCCAAATCACAGATGGAAAAGAAACAGGAAAAACCCACCTGTGCCATAAGAAAAGGGCTGGGTGACTTTCGGTAGGTGAAAGATTTCCAGAACACATCACTGGATAAACTGAGGGTAAGTTAGACAACTCGGGATTTTTTTTTTTTTCCCTAGTTCAGGCTGTTTCCTCATCAGCAAGAAAGCAATCACTTGGCTATTAGTCATGGTGGATGAAGAGGCCAGACAGTAGCCCCCACTCACTGAAACTAGAGAAAGCCTGCACACAGCAACCAAGACCCAGCGCAGCCAAAAAGAAATAGACCGTTAAAAAAAAAAAAAAGACTCAATCAGTCTGGCAGCCTTGACACATACTGCAACATGGGTAAACCCTGAGGGCATTACATACGTGCTGCTGGTGTTTAGTGGCTATGTCGTGTCCAACTCTTTGAAACCCCATCGCCTATAGCTCGCCAGGCTCCTCTGCCCATGGGGTTTTCCAAGTAAGAATACTGGGGTGGGTGGCCATTTCCTTCTTCAACACATGTGTCTAGGGGAACTCATATGAGTTTTTGTGTTCCCCTAAAACTCACCCTGCTTATTTAACTTATATGCAGAGTACATCATGAGAAACACTGGGCTGGAAGAAGCACAAGCTGGAATCAAGATTGCCGGGAGAAATATCAATAACCTCAGATATACAGATGACATCACCCTTATGGCAGAAAGTGAAGAGGAACTAAAAAGCCTCTTGATGAAAGTGAAAAAGGAGAGTGAAAAAGTTGGCTTAAAGCTCAACATTCAGAAAATGAAGATCATGGCATCTGGACCCATCACTTCATGGCAAATAGATGGGGAAACAGTTGAAACAGTGTCATACTTTATTGTTTTGGGCTCCAAAATCACTGCAGATGGTGATTGCAGCCACGAAATTAAAAGACACTTACTCCTTGGAAGGAAAGTTATGACCAACCTAGATAGCATATTCAAAAGCAGAGACATTACTTTGCCAACAAGTGTCTGTCTAGTCAAGGCTATGGTTTTTCCAGTGGTCATGTATGGATGTGAGAGTTGGACTGTGAAGAAAGCTGAGTGTCAAAGAATTGATGCTTTTGAACTGTGGTGTTGGAGAAGACTCTTGAGAGTCCCTTGGACGGCAAGGAGATCCAACCAGTCCATTCTGAAGGAGATCAGCCCTGGGATTTCTTTGGAAAGAATGATGCTGAGGCTGAAACTCCAGTACTTTGGCCACCTCATGTGAAGAGTTGACTCATTGGAAAAGACCCTGATGCTGGGAGGGATTGGGGGCAGGAGGAGAAGGGGATGACAGAGGATGAGATGGCTGGGTGGCATCGCCAACTCGATGGACATGAGTTTGGGTGAACTCTGAGAGTTGGTGATGGACAGGGAGGCCTGGCGTGCTGCGATTCATGGGGTCGCAAAGAGTCAGATACGACTGAGCAACTGAACTGAACTGAACTGAAAACTCACATGCTGAAGCCCTGACCCCCAGTGCCTTTAAGTGTGACTGTATTTGGACATAGGGTCTTTAAAAGAGCAATAAAGTTAAATGAGGCCATTAGAGTGGACCCTCATCCAACCTGACTAGAGTCTCTATAAGAAGAGGAGTTTGGACATCCAAAGAGAAACCTGGTGTGTGCCCACAGGAAAAAGGCCCTGTGAGCGCAAGGAGGCCTCAGGAGAAACCAAACCTCCTCTCAGATTCCAGCCTCTGGAACCGTGAGAAAACAAGTGTCTGTTGTTTGAGCCGCCCCATCGGTGGTATTTTGTTATGGCAGCCGGAGCAAACTAATACAATTATGCTCCATGAAAGAAGCCAGACACAAAGGGTCGTGCCATGTATAATTCCATCAGCGGAGCTCTCCAGAACAGGTGGACCCACACAGACAGAAAGCAGATGGCTGATCAGCAGGGGCTGGAGAGATCTGGGCTGACTAATGGGGATGCAGCTTTCTTTGGGGGTGGCGATCACCTTTCGGGACTGGATGGGATGTTCGTCTCACTGCATTGTGAACATATTCTACTAAATGCCACTGGACTGTGTGCTTTACAATGTTCATCTTGGAATTTCCCTGGTGGTCTAGTGGTTAAGACTCTGTGCTCCTAATGCAGTGGGGAGTGGTTTCCATCCTCGGTCCGTAGAGCTAAGATCCCACATGCTGCGTGGCATGCCCAAGATAAATCTCGCTTTAAAATCGTTCATTTTACATTGTGTGAATTTCAGCACAATTAAAAAAAGAAAAAGACAGCAGATGAGGGCTGATGGAGAGAGACCTGAAAAATGAAAACATTAAATCTGTTAAAGTTACCACAAGGTGGTCAACAAGACAGAGGAGAAGAGGATGATAGAGAGACCAGGAAAAAGCAAGTTTGGGAGAATGGAGACGAGCAGAAAGGGTCAGCCCAGAACTCTGCGTCCACAGCCCGGTCTGCACCCGCCAACTGGTAGCCTTCGCCCTTTTGCCCCCTACCCAGCACCCCCATCTTCAACAACATGGGGAGGGGAGAGGAGAGAGCAGAAGGCTGAACAAGTTGTGAGCCACTGTACCCGAGTGGGCTTGCTTCGCGGTGCCTCAGGGTCAATGCTTACCTAAAGCACGGGGTTTTCATAGGAACAGTGCACAGCAGAGACTCGGCACACATCGGGCTCAGGACCTCCCATGCTGAGATGGGAAGAGCTCTGTGAAAAGTGAGCCTTCCCCTTTTTCCAGACCCTGAATCTCTCCCTGAACTCTCAGCCAGGGGGTGCCACCTGAGCCAGAGAACGGGTTTCCCCAGCTTCTTCGTCTTCCCCACCCCATCTGACTCAGCGACATCCACCTTGCGGCTGGGAGGTTCTGCGACTTCTTGTAACAGTCAAGGTTCTCCTGAGAAACAGATTTGTACGTATGTATGTGTGTACGCATGTATGTTGATACGTGTGCATGCGTGTACGTATATGCATAGGTATGTATGTGTGTAGGTAAATGTGTGTGTGTGTATGTGTGTGTCAGCGGGGCGGGGGGGGTCTTCCCAGGTGGTGCTAGTGGAAAAGAACCCGCCTTGCCAATGCAGGAGACATAAAGGGTTGCGGGTTCCATCCCTGGGTCGGGAAGATTCCCTGGAGGAGGAAATGGCAGCCCACTCTAGTATTCTTGCCTGGGAAATCCCATGGACAGAGGAGCCTGGTGGGCTACAGCCCATAGGGTCGCAAAGAGCCGCACGTGATTGAAGTTGACTTGGCACACACTTGTGTGTATGTAGGTATGGTTGTGTATGTATATGCATGTATGTAGTATATGTGTGTTTATGTATGTATAAAAGGAAACTCATTACACGGTTTTGGAGGCTGAGAGGTCCCACCATCTACCATCTGCAGGCTGGAGACCCAGGAAAGTAGGTGGGATTCACTCAAGAACCAGGACCTCTGACATCCAAAGTTCAAGGACAGGATGGACATCCTGACTCATACCAAGAGACTCATACTTCACCCTTCCTCCATATTTCTGTTCCATCCAAGCCTTCACCAGACAGCATGGCACCCACCACCTTGGGGAGGCCCATCTGCTTTCCTTAGTCCACTGAGTCAAATGCAACTTCTCCAGAAACATTCATACACACCCAGAAATCGTATTTTAACAAGCTTCCAAGGCATCCCTTGGCCCAGTCAGGTCAAGACATAAAATTAGCTGTCACACACCCCAGGAGCCACTCTGCCATCATCCTTCAAGGCAGAACCCCCATTTTAGCTAAACGATCTCCCATCTGAAAGATGGTTTTCAGAGGAGCAGGTGAGCTGAGGCTGAGAGGTGGAGGTGGGGCCACTCCACCGCCCGCATTTGGCACCACCCCCCCTCCTTCTGTACAGCTCCCCTCCCACCCTCCACACCCTGCCCTCCAAGGCGCCTAGCCGCTCCTGCACCAAGTCCAGAAATCCTGGTGCCCTCCAGCGAGCCCTCAGCTTGAACCTGTGGCTTCCGGCTGGTAGTCCTATTATTAGACGAGCTGCTGGCCAGTCATTCCGTCCGCCCAGCCAAACATCCTTTCCTGCCACTCCCGCCCCGGTTCTCTCTGTGCCGCCTGCCCCATCCTCCAGAGCAGATGCCCGCCCACCCTCCAACACAGACGAGCAGCCAGCGCGTTCCCATGAGACGCACACTCCTTAGGTTCAGAAGCCCACTCCTGGGCTTCAGAGCAGTGTGAACACTGTTTTCCACGGCACACAGCAATGTCGACTGAAAGACCAAACTGGTCCCAGGACGTGAAAGGAGTGGGGTTCTAGGCAGGAGGGAATGCTGAGTGACACCGTAAGACTTAGGGTTAATACTGCAGCCAGGCTCTCAAAATGACTGGCAAAAAGCAATTCTGGGAAACCTGCGGATAAGCGAAGTTTGGATCTTCAACCATGTGAACCAGCCCTTTGGATAAGGTCTCCGAAGCTTATCCTGTGGGAGTGAGGGGCACAGAAGAGACTGCGGGGGTAGGGGGGATGGGCTGGGGGCTGGGAGCCTGGATCCCGCTCCGAACCTGTCTGTACCGGTCATGGCACTGCTCTCTCCAGACCCCAGTTCCCTCCTCTGCCCATAAGCCGTCGAAATGGCCTCAAAGCATCTCCTCCACTCCTCCAAGGATTCTAATTGTTCTCAATGAAACACAGATAAACTCGATGGTAATTACTAGACTAGAAGCACTTGAAAGAGGGGCAGCTGTGCAGGCGTGCAGCACCAGAGCCTGCCACCGCGTCAGGCACACAGGGCATCTTCGTATGTTGGGTGAAGGAAGATTGGATTTGCAGTGACTCTTCATGGCTCACATCATGGGGCGGAAGTAGCCTCTGTAAATGTTCTGGGAACCCCAGCTCAGAGCGGGCCAGAGCACCAGTCACCCTGGCTCATCTGGAAAATGAGGATAATCGCCGCCCGGCTACTGCAAGAGGTGGTTGAGGGGATCAAAGCAGATACGACTAAACGTGATTGTGCAAACACCGAGGGACTCAAAACAAAGATTAGCATTTTCTGAATCATCCAGGCCTAACCCAGGGTGGTGGTTGAGGTGTCTGAACAGACTTCCTCTGCTCTTGAGGCTCTGTGATCTGGTCTCCAACCCCTGGTTTCCTTAACACACACACTCACACACACACACACACACCCACACACATACAGTCATACACACATACCTTATACACACACACTCAAATAAACTCATACACCCACACTCTCCCACATACACACACATTCACATACTTACACATGTACACTCATACACACACACATACACCCATACACACATACACACTCTCTCTCTCTCTCTCTCACACACACACACACACACACACACACACACACACACACACAGACATGGCAGACAGCTGAAGTCAAAACAACCAAGGTACCTGACCCGTAGGGAGCACAGACGCTGAGCGGTGCCCACCTGCTGCCACGGGGGTGGCAGCACACTGGGAGGAGTGTGGGGGCTGGGCCATGTCATGAGCCCGCTGACGCCCTGAGGTGCGTCCTGCTCTGCGACTGCCAAGTCAGAGCTGGCATCCCTTCCCTGCTCTGCTCCCCCTCATACTTCTTCCTTCTCCTGGGGGAAAACACCCTAAAAATAGAGCCAAATCAAGCCAAAAAAAATGTTTAAGTGCAGGTTTCGGAAAACAATGCTGACTAGATGTTGGAAAGCCTACCGCAGCTGGGCTGTGCTAAAGCCTTGCATTCAAGTTAGAGAGGCGGGTGGTCTGTAATCACCGGTGCTAAGACCACACCGCACACATGTCCCGTGCTGGGTGATGCCCTCTCAGGGAGCGGTGACAAAGTCATACACATGAAAAGACAGGCCATCAGGGTGCCCCAGCCGTGGGGAACCACACTCTCTGAGGGCTAAAGAGCAAGCTGATGAGCTAAAACCATGGCCAGGCGCAGCACAGGGGAACCTGCCTTGCGTCCCACTGCTCCCGCGGGCAGAGGCCGGAGCGCCAGCTGGAGGCCGCGAGGACAGGGCCAGAAAAGAGCAGTGACACAGGGTCTGCGCCACCGTGAGCCCCAGCCCGGCTCAGCAACTCGGTGGCGCGGGACAGGGCACAGCGGCACACCGGAAATGCGCAGCGAGCTCTTGATCTCAGGAGCCCTGTTCCGTGGTGAAGCCTTCAGAACCATGATACTAAGCACATCTGGTTACGAAGCTGCCGACCCAGCATCTAATCGTGCATTTGATCACACTGGGTAGGCAAGGGGCCGGAGCCACTGATTGGGTGGAACATTCCTTTAACAAGTCCCTTGGAATGCAACAGCCCTCCGGTGATCCCAGCTGACAACTCATTCTTTCCAGTCACGAGCTGGGGCAACTAGAGACCATTATAGCCCCTCTGAACCAATCAGAGACGCCAGCTCAAAACCCCACATAAGAATGGAGTCAGACACCTAGATCAGCATGTCCCATCTAGCGATGACTGAAGCCTCAGCGAGTGGCCAATGGGTGGGAGCCCAAGATGTTCACATCCCAAGTAGAAAGAGTTCTGTTTCAAATTTCTAATTTTTGAATCAATAAATACAATCTTTAAATATATTTCCTATGGCAACCTTAGCAGCATGCCCCTCAGATCTCCCTGTAAGAAAGAACCTGTTTGTCAGCTTCAAGGAGTGGGGTTAAACGAGGCTCCAACTGCAGTACCTGGGATCCATGGAGGCCCCGGAGTCCGACCATGCCCCTCCCTGCAGCTCCCAGGCAAGGGCTGAGCCCAGAAGGGCACGAGGGTCTGGCACTTCTGCCCATGATGGGCGAACTATGCACTGGAGCTGCCCTTGAGGCCAGACTTCTCAGAGATGCCCTCCATCTTCCTGGACCCCCTCCCCTTCATTCATATGTACTCATATCAGGCTCCTTATTTCACAAGCATTACCCCCAATACATCTCTTACACTTCTGACTCCATCCCACTGTCTGCTTCTCCAAGGCTACAACCAACACATGTGCCCAAAATAACCAGAGAGTATCCGAGTGTGTTTGGAGTTCGCAGAAGCAAGGGTGCAAGATAAGTGTGCTTGCAATGCTGGGCTGGCTTATCACTCAGACAAAGTATCAGCAGCCGCCTTGTGGGTTTGGACACCATACAGCATTAGACAGATTTCATGTATACTCCATGTTGATGACTACGTAAAAATGAACAACACAAGAAACACCGATGCTGGGACTTCCTTGGTGCTCTAGTGGTCAAGAAAACACTTTTCAATGCTGGGGACACAGGTCCAATCCTAGGTCAGGGAACTAAGATCTCATATGCTGGAAGACAACCAAGCCGTGCACCCCAACTACTGAGTTCATGTACTGGAGATAAGACCCGAGGCAGCCAAGTAAATAAAGTAACTTTTTTTTTTTTTAAGAAACACTGATGTTGACACGTGACTTCCTGAGAAAGTGATAAGGAGATGTTAAAAAAGGAAACAAGGACCTACTTTAAGAGGTTCCACTGGCCAAATCTGGTAGGAGCTGGGCAAAAAAATGAATAATGATAATAGATCATAACCCTGAGAAACACTTGCACCTTGGAAGAAAAGCTATGGCAAACCTAGACAGCATATTAAAAAGTAGAGACATTACTTTGCCAACAAAGGTCTGTCTAGTCAAAGCTATGGTTTTTCCAGTGGTCATGTATGGATGTGAGAGTTGGACCATAAAGAAACCTGAGCACTGAAGAATTGATGCTTTTGAACTTGGTGTTGGAGAAGACTCTTGAGAGTCCCTTGGACAGCAAGGAGATACAGCCAGTCCATCCTAAAGGAAATCAGTCTTGAATATTCATCGGAAGGACTGATGGCTGAAGCTGAAGCTCCAATACTTTGGCCACCTGATGCAAAGAACTGACTCATTTGAAAAAACCCTGATGCTGGGAAAGATTGAAGGCAGGAGGAGAAGGGGACGACAGAGGATGAGATGGTTGGATGGAATCGCCGACTCAATGGACATGAGTTTGAGTAACCTCTGGGAGTTGGTGATGGACAGGGAAGCCTGGCATGCTGCAGTCCATGGCCATTGCAAAGAATCAGACATGACTGAGTGTCTGAATTGACTGACTGAACCCTGAAAAAAGTGAGAATTCCAAACCCATTCAACTGTAAATAAAACGATGAATAAATGGGTGCAGGAGATGAGACAGCTTCTCCTTGCACAGAATGCCAACAAATAAGTGTAAAAGCAATAATGAAACTTGTAAAGCACCGGTTGGTAATAATGATTTCAGACAAGAGTCATCGAGTGGATGAAAGTTTGGCAAGAAAAAGGATATTTGCAGAGTCTCAGAGTATCTGCCCACAAGACACCTCTTAGTTACAAAGGAGAAATAGTAACCTCACAGTAGAGGAAGTTGGCAGATGCCATCCAGAACAAGGGATCAAAGTGAACATGGGCACTTCCCTGCTGGCCTAGTGGTTGAGAATCCGCCTGCCAGTGCAGGGGACAGGGGTTTGATCCCTGGTCTGGGAAGATTCCACATACTGTGGGGCAACTAAGCCCACAAGCCGCAAGTACTGAAGCCCTTCTGCCTTAGAGACCAAGACTCTGCAACAAGAGCAGCCACCACAATGAGAAGCTGGTGTGCCACGACTAAAGAGTGGTCCCCACTCACTGCAAGTAGAGAAAAGCCTGTGGGTAGCAAGGAAGACCCAGCACAGTCATAATCAATCAATTATTTTAAAAAGTTAATATGGGCAAGAACGGGACAAAGACCTACCACGCATGTCCTGACATGATGCCCCAAAGACGTGGCACTGCTCCCCTGGGTGCTCCTGCCAAGGTGCAAAGCCTGGGTCTCATCATAAAGAAGCAACTAGCAATTCCAGCTCGGGGGGTGGGGGGTACTCTAAGAAGTAAATGGTCTGGATCCCAAGGCGGTATTTGCACACCCATGTTCAAAACAGCATTATTCATGGTAGCCAAGAGGTGGAAACAACCCAGATGTCCAACCCAGATGTATCTAAATGAACGTATACACAGAATGTAGTCTCTCCACATAGTGGAATATTACTCAGTCTGTAAGTAGGAAGGAAATTCTGACATCTGCTACAACAGGGATGAATTGTAAAGACACTGTGTTGAGTGAAAAAAATTAGTTGCCACAAAGACAGAAATATGGATCAATGGAACAAAATAGAAGTCCACAGATAAATCCATGCAGCTATGGAAACACCTTATCTTTGACAAAGGAGGCAAAACTACACAAGACAGTCTCTTTAACAAGTGGTGCTGGGAAAACTGGCCAACCACCTGCAAAAGAATGAAACTAGAACACTTTCTAACACCATACACAGAAATAAACTCAAAATGGATTAAAGATCTAAACGTAAGACCAGAAACTATAAAATTCTTAGAGAAAAACATAGGCAGAACACTCTCTGATATAAATCACAGCAAGATCCTCTATGATCCACCTCCCAGAGTAATGGAAACAAAACCAAAAATAAACAAATGGGACCTAATTAAACTTAAAAGCTTTTGCACAATGAAGGAAACTATAAGGAAGGTGAAAAGACAGCCCTCAGAATGGGAAGCAAAACAACTGACAAAGAATTAATCTCCAAAATGTACAAGCAGCTCATGCAGCTCAATACCAGAAAAATGAACAATCCAATCAAAAAGTGGGCAAAAGAACCAAACAGACATCGCTCCAAAGAAGATACACAGACGGCTAAGAAACACATGAAAAGATGCTCAGTACTGCTCATTATCAGAGAATGTAAATCAAAACCACAATGAGGTATCATCTCATGCCCATCAGAATGGCCATCATCAAAAATCGACAAGAAATAAGTGCTGGAGAGGGTGTGGAGAAAAGGGAACCCTCTTACACTGTTGGTGGGAATGCAAACTGGTACAGCCACTATGGAGAACAGTGAGGAGATTCCTTAAAAAGCTGGGACTAGAATTGCCATACGAGCCAGCAATCCCACTGCTGGGCATACACACCGAGGAAACCAGAACTGAAAGAGACACGTGTACCCCAATGTTCATCACAGGACTGTTTATAATAGCCAGGACATGGAAGCAGCCTAGATGTCCATAGGCAGACAAATGGATAAGAAAGTTGTGGTACATATACACAATGGAACATTACTCAGCTATAGAAAGGAACACATTTGAGTCAGTTCTAGTGAGGTGGATGAACCTGGAGCCTATTATATAGAGTGAAGTCAGTCAGAAAGAGAAACACAAATACTGTATATTAACACATATATATGGAATTTAGAAAGACAGTAACTACGATCCTATATGCAAAGCAGCAAAAGAAACACAGACATAAAAAAATGATTTTTGCACTCTGTGGGAGAAGACAAGAGTGGGATGATTTGAGAGAAGAGCACTGAAACATCTGTATTACCATATGTAAAAGAGATGATCAGTGCAAGTTCGATGCATGAAGCAGGGAGCCTAAAGCCGGTGCTCTGGGACAACCGAGAGGGATGGAGTGGGGAGGAAGGTGGGAGGGGGATTCAGGATGGGGCACACATGTGTACCCATGGCTGATTCATGGCAAAAAAACCATCACAGTATTGTAAAGTAATTATCCTCCAATTGAAATAAATAATTTTTTAAGTTGGTCACAAAAGAACAAATACTATATGATTCCACTTCCATGTCTGCTCAGGTTAGGCACTGTGGATGGGTAGAGAGAAAGAGACAGGCAGGCAGAGGAGTGAGGGAAAGGGAAAGAAAGAGAGAGAGACTCAACCCTCTAGGTTGTCACAGGGCACAGGATTGAGCTCCGTGAGTCACATAGCGAATTCCCACTGGCTACCTATTTTACAGACAGCAGTGTATATGTTTCCATACTACTCACCTAGAGGGGTGGGATGGAGTGGGAGGTGGGAGGGAGGTTCAGGAGGTAGGGAACATGTGTATACCTATGGCTGATTCATGCTGATGTAAGGCATGAAAACCAACACAATATTGTAAAGCAATTACTCTTCAATTAAAAATAAATTATTTTTTAAAAAGAAACAGAAAAAAAGAAAATCAATAAATTTTTAAAGTTAAAAAAAGAGAGACTCAGAAATCAAATAGGGTAAATGTGAACTTTTGCAAAATCTGGGTGGAGGTTATCTTGGAAGGCTTTGTGCTATTTTTGCAACTTTCATGTAACTCTACGATTATTTCAAAACAAAAAATTAAACTCGAAAAATTTTTAAGTTCACAAAGGGCCTAAAATGGTAGCAATTCTGCACATTCACATTCACTTCAAAAGGCTCTTCCTCAGGGTTGGAATTAATACACATCTGATCAAATCAAGGCATCTCCCATAGGTCAAAACCTAATGGTTTATTAGGTAAACCTATTATAAATTATAAAACATGTAATTGCAATTACATTTAATTTGACTTTTCACTTGTTGACAACAAGAGACCTGCCACGCAGCAAACAGGTAATTTGTGTAGAAGCTGCCTAGAACAGTTGTTGCCTAACATCTCTCTCCTCATTTACCATATTTTAAATGGTGTAACCTAAGCCACGTCATATGTATTGCGTTATATTGAACAGTGTAACATAAGCTATGTCAAGGAACCAGAGATCAAATTGCCAACATCCGCTGGATCATGGAAAAAGCAAGAGAGTTCCAGAAAGCATCTATTTCTGCTTTATTGACTACGCCAAAGCCTTTGACTGTGTGGATCACAATCAACTATGGAAAATTCTGAAAGAGATGGGAATACCAGGCCACCTGATCTGCCTCTTGAGAAATTTGTATGCAGGTCAGGAAGCAACAGTTAGAACTGGACACGGAACAACAGACTGGTTCCAAATAGGAAAAGGAGTACGTCACGGCTGTATATTGTCACCCTGTTTATTTAACTTATATGCAGAGTACATAATGAGAAATGCTGGGCTGGAAGAAACACAAGCTGGAATCAAGATTGCCGAGAGAAATATCAATAACCTCAGATATGCAGATGACACCACCCTTATGGCACAAAGTGAAGAGGAACTCAAAAGCTTCTTGATGAAAGTGAAAGAAGAGAGTGAGGAAGTTGGCTTAAAGCTCAACATTCAGAAAACGAAGATCATGGCCTATGTGTGACTCTGGTTAAAGGGGGCAGAGAAAGCGGGAAAGACAACGGATCTGGGGTGAGGGTCTGCCGTGGAGCCCCCGTGTCACCCGGAGGAAGGGCTCTCTGTGGTCAGCAGGCCTCACCACCTCTTCTCACCTATTTGCTGATCCTGGACCGTTTTCCTGGAGAAAGATAAAGACTCATTTCTCCGTCTGACCTTCGGTGCAAAAGTGGGTTGAATAACACTTGAAGAAAAACAATGGATACAGTACAGGACTAGCAAATTAGCAAGCAGAGATGAGGGCGTCTTTTGATTGCCTCCTTCCTGGTTTTTTTGGAAAGGGAACTCAGGAGCCCCAGGTTGGAGGCTGGAGGTGTCAGAAGGAGATGAAATCCCTCAACCTGGCAGCTTAGCTGTGGGGCAAGTCTGGGACAGAGCACGGCTGTGCCCAACAGGGATTACTCCGACACTTCCTGCGATGTGTTAAACTGTGTTGACGTATCACACAATACTAAAAGCAGCCTTCTTTTGAAGGAGTTGGAATGGAGAGGCCGCAGACCACCCCCCCACCCCGTGTGTGCCCCCAGAACAGGGGCCAGGGTCAGGCACGCACACGTCCGGGCACTGTGGGCAAGGGGGCTCCCTGAAGAAATAGCCCGGCCTGCCCCCGATGCTTCGTCTGTGGACTGCAGGTTGAAACAGAGACTGTTTCCACGATCCTCACAAAGCAATGAGAGATCAACTCAGGATGGAAAGACAGAACTGGACAGCCTCGTGGGCTTGTAAGTGATGGAAGGCCGCTTCAGCAGGAAGCTGTCCAGGGCACAACCTGGTCCCCCAGGCATTTCTCCCACCGGAGCCTCATGCAAAGCCAGGCCTCAGCCTCCTGGCTATTTCCATCGGGTTCCTTATGTCCTAAGTTTCAGTAACTTGCGGTCTCAGGCTGCTAGGCTGGATAATCTGGGGGCGGGGGGTGGTGCGGCAGGGAAGGAGTGACCACACAAAACTGATCACTGAACCTGAACCATGATACAGATCTCTGGTTCTCTGCATCAGGAACACACGAAAACCACCCAGAGCACATACTTTAAACATCTGATGTGTAAACTCCGTGCTAGACCCTTTTGATCAGGGCTGCTGGGTGGGGTTTAGGCTTTGCAATTTTTTAAAGCCTTTCAAGTGATGCCCGGGTCTAGCCAAATAAAGATTCCAATTTGCACCACACCTAAGCAGCCCCGTGCCAGGTTTCAGGTTGGGGCCACGGGACTGGGAGAAGTCGGCGGCGTCTGATCACACATGTCTCGTACTGTGCTCAGGAACCAAGCGTACATGCATGGGAAGAAACCAGTAAACACAGTCCCCATGGAGTCTGTTGGTGTTCTGGAGACTCGTGAGCAAAAACATTTAGAACAAGAGAATTCCTGAGTCTGTGTTTCTGCTGTACCTACAGCCCTATCTCCTCCATGGCCAATGACCATTTAGCAGCTCAGAAACCTGTTCTTATGTGTTTTGTTTTGCTTTTGAGGATGAAGAACTGGGTTGACCTTCTCCAGGAAGGCTGGATAAACTCTTGGGATACTAAACTACTAGGTGCTTTCCAGAGAAAATTTCCTCTGGCCTGCTACGCTAGACGAGAAAGTCCCCCGAGAGGCCATTTTCCCACGGGGTCTGTTCACCCAGGAGAGATGAGGAGACTCTCTGGGAGCCCCACCCTCACCCGCTGTGAGAGCAGCAGGGGTGGCAGGCATGGGGATGAGCCGGGGTGTGTGTGTGCACGTGTGCGTGTGTGCGCGTGCAGAGCTCTGCTGCTTCTCTGCTGCAGGGCTTGGCCACGTCCATTTTCTGAGGTCACCAGGGTGGGTCCATGGGGACAGCCGGACCCTCTGGCTGACCCTGCAGTGGAGCAAGTGGGGTCCCTGGGGCAGTGGTAATGGTGTTGCACAGTCTGGCAGACTTGGCCCCCTGTCCCCGACCCTGGACTGGACGACAAACTTTACCCACACTTGGGCATCCATCAATGGGCACTTTGGGCTGCTTCACCCTTTGCACTACTGTGAATGAGCCTGGGTGTACAAACATCCATTTGAGTCTCTGTTTTCACCTCCAGTTCTAGTTCAAACCTGTGAGGATCCGTCTCAGTATTATATGATCAGGATGTGCCATAGTTTGAGGAACACATGCAACAATCTTCATTTTCCAGAGAACTAACACACAGAGTAGACCATCTTCATCTGAATTCTTAAAAGGAAGGCCGTCAGGACTTCCCTGATGGTCCAGGGGTTAAGAATCCACCTGCCAGTGCAGGGGACATGGGTTCGATCCCTGGTCCTAGAAGATTCCACATACCGAGGTGCCACTAAGCCCATGTGTCGCAACTACTCAGCCTGCTCGCCCTAGAGCCCGTGCTCTGCAACAAGAGAAGCCACCACAGTGAGAGGCCCTGGCGCTGTAACTAGAGAGCAGTCCCCCACTCACTGCAACAAGAGAAATGAAGAAAGAAAGTGAAGTCGCTCAGCCAAGACCGACTCTTTGCGACCCCATGGACTGTAGCCTACCAGGCTCCTCTGCCCATGGGATTTTCCAGGCAAGAGTAGGTTGCCATAAGCCCATGACAAAGACTCTGTGGAGCCAAAAATAAAATAAATAAATTTATTAAAATTTATTCTTAAAAGAGTAAGGCATCAGAGTACAAATTGCATATACCCCATGATTCACTTTTTGAAAAAAAGGAGGAAATTCCCAGAAGTGATAACAAAGTTACTTCTGTGTTATGGAATTATGGGGGATGCCTTTCTTTCTTTGCAGTTTCCTGCCCTTTCTACATGAGCCTGTCCTATTGTTATCCTTAAGGGGAAGACACAGTACTGTGTTTGTCTCTTGGTCCAATTTCCTTAGGACTGCCTTCTGTCCGGGAGTCAACACTGACGTTCGTATACATCATTCATTCATTCAAACTAATGCTAATTCCAGAGATTTTTAGAAGCCGGTTACTCTGAATGGCTGAGTGCCCACAGTCCACTCATTTCCATGTGGTCACTTAGCCTGATCTCACTCTGCAGCTGTGAAAGGATGTGCCCAGGCTGGAGCTGGTCATGGGCCTCGGTTTTCACTTAGGGGCCCAGTGGTCATCTCACAACTCACGAAGCTGGAAGGTGCCCTGGGTTCCAGCGCCACCCCTGCTGGCGACCTCGGCTGAGTCTGGCTCAGGTGCCCATCTCTGTATTTTTATACCCCATCCCTCCTGTACCCACTTGCTCAGACAGCAGGATTCCTGCTGGCTCCTGGGGCGCCAGCGAGTTCACCGTTCAAAAATCCAGCCCATTGGAACTCAGGGTCCCTTCTCTTCCCCCACCTTCTGCCTAGTGCCTTCCTGAGTCTCCACACCGTCCTTTGACAGCCCCCACTAATGGTGACACCCCAGAGCCGAGAAAGAAGGAATGGGAAAATTCCTCCAGCTCGGGGCCTCCTTGCCATGCCCCAATCCTCCTTTCAGCACCTGAAGGAGCAAACTGTTAGCTGATAAATGATCAGAAAGCTTCCAGCAAAAACGGGATTTGGACAAGGAGCTCAGAAGCAGCATAAGGTCCCGCAGGTTCAAGCTTTTGCCTGCTTCACCTTCATCTGCTACTTCTCCCGGATGGGAACCAGATGGCCTGGGTTCAAATTCACCATTTACCAGCTGTGTGACTTTGGACTGAGAACTTAACCTCTCTGCACCTCAGTTTCTTCACTGGTAAAACAGGAGCAGTCACAGAGCCCAGGAAGCATTAGCTATGTTTATTCTTAGCCAATAAATTCATCACAGCTCCCTTTTACTGAAGCTACCAGGCATTGTGTTCAGTACTTAAAAGAAATTATCTCTCATCTTTGGAACCGACCTGACCAGGTGGGAACTAGCTACCGCTATATCCTGGCTATTCTGGAGGTTAGGATGCAATCTCAGAGGGACTAAATAACTCGCCCTAGGACACGGAGAGGTAGGGAGGCCCTTCACAGTGGTCACCGGGGTAAGGAGGAGGAAACAGACTAGAGACCATTTCCCAAGGCAGTTTCAAAAGTGGTGCCAGCAGCAACCAAAGTCTGTCATCATATCCCACTGGCCTGCTTTGCAGAAGCAGAAGTGCAGGATGCCCGCTGGGGCAGAGGTGCAAGCTGGGGTGGGGTGGGGGGAGGCGGCTAGACACATGCAGGGGCCCTCAAACACTGCTGCAGGCCTGGAATTGCTCCAAAAGCAATAAATACCTGGATCCAGCAAACAAATTCAAGGCAAAGACGCCCAATCCCTGCCCCCAGGAGAAATGACACCTGACTGCATTCCAGGGTAATCTCAAGGCACCTGGCTCTGGGGAGAGTCCCATCCACTTCACAGTTCCTGCTGCTGCCCTCCCACCCCAGGACCCCTGGCCCTCACTCCCCTGTCCTGCCAAAGTCACTTGGTGATGGCCCCCACCATGATTCAGCACACACACCCAACACTTCACGTCCCTCTTCCCTGTTTTATTTTCCGCCCCTTGGCACTTATCACCCTTAATGTGCTGTGTTCTGTTATCCTGTTTGTTGCCTCATCTCCCCCATGAGGGCACAGATTTTTCTTTGCTTGTTTCTGCCTCTGATGAAGCCCCAATACCTAGAATGAAGCCTGGCACCCAGTAGGTGTCAACATCTGATGAGTGGATGGTACTGGCTTTGCTGGGCAGCATGTGCCCACAGGCTCACACAGGCCAAAAGCAACGGGGCTTGGATGGATGGGGCGCTTTCTATCTGAGTCTGAGCATCGCTGACACTCGATTCCTCATGTCCCAGCTCCAGTAGACAAGGAGCAGCCATCGCGCTTGGCTCCACCCCGCTCCATGCTCAGCTCAGCCCTCTGCAAAATGCGGTGGGGATGCTAGGATCTCACTCAGTGAGCTTGGTGTGCACACACACCAACGCCCAGGCCGACACCCGCACATCCTAAATGCTCCATGCATCAGGATTTTTACGACGACACCCAGTAACGTGCCCCTGAAAGTGCCTGCAACTGCAGAGAAAAAGGGCAGAGGGCATGGACCAAGACCGAGAGGACATTTCACAATCAGTCGGCAACTTATTGTCTCTTCAGTGGCCTCTTGATTCCTCCCACAGAAAAGAGAGACATCCCTCGTGCGTGAAACCGGAGGAGAGGCGATGCAGGGATTTGAGAGGAGAAGCTGGGGCCCCACCGTCACCAATGAAAAGAAACCAAACAACACCGTCCGTGAGGCTTGCCGGGACCCCAGGTCCAGGCATCAGCCACTGGGGCTGCAGAAGAGGAGCTGGGAGCCCAGAGCCGAGAAGATGCAGAGCCCACGGAGCACAGGGCGGCCCCACACCCACCCTTCCTCCCGCCTCCATGCTTAGTCCCAGGCTCGCCTGGTCGGTCCGACAGCTGGGTCCCGTCTCAGCCTCCTTAGCTGGGGCCTCGGGGCAGCTCTAGGCAGCAGGCCCAGAATGTCAGCCCAGGCTGTGGCCACCCTCGCTCGTGGAATCTGAGCTGCACCCTGGGACACCCTGCCTGGGCAGCCGGGCCAAGACTGGCCAGGTGCTGGGACCCTGGACACACGGGGAAAGCAGGGACGAGGTCGGAGGGAGGCGGGGAGCGGGCTGCTGGTAAACAGCCCGGGTCAGTGAACGATGTAAACAGCAGGTCTGTGCCAGGAGGCCAGGTGAATATGAGTCTGGGATGAATCCCAGCTGCAGCTCCCTGAGGGTACAGACAAGGAAACTGAGGCTCAGGAGTTTGGAAGACCAGCCCACTGGTGGCCCCTGACCCGGCTTCTGACCGCAACCTGCAGCTTCCCTCCGAGCCCCACCACTAATTAGTCACCAAATCCTATTTGATGTAACATCTCTCAGACAAGTGATCTGTGTTCCGCCTATTCCTACCACCTCCGGTAAGCCTGAGCGTAGGACACTGCTTCCAGTTTCCCTTGGCCTCCCTTGCCACGCAAGCCTCCCTATTCCAGTCCATGGCACACGCTGCTCACACGTTCATCTCCTAAAACAGTACTTCAGCTCTGCTCTTCCCCTGCTCGGAAACTACCACTGGCTCCCTACTCCCCGCGTCCCCTCCCCCCACCCAGACCACTTCTGATTCCTCTGCCTGCACTGCAGGACCTCTGCAGCGGCCTCTGTGCTGATGTGTTGACTTGGAGACCAACCTTGCTCTCAGATGGTGCAGTCTCAGGAATGGATGTTCACTCTTCCCATGCCCAGGGCCAACCCCTTCTACTCCAGGACATGCCAAACCTGACCTGGCCATTACTCCAGGACGTGCCAAACCTGACCTGGCCATTACATTTGAAGCTTTAGGGAAAGTGTTAGAAATTCTGTTTTCAAAGAAACTCTTCTCATGCTGTGTTGGGAAGCTCACCGCACCCTCCAAGTCACCATAAGGCTGGTGTTGAGTGTGCGTGCCCTGCACAGACAAAGCCCATTGTAAGCTGGTCAGCAGTCCAGGAAGGCTTCATGGGGGAAGTCGGCTTTTTCTGCCAGAGAGGGATTCAGGGGTAAGGTGGAGCTTCTAAATGGTGGGACTTGGGTATAGGGTGGGCAGAGGGGCGCCTGGGCTGACTGCTCACAGTCAGCTCCTTCCACAAACCTGAAGACCAAGCTCCAGGGGCTCCAAACGCAAGGTTGCTGACTCCTGGGCCGACTGCTGGGGAAATCTTCAGAGCCAGCCGGCCAAACCTGATCCAGACTCTGGCCCAGAACAGACTGGAAGCAAACCCTCTGGCCCTGGGGAACTTTCTGTTCTTGTGCTTGAGGACAGTTGATAGTTACATTAAACGTACATGGCCTAAACACTACTTAAAAGACACATCACACTGGATAAAGAGAAAAAGCAAGCCAGACGATAAGAAATCCAGCTTAAATACAAAGATGTGCGTTGTTAAAAGTAAAAGGCTGTGGGAATTAAAGCAGGCAGACACATGTCACCAGAAAAGGGAGTGCTGTATTAACAGCAAAGTAACTCTCAGAACAAACAGTATTCCCAGTGTTCAAGAGGGGCCTTCCAGGATGATTAAGTGGGTTGAAGACACAACAAGCAGCCCACTTAGGATTATCACTAATCTAATGACTTAGACAATGACTTAGGATTATCACTGTTAGGTTTCAAATGTATTATTAATCACCATCATTTCTGTTTCGGTTGAATGGAGGAGAAAGCCCGGTGTCCACATGCTGAGTCACTGGTGCTGGCGCCCCCACCCCCGTCTTGCTGGATATTCACTCTCAGGTCTCAGCCGACACACCCCGCCAGACCACCTTCCCTGCTGCCCCTTCCATGGCTATGGGACCCTCCAGGGGCACAGTGACCTGACCCCACCGCGGCACCCAACGAGCTGGTAGACTCATCTCTGCTCCTCTGTCTCCCTCCTTAAGGCCAAGGACTGCCTTGTTCATCCCTGAATTCAGAACACTTAGGTCTAGACACATTCTAGAAACTTTTCTGATGAATGAACGAATGAATGGGACTTGAAGTCCTCAAAACCGCAAGCCTCTTAGCTCTCTTGGGCTCCCAGCACAGAGGTGGTCTTCAGCCAGACAGAAGGAACAGGGAGCACACGTTGGGAAGGACCCTCTCTGCTCCACTGCACCCAGCCCTGCAATCTCACATGAGTCACTTGACCACTCAGGGCCTGTTTCTTCATTTGCAAAGTGGTAAAAAGAATTCCACCAGTGACAGAGGAATGGATAAAGATGTGGTGTGTATATACAGTGGAATATTACTCAACCACAAAAAGGAATGAGACTGGGTCATTTGTAGAGATGTGGATTGACCTAGAGTGTACAGAGTGAACTAAGTCAGAAAGAGAAAAAAAACAAATAAGGTATATTAACACATATATGTGGAATCTAGAAAAATGGTACAGATGAATCTATCTGTAGGGCTGGAATAAAGACGCAGCCGTAGGGACCGGACATGCAGACAGAGTGGGCAGGGGAGAGAGGCATGAATTGGGAGGTTGGGACTGACATCCGTAATACACTGCGTTGTGTTGTGCTTAGTTGCTCAGTCCTGTCCTACCCTCTTTGCGACCCTACGGACTGTAGCCTGCCAGGCTCCTCTGTCCATGGGATTCTCTGGGCAAGAATACTGGAGTGCGTTGTATTGCCTCCTCCAAGGGTCTTTCCAGGGATCGAACCTACGTCTCTTATGTCTCCTGCATTGGCAGGCGTGTTCTTTACCTTTAGCGCCACCTGGGGAGTCCATACACACAGTACCATGTATAAGAGAGCTAGTGGGAGCCTGCGGTATAGCACAGGGAGCTCAGCTCAGTGCTCTGTGATCACCTAGCAGGTGGGAGGGAGACTCGAGGGAGGGGATGCACGTATTGGTATGGCTGATTCACTGTGTTGTACACCGGAAACTAACACAACACTGTAAAGCAATTATACTCCAATTTAACTTTTTAAATAATTTTATCATTTATTTATTTAGGCTATGCTGGGTTTGTTGCCGCAAGGGCTCTTCTCTAGTCTTGGCCAGCGAATGCTACTCTGTAGTTGAAATGCGTGGACTTCTCACTGTGGTGGCTTCTCTGGTTGCGGAGCACAGCCTTCAGGAGCTGCGGCAAGTGGGCTCAGCAGCTGGGGCCCCTGGGCCCTAGAGCACAGGCTCAGCAGTTGTGGCACACGGGCTTCAGCTGCCCCATGGCACGTGGGATCTTCGTGGACCAGGGACTCTCCTGTGTCTCCTGCATTAGCAGGCAGATTCTTTACCACTGAGCCACCAGGGAAGCCTTATACTCTAATTAAAAAAAAAAAATAGTAATAACAACTCTGGGCCTGGAAAGCTATCATTTTTAAGCAACAGTATTGAAATGTGCTTTGCAAATGTGAGCTAAGTGTTAGAAGCAGAAGGTACCATGTCACCCGCATCGCAGAGTGCCCAGATGAAGCCAGCAAAGGAAGGAAAACACCAGGAACCACACGGAACAAGGAGCGGCAGCACCGGCTCTCACAGGTACACCTGTCCGCTCACCATCTCCCTCTCTCCCCCTCCCCTCCCCCGTCCTGCACACCGCAGAGGGTCAGGGCCATCTGGCCCAAGAAGCAAAGCAGCATCACAGTGTCATACGACCCAGGACACTGACACATCCCTGATGGGAATGGATCCCAGGACCTCTGTGACACCGACCACATGGGGACTTCCTTGCAGTGTCCGGGGTCAGGCTGGGACATTCCAGGGAGGAGGCACCACAGTATCCTGTTCCGACCCCCCACTGGCTTTCCCTCAATGACTAAAACACCAACTGGAACACCACTGGAAAAAAAAAAAAGGCAGGCAGAGGGACCACTATTTCACTCCTTCTGAGTCAGCACTCCAATTGCAGAATGTGGGGCTCTAGCACAGACGTCCTGAACACAAATTTGCATTTCAGCAACAAAGTATCCAATGAGTCAGGAGCATTCAACTTTGCAGAGCACTGGTCTCTCCCTGCTGCTGTCATCATTTCTGAGCAGTGACCTCCCAACTCTTCTGATGGCAAACCACCACCTCCCAAGAAGGTATGTCTTTAGTGGTAAATTATATACACATACCACTGTGCTGATAATATTATGTACATTATAAAACCTGCTTGAAAATTAGAAATGAAGAAGGATGAGTTTGCAGTAAGTAGAAAGAGAAGTTGTGGTATTTTCTTCTGGCACTTGAAGTCATGCTTTGGGGGCTGAGGAAGGACATGGCGTGCCCTGCCTTTCCCAACAGCGAGCTTAAGGGAAGGAAGCTCGGGGTCCTGGCATACACAGGTCATCTCCTCCAGCTTCTCACTCCCCTCACCCCCCAGTACACTCTGCTCCTGCTTGACCATCGCCTCCATACATTACCCACCTCCACTCTTCTTAATCTCCCCTTCTGCACCATCCACCGCCCTAGGAATTTCTGTGGCTGAAAGTTTCTAGTCCCTTTCAAACATTAAGTCTTTCTGTACTTCGTTTGTTACAGGGACAGGAAGGAAACCACAGGAGGCACGGAGGAGGGTGGGAGTGAGCTTGGAGAACAGATCTCTCTTTTAAAGTGAAAGCCATCCGTCCTCTTTCTGATTCCTAGATCACCAAACAATCTAAGCTGTCTCTCCGGATAAGATGAGGATCAAAGTACAGAGTTTTTTAAACTGCTTCTAGGCTCACAGCCTCCTATCTTGGGATAAGGATCTATGGCTCTTTTTGGAGCTCCAGTAATGGTAAACTTGGTTCTCCCACTGAAAGCAAACTACAGTCTCCTCATTAGAGAGCCAGTGGGTGGGCCCCCAAGGCACATCCCCCAATGCCGAAGCTTCAAAATAACCACAGACAGAAGTCCAGGAGGTTGGATGCAAAGAAAAAAAAAAAAAGACTCCCAAAATGTTACTAATTTAAGGTTTCTACAAACAGGGAAGAGGAAAAGTCAAGTCATTCCAGAGAGCACACAACCAGTAAGAGCATCAGTCTTTCCAGTGCAAACCCAGAACCTCAGAGATGCTGGTGGAGGTTCAAGGAAATGCACATACAAAACTGAAATGGAAACTATAAAAACACAAATGTGAGAGGCAGGGAGGGGCCAGTCCTCCCTGGGGTCTCTGACTCTCCTGGCAAATCCTGTAGCAAAGCCCAGGAACTGGAATTTCACCCCAGGACATACACATTTAAGGATGCCACACCTTTTAGGGGGGCTTCCCAGGTGGCGTAAGTGGCAAAGAATCTACCTGCCAATGCAGGAGATACGGGTTCGATCTCTGGGTGGGGAAGATCCCCTGAAGTAGGAAATGGCTTGTCTGGAAAATTCCATGGACAGGGGAGCCTGCTGGGCTACAGACCAGGGGATCACAAAGAGTCAGACACGACTGAACACGCACACACTTTTTAGAAGGATTTTTAAAGATTCTTTAGACTTTGAGCCTCTCTCTGGAGCTCAGAAAACTGCCTCTTTCTCACAGTTCCTCCCCCACACCCACCAATCAGCAAAGGCAAGTTCACTTACACACTTAAACACACACACACACACACACACACACACACACGTCACCCCACCCCCACCCCCAGCCTCCTGGCAACCTTAGGAACAGACATAAAGGTTCAAGATCAAAATAAAAAATCCCGGGGGAACACAGTCTGCTCTGTACCTACTGAGGATGCCTGTCTCCCAATAGCTCCCGTGACTGGCCGCGGGTTGAACCCTCTTCATTGTTCTTCCCACTAAAGCTAAGATGCGTGTGGCCACCAGAGACCCCATCACAGCCCCACAGGCTGTGCGAGTGAGGAACACAGTCCTTCTCTTCCCCAGGTGCAGGGCCCACCCAATTGGCTACACCTGAGAAAGCAGATGGTGGTCCCTGCCGGAGAACCTGAGGTGACAGGAAGGGGGTCATTCGGCCGAGGACCCCTTCGGGAGGTGTGGTCCTGGGTGGATGGATCTCTGGCAGTTTCCTGGACACAGCACCACAGACAGCCGCCTTTCCACAGGGCAGGCCTGGGAGTCAAGGTCAGGCGGGTCTGGAAGGGCACTGAGCCCTTGGGGGGCGGCAGTGCTGACCACCTGCCCCTCTCCCTGTCGTCCAGTGCCTAGACAGCAGTGGGCGGCAGCAACACCCTCAGAGCTGGCATTACTGGGCAGAGGGCACCAGCCACAGATTGCCAAGCACATGCCAGTCCCAGACCGGGCTGCTTCTTGCTTCATCCTCACAACCACCCCACAAGGCTGACAGGTGAGGAAACCCAGGCAGAGAGGAAGGAACTTCCCCAAGGCCACGCAGCTGGTGTGTGAACCCAGGATGCGAGCCTCCAGAGCCTGCAGCAACATCCCACCTCTGCCTCCAGCACAAAGTCTGAGGCTTTGATCTCACTGACGGAATCTCTTATTGAATGAATTGTAAGTGAACAGTGAAAGACAGCTGGCTGGGGAGCGGAACCTTGGCTCAGTAAGCAGGAGCAGAAATGGGGACCTCATAGTCTGGTGATCTGGGCCCCACCCCAGCGGTCCTTCAGGGTGAGTAGGCTAGGGTGAGAAGGGGGCAAGCTGGGAAAAGAAGGATGTGATTCAACCTTTGCCCCCACCCTAACCCTAGAATGTTCATCAATAAAAATGCAAACCAAGCTACTATTGTTACCGAGTGCTAGCTCTCTCTCGGAGAAGGAAATGGCAACCCACTCCAGTACTCTTGGCCTGCAAAATCCCATGGACAGAGGAGCCTGGTAGGCTACAGTCCATGGGGTTGTGAAGAGTTGGACACGACTGAGCGACTTCACTTTCACTTTTCACTTTCATGCATTGGAGAAGGAAATGGCAACCCACTCCAGTGTTCTTGCCTGGAGAATCCCAGAGACAGAGGAGCCTGGTGGGCTGCCGTCTATGGGGTCACACAGAGTCGGACACGACTGAAGCGACTTAGCAGCAGCAGCAGCAGCTCTCTCTGCTTGCTGCATGATGGGCCAAGGAATCCAAGAGATGAGGAGTTGAGGCAAGGGAGACACTTGAATGGGTAGCCAGCTGACGGAGAAGATGGCAAGCTAGTACCTCAAAATAACCATCTGATGACTGGGGGGGCTGGGCGGGCGGGGGAGGGCGGCGCCTGTATTCCAGGTTCTTTTATAGACCAGAGATCCCAGGAAATGAGGAAGCAAAATAAGAAGGCCATTAATCTTGCAAATATCTCCTAGAATGGCAAGCCTCAGGCAAGGGATGTATTAATTTCTTCCTTCCTGCCAGCCACAGGTGGACAGGGTTCTGAACAAAGGCACTTTAACAGTCAGGCAGAGAGGCAGGATACTCTGAGGCAGGCCATTCCGTATGATTATAACAACAAAAGCAACGAAAAGCAAATCAAAGAAACAGTTCCAACATGGAGTCAGAATTGGCTTTTTGCAACACTATCCCTTTAGGATGATGTCCATGGGGACTTCCCTGGTGGTCCGGTGGTTGAGAGTTCACCTGCTGATGCAAGGGACACAGGTTTGTTCCCAGGTCCATAAAGATTCCATATACCGCGGGGCAACGAAGCCTGTGCATCAGCACTATGGAGCCGGTGCTCTAGAAGGTGAGCTGAAACAGGAGAAGCCACTGCAATGAGAAGGCCAAGCACTGCAACTGCAGAGCAGCCCCTCGCTTGCCACAACTAGAGAAAGCCCATGCACAGTAACCAGAGTACACAGAAATAAATAGTAGATAAAATAAGAGTGCAGGAGAGGACTTGAGAGATAGGAAGTAACCCAGGGAGAAAGAGGTCAGAAGGAGGCAGGCAGACATATTTCACTCTCTGTGGTGCTGTTCAGGGCTGGACTGGGCTGCCTGGGAGATGGCCAATGTCTTGGTACCTGGAGACGGGAGGACCCAGGAGGTTAAGGATGAATAATCAGCAAACTTACTGAAAGGAAGAAGAGTGGACATTCAGCAACAGCCATCTGGAGGTCTAAAAACTGTGCAGGGTGGATGCAGCCGCAGGCAAATTCCTCTAGGGGAAGAGGGCTCTGCCTGGTTATTTTCTCCCTGGGTTATTTTTATAAGAAATTGCAATCAGGTTCACTAGAGATCCAAGAAAAACCAGATTCTGCCTCCTATGTTACATGCATTTCATACCCCTACCTTCCTCCCAGGGGTGCTAACATGAGAAATACTGAACAATATATACAGTGGAGACAAAGAATGACTCCTTAAGTGCTCAGCTTTTCAGAAAGCTTGAAGATATTAACTCATAAAGTGAATCCAAGACCTCAAAGAGGGCCACTTCCTCTATGCATCTACTCTAGAGGCTTAAAAGTGTGAACTCTTGAGGCCCTAGGGGCCACAGACTGAAATCCAACCAGCCTGGGCCCTCCCCTCCTGACTTTTCATGGCACTGTGACTCATGCTGCCTGTAGGGCTGACATACTCAGTCCTACTTGCTCCCCCAGACCTCAGCTCTTACTGTTAGTCCCACGTGTACCTGAGTCTAGACAGGTGGAGTGCACAAGGAGCAGAGTGTCAGATGCAAAAAATGGGTTGGGAGGTTGTAACAAAGACTGATGACAACTGGACCCTGTTACCTCATTTGTTAAACTCAAAGCCAGGACTGTTTCAACAGGTGAGAGCACTTGCAGGGCCAATGGAGCAGACATGTGCCCTGGTGGAAAATCTGACTTGCTGGTGAAATGGGGGGGGGGGGATCTCTTCCTTCCAAGGTAGCCCTGGTATCCTTGTTTGGCCCAGGACAAGATCCTTCTCCATCAGATACAGAAATCAGTGACACGGCTTAACAGACCTGGCTGAACCTTCCAGTCCAATGCACTCCATCATTGCAGAAACACTTTGGCACTGTCATTACCCACAAAGTAACCCATTGCATTAAAACAGATGCATCATGAAAAATGAAAAGGCTCTGGAATCTGGTAGATCAGAGTTTGAATCTAAGCGCCACCATTTTCCTACTGAAACAAGTAAACACCTATCTGTACCAGGTTCCTGGATAAAACTCCAGCAAGGTTCTTTGCTGCCCCTTCTCCGTAATTGACCTGAAATTCACCTGCCATAAACATCCCCGTTCTGTCCCCTCAGGCAGCACGGTACCTGAGCAATCCAAGAGTCCTTCACATATTTGTAGCTGCGCTTGTGTGCCCCAGGGACCTGTCTGGGCTAAACACCCCAATTCTTCAACCACTCCTCATGTGACTTGGTTTCCTGACCCTCCACTAGCTGAGTCACTCTCGAAAGTTAACTCCAGAGCTCCACAGACCCAACTCATTCTAGGCTCTGAGTGAGGGTGAGGGGCTGGGGAAAGAGTTGTTCAGCTAGGGGTCGAAGCTTGAGACACCTAAGCCTCAACCCATGGGGGCTAGGAGAGCTCGCACGCACAAGGTGGCCGCGGTTTCCTGGGGCCACTGAAGCCCCCGACCCTGTGGAGGCGCCCTCCAGGGCAGGCTGTGCAAGTTGTTTACACCGTGTCACACGGAACACCGCGTCCACGATCAATTTGGTACATCTTTTGGTATATGTTTCGGCCGGGCAGGAAAACGAAACGCAGACACTTGCACTGTTTACTTCCCGAAGATAAAAACACTGCACGGGATTACGCAATCTCCCCGTCCGGGCTCTTTTTAATGCCTCCCCGATCCCCTTCCTCTTCTGCGCCGCGCCCTCCTGGCCCCGCCCGAATGGCAAACCACCTGCCGCCCTAGTTCCTCTGGCGCTTTAAACAAAATACGGCCACTCCCGGGCCTTCTCGGAAAGAACCCTAGGCCGGAACATGAAACCAGGCCGCGGAAAGGCTAGGCGTGGAACTCGAACGCGGCGCCTGCCGGTACCGCGGACTGCACGCCACGCCGCGCCCACGTGCAGGACCCGTGCAGCTGAGCCGGGTGGGGCGGAGCCACGTGAACGCGGCGTGCGGCGCACCAGGGCGAGGCGGGGCGCGCGCTGATCGGTCCGTGCTCCGCGCAGGCAGCCAATCCGCGCGCCCATCCGCGCGCTCGACCCCGCCCGAACCACCGGGCCCCGCCCCGCCCCTTCCTGCCCCTCCCGCCGCCGCCGCCGCCGCCGCCGCCGCCTCTTGTCCCGGGGTGACCTCTCCCGGGGCAGCCGGGCTCAGCTGACCTGCATGCCCATCGTCAACCCAGGGAGGGCGAGGCGGTGGCCGCTGGGGCAGGGCTCCACCTGCAGGCTCCTGCCTGGCCTCCCACGGCGGAGGCCCCGTGGACACCTGCCTTCTGCCTGCCCCTCTTTCTCCCCCAGCCCCTGGGCCACCTCCATCCCCGCAGCCTGGCTCCAGGAGGTGTATCGAGGGCGGCAGAGCCTGCCACCCTAAAATATGCCTCCTGGCTTAAGGATTATTTTGAGCTGGTTATTTTAGAGAGACGGCAGAGGAAAAGTTACCCTTTTTATAAGAGAAATTCACATCAGAAGGGGTCCTGTTTATGGGAGACAGTGCTTCTTCACCGACCTTTCCTTCATTCTGAAGCCCCCAGACCCTCATCCCTTCCTTAGTTCACTGCCTGGCAGCCTTTTGAGTCTCATATCTTTGTGGGTATATGTCTGTTCATCATTTAAACATTTTTTCCTTCTATTGATCTTTTTATGAGGGGAGAGGCAATCTTCATCGAACATTTTTCTTTCATTTCCTTTCTCCTCCTTTAAATGCCTGGTAGTCCGAGCTGCATGTTGCTTATCTGCTTGTGGCCGTGGAGGAGCAGGCCTGTTGCCCAGAGGAGTTGGGAGCACTCAGACAGCAGGTGCGGGAGTGCCACACCCCATCCCCTGAACTTTACGGTAAAAATTCTGTTAAAGTAAAACACATGCATTGTGAAGTAACTGGCAGATACAGAAGGAACCGAAGTATTCTTGCTTGTGGTCTCCTTCAGACCTCCTGTCTGCAGATATTTTTTAAGGCCCCAGAAGATAGGACAATCAGCCCCCACCTGTGCACTGAATTTATGATCCACTCAATGCCATCGCTCATGGGGAATCAGATATTCAGCACAAGGAATTTTGGATACCAAATTAATAATACCAGGAGTAAAGGAGAGTGAAGATTAAAAAAAAAAAAAAAAGGCTCACTGTGCAGCTTCTGGGATCTTAGTTTCCTGACAGGATCAAACCCATGCCCCCTGCAGTGGAAGTATGGAGTCTTATCACTGGACTGCCAGGGAAGCCCCAAAATTAAAAAAAAAAAAAAAAAGATTCCTGGGGAAAATATAAAAGGTAAATATGCAAAATTGGGAGAAAGGAAAGGAAAAGCTATCTGGTATTGGGCCAGAATGAGAGCAGTATGAATTTATATTTTTTTAAAGCATGTTTCCTAGCTCTATCCACTGAAAAGTCCCCAGAAACAATGGTAGCCCATGAGCAAAAATCAAACCAGAGCCCAGGTCTGACTTATAACCACCATCCTCCAGTGAAAGAAACCAGGGCTCTTTGGAGCAGCCGCTGATCCCAAGGCTGAGACAGGATGAAAGCACCTGGTGGTGACAGAAAAATAAAGAAGAGCTCAAAAGGCAAAGGGAACGTGTCAAAAAGACATGGCAGCTGACTTGAAAGGGTGTCTGTTAAATCTGGGGCGTTTTGAGCGTTAAAATCCATCAGGTCAGGACTGGATTCTAACACATGCGATCATCATTGTAAAAATCCTCAAATCCATGTGGATAATTTAAGAGAACATTCTTGATTTGGGGAGGAACACGCTAAAGTATTCAGGGATGAAGTGTTAAGATGTCTGCAATGAAGTCTCAAATGTTTCAACAACAACAAAACACCCTGAGACAATACACATTAAAATGCAACAACTGCTGGGGAATCCAGGCAATGCGGGTCATCCCCTGTGCTGTGCCTGCAACTTTGCTAAATGCTTAACATTTTTTAAAGTAGAAAGCGATACAGACAGAAATGGAAAACTTCCTCCAGGCAAGGAGTATCACTCATTGCTGACACATGCAATGAATGCTCGTGGACCTGAGAACTATTTTCTGAGTCATCAAACGTAAATCAAACATCTTATGTTCGTGTAGACACACAAATAAAATACACACGCAGTGAAAGGGACACGTCTGGGGCAAACGAATCCCAGGTGTTTTGTCCAACGTTCGCTGCAGAAAGGTTTCCATCTGCTCCCAGGCCGCCTTCTCAGCAGGGCGGTGTCCCCCCAGGGAGGCCCACGTGCTCAGAGGGGGCCTCTTTATAACGGACTCTGAGGAGGGCAGGTGCAGATCAAAGAGTGATGTGGACATTGATAATTAAGACGCACACGGGGTCACTGCAAAGGTCTCCTGAAACCAAAGTCCCCCCTTTGGCCAGTTGTGCTGGGACACATTTCTGCTGTCATTTAAGCATTTTATGTCTCCTTCATTACAGGAGGTCGGCCAGGCCTGTGTCATTCATTCATCACACACTTGCTGCCGTGGTTCTCAAGCCTTTGGGAGGAGACCCAGGGCGGCCTGAACTCTGTTATCTCATGTTTCAGGGCCCTCCTCTCAGGGGTTCTGATTCATTCTGCACAACCCCCCAGACACCCTGTGTGAATGGGACAGCAGGTGTCCTGGCTGGAATAACTTAGGACTTCAATCTAAGCAGCTTGAAGAGGACTGTGTCTAACTCAAACTGGTCACCCTCTGAAAAAGAGGCATTTGACTTGTTAACCAGACAGAGCAATGAAGGAGAGGTAAAGGCAGAATAAAACCTACGGAAATGCCCCTCAGAGAAGTCATCAGAGCGGTGTTACAGCATCAACAACACACGGAGGCTGAGGGGCTGCGGGCTCCCAAGCCAGGGGGCTACAAAGCCCGGAGGCTCTGGACACAGCGCTGGCTCAGCAGCCTTGTGTTCCTTCCCGTGAAGGTCAGGCTCCTCTGTGTGGACCTTCTGTGCGATCACTGTCAGGGGCTGGGAGACGATTCCATTAATAAGTTAATCAAGAAGAAAGAAAGACCCTCAAGTCAGAGAGTGATATCCTTTGAGGCCTGAAGTATTAATGTTCCTACTAATTCTTTAGTTAATTCAGTATATGGCTATCAATCATATCAGGCCCAAGGCTGGACAAGGGGACACTGCCCAGGAGCTTACGGTCCAGCTGGGGAAATGGAGTGAACACACATCATGGCACAGGAACCACTATTACCTCTGGAGAGAGAGAAAGGGCTAGATCTTGCAAAGTAAAGAATTGCTCCTAATGTCTTAGTGAATTCAACACCAATAGACGTGTAGAGACTGATCGAGATTTGAACACTTCTCGTATATATGTTACACCTCAGCTTAAAAACACATAAAATGTAAGCCAATGATAGAAAAGATTCACTTAGGTCTTGGTGTAAACCACATTTTTGTAATCACCAAAGGATCCCCAGATTAGGACAAGATGACACTTCGGAGCAGGAGAGACTGTCCTGTTTTGATTTGTCCAAGTTGCCTATATACCAGCTCTTAGTGTGACGCACACTTTGTAGAGGGGATGAAGAAGAGGGGTTAATGGAAACGGAAAGACCTTCGGGATACCCATCGAGATAACTAAATATACTACATGTATTACCAGTTAAACGTAGGAATCATTACTGTAGCCCTTTGGGGACTAAAACTCAAATGCATATTGAAGAAACCAACCCTAACAGCATGAGAGATGAAAGAGGATCATTAGAATCACACAGTGCGCTTGCTGCCAGAGATGACCCAGCCAATTCCTCCTTTTATAGAAGAGAACAAAAGTCCTGAGAGATGAAGGGACCATCAGAGGCCCCCCGACAGAGAGAGACATCACAGGACTGGAATCAAGTCCCTCCTGCCCACCCAGTATGCTCTCCCACGCCCCCTGAGGTCGCCTGGGGCACCCCCAGGCCAAGGTCCATGTCACCCCTGCCCAGAACCTGGCACCCTCGGAAGAAGCAGAAAGATGTGGCAGGCGGGCAGAAGTCCAGACGGAGACTGGAACCCAGCACCAGCCTCGGCTGTTCCTCCTGGTCATCCGTCACCTCGGCAGGGTCTGTGAAATCTTTCTTTCTTCTCATCCAGGAAGTGGAGACAAAACCTTGCTTCTTGAAGGCTGAGAAAGCAGCTGCCATGAAGGCGATGAATTCTTTTTGTTTGGTTTTTGGAACGGCTGTCTTGAGTCATAATTCACCCATTTAAAACCAAGCAACTGTAGGACTTCCCTGGTGGTCCAGTGGCTAAGCATCGAACTCCCAACTCAGGGGGCCCGGGTTCCATCCCTGGGCAGGGAACTAGATCCCCATGCCAAAACGAGGATCCCACATGCTGCGACTAAGATCCAGCGCAGCCAAATTAATTATTTAAAAAAAAAAAAAAAGCTATAAAAGGGAATGAAGTTTTAAAAAAGCATATTGCTTAGATTTTGTGGGTTTTATTTTTTTAAAGCATCTGTATCCAATGTTTTGAGGGTTTTTTTTTTTAATAGTCATGGGCAATACTGAGTGTAGCTGTCTTCAGAGTGCAGCTCATTCAGACGGCCACAGAATACTCCACTATGGGGCTATACCAAGAATGAACTCATGCTTCTGTTCATGTGCTTTCGGGGTGTTTAAAGGGCTTCCTAACAGAGTCTCAGTGGACACCAGCTGTCCAGGAGTGTGTCTCGGTGACACACCCAAGAATGACCTGGTGACAGGATGTGTGGGTGTCCACTTTATAAGACAGCCCCAGACTGCCTCCCAGGCCCTCTGCCAGCTCACTCACCCTCCAGCAGTATGTCAGAGACCACCCTTGTGGTCCTTGTTCTACCCAGCACGCCATGCCAGCCTTCCTGTCTGTCAGCAAAGAAGGGGAAAACGGTGCCTTCCACCACGCTCTTCACCTGCATTTTCCTGAGCGGTGAAGAGGAGGAATTTCTTTTTCTCCTTCATCCCATTACACACTGGCTCATTTCTAAAAGGTTTTCCCAGGCTCTTTGGTTATTTCTAACAGCAGCCAGAGAAAGGAACACAGCCACAGAGACACACAGGCCACCCCGCTTGCCTGGCACAGCTGGTGCTCCTGGAGTGCGGATGACCGGTTTGCCGTCATGCCCCGAATTACATATTGGGAGCCATGCACAAATGAAATCTGTAGAAGTTTTATAACATGAAGAAACCAATTTCCTCTAGAGCAGCCAGTGACCACATGACCTTTCCCTGCATTCAAATGACTTTATTCAAAAAAGCTTTTATATCATCTGGGATTTGCACCAAACATGATTTCAGCTTGAAGTGGGTCCCGTGCTTCGTTCCCCATTTTTACGTCTGGGAAATGATGTCATGACATCATGACTCATGGTAAAGTGAATGCTGACTGACTCACTTTCGTGAAAAAGGGATGACATTTGAGTTTTAGGTTTTTCACGCAGAAGCCAGGCAATTTGCAGATTCAGATTCCTTTGCTGTTATTACAGCAAGTTGCTGATAACATTCTTGTTCTGATTTTCTACTGTGTCTGCTGACAGAATTGCTTTGAAACTTATCTTCCATACTTTCCAGCCTGTAACCCAGGGCCATAAAAATAACTTGGATTCTATTTGTTGCTCCAATATGGAAGTTTTCAAACCTACTTCTCCAACAAGAGGGCATCCAGGGGTCATCAAGCCCAAGGCACGAGGGCTGGCGGAAGGTGGGTCAGGTATCCACCATACCAGTTTGCTTGGGATGAGGAGGCAGCTGACTCTGGGGACTGTCAATGCTAAAATGGGGATATCTCAGGGACACGGACTCGACTCTGGTCAGGGAACTAGAAGACTGGCAAAGACTCTTGAGAATCCCCTGGACAGCAAGGAGATCAAACCAGTCAATCCTAAATGAAATCAACCCGAATATTCACGGGGAGGACTGATGCTGAAGCTGAAGCTCCAATACTTTGGCTACCTGATGCGAAGAGCTGACTCATTAGAAAAAACCCTGATGCTGGGAAAGACTGAAGGCAGGAGAAGAGGGCAGCAGATAATGAGATAGTTGGATGGCATCACCAACACAATGGACTTGAATTTGAGCAAGCTCCAGGAGAGAGTGAAGGATAGGGAAGCTTGGCGTACTGCAGTCCATGGGGTTGCAGAGTCAGACACGACTACGGGACCGAACAACAGCAGGTACCGAAGATTCCAAATGCCGCAGGGCAACTAAGCCTGCGTGCCGCAACTAAAGAGTTCGTGTGCTGCAATGAAAGATCCTGCGTGACACAACTAAAATCCGATGCAGCCAAATAAATACTTTTTAAATAAAAACAACGGTCAATGCTGATTTGACTTGAAAGCCAGTTTCTTCTTACAAAAAGTGTCTGTCTGGAGATCAGCCCAGAGCAAACTGGATCTCTGCAGATGTCCGCTTGCCAAGTCCCAATCCTCCTGAATCCTCTCACGGTTACTCAGCAATCACTGAGCCCCCCAGCCCCGCTGTGACCTGCCCCCTCTGCTGACCATGCAACTGTTAACAGTAACGTGCCCAGCATGTCCACAGGTCAGCCGGGGGCAGTCGTGGGAGCCGCCCCAACTCTCTCTCCCTCCACATCCGATCCATCCATAGACCTGCCATCTCTACCTCCTGAATACATCACCTACAGTCTGGTCCCAGGAGGGCAGCCATGTGCCAGCCTGAGGGTTTTATAATATAGTTGATTTGTGCCTGCCCTCCACCAAGTCCCTCCCAGGGCCTCCCATCCCATTGCAGGGAGGAGGCCAAGGCCTTATAATGGCCTTGAGGGCCCACACCACCCACCCACCCCTTCTGAACCGTGATCCACACCCACCCTACATCAGCCCCTCCCACCTCCAAACTCAGCCCACAACAGCCGCAGGGCCTTTGCATCTACACACCCCCCTGCCAGACACTCTCCTAAGAAACCACGTGGTTCACTCCCCACTCCCTTCGGTCCCTGCTCAAATGTCCCTTCGGTGACCATCTATTGCAAACAGCAGCGCCTCCCCCGCCCATACAGCCTTCCCTCGTCTTTCTTGCATTATTTTTCTACCCAGCGCGGATACCCCGTGGACAGGCGCTGTGCTCACTGACTCGCCTGTTACCGTCTGTCTCCCCGTCAGAATGGAAGCCCACGAGGACAGGCGTCTGGCCAGTTCCCTGCTGCACCCTTGGCGCCTCACCCAGTCCTGCTCCACGAGGCAAAGGACAGACGTGTGCCGTGCAATCGAAGGACTTCTGGAGGCGACTGAAGTAAGCTCACGGGGTCGGGGTCGTCCGAGGCAGCCCATCCAGCCTCCCAGTGCGTCTCCTGCCTTTTCTCCCACGTTCCTCAGCTGTAACCCTCTCTTTCCTCGTGTTCCCCAAACATCTGTTTTCTGATGTTTCCCCAGAGAAAGGTGGCCCTTGCAGATGGATGGCTGCATGGTGGAGGCCTCCCTCCTTTGAGGCAGATGCACAAAGCCCCCCACCCTACTGAGTTTGGGAAGGTCCCTTGCACCCCCAGACCTGCCGGAGACCCTCAGTCACACCCAGAGCCCAAGCGGCAAGAAGTCTGGAGGCGCCGTGAGGGCTTCCTGGTCCCTGAGGTGCAACGAGAGCGTTCTTAGGAGTGCTGGGCTCTCCTTGTTCATGGCCTTGAAGTGGGTTTGCTGAAGCCTGACCAGCCTCCTTGTTAATGAAATGGAACTGACTGGAAATGTCACCGTGTACCTGTATGCTAAGGATGAGACTGTTTCATGAATCTTTCTGTCCAGGCATCAACCCAGTACCATTAAATCAAAATTTCTGGCACATCAGACTTTTTTAAAAAGCCCCCAGTTAACCCAAGTATGGGCTTCCATGGTGGCTCAGCTGGTAAAGAAATCCGCCTGCAATGCAGAAGACCTGGGTTCAATCCCTGGGTTGGGAAGATCCCCTGGAGGAAAGCAAAGCAACCCACTCCAGTGTTCTTGCCTGGAGAATCCCCATGGACAGAGGAACCTGGCGGGCTACTGTCCATGGGGTTGCAAAGAGTCAGATATGACTGAGCAGCTAAGCACAACCCAAGTGTGTGGCCAGAAATAAGACAGACGGTGCCCCTGGAGCCCCGTCCCCGGCCAGCACCTGCTGTCCTCGGACCGTGGTGCCAGGGGCCAGGCCTTCCTCGGGGTTCTGCTTGGGTCTGCTGCCCCTGCCGTCCTGGGGCCATGGTGCCAGGGGCCGGGCCTTCCCGGGGGTTCTGCTCGGGTCTGCTGCCCCTGCCATCCTGGGGCCGGGGTGCCAGGGGCCGGCCTTCCCCAGGGTCCTGCTCGGGTCTTTCTCCCTCTCTCTTCCTGCACCTCGCTAAGCTCCTGTCCACCCCCACGGGCTGATGGAACCTTGCTCTCCCTCTGACTGCACTGGCCCAGGTCCCCAGGCCTCTGGATGAGCCCAAGAAGCCTCAGGGGGAGGCCTCCCTGAACCCTACTCTAGGTTCAGCAGGTCAAGCCCACAGTCAAAACACCAAAGCAGTAGTCAGTCCTTGGAAAGAACACGTTTGTTCCCTCAAGAGCGTCAGTGCCCCTGCCCATCCCAGCAGGGGCAGCCAGGGCCAGACAGTCCCACACCCTCCTGTTGCTCACACATCGCCTGCCTGGCCCCTGCCCAGAGTTTCGACATGCCCCCCACCCTGGCTGGGCCCCCCTGCTCAGTCCCTGGACACAGATGCAGCCAGTATCCAGACGGGCCATCTCAGGCCAGTGGGATAAGGATGTGCTTCTCCCTGGCACCCAGGACACCTTCAGTTGCCACTCTCCTAAGACTTCAACCTGTCCCCTGGAGCTGCTGGGAGAGGCTGTCCAGGGTGCCCAGGACAGAGTCCCTGGAGGACACAGTCCAGTGGGCCCCCCCGCCCCCTGCCTCCCACAGCCCAGCTTAGCTAAAGGAGCTCCAAGGGGCAGACAGAGCAGGAAGCGTGTGTGACGAGCGTCCAAGCCGGGGGGAACATCGGTCCCTGGTCCGGAGCTGGAGCAATCTCAGGGTGCCACCTCCTTGGTTCCAAATGGTCAGCTGAGGCCGAGGGCTGTCCGCACCTCCTGGGACCCATTGGAGATCAGGAGGAAACAGGAAGGCCACCCACAAAGGAGCTGGGTACTGGGAGACAGGTGATGGCTCAGGCAGGCCTGCCCTGGGAAAACCCTGTGAAGTTCAAGGAGAGACTCATGTCCCCTGCAGGGGAGGGTTGGGGGTGGGTGGGGTGCCGGAGGCTTGGACACTTCACGGATCCACAAATCCTGAGCACATGTGAGCAATGGGCGCTTTTAGCTCCATAAGGAGAAGAAAAGAGCGTCTACCTGCATGGGGCCCCCAGGTCTGAACCCACCAAGGTGCAGACCACACAGGCGCACAGCATCAGGTGCTGTTGTTAAGGACCTACTGTTTCACCCAGAAGCATAAAAAAATAGGGACCATTGTCAGAATCACGTGTGTCTGCCTTGCTTACATTTATGGCTTGGTGTTGTCTTTCTTTTAGATTACACATGGGAGCATGGCCGTAAATCTTTCAGTGATCAGGGAATCTGACAGTCTTACCTCGGCTCTACAACTGCTTACCGCAGAGGAAAATGGAGTTTTGGACAAACTAACCAGACACAAGGATTTATGGAGCACTTGCAACTACGTGGCTGGATAGAAGTATGAGATCCAGACCCTCCCCAAATCGAGGGCAAGCAAACTGAGCACAAGTAGGCATCTGCAAGAGCCCAATCTGCACAGAATAGATGGAAAACAGGGCAGAGAAGACTTGAACTTGAGCAGGGCCTTAAGGCAGGACCAGAAGCCTGTGTGTATCCACGTGTGTGGATGGTACATCTCCCCCTCCCCAACCCAGGAGGGGGCGGTTAGCTCTCCCAGGGGAGCAGATGCAGGCACGGAGCCCAGATGTGGGAGCCTGGGGGTCCTGGGGGCCACCACGGGATGCTGAGGACATGGACCACAGCAGAGGACATGCTTTAAGGGAACAGGAAAGCATTAGAGGGGCACAGCTCAGGGGTCGAAGGCCTAGGAGGACAAAGCAGAGGATCCTGTGGGAACAGAGGCCCTTAAGGAAACGAGATGGCCCGGCCTGGCTGGCAGGTGCTTCTCTGGGGCAGAGTCTCTGAGATGGAGCCTCCTGCCCAGCAAGCTGCCCCGGACCCAGAGGAGGAGAGCGCCCCACGACATGGCCTGCCTGCACCAGGGCAGAGGGTGGTGCTGGCCCAGCACCAGAGCACTGGGGCTGATGGAGGGACGAGGGACCAGCCCAGCCTTCTGGAGGGTAGAGCCAGGGTCTGCTTTCTGCAATCCTATTGGGAGAGAAAGGAAGGAGAGGGCCTCAGCTTGGGTCCAAAAACCCACTGCCCGCAGCTCACCTGCAGGAACCCCTCAGGGGCCGCCTCTCCTGTGATGGTGGCACTGGTCCATGCCTCCACTCCCAGCAGGGGCCGGGGCGGCTCCCTGGGCAGCTGTAGCCAATCATCTGGCCAGACCAGGGCACTGAGTCCTGCCCCTGACAGGTGTGCCCTCGGGGCCACGGGAGAGACAAGAACACGACTTGCCTCCACATGCAGCCCCATGCCCTCCTCGGGCCTCCCTCAAGGACTCAGAAGATTCAGGCATCTAAGTTTCTCTCTGCTCCTGTCTAATGTGGAAAACGCTGCTGGTCCATAACTGCAGACTTTTCACGCTGTGCAGTCTCAGCCTGATGCACAAAGTACCAAACACATCCCTGCCTAGCCTACCATCGCGGGCAGAGCTGGAAAGGCAAAGCCTCGGTCCGGCTCTGCTCAGTGCCTGAGCTGACTGCTGCATACAGAGCCTCTGTCCTTCACCCTTGCAGTGGACGGAACAGTCCTGGGGTGGTTGAGAGGGTAAGTGCACACAGGCAGAGCTCTCACCCCAGGACTGGAAGGTGCTCCCTAAGTGTGAGTTTGGTTTCTCACTGTTATTATCAGAAACTCACCCCTCTCTCCCCTTCCCTTCTGAAGGTGGGATGTGCAGGAACACCTAGGACTCCACCATCTAAAGACATTTTTCCAGCTTCTCCACCTGAGAGAGTCCCAAGAATTTGGTCCAAGCCCCAGACTCGGAATGGAGCACCCCTCCACCCCCTAGAAAATCACCATCCAGCCTGGCTTCAAAGTCCTCCAGAGGGGGACATGCCAGGTTCACAGGTTTAATCCCCCGATTCACCGCCTAAGTTTTGGGTTAGGCTCCTTCACTCATTCATTCTTTAGATCGAGCGTCTGCTGTGCGCCAGGCACGCTGGAGGTTCTCTACCTGCAGTCACACCCCCCGGGCGTGATCCACCTGCCGTGATGGGTTCCCACCTAAGTTTTTGCCACCCACTTTGTTCTCACGATTTTCCCCGATGGTCCACATCAGGGTGTTTCATTGTCACTCTAGCCCATCTCAAGATTCCAGCAGTTCAACCAAGGGTCCCACTCTGTTCCCCCAAAACAGCCACCGGCACCCTGAAGCCACCAAGGAAAGAGGCCAGGGCGGGTGTGAACATGGTGAACAGCATGAACATGGTGCTGGCATGTCATCCCCTCAGCCGGCAGGGAAGGTCATCGAAGGTTTCTGCCCGCCACCCCAGCCCCACCGTTCACCCCATTCGGGCTACATGGTTCCTGCTGCTGTCATCACGGCAGGTGGATCACGCCCCGGGGGGTGTAACTGCAGGTAGAGAACCTCCAGCATGCCTGGCACACAGCAGACACTCAATCTAAAGAATGAATGAGTGAAGGAGCACATGAATGAGCAAGCAAGCAAGAGGTGTGCAGTCACAGAACTCTGTCCGCATTACATTCAGTGCCATCGATCGAGCCCCTCCAGAGGCAAGGCACAGGCTGAGAACCAAAGCCTGAGTGGCTATCTGTTTGTCGCCCCAGACCCACTGCCAGGAAGGGCAAGGCCAGGTCCCAGCAGGTTCGGGTCCCCACAAGTTGACCCGCATGCACACAACGAGCTTCCTGGCCCTCTGCTGCCAATGCCCTAGGGTCAGAGAGAGGGAGCGGCAAGTGGTCTCTGCAGGGTCACGAGCCACCAGCATCCTCCAGAGAGGGGCAGGCCCCATCCAGCCACCAGCTCCAGTGACTGCTGGACCTTCAGCGCCCCCGTCCTGGGGTGGGACTGCCGGGGCTTCTGTAATACCCACCGTGGTTCTTCTCTCCCCTATCCTGCACCTTTGTAATAGGACCTTCACTAAGCTCTTCTCAGCTTGCCTGGAATGAGCGGGTCAAGTGCTTCCTGCCAGGCCCTGACCCAGCTGGTCCCTGAATCTGTCTTGCAAGACACAGAAACACAGCCTAGGAGACACAGCGGTCAGTTAGCCTTCTGGATGTGAGCCACAAAGGAGCCCTCCATCTGGCTTCTCGTTGTTTTGCAGGGAGAGAAGCAAAGTCTTTTCATTGCCCATCTTTTTAGTTATTTTAAAAAAATAATTAATAGATTCAGATTCAAATTCTTTGAAGTATGAATGAGTGAAGATGCTCAGTCGTGTCTGACTCTTTGCAACCCTATAGGCTGTAGCCTGCCAGGCTCCTCCGTCCATGGGATTTTCCAGACAAGAATACTGGAGGGGGTTGTCATTTCCCAGGGATTTCCCAGGGATTGAACTCAGGTCTCCGTCACTGCGGGCAGACTCTACCATTTGAGTCACCAAAGAATCTCCCCTTTAAAGTATGAAAGAGTATGTATGTATGTATATATATATATATATATATATACACACACACACTGAAGTCTCAGTATATATACCATGCATATATTCTGTGTATATGTATATATATAGAAATCTCTAGCCCCGAGATGTTTCCCAGGATGGAGTGCCGCAGCCCTTCTCACAGGCTGACCTTTCCACCTCCTGACAGGTCCAGATGTCTCATCACCGAACTGGACTGAACGTACCTGGTCTGGCCCTAATTTCCACTCACTGTGTTTATTTCTCAACAGGAGGTCCCAACCCAGTCAAGTGGAGAAGTTCTGCTTGGCCTGCAAGCCCGCCGGAGCCCTGCCCTGGCTCACAGCAAAGCTGAAAAAGCCACAAGGGCCGTCTCTCACACCCTGGACCCTTCAGGAATCAGCATTCATGGAACAGAGGGGCAGGGTTCGCCTGTCCAGGCAGCAACATTCTTCTCTTTGGACTAGGGAGAAAAGTCAAAACACCGTGGGCAGCGTGAGGACAGAGGTCTGCTGTGACTTAACGAGGCTGTCACAGAGGGAAACCTCCACACGTGAACATCAGCTCAGCTGCCCAGGGACCTACTCCTTCTTGGCAAGGCTGGCTCCCTCCCAGTGAATGGCGGCTGTGCCTCCCAGGAGTCTGCCTCCAGAGACCACACGGACGCAGTAGATAAATGACCATTCACGCTGCAGCAACATGAGGTCAGGTGGGGACTCTGGGGAGTGCCCAGAGGCATGGCAGCCCCGTTATATGGAATAATGGAGCCATTGAAGCCAGCCACTTTGGGACCATGCGCCATCAGCATCAGCCAAGGACCTGACTGAACCCTCAGTCCCCGCACTGAGCTGCCACCTACCTTCTCAACATCCCCACAGGCCGGCATGCAGACCGTGCCCCTTCACAACCAGGACCTCACAGTGGCACCATAGCAACCTCCGTTTAAGGGACAAAGGCCAACAGGGTAATCGGGGCAACCCTAGCATTAATCTGACGATGAATCGAGATGATGAGAGAAGTGTAGAGACGGCCAGAAAGGTGGGTAGAGGCAGCGGGAGGAAGCCACGCAGCCAGTCCTCAGTCCCCAGGTGTTCGAGAGGGAGTCGCTGGCCTGGGTCACTGGTACCCAGGTGGGCGTGGGGAAGCCTTGGGTCCGAGTGACAGTGGGTCCCCGAGCCCTTGCCAACAGAAATACAAAAATCAGGAGTCAATCAGACTGCTCTGTTTGGAAAGTAAACCGAGTCTCCTCCATCCATCCATCAAGGCGCCAACCTGAGGATGGCGCATCCTGGCCCAGCTCTGCAGCGCCCTGGGCACAGCAGGGCCTCATCACCCCGCCAGGAAAATGGGCCATGGGAGTAGCTGGGGCTTTTCTGCAGAGGAACAGGGCCTGAAGGTGGGCCCGGTGGGAAGCTCCGTGCAGGCTGCCGGGCACAGGGAGGCAGATCTTGCCTGGTAGGCGGGCCGCTCCTCTGCCAGCTGCCCCGCGCGCCTCTCACCAGTCCCACACGTCCCAGCTGACGCGCTCCTACTGCGGATGAAGAAACCGAGACTCCGGTCGGCTAAATGACTTCCCGAGAGTCCGAGGGTAAGTAGAAAAGGCCGGAGGCAGGACTCCCACTCGGATCTGCTTTCACACCTGCGTGCTCCCCCGCCTGTCTCTCCGGGAGGCTCGGACGGCAACCAGAGCGCGCCGCCGGGACCCCACGCTGCGAGCCTCTCGCCACCTCTGGCCGCCATAGAACACTCCCTTCCCAAATCTTCAGCCCGCCGGGAGAACCCGATTCCACCTGCATCTCAGAACTTGCTGCGGCGCGATCGGGGTTGGTCCAAGTACCGCGACCCACGCTCTGCGCGCGGCCTCCGCCGCGCACGCTGCACACCGGCTCGGGCACGTCGGTGTGAGCCCACAGGGTGGCCGGAGGCGGCGACGCGGGGTCGGAGGAGCCGCGCGGAAAGAGAGGGGCATTACGGGACCGGCGGGCACACCGAGAAGCCCGGGTGCCCGAGCCCTACCGGCCTCCCCGAGCACCTGGCCGCTCAGGTCTCCCGCCCAGGCCCGAGCGCGCTCCGCGGGGACCCCGCCTACCTTTTCGGAAGGGCATCGCGGAGAAGTGCTCCCGGGACACTGAGGCCGAGCGACGTCCGAGTGCCAGCCCCGTGGCTCGGGGGCGCCTGCGGGCGCCGGGTGTCGGGCGAGGGAGGGGAAAGGGACATATTTGGGCAAAGGCCGGCGCGTCACCGGCGGAGGGAGGAACCGCGGCGGAGCGGGAAGCGCGGCCCCAGGGCGGGCCTCGCGGAAACCGTTTAACCCTTGCGCTCCCGGCCGGCCGGCGGCGCCGGCGGTCTCCCAGCTACTGCCGGGGCCCGAGTCCCGAACTCCCCGACGCTGGCCTGCCTCTCCTGACGCATCTGAGCGGAAACTCCTGATCGGGAACAAAATCTACTCCCTTATCAAAGCCTTCGGGCTGCTCGGGGGGCTTCATCCCTGGAAGTGTTGGGAGAACTTTATTGGATTTTAATCTTTTTGTCCTCAGGCCCAGGATATGGCTCCAACGCTGGCTGAACTGATTTGAAATTAAATGAGGGCTGGAGGGAGCAGCCACACACACACAGCTCAATAAGTATGTTAAAAAATAATGATGGTAGTGGGACTTACGGAACTGTAACCCAGAGAATTGGGGGAGGGGCGTTGCCCCTCACGTTACTGGTTTGCTTGCGAGACCAGCACCTGAGAAAATGCTTTATAATGTGATGGACTCAAAAAGCCTCGAAGGCAGGTCATCCTTCCAGTCAAGTAGGAGTTAATTCCTGTGACAAGTGCTATTTCACGTTACAGTTTGAAGATGTTAGCATAATCTCCTGATCTAATATTTAAAGCATCCATGCAAATAGCAGTTGGCATTTCTATGTAGTGAAAACTACCAACCAGGTGAGGTGGAAAAGTCAAAGCCAGTAGTGTGGTTTTTAAATTTTTTTTTCTTAATCAGAATCTGAACCATTACTGCTTAACAGTCCTAACTACCTCCTCACCCCCCCCACCTCCCCCCCACCTCCCCCCCCACCTCCCCCCCCACCTCCCCCCCCACCTCCCCCCCCACCTCCCCCCGCCCCCCCCCACCGCACCCTGTTTTGAAAAAAGGAAGTGGTCATTGGGTCAGACTGTCAAGGGCCCTGGTGGAGCCTTCTAGAAAGACAGTGTTACATGGACCCAGCTAGAGAGTCCGGAGAAGGCAATGGCACCCTACTCCAGTACTCTTGCCTGGAAAATCCCATGGATGGAGGAGCCTGGTGGGCTGCAGTCCATGGAGTCGCTAAGAGTCGAACACGACTGAGCAACTTCACTTTCACTTTTCACTTTCATGCATTGGAGAAAGAAATGGCAACCCACTCCAGTGTTCTTGCCTGGAGAATCCCAGGGACAGGGGAGCCTGGTGGGCTACCGTCTATGGGGTCGCATTGAGTTGGACACAACTGAAGCGACTTAGCAGCAGCAGCAGCAGAGAGTAGGCTAGTGAGCCCTGGTGAGTGTGGGCGTCAGTCTGCCCACAGGAGCAGGAAGTGAGGGACAGTTGGGAGAGCCCCAGATTCAATTCCATGATCAGCTCCCTCTGCCCTTTTCTCCCACCATGAGCATAATGCCTGGTGGCCGTGCACTTTACTCCATGGTCTGAGCTGCCACGGAAGGCAATTTTTATCTAAGTGCACAGATAAAGTGCACAGGACCGCACATCACAGATGCAGACTGCTCTGAGTCACTGAAGCCAGAGGACGTGCACTTTGCAATGACAGCCCTTTTGTCCTTCTGGTTGGCACCTTTACTGCTCTTTGGACTTGAGTGACTATGAAATACAATAAGAAATCTTTGGTCTTTTGTACCGGTTCTCGGCACACAGCTCCTAAAACCTTTGAAATCTCTGGAGTGATCTTCTGTATGCTAGTTAGAAGAGCAGTGGCCAGGAGCCCCTCGATAGTTTCGGGATAGGAGCCGGTGGTCAGAAAGACCCAGTGTGATTAGAGGACTGGAAATGGAGCTCAATCACCAATGGGCAATGATTTAATTAATCATACCTACAAAATGAAACCTCAGTCAAAACCCCACCATGGCAGGGTTGGGAGAGCTTCTGGATGGTGGGCATGTGGAGGTGCTGGGAGGGTGGGGCACCCAAGGAGGCCTGGAGGTTCTCTGCCCCCCTCCCCTCTCACCTGCCCCCTTCATCTCCTCTGCCTGGCCGCTTCTGACTTGCATCCTCTACATTAGCATTAGTTGCTCAGTCATGTCCGACTCTTTGCAACCCCGTGGATTATAGCCCACCAGGCTCCTCTGTTCATGGAATTCTCCAAGCAAGAATACTGGGGTGGGTAGCCATTCCCTTCTCCAGGGGCTCTTCCTGGCCCAAGGATCAAACCTGCATCTGCTGCATTGCAGGCAAGTTTCTTTAGTATCTGAGCCACCATAATAGCAGTAAAGTAAATACTTTTCTGGCTTCTGTGAGCCTGTCTAGCCAATTATCAAACCTAAAAGGATGGGGTTGGAGGAACCCCACACTTTGCAGCCAAACGCGACAGAAAATGGTACCCTGGGCAGTACTTGTGACAGGTGTCTGAAACAGGGCAGTCTTGAGGGACTAAGCCCGTAACCTGTGGGATATGGGCTAAACCCAGGTAGTTTCAGAACTGAGTTGAACTTCAGGACATCCAGTGGGACAAATGGCTGTTGGTGTGGAAAACCCACACATTTGGTATCAGAAGGGCTGAGTAAAACCAGTTCATATTCATGCAGCCTGAACTCTCCACTCTGAGTATAATGCAGCATAGGAAACAGGACCCCTTACAATCTGGTTTCCCTCCCATTTTCAGAGAGCAGCCCTCTCCGATTTTTGTGGTGTCTGTTTAACATCCCTGAGAACATTTGTTCTTTCATCACCAGTCAGAGGCAGCCAACAAGGATTGATGTCAACATATAATAACAGAGTGCTTCTGCTTGTCCCTTGCAGAAGGGAGCAAATAACCCAGGCAAGTTCCCACAAGAGGTAAGAGTGTCATGGACAGTGGGATTTGCTGAAGCACTAACTTATCACAGGCATTGCTGGTGGGGAATGGGCTGGGGTGGTGGGTCATGGTCCTCTGGTTTGCAGATGTGGAGGAAAAGTCGGGAGCGATTTGAAATTTAGAATACGTTCCCAGGCCCTGTCACCAGTGTAACAGGAGTCATAAACTAAGTCATGTCATCAGTGTTCAGCAGATTTAAAGTGTGTCAGCTGACATTTCTGTCCTCAGTCTAATGGAGTATTGATTCAACACTTCTTCTCTACTAAGGAGCTCTTAGTGCACCGAAGTGGCATTTTAAAAACCTACCCTAATTTCTAGAACTGTGAGGAAACTCCAGGGCCTCCCCTAGTCCCCAGTTGATCATCAGTTTAGGATGGTCACCATTAGCAGAATCATCTGAGGTCCTGTGGCCAGAGGCACTCAACTTGCAGGCAGAAGAGGAGAGGAGGCTGGAGGGCTGCTCATACGGATCGCTGGGCCTCAGCCCTTGTTTCTGATTCAGTCTGGGGTGGGGCCCAGTAACTGACCCATTTGTCAAGAAGCCCAGGTTATAAGGATGCTGCTGGTTCTCCTGGTTGAGACTGCGCTTAGAGAACCAAGAGGAAAGTGAAGCTTAGATGGGAGGCGGGGGACTGGAGGAGCCAGATCCAGCATCTCTGGCTCTGTTTCCCCAGGATGTGAGCTGCCTTCTCCTGGCTTTGGTGCCCTGTGCCCAAGCTCTTGGCAGGAAGTGCCCAGGGCACAGCCTCTGATTTTTTCTCTGCAGGAAGAAAAGGGTCCCCACCCAGATTTCTTTTCTGATTCATAGGCAGAAGGCTCTCGTGTCCTCTCATAAGGATAGGAACACTCAAATAGGAAGAAAACTCACAGTCTTTCCCCCGGAAACTCACCCATCCCACCTGCAGCCTTTCCTTCCCCAGGTATTTGGGCATCTGCATTTTCAAGCCTTGTCTCCCTGATCATAGAACGTTAGGCTTTGTCTCCAGTGAAGAGTTCCCAGGCCAAAGAAGGGACCTGGGAAATTTTGATGGGGGCCGAGAACAGTGGTAAAAAAGAGTATGAAGGAGGAAGGAAGAGGAGGGGCCCAGGGGAACGGCCCCACCCCACCTCCGCCAGACTCCCAGGGAGGAGAGTCCAGGGGCTGTCCCCACTGTGCTGGCTCCCACGGCCTAGCTGCCCCTCACTCTTCCCGGCTCCTGGGTGTCTGCAGACCCACAGTCTGCACAGGGGAGGGCGGATGCAAAGAGCAGAGCTGAAGAGTGAGAATCCCCACTTCGTGCTTCCTAAGCTGGGTGACAGCCCCCTTGGAGCCTGTGTGTCTGGTCCATAAATGGGGAAGCTTCCTTCTTCGTGGGTTGCTGTAAGGATTTGAACTCATGTTTGCCTGGAGCACAAGTGCCCAGTAAGAGGTATTAATAGTTATCAGTAACATTAATAATAATAGATCTGAAAGTGGAGAGAGGCTCCTTCCACGGTCACTGAGTGGGAAGGGTCCCTGAAGAGGAGGTGAGTGATGGGAGCGCCTGGGGAGGCATGGGGTAGGCGCACATGGCTGGCCCAGGGAACGTGGCGGGTGAGGTTCAGGGGGGTCAAGTGTAGCAAGAGGAGTCCAGCTGCGGGCGGATGAGCTCCCCTTGACTCTGCGTTTTACCAAAAGGTGAGTGTGTGTCTGTGTGTGACGATGAAAGGGTCAATGATCCACAGTATCAGAGCATGACCATTAAGTGTATTTCTATGGAAATAGCCAAGACATGCATGGAAACAACAGAAATGTCCATCAACAGATGAATGGATAAAGAAGATGTGGTACATATATACAGTAAACTATCACTCAGCCATAAAAAGAATGAAATAATGCCATTTGCAGCTACATTGATGAACCTAGAGATTATCACACTAAGTGAAGTAAGTTAGGAAAAAAAAAGACAAATACCATGTGATATTACTTATATGTGGAATCTAAACTATGATACATATGTACAAAATAGAAACAGAATCACAGATATTGAGGACAGATTTGTGTCTGCTAAGGGGTAGAGCATTAGGGGAGGGGTGGACTGGGAGTCTGGGGTCAGCAGATGCAATTATTTATAGGATGGATCAACAGCAAGGTCCTACTGTAGAGCACAGGGAACTACATTCAGTATCCTGTGATGAACCATAATGGAAAGAGTATGAAAGAGAATATATATGCATATAACTGAGTCAGTTTGCTATGCAGCAAAAATTAACACAATGTTGTGAATCAACTATACTTCAATAAAATTTTAAAAATGAACAGTCCTGTGGACATGTCTATATACTCACAGATCTTGGTTTCTAAATACCAATCTCTGAATAAAGGACCCAGGAGACCTTGGAGTATTGGAGCAGGAAAGATGAGGGTGCCAGGAAATCATGAACCATTACACCGAGGTATCAAGTGACAGGCGCATGTCCAGAAGACCCAGGGGCCAGCCTGCAAGGGCTCCTCTGGGGCAGTTAGGGCAACAAGATAAATCATGGTTGTAATGGGTTCTGACCCACAGAAGAAAGAAAGATTCCCTGAATCCACATTAAAATAAATAGGTAGGTGAGTAAACAAATGGGACTGGAAGGAACACTCTTCCTCACAAATTCTAGGACTTGTAGAAATTTACTGAAATTATTAGAATTCTAGCTAATAAATGTAGAAGGAAATTATAGAACCAGGAACTTTTTGGCAAATCTCACGGCAGTAATTGTTTCACAGAATCATCGGTGATTGCTAAAATCATTGAGCAAAAATACGGTGAGAAACAGGATACCAACAGGCTCACAGTGTTTCCCACAAGGTAATTATTCATGAGAAAGGGGAAGAAGGCAGCTTTACGATGGAGAAAGCAGGCAGCTGCTTTGGCCAAGGGATCAACACGAACGCCTTCCATGAGGGACCAAATGGGGCCTCTTGACACAGTGCACCGAGAAGGACACAGCGTCACATCTTCTATGCTCTTGCCAAAAATCCGTACTCTGAATTTAATCTCCAGGAAAAAACAGGCACCTAAAATAAGGGGCATTCTACAAAATAACCAGTTGATACTTCTTCAAATACATCAAAATCACGAAGACGAAGACTGAGGAGGTGTTCCAGATGAGAGAGAGGGCTGACAGCTTCCTGCACTGCAACTGGACCACAAAGGGGACGCCAGCGGGGCGGCTGGGGGATGTGTTCACTTCCAGACTTGAATAGCTGTGCTGTGTTTATGCAACAGTTGGGGGACTGCAGTGAAGGGTTTTTGGGAATGCTGTGTACTGTGTACAACTTTTTTGTGAGTCTGAAATTAATTAAAAATGAAATGGTTTAAAAAGTCAAAACATAATTACAGATGCTGGAGAGCTCACTAAATGAAAAGACTCCCAAACTGACTTGGCCATGTGACCACCCGCTGCTTACCCTAGTGACTGGAACTGCCCAAGGGCCGGGTGGCCCGAGTGCTGACAAACCCAGTGCCTTATCACTGCCCATCTACTGGGCCACAGTTCTGTAGGTCAGAGGTCACACAGCGGGACTGGGCTCTCTGCTCAGGGTCTCCCGAGGTTGAACCACGGTGTCAGGTGGGCTCAGGTCTCACCAGGAGGCTCTGGAGACAAACACGCTTCAGGGCCCTTTCTTGGAGGCAGAATTCAGTTCCCACGGCTACAATAGCAAGGTCCCCGGGTCCCGCTGGCTGTCCGCGGGCCACACTCTGCTCCCAGAAGCTGCCTGTGTTGCTGCCACATGGCCCCTCCATCTTCAAGACCACGAATCCTTATGCATTGAGCGCTGACATCTGGGACCAGCTGGAGAAAACTCTCCACCTTAAAGACTCGGTCCCACTCAGATAATCGCCCCCTCTTAAGGCCAGCTGGCTTAGGATCTTAATTCTATCTGCAGTTTCCTCCTTGGCCGTACCTAGACTCACGTTTGCCAGGATCGCCGCAGAGGTGTGTATAGAGCAGAGCCAGGGCTCTTGGGGGCCACATGAGAATCCTGCCTACCACGGAGAGTAACCTCTTAAACTGAACACATATGTATGAACTGGCATGTGGATGGGGGAGCGGACTACCCACAGTGAGGACTACTCACAAGTGAGTCTGACCCACCTTGGCCATGGCTGATTCTCAGAGGGGACTCCTTTCTCTCTGAGCACTCCTCCTGCTTCTGCTGCTTGAGCATGACGTTGATCATGTCATCCGTTATCCTCTCTTCTTCCAACTGGAGTTTCAGAAGTCAGAATTTAGTCTCTAGGGGACAGAGCCTTTTCAAACCCTTGATTAATGTCCCCAAGGCAGGCGAGCACCTTTGTATCTCTTGCTCAACTGTGCCTGCAGCTTTGGGAGCAGTTACCGCTGTGCCTGCTGGGAACATGCGCCCCGAGGCCAACCTGCTCCACTGGGGACAGTCACCCCTTTCTTCAGAAGTAAAGACTAGCTGAAGTGAGGCTCCAAAGTTGTGGTTGGCCTTTTTGAGCTGCTGAGAGTTGAACTTGGGCCTTTGAAGCCCGCGGGGCCCAGGGATGGGTTTACCTTGAGGAAGGAGCCACTGAAAACGTCAGAGTCCTAAAGAACTCGGAGCGTAACCAGTCTGCTGCTGGGAAGCCACTCCTGTGTCAGTACAACTAGGCTTTTATTTAATGTTACAAAGGGCTTTCATGTGTTTTTTTCACTGCACTGACAAGTTTCTGATTCAAGCAGCATCCAGCATTCACCCCGTTTCGTGAATGACAAAGCTGGCCCCATGGGGGAAGTGGCTTGCTTTGGTGGCTGGGCCAGACCAAGACAGACTAGAGACCCGAATCTCCAGGGAGCTGGGCTCTCTCTTGCCGTCAGTGTCCTTGGGCGGGATATCAGGATCCTCTGGGGGTTAGCTCAGCCGGGAATCGGGGGCCATTCAGTCTTGGTGTATTTTGTCTCGATAACCTATTTATGGCTGAGTAGCCAGGATGCCTCTTTCCCAGAAATTAGGCTAAACCTCTCGGGCCAAGTGGCGGCTTTCCACCCCATTACAGTTTGAGAATACACTGCTGCCTCTGAAGGGGAAAATAGGAGTCACTGTGATTTCAATTAGTCACATAATCATTTCTGGGGGAAAAGGGTACATGTTCCTTACTAGGGGACACTTCACTTTTAATAAAGATACTCGGGTCACAAGGTAACTAGCAGCAACAAGGGCGCTGGGCAGGCTGGCACAGGCGCAGGCAGCGGTCACACAGTAAACAGCCTAGAGGAAGTCAGGCTCTGGAGAAAACGATGCGGGCCGAGGGAAACGGCCTGGCCAGATGCAACCCTCATGCGAGGGAGGGGACTTGTGGCTCAAGTGTTGCTGGAGACCACCGGTCACCCTGCAAGGACAGCCGACCTCTCATGCTATGCCTCCAGCTGGGTCCCCTACCCCTTGTTTCATTCCTTCCTGAATCTAACTTCCGGCACCTGTGGTCCTATTCAAAAGCAGAATGACTCCGTAATCCTGTTTACTCTCCCCTCAGTTTGAGCTCTGAGCCTGCCTGGTACATAGTAGGTGCCTAATGAACATTTATTGCATGAATGATGGATGAATATTTAGAAGATTGTGCTCCTAAAGGCTTATAGCTATGACATTCATCTCTGTATCTCCAGCTCCAAGAGCCTGGTTCACTGTAGGTGCACAATCATTGTTAAAGGAATGAGTCAGCTGATCACAAAGCTACCCTTGCTGAATATGGATTCTTATTTCTGTCTGGCTTGGACTCTAAATAACATTTTGTCCTCTGTTTCACTGGTTTTGCACAATGTATGGCATGTGGAAAATGCTCAGTAAACACAGAAAAGTGCAATTTAATAAATAATACCTCCTAAGTTCAGTTCAGTTCAGTCGCTCAGTCATGTCTGACTCTTTGAGACCTCATGGAATACAGCACCCAGGCCTCCCTGTTCATCACCAAGTCCCGGAGTTTACTCAAACTCATGTCCATTGAGTCAGTGATGCCATCCAGCCATCTCATCCTCTGTCGTCCCCTTCTTCTGCCTTCAATCTTTCCCAGCATCAGGGTCTTTTCAAATGAGTCAGTTCTTCCTATCAGGTGACCAAAGTATTGGAGTTTCAGCTTCAACATCAACATTCATTGTGATTCCAATGAATATTCAGGACTGATTTCCTTTAGGATGGACTGGTTTGATCTCCTTGCACTCCAAGGGACTTTCAAGAGTCTTCTCCAACACCACAGTTCAAAAGCATCAATTCTTTGGCGCTCAGCTGACTTTATAGTCTATATCCATACATGACTACTGGAAAAACCATAGCCTTGACTAGATGGAACTTTGTTGGCAAAGTAATGTTTCTGCTTTTCAATATGCTCTCTCAGTTCAGTTCAGTTCACTCGCTCAGTCGTGTCCAACTCTTTGCGACCCCATGAATTGCAGCACGCCAGGCCTCCGTGTCCATCACAAACTCCTGGAGTTCACTCAAACTCATGTACATCCAGTCGGTGATGCCATCCAGCCATCTCATCCTCTGTCGTCCCCTTCTCCTCCTGCCCCCAATCCCTCCCAACATCAGACTCTTTTCCAATGAGTCAAATCTTCGCATTGAGGTGGCCAAAGTATTGGAGTTTCAGCTTTAGCATCATTCCTTCCAAAGAACACCCAGGACTGATCTCCTTTAATATGCTATCTAGGTTGGTCATAACTTTTCTTCCAAGGAGCAAGCATCTTTTAATTTCATGGCTGCAGTCACCATCTGCAGTGATTTTGGAGCCCCCCAAAAATAAAGTCAGCCACTGTTTCCCCATCTATTTCCCATGAAGTGATGGGACCAGATGCCATGATCTTCGTTTTCTGAATGTTGAGCTCTAAGCCAACTTTTTCACTCTCCTCTTTCACTTTCATCAAGAGGCTGTTTAGCTCCTCTTCATTTTCTGCCATAAGGGTGGTGTCATCTGCATATCTGAGGTTATTGATATTTCTCCCAGCAATCTTGATTCCAACTTGTGCTTCATCCAGCCCAGTGTTTCTCATGATGTACTCTGCATATAAGTTAAATAAGCAGGGTAACAATATACAGCCTTGACGTACTCCTTTCCCTATTTGGAACCAGTCTGTTGTTCCATGTTCAGTTCTAACCTTTGCTTCCTGACCTGCATACAGGTTTCTCAAGAGGCAGGTCAGATGGTCTGGTATTCCCATCTCTTGAAGAATTTTTCAGTTTGTAGTGATCCACACAGTCAAAGGCTTTGGCATGGTCAATAAAGCAGAAATAGATGTTTTTTCTGGAACTCTCTTGCTTTTTTGCATGATCCCCAATGAATGTTGGCAATTTGATCTCTGGTTCCTCTGCCTTTTCTAAAACCAGCTTCAACATCTGGAAGTTCACAGTTCATGTACTGTTGAAGCCTGGCTTGGAGAATTTTGAGCACTACTTTACTAGCGTGTGAGGTCAGTGCAATTGTGTGGTAGTTTGAGCATTCTTTGGCATTGCCTTTTTTTGGGGATTGGAATGAAAACTGACCTTCTCCAGTCCTGTGGCCACTGCTGAGTTTTCCAAATTTGCTGGCATATTGAGTGCAGCACTTTCACAGCATCATCTTTCAGGATTTGAAATACTCAACTGGAATTCCATCACCTCCACTAGCTTTGTTCGTAGTGATGCTTTCTAAGGCCCACTTGACTTCACATTCCAGGATGTCTGGCTCTAGGTCAGTGATCACACCATTGTGATTATCTGGGTCATGAAGATCTTTTTTGTACAGTTTCTGTGTATTCTCGCCACCTCTTCTTAATATCTTCTGCTTCTTTTAGGTCCATACCATTTCTGTCCTTTATCGAGCCCATCTTTGCATGAAATGTTCCCTTGGTCTCTCTAAATCTCTTGAAGAGATCTCTAGTCTTTGCCATGCTGTTGTTATCCTCTATTTCTTTGCACTGATCACCGAGGAAGGCTTTCTTATCTCTCCTTGCTATTCTTTGGAACTCTGCATTCAAATGGGTATATCTCTCCCTTTCTCCTTTGCTTTTCATTTCTCTTCTATTCACATCTATTTGTAAGGCCTCCTCAGACAGCCATTTTGCTTTTCTGCATTTCCTTTTCTTGGGGATGGTCTTGATCCCTGTCTCTGTATAATGTCACAAACCTCTGTCAATAGTTCATCAGGCACTCTATCAGATCTAGTCTCTTAAATCTATTTCTCACTTCCACTGTATAAGGGATTTGATTTAGGTCATACCTGAATGGTCTAGTGGTTTTCCCTACTTTCTTCAATTTAAGTCTGAATTTGGCAATATCATAATCTGAGCCACACTCAGCTCCTAGTCTTGTTTTTGCTGACTGTATAGAGCTTCTCCATATTCAGCTGCAAAGAATATAATCAATCTGATTTCTGTGTTGACCATGTGTAGAGTCTTCTCTTGTGTTGTTTGAAGAGGGTGTTTGCTATGACCAGTGCGTTCTCTTGGCAAAATTCTATTAGCCTTTGCCCTGCTTCATTTTGTATTCCAAAGCCAAATTTGCCTGTTACTCCAGGTGTTTCTTGACTTCCTACTTTTGCATTCCAGTCCCCTATAATGAAAAGGACATCTTTTTGGGTGTTAGTTCTAGAAGGTCTTGTAGGTCTTCATATGCTGAGTCACTTCAGTTGTTTCCGACTCTGTGCGACCCCGTAGATGGCAGCCCACCAGGCTCCCCCATCCCTGGGATTCTCCAGGCAAGAACACTGGAGTGGGCTGCCATTTCCTTCTCCAATGCATGAAAGTGAAAAGTGAAAGTGAAGTCGCTCAGTCGTGTCCGACTCTTATCGACCCCATGGATTGCAGCCTAACAGGCTCCTCCGTCCATGGGATTTTTCAGGCAAGAGTACTGGAGTGGGGTGCCATTGCCTTCTCCGGTAGGTCTTCAAAGAATGGTTCAACTTCAGCTTCTTCAGCATTACTGGTCAGGGCATAGACTTGGATTACCGTGATATTGAATGGTTTGCCTTGGAAACGAACAGAGGTCATTCTGTAGTTTTTGAGAATGCACCCAAGTACTGCATTCCAGAATCTTCTGTTGACTCCATTTGTTGCTCTCCATTTTGCTGCTCCATTTTGTTGACTCTCTTGTTGCTACTCCATTTCTTCTGAGGGATTCCTGCCCACAGTGATAGACATAATGGTTATCTGAGTTAAATTCACCATTCCAGTCCATTTTAGTTAGCTGATTCCTAAAATGTTGATGTTCACACTTGCCATCTCCTGTTTGACCACTTCCAATTTGCCTTGATTCATGGACCTAACATTCCAGGTTCTGATGCAATATTGCTCTTTATAGCATTTGACTTTGCTTCCATCACCAGTCATATCCACAACGGGGTGTTGTTTTTGCTTTGGCTCCGTCTCTTTGTTCTTTCTGGAGTTATTTCTCCACTGATCTCCAGTAGCATGTTGGGCACCTACCAACCTGGGGAGTTCATCTTTCACTGACCCATCTTTTTGCCTTTTCATACTGCTCATGGGGTTCTCAAGGCAAGAATACTGAAGTCGTTTGCCATTCCCTTCTCCAGTGGACCACATTTTGTCAGAACTCTCCACTATGACCCATCTGTCTTGGGTGGCCCTACATGGCATTACTCATAGTTCCATTGAATTAGACAAGGCTGTGGTCCATGTGATTAGATTGGTTAGTTTTCTGTGATTGTAGTTTTCATTCTGTCTGCTCTCTGATGGAGAAGGATAAGAGACTTATGGAAGCTTCCTGATGGGAGAGACTGACTGAGGGGGAAATTGGGTCTTGTTCTGATGGGCAGGGCCATGCTCAGTAAATCTTTAATCTAATTATCTGTTGATGGGTGGAGCTGTGTTCCCTCCCTGCTATTTATCTGGGGCCAAACTATGGTGGAGGTAATGAAGATAATGGAGACCTCCTTCAAAAGGTCCCATGCAGGCCCTGCTGCACTCAGTGCCCCCAACCCTACAGCAGGCCACCACCGTCCCATGTCTCGGCTGGAGACTCCTGGACACTCACGGGCAAGTCCGGGTCAGTCTCTTGTGAGGTCACTGCTCCTTTCTCCTGGGTCCTGGTGCCTTTCAAGAGCCTATTTCCCAGTCCTGTGTAAGGTCAGGCAGCTCTATCCTCCAAGAGGGCTTATGCCATACCCAGGTCTACTGCACCCAGAGCCCCTGGCCCTGTGGCAGTCCACTGCTGACCTGTACTTCCACAGGAGACACTCAAACACAGTTCTGTCTGTCTCTGCGGGGTGCCTGGGTCCTGGTGTGTACAAGGTTTGTTTGAGCCCTCTGAGTATCTCTGGTGGGAATGGGGTTTGATTCCAAACGCAAACTCGCCCCTGCTACCATCTTGTTGGGGCTTCTCCTTTGCCCTTGGGTGTGGGGTGTGGGGTAGGTGCCGCTCCAGGACCTACCGTCTTACTGGAGTTTCTCTGATCTTGGATGTGGGGTATCTCCTCACAGCTGCTCCAGCACCTACCGTCTTACTGGGGTTTCTCTGATCTTGGATGTGGGGTATCTCCTCACAGCTGCTCCAGCACCTACCATCTTACTGGGGTTTCTCTGATCTTGGACGTGGGGTATCTCCTCACAGCTGCTCACTCCAGCAAAGCACAGCTGCTGCTCCTGTTTTGGTTTTTCACAGTCCGTGCACTGACCAAGTTCTTTTCCCACTATCCACAGGCTACATTTTCCATAGTAAAATGTATGGAAATAAAATGTATGGCCAGTGACCTTGCCTCTGGCCCAAGGGAGACAGGCCTCCTAATACCTCCTATACTCTATATTAAAAAAAAAAAAAAAAAAATCCAGAGAGCTATTAATTTCAGATCTCTAACTCTGTACCATTCTGGGATTTTTCTAACTGCAAGTTACAGAAACCTGGGTCTGCTGGGACTTAACAAGAAAAGCTTCCTCTTTTGGGGGGAAGAAGTCCAGAGGTGAGCAGTTCAGAGCTGGTGATGAGTCCACAGGTTCTGCTCCGTCAACCACGGCAAGTGAGCTTGTTGCCCACAGCGCAGCCACTGCTGCACCTCCGGGCGCTGGGGCCACGTGGCACAAGCCACAACAGGGACACAGGGTTGCACCAGCTAACCTTTCCCCTTTACCAGGAAAGCAAAAGCGCTGCCTGGAGGGCCTAACATGGTCCTACTTTCATCTCGTGAGGCAGGCTTAAGGCTTGCTGCTGGGGAAGCAGAAAGTGTGTCTCCTAGGGTACAGCAGGTGGAAAAAGGAAGGCCAGGGGACAGTGTGTGACCCCAGTGTGTGGGGAGGAGGGCATCTGGAGGCTTTTCAGTCTTGTTCAGGGTCGTGAGGGGAAGCAGGCTCTGAGGATATTCAAGGCTCTTCCATTCCCAGTCCTGAGAACTTACTCAAAGCAAAGATTCTAGATAAGCACCGATCATGGACCCAGGGTTTTAAAACATCTGACTAAAATGAACTAAAATGGGCTTCCTTTGTGGCTCAGCTGGTAAACAATCTGCCTGCAATGTGGGAGACCTGCATTTGATCCCTGGGTTGGGAAGATGCCCTGGAGAAGGGAAAGGCTACCAACTCCAGTATTCTGGCCTGGAGAATTCCATGGGGTGGCCACGAGTCGGACACGACTGAGCAACTTTTACTTCACTCAAAACGAACTGATGTCCATGATCAGCTTGGAATTCATGGTTGACTTGCTGTCTCCTAGGTTAAGTCAGTGTCCTCATCTTTGCTAACAGAGGACGCTGAGCAGCCCATGTCTGGTCAATGGACTTAGAACTGAACACAGATGAGGATGTGGAACTAAAGCCCTCATCCCCCTCTGTTGGGTGGAAGGAGTCTGCCTGCCTTTCATGGAAGACCGACGAGCCAAGTAAACACTGAAGTTTGGGCATGGATGACGGCCTTTCAGTGGCTTTAGCAAAGGGTTCGTACTTTGGGATTTTTTGTTTTAATGTACTCTAATGTTTTATCAGAAGCAGAAGATATTAAGAAGAGGTGGCAAGAATACACAGAACTGTACAAAAAAGATCTTCACGACCCAGATAATCACGATGGTGTGATCACTGACCTAGAGCCAGACATCCTGGAATGTGAAGTCAAGTGGGCCTTAGAAAGCATCACTACGAACAAAGCTAGTGGAGGTGATGGAATTCCAGTTGAGTATTTCAAATCCTGAAAGATGATGCTGTGAAAGTGCTGCACTCAATACGCCAGCAAATTTGGAAAACTCAGCAGTGGCCACAGGACTGGAGGAGGTCAGTTTTCATTCCAATCCCAAAGAAAGGCAATGCCAAAGAATGCTCAATCTACCACACAATTGTACTCATCTCACACGCTAGTAAAGTAATGCTCAAAATTCTCCAAGCCAGGCTTCAGCAATACGTGAACCATGAACTTCCAGATGTTCAAGCTGGTTTTAGAAAAAGCAGAGAGAGGAACCAGAAATCAAATTGCCAATATCCGCTGGATCATGGAAAAAGCAAGAGTTCCAGAAAAACATCTATTTCTGCTTTATTGACTATGCCAAAGCCTTTGACTGTTGTGGATCACAATAAACTGTGGAAAATTCTGAAAGAGATGGGAATAGCAGACCACCTGACCTACCTCTTGAGAAACCTATATGCAAGTCAAGAAGCAACAGTTAGAACTGGACATGGAACAGACTGGTTCCAAATAGGTAAAGGAGTACGTCAAGGCTGTATATTGTCAGCCTGCTCTTTTAACTTATATGCAGAGTACATCATGAGAAATGCTGGGCTGGAAGAAGCACAAGCTAGAATCAAGATTTCCGGGAGAAATATCAATAACCTTAGATATGCAGATGACACCACCCTTATGGCAGAAAGTGAAGAGGAACTAAAAAGCCTCTTGATGAAAGTGAAAGAGGAGAATGAAAAAGTTGGCTCAGAGCTCAACATTCAGAAAACTAAGATCATGGTATCCGGTCCCATCACTTCATGGGAAATAGATGGGGAAACAGTGGAAACAGTGTCAGACTTTATTGTTTTGGGCTCCAAAATCACTGCAGATGGTGACTGCAGCCATGAAATTAAAAGACACTTACTCTTTGGAAGGAAAGTTATGACCAACCTAGATAGCATATTGAAAAGCAGAGATATTACTTTGCCAACAAATGTCCGTCTAGTCAAGGCTATGGTTTTTCCAGTGGTCACGTATGGATGTGAGAGTTGGACTGTGAAGAAAGCTGAGTGCCGAAGAATTGATGGTTTTGAACTGTGGTGTTGGAGAAGACTCTTGAAAGTCCCTTGGACTGCAAGGAGATCCAACCAGTCCATCCTAAAGGAGACCAGTCCTGGGTGTTCATTGGAAGGACTGAAGCTGAAGCTGAAACTCCAATACTTTGGCCACCTCAAGAGAAGAGTTGACTCACTGGAAAAGACCCTGATGCTGGGAGGGATTGAGGGCAGGAAGAGAAGGGGACAACAGGATGAGATGGCTGGATGGCATCACCGACTTGATGGACATGTGTTTGGATAAACTCCGGGAGTTGGTGATGGACAGGGAGGCCTGGCATGTTGTGATTCACAGGGTCGCAAAGAGTCAGACACGACTGAGCGACTGAACTGAACTGAACTGAATGTTTTAATGGTGCTCTAAGAGCTGGAAAAGGAAAAAAAAAAAAAACTCTTCTAAGCTCTGGGGTTTTTCAGGCTAATTATACCTTCATCTGTTTGTCAGCATTATGGTTTTCATATTTTAGAACTGTATTTGTTCCCTCATTTTCAATGTGGATTTGGGACAGCTGATAAACTTTTTAAATTTATGTTACTGCCTAACAGAATGGTAAGCAATTGACAAATACTTACTCAGAGGCTAACTGGTATAAAGATACATGATTTTCCTGAATACATTTTTAAACCTGCCCCAATAAACAAACAAATTATGCAATTTGGCTTAAATGACTCCTCTGTGCCAATAAGCAGAGAGATGGCATCTTCCAACACTGGGAAAACCAAGTTCTATCACTCTTCCCTGCCTCGCCCAATACTTTTCAAGTTGACTTGTTTCAAAAAGAAGTTAAACATCTTACTCTAGCCTGTTCCTCCCTCTAAGCCCTGGGAAGACAAAATGTTTCAACATAAACTGGATAAGAGCCATCAAATAGTACTGTAGTGGCACCACCCAGCTGGCAATGTTATTTCAGTCTCTGGACACAACTTCTGGGTCTGTCCCCAAGGGCTGTCATTAGTAGGAAGGGACCAGCTATTCCGAACAAGAGGTGTGTGGGTGATTGGTGGGAAACCTAAAAGGACATGTGAGGAGGAAAGTTTATTTTTGTCTGAAAAATACGCATTTGTCTGATCGCCTGGAGGAAAAAGCATTGCTTTTAGTCCTGCAAAGTCATTGTTATGAAACTAACACAACTGGTGAGATGTGGCACATGCGGAAATTATACACCAGCCTTCTTGAGTTTTATAAGCAACTGTCCACTCTGAAGTGCTCAGACAATCAGAGAAACTGTCAGCTCTCCTCTCGAGGAAAGGAATGGAGTCTTGGACTAGAGGGCTTCCCTGGTGGCTCAGCGGCAATGAACCTGCCTGCACTGCAGGTGACTCTGGTTCAATCCCTGGGTGGGTCAGAAGATCCCCTAGAAGGGGAAATGGCACCCCACTCCAGTATTCTTGCCTGGAAAACCTCATGGACAGAGGAGCCTGGTGGGCCACAGTCCATGGGGTCGCAAAGAGTCGGACACGGCTGTGCATGCACATACGGCCAGCTAGAAGTGCTCAGGAGGAGGCCGTCCGGCCGGCATCAGGCCCTGCTGTTGGGTTGGCAGGACTTTGTGCTGCAAGAGCAGGCATTCACCAGAAGGTGGAGGCGCAAGGGTGGGCTCAGGGCAGGAGCCTGAGGACGGCAGTGCCCTCCGGCCTGTGCACTGTCCCCATCTGTGGTCCCAGCTCCCATGTCACCCCTCTGCCCACACCAAGTCCTGCATTTGAGCTGAGACGTGACCAAGCCCTTCCTCCATCTCGCTCACAAGGGGCTGTGTGTGCACGTGCATGCATGCTAAGTCGCTTCAGTCATGTTTCACCCTGCTACCCTATGGACAGTAGCCCACTGGGCTCCTCTGTCCATGGGCTTTCCCAGGTAAGAACACTGAAGTGGGTGCCATTTCTTCCTCCATGGGATCTTCTGATCCACCCAGGGACTGAACCCACCTCTCCCACAGCTCCTGCACTGCACGAGGATTCTTAACCGCAGAGCTACTGGGGAAGTCCAATGGGGGGTGGGTGGGGGTGGGTGGGCAGTGACAGTGAAAGAGAAGACAACTGTGAGGAAAAGCTTGAGAGGACCACGACATGCACAGACAGGATGCTCCCCTCAGTGGGAACACCGGGAACAAACTGACAAGAGACCAGCAAAGTGAGTCAGAGATCTGAGTCAGCGAGAAAACGATGACTCACTGCACCAGGCACAAGCGAGGCAACAGAAGTGAGAAAACTCTCCTCCTCCACCCTTCTCCCAGCCTCCCTCAGGCTTTCTATGGGACCAAGGATGTTATTCTTAGTGACCGCCATGTCTCCCCTTTATCTGATAACATCCAGACTTAAGAAATCGTTGCAAGAAACCTTAACTTTTTTCATGCTTTCAGGGGCTTAGAAAAGCCCCCAGAGGAGGGAGCATGGAGAACACATCTGGAAGAACAGCGAGGAGGAGACTGCGTGACACCCGGATATGCATGCAGGAGCAGAGGGCGCCACTCTCTGTGCACGAGGGCAGCCTGGGCAGGGATGGGGGCTTGCAAAGGGGCAGACATGAAGCACCATCACTTCCCTTAGCTTCTCAGGTAACCAACAGCCTGCATCTTATTTATTTATTTAAGTCATCTTTGGAGTTCTTCAGTTCTTCAGATGACTGAAGAGACTATATTATCAAGACATTTAGAAAATCAAATTAAGAGACTATATTATCAAGACATTTAGAAAATCATTTAATAAGCACAATAGGTTTTGGAGATAAACTTAAGAAACTACTTCTTACATATCATGGGGAGATAAAGACAAGCCACCCTGACTGTGGAAGATTGTTGTTTGCCTACTTAATACCCATTAACCCTCTTTTTCTCAGAAAGAGAACTTCCAAGGTTTAGCAGGACACAAAGCTGTCTGAAAAACGGTTACATCCGCAGCCTCCTTTTCAGCTGACCCTGCATCTGACAGAGTTCCATCCGATATAACACAAACCGAAATAATGAACTGTTTCTCAAAGAACAGATGGCACGTGCCTCTGTAAACTCTTCATCCCCTCTCTTTCCTGCAGGTGGGAGGCAAATGCAATGGCTGGAACTTAGGCAGTCTTCACAGACCATGCGTAGAAGGCATGTCTGAACATGGTGGGGCGATAAGATAAGCAACCCCTGGGCTCCTGATATTCTCATCTGGGCCCCTCAAACTGCTTGTCTTGGAACTCTTCTATGAGAGATGAAAACACGTCTTATTTCTAGCTTATTTAAGCTACTGTACTGGGGTGAACAGTATCCCCCAATTTATGTCTACCCAGAACCTCAGAATGTGACCTTATTTGGAAACAGGCTCTTTGCAGATGCAATTAGTCAAGATGAGAGCAAACCAGATTTGAGTGACCCTAAATCCAAGATGACTGGTGTCCTTGTAAGGAAAGAGATACCAAGACAGAGCGCCACAGGATGGAGGTCAGGAAACTACATGATTGGCCACAGCCGCCAGAAGAAAGGAAGAGGCCGTCTGAGAGAGCTCAGCCCTATTGACACCTTGACTTCAGACTTGTAGCTTCCAGAACTGTGGGAGAAAAAATGTCTGCTGTTTTCAGCCCCCCAGTTTGTTGTCATTTGCTGCGGCAGCCCCAGGAAACCAGTACAGCTCCTGTTGTATGTTTTATCTTTGTTACGCAAGGCCTAGCCCAACCCTCTGTATTAACCTTGCAGAACCACGGCTTTTTTCATCTCCATGGCAACATCACTGTTCACTCAGGGACGGGAAATTCTGTTGGCAAATGGCTGATGGTTTCCACTGACTTACAGGAGACGAAGGTTTTATTACCAGCTCTTCTTAACTCTGCCCGAAACTTCCTCCCTGCACCTCCCACTGGGACTCAGCAGTGCTCTGTGACCAGCTTTCTGCACCACTGATAAAAAAATGCACGACGGTTGGCTCTTCGTATCCACAGGTTGCACATCTGCGGATTCAACCAGCTACAGATGGAAATATCTGAAAAAACTTCCAGAAAGAGTTCCAGTAAGCAAAACTTCAATTTGCCCCATGCTGGCAACTACACAGCATTTACATTATTAGGTGTTATAAGTAATCTGGAGATGATTTAAAGTATATGGGAGCATGTGGGTAGGTTATATGCAAATTCTATGCTATTTTATATAACAGACTTGAGTATGCTCAGACTTTGGTATTCTGGGGGTAGGAGGGGGGTGTGTTTGCCCTGGAACCAATGCCCCTTGGATACCGAAAGATGGCCTTAGAGGAAAGGAGTGCAGAGTAGGACAGCTGCTCAGTTAGGAAGGTCACTTAGAGCTTCCTCTCCAACATTCAGGTTCTCTTCTACGCTTGTGCCCTCGTCCCTCTGTGCCCTCTCCTGTCCTCCTCTCCCTGAGCCATCCCAGACCCAAGTCACAAACTGCTAACTGGGAAGTACGTTCAGACCCATCTAGAGGAGCTGTGGTAACTAAGTCTTCTATGCCCAAACTTCAGATTCATAACTGTACTAACTCCAAAAATAAAATACAATGACCAGAATCTGAGCTGGGTAACTGACATGTTAGAGGCGCTTTCTGTGCAAACTGCGAGATCCTTAATCAACTATACTCCAATAAAAAACAAAAGGTTAAAAAGTTTCCTTTGGGTTTATTGATACACATTATCAATTCCCTTAAAACACCACAAACCTTAACTTACTGATACAACGGGGGAAAAAGTCAAGAATAATTGTCCAAAAGTCACACCAAAAACGTTCAGAGCTCAAAGAAGTTGTCACTCCTTCATTAAATACAGACTAGAGAGCCTACTCTGTGCCCACTGATGCCTGGCATGTTGGCAGTGTGGACACTTTTTGCACAGTCTGGGGCCTGTGGGGTGCAGACTGGCAGCCACATGGGCTCCATAACAAACTAGTAACAAGGTCCAGAAAGAGATCCAATTAAAGAAGGGGAGGGAATTATCAAAGCAAAATGATATGAAGAATTTCCAGGGTATTAACTCAAAGGACATGAATTCCAGACTGAGAGTCCATCTCTGACACCCAGCACATGTGTGAACACAGACACATCAGACACACAGTTATGACACTTGAGAACAGCGGCTCCAAAACCTTCCAGAGAAGGAAGACAGATCAAGAACGGCACTGCCTCTCTCAACAGCAATGCAGGAAGAGAAGAGTGTGGCAATGCCTTCAAAATTCTGAGGGAAAATGGACTTTAATTAGAAGTCTATATTTAGTCAATTACCAATAAAGTATGATGACAGAAAGATACTTTCAGAGGCAAAGTTTCAAAAAAATGTATCTCCCCAGTCTCTTTTCTCAGGAAACCACTAGAGAATAAGCTCCATCTGAAATAGAGATGATATCAAGAAAAAGATCCAATACAGGAGAGACAGAGACAGAATTTTAGTAATCCACTGACTTTGTAGCAAACAAAAGAGTCCAGCCTCCAAACACCCCTTCTAACTCTCTCTGCTCATTCCTTCAAGTTAGTCATAAAACATTAAAAACAAGTCAGAAATTAGTACTTCTATTTTTAAGACATTCTGTATATTGCTCTCAGTGGAGTCAACCGTATACAGTGACTAATTTTCATTGTTATACAACTTTTCCTGGACTTAACTGAGTCAACTTTTTCCTGGAAGGGAGTCAAGTTTGTAGTAAGTCCATTCCATTTCCCCCGGGGAGACACGGGTCTGAGAGCCCTGCTCCTCCTGCTCCTGGGGGCCTGAGCTCTCCAGGCTGTCTGCACATCACGGCTCCTGGGCCAAGCCTTCCTTCCCCTCATCCCGGGGACAGCCGTCCCTCTCCTGTCAGGTCCCCTGCTTCCCTGAGGCAATGTCATCCTTTCTGGATTTACTCCTTGGGTTATAGTGGGAATTAGGGAATTGGAGACTACTGGCCTTAGATACCTGCTCAGGGAGAGAAGGATGAAGAAGGCGGGCAATGTGTGTGTGGCTGGCGGGGGAAAGCTTCATGAGGGTGCATTTGGAAACACGGAGTCAGAAGCCAGAAGCAACCAGCTGAAACTGTTAAAAGTAGTGACCGCATGAGAGGTACAGAGTAGAGGATGGTGGTTTTCCATTATAAGCCTCTGGTGCATGAGTAGCAATCTGCTAGGGGCAAGATAATTGATGGAAGACTAGGGGAAAGGTCCAGTACTCCAGGTAGAGGGAAGAACGGAAGCAAAAACCCAGCCAGTGTCTCTACTGCTAGAACTGAAGGTGAAGGTGTGGCGGGGGAAGCGTAAGCATGGGGTAGGGTGAACTCCCCAGTTTAGTCGCTTACGGAGTGTAGACGTAGCTATGGAGAATGGTCACAGACTCTAATACACGGGGGTAACATGAATAGCTGGGGCACTGTTTTGGGAGATCAGGGAAGAGGATTAGAGCAGGGAGTCTAGCTGGAGACCAGGGTCTATTACAGGCAAGAGATGATGAGGGTCTGGGATCAAGGAGCTCCTCCAGGTTAACGTGAGAGATGAGAAACAGAATCCACAGGTCTCAGTGACAGACTGGGCTGGGTACAAGGGGAAGGCAGGGACCTAGGATGGTGCCTAGGCTTCTGACTTGGGCAATGCTTTCCCCAAAGTAGAGACCCTGGCCAGCCTGAAAGTGGAAAAGTGAGCAAAGTTCAGGACACGTGTTTGGGATGGAAAGGGGTCACATAACAGGTAGTTGGATACAGACCTCAAGTTTCACAATGAGGCCTGGTGGTAATAAAAATGTGTGTCAGCCACAGAAGAAACTCCAGACCAGGAGAGGAGCTAAGAACACCTAGGAAGAGGATGCAGGGTAAGAGAAAGGGAAACACTAACAGGAAGAGTGGTCACCGGCCTCAAGGAGTGGCTAACGGTGTCAGATGCCATAAAAGGTCAAGGAAGAGGACAGAGCAAATCCCGTGAGACATGGGACACGGTGATCTGCAGCAGAGTGGCCAAGAGGAAGCCTGGTGAAAACAGAGGTCTATTTTGTAATAGTCATAGCCCCCGTTCCCAGAGTGTGGGCTGAACTGAGGTGGTGATAAAAGGAAGGTGGCAGCAGCAGAGGGCAGGCGACTCTGTGAGAAGTCCGCTGTGAAAAGAAGGAAGAGGAGGGGCGCTGGGAGCAGCAGGGTGAGTTAAAATAAAGGGCTTCACATTTTCCCCCTAAAGAAGGGCGAGATTTGAAGATGCTTATTTGAGTCAGAAAAGCAGTCAGCACAAGGAGAGTGTGCAGCACAGGAGAAGCAAAACTGAACCGCCTGCCATGCAGTCCAGCTTCACACTGCCAGGCATTCCCCACACTAGTACACAAACTTACGTGCATGAAAAACCCACACACTAACGACGTTCATGCCATTATTTAGTTATTCGTAATCGCCCAGACCTGGAAGATGTCCTTCAATAGGAGAACAGATAAACAAACTGGTACATCCAGGGGACGGAATAAAAGATGAGCTATCCAGCAACAGAAAGACACGGAGGACTCTGAAATACACCATGCTACCTGAAGGAGGGCCAGTCTGGAAAGGCTGCACACCATATGATTTCATGACTTGATCTTCTGGAAAAGGCAAAAGTAAGGGGACAAGAAATAGGGCAGTAGCTGCCAGGGACCAGGAGGGGAGAAATCTGAATAAGCGCAGCACAGGGCATGTTTTTCAGGGCAGTGAAACGTTCTGTATGACAGTGTGATGGTGAACACAAAAGATCAAGCACTTGTCAAAATCCATAAAACTTTACAGCCCAGAGAGTAAGCCTTAATGTATATACATGTTTAGTAACTCATTTAACAGGCTGGGGGATCCTAGGATGAAAAGTAGAATGTGGCAAATAAATCTATATGTATTACAAATACATAAGACAGTACTGCTGAAGACGGGGCGGGGAAACAGTGTTAAGTAACTGTGGAAACACACGGAGTCTGTAGGCCAAGGGCACGGTAAACGGTGCACAGAGCACTGGACTCCAGTTGACAGGGCCGCTTCCCACAAGGGCATGGACTAACAATTCTCAAAGTGCTGCGTGTGTATACTGGAACTGCACCACTAAGTAGATGGCAGAAGTGGGAGCTTCTCCCCATGGCACTGGGGGTTACAGCTGAGCAAGTGGAGGAGGCTAGAGTGACCAGATCAGACATCAGTATGAACTTGTGTTCACCTTAATACACACACAGGTGGTCACATATCCATCCACAAATACTTCCTTGCTCTATTAGCTGAGAGGGCCAAGTCACAATGACATCCCAATAGCAATAAGCACGCCTGATGCCCAGATTATGGATCCTAACCCCACTCTTTAATAAAGGAACCATGGCTGATTCTAGGACTGGGGCAGGAAGTAGACAAGATGAGCCTGGAAGATCTTGCAATTCCAGAAAGTGAGGAAGTGCTAAAGAAACAAACACCATCCAGCAATGGGATGTCAAAGCCACAGGGGTACAGATGCCAACCACAAGAGCTTCCAATAGCCAGGGCTGAACCATGTGAGCAATACCACAAAGGACTACTGGATTATAACCCAAAGTGTAATCCATGTGCTCATACTGATATAAATGGCTGAATAGGTAACAGAAAATCTTCCATGCAGAGCTCAAAAAAGCTACTCCGCTCTAAGGAGGTGGAACACACTCCTACTCCTGAAGCGTGGGCTGGGCACAGCGACTTTCCTCCAGAGGAGCAAAGGAGAGAAAGGAGTCACTTCACAGTGGGGAAGCCTGACAAGCACAACCTCAGCCAGGTGATGAAAACAACATCCTCAGGGCAAGTCCTGTTCACAGTGTGCACCTCGATACAAAGTGACGGGAACACACTTCACTTCCCTTCCTCCCCCGAAACATCGCCCCAGCCTTAACCATGAGGACACTCAACAAATCCCATTTGAGGGGTGATCTATGAAACACCTGACCAGTACACCTGACCATCAAAAAACAAGCAGAGTCTGAGGAACAGTTGCAACCAAGAGGAGCCTAAGGAGATAAAACTGTTAAACATAATGAGGAATCCTGAACGGGATCCCAAAACAGAAAAAGGACTTCAGCTGAAAACTAGAGAAACGAGTCAAGTACGTAATACGCTAATACTATGTGTTCTACAAGTACATGCTAATGTGTCCGTATCAGCTCATTAGTCGTGACAAACAACCCACACTGAGGTAGGCTGCCGTTGACAGGGGAGCGAGGGGTGCAGAAGGGAACTCCACTACTGTCACAGTAAAGTGTGCATCTGAAATGAAAGCTGTACCCTAAAAACCATGGCGGGACGTGCCAGCAGAACTAGCCTTGGGTCAGCAGGCCGCAGCGAGACAGGCGGGGTCGCACTGTCCCTCCTCCGTCCCTCCCCTGCAGTTCTGCCTGGAAAGCAGCCCCCTGGCCTCTCCCCGGGGCAATGCCTCCTCTGCCTTCAGCCCCAGCACACGTCCCCCTCGTGTTTATGGCCATGCTGCACCTAACCACGCCTAACAGACCTGCTCAGTCATCTGTGACCTCGGTACTCTACACGCAGGCAGCGGACTCACTGCTCATTTACTGTCTACCTTGTGCGTGCCAGACGCTGGGACTGGAGATAAAGTGCCACTGACCCCAAAGAGCTCAGTCAAGGGACATCTCTCACATTAGCCTGTTTCACCTTTTACCTTGCTTTTGCTTCTCTCTCTAGAACAAACTATGAACTCTTTGAAAGTATTATTCCCTTGTTCATTTTTTTCATTCTCAGTGCTAAAAGCAATTAGCAATATATACATAGCAACTCACAAATGCTTGTTGAAACAAAATGAAGAACTGAATTCTCCTTTAGGTATGGATGACTAAGAAGGCAGACTATAAGTAAGTCTGCGAGGTTTTATACTCGATAGTTTTTTATTGTCTACAAAGTAATTTCCCCCAGCCTTTGAATGTATCACACATTTTGGGACACACACAGACTATGAGCAAGAAGTGAATCTGCCTGCAAGCAGCTGAGAGCCCAAGGGTCCAGGGGTTCCCTCCGTTTTCCCCGAGACCTGCACCCAGGACTGTGGCAGCCCCTCACTGCCTGTGACCAGGACTCCCCTCCCCATCACGCTTAGCATGTTGGCCTCAAGTTCACTGAATGGCTGCCCTGGTTTAACTGGAAATGTGAAAAGCATTTCTAAAACCACCTCAACTGCCACTTACAGCTCACTGGCCAAACACAGGGCCACCCCTAGTTCCACGTTAGAAGTTCAGTCTTTTGGCTTTTAAAACAGAAGCCTAAGAATGTGAGGAGGAGCTTGGGAACAGGTGCTGTGCTGGACAGTGTCTGCCACAGCCGACCTTTCTGGCTCTGCACAAAGCACACGTCCGTCCTCCCACACTGACTTAACAGCACTCACCCTGGGCTGAGGAAGATGACCCCAGTCTCTTGCAGTCGACTTCAATGCAGCTTCGGGGTGAGGCGTCTTCTTGGGGCAGACGTGGCCTCTGTGCTGCAGCTTCTGCTACAAAGCCAGCCCAGCTGCCCTGGACACAGACCCAACATGCCATGGCTGGAGAGGACCAGGAGAGACCTCACACCCCAGGCCTGCCTGAGCGACAAAGGGCTTCCCTGGACAAGCTCTCATCCAAGTGCTCTGTCTTACAGCAGCTGATCCTGGGCTGTCCAGTTCCTCCTGGACCTCAGTGGCCAGTGTCTTGGGGCAATTCAAACCATCGCTTGAAGTGGGAAAGAATGCCTTTAACCCCAATTTGTAAGACCACACTCTCCAGTCTCAATTGCTACGGCTGCCAGCTGCTGGGCTCTTGGTTGAGGCTGTTCTGGTACGTTTTCCCAAACCAACAGGACTCTAATCTTGCAACTCTCAACTGACTCGGACTGCAAGCCAGAGTCTGGGAAAGCTTCTCTTGGCAAGGCCATACTTTCTTCTTCACCCTGCTTTCAAATCAGCTCCCTTCAGTTTGACTGTCAAGCTCTCGCGCAGGGCTCTGCAGCTCCCCATGTATGGCTTGCTTCACCTTCCTGACAACCCTAAGAAGTGGGTATGATCAGTCACTTCTGTTTTGAGCAGAGCCACCTGGTCAACACACAGAGTGACCCCATGAGGCCTGGCACCACCACAACTGCCTCAACAGACGATCAGCACAGCCACACCCAGCAGATTCCCTGTCCTTCAGTCAACGCCGGTCCAGTCAGGACCTTAAAGTACAGTAACAGTTTGGCAAAATGTTTTGCTACTAAATAACTAAGTTCATCAATTTTTCACCAACTAACCTAGGACAGCAGGCCCTCCCCTCTCTGTCTTTTAAGATCTGTCACTTTCAGTTCCAGGTATCGACTTATTCTTGGTTACAAGTGAGCGCACTCACTCTGACTGGTTTAAGCAGAAAAAGCATTTACGAGAAAAACAAAACCTAGACAGCAAACGCAATCTCCAGACCAGCTCCATTCACGCCTGGAGGCTTTACATAAAGAAATCACAAATCACAGCTACAAACTGCTCCAAAGACTGCCCTGACACACAAGAGGCCCTGCCTCAAGACAGATCTCTGCCCCCAAGGCTAGACAACACTGGGCCTACCCGCACCAGCTGAGGACGGCTGACGGAAAGAGCCAAGGGCCATTCTCCTGCCTCGAGGGGCTCGCAGACAGGCTGGGAGAGTGCACTCGGAGTCTCTACCTCAGGGAGGCAGGTGAACGCAGGGGACCTTCAAAGGCAGGAAGGGCTTTCAGATCAGAGGCAGGCCCACAAAGACAAATGTCTGACATTGAGGCTTTCTACTTATACTGGAGCTTCATTCATTTTCAACTTACACTGGAAACTTTCCATTGACATTGACTTGAATTTTAATTAATATTGAAAATTCATTTCACATTTCTCAAGCACTACCTTGTATAAGATTTTTAAATTATTCTAATACAGGAAATTCACTGCAAGTAATGCACTAGCTGATTACTGCAATCATGGAGAGTTTAACAATTAGAGAGATCAGGGGGATATTCACTAAATTTTACCCACGCTAATAGAAATCTTAATGAAGCACTGGCATTTCTCTGGTTGATGGTGAGAATGTTGGGAAAAGCCACCTCAACAATGATGTTATTATAGAGCTCAATAGTAATGAGCTGTCAAAGGGAGTTGGAATGTATACTTCCAAGACCTCAGGGTTCACACAAATTAAACTAAGCCATCATAACGAGTGCCTAGCACGAGCACATCTCAGCCCTTGTAAGACCAACTCCATCATGGGTATCTGGAGCCAAGTGTGAGGCTGGCTGCTGACTCTCAGGTCCTACAAAATGTCTAATTGTGTAGCTCTTTCACCTTTTGTTCTTAAACTCAAATTTATTTCATAGAGTATGTGCACTTTCTTCTCAGAAGCAGTCTTAATTCACTTTAACTCAGTAAAATAATACCACAAAAGAGAAAATGTTATTCTTTTATTTTATGTTAAATAAAAACATGAGAAAATCCTTTTTTAAAAAGGGTCAAAATATTCCTTATGTCTCCAAACCAAGTCCATGGATGCAAAGAAACGCTGGCTACTTTCCTCCCCCGCAGGGTCACACACACTGTCACGTTGAAAGGACCTGAAGAGACACCATGGCGCATGGCCCCAGCCGCCGCTTCAGGTTAAGTCACATGCAATATTCGGGCAAGCAAGGAGCAAAATACAGGCAGGCAGATTCTGGAAACACTTTCTGCTCGGGCCAAATATTATTATTTGTTTTGTCTTGCAATCCTGCTAAACATTTAAGCCACATATACCACTGTACTTTGATGGTACAGGTTTTCACAATTCCAGAATTGTAGTAATTGGCAGTACAGTTTAAGTAGCTGATGTGGTGGAATTTTATCCATTTAAAAATTACATATGAGAACAGGACTGCAAATTTTGCCAGTAGAAACATGACCCCAGGGAATCACCACTTCCACAACATTATCGGGCACACATTTACAATGCACCCATGAAGTTCTGAGTGAACCTGTCACTGCTGAGCTACGCTAAAGACGAGGCTTCAATCTCTGAAAACAAATGCTATATTCATGATTTCTATACCCAAATACTCCTAAATCCATCACAATCTCTAGAGTCTGACTTAGCTTAACTGAGAATGATTCATCCAAACAGGTCATGGTAGGCTCAAGATTCTTCAACCTTAGTTTAGGTTGTAAAGAGCTTTTTCTATGACTGGAGTCAATAAAAATTTCTCTGTTAGAGAAAGCAGAGGTTTTCACCTTAGGCAGACTGCCAAGATGATACTTTATTACAGAATTTATGAAGCTACAGTTTAGTAACTTGCAGGTTTTATTAAAAGAAATCAAAAAAAGAAAGAAAAGGGGAACACTACCCCACCAAAACTTTCTAGATTTTTTTTTAAGTGCAAGAAATGCTGTATCACTGAAGCACTTGAGAATTATCATGAAATCCTAGCAAAAAATGTAATCACCTCAGAAGTGGTAATAAAAAAGAGAAACAACCAGAGAGGCACACAGATTGCTTTTTGTTTGTTTTTTTAAAAGGATTTTTATACTATATTAAAAAACCACAAAATAAAAAAGGGATCAGTCAACATATATCTTAGAAGTCTTACAGAGTCTCTGCACCCATAGCCATGAAGGCCCCCTGACGCCTTGTTCTCCTCTGCTCAGTCTGCAGCTCGCTGAAGGATCGCTGGAGATGACTCAGGCTCTAGTTTTTAAAATCAAACTTGTTCTGCCAAATCCAGGACCCTGAATTTATCCAAATTGTAGAAACATGCTTTGACCACCCGTCCACCAAAATACCTCCCATTCAGATCAACAACAGCTAAAAGGCAAACAAAAAGACAGTTAGTTAAGGCAGGAATTCCATGAGACATTACAACAATATGTCTTCAAAATATTAAGATCACAAGTTCAACTTTTTAATTCTTTATCGTTAGCTGTACAACTTACCTTTAATTGCTGACTCAACCCTCTCGAATTCTAAAAATATTCGTACTGCTTCATCATCAGGGGCACCAGGAATCTGGAAAAGAAATGGAGTACAGTAAGTAAAGATATCATCAGAGATGTCACTGACTGAGTTTTCCTCCACAAATGATTTTTGTCAGAGTATTCCAACTACAGATAAGCAGTGCTCAAATGCCAAGGATCTAAGTGTAATTTGTGTTTGTGTGTGCATGTGTACGCTCAGTCGTGTCCAACTCTTTGAGACCTCGTGGACTGTAGCCCACCAGGTTCCTCTGTCCATGGGATTTGCCAGGCAATAATACTGGGATGGGTTGCCATTTCCTTTTCCAGTTAAGTGTAATTTACTCGTCATCAAAATTCACTGAACGTCTGTTTTGGACAGGCCGTGTGCTAAGTGTGAGCAAAAGGCAGCTAAGCAAGACCCCTGCAGGTCCTATGCCATCAGACACATAAACAGATAATTATGCAGTCAACAGACACAACCCAACATGGAGGAGAAGCTGAGGTGAGCAGGAACTAAAATAAAACATCTGTACGTGAACTGTCTCTCATACCAGGCTGAGTTCCTCTGTTAAGCTTTCTAGGCCCCGTTGCACTGTGTAAGCACGACTCCCGCTAATCCCCACCACACCCACCACCGTGCAGCCCTCCCCAGTCTCCAGAAGCCGTGACCCTATGGGAACGCCTGTTCCCTCCGACCCAAATCCTACCCACACAGTCCAAAGCTCCACTCACATCTGATACTGTTCACAAAGCCTCCTCGAACTATTCCACATTGATCTAATCCTCCTCTCAAACTCCTATACTTGTAAGTCAGTGCTGATAAGTCTAGCAACTGAACATTCTCTAACTTTGTTTGTTGTTTCTTCAACTGAACGTGTCACCGAGAGCACAGGAGGCACCTGCCTGACCCCAGGGGAGTCAGCACTGGTATGTGGGAGGCACTAAATTAAGCACCTGCCAAAAGAAGGAAGCCAAGGCACATGTGACCCCCCGTCACTAAACTACTGAACCCACTGTCATCAAGTCTAAACGTCAGTCACAAAATGAAATGTTTCTTCACCAAATAAATTTGAAGTTCTTCTTATGCTAGTATCTGAAATTGCAATAACTGAGTAAAAGTAGTGTAACTAACCAACACATGTCACCTTCTAAAGTAAGACAGTATGTTACTTACAATGCATCCTCTATTTACAGAAAATGCTTTGTAACCTATCAATCATAATTTGGGTTATAAACAAAGAAATCTCTCTTACTTCAAATATCACACATTTTCCAACTTTGCCATATTTTTCACACTCTTCCTTGGTTTCTACTTCCAAGTCTTCATCCACCTCTCCTGCACCAACCATGTTCTATAAACAAATATATAAATTCCAGTATTGAGTATAATTGACAACTATGTAAAAGAGACGTGTAAGTAACTTTTTTCCAAGATGGCAAATGTTTCCAAACCTAAATGACCCAAAAGAAAATTTTCATTCCTGAAATATTCTGAAGTAGGTTAGTTTTTTTAAAAAAATTAAAAAATATACATTAGGCTTCAATAAGTTACCAGAGCACCTGGGCAAACACCAGAATACATAAACCAAGCTGAATTTCTGATAATTTTCTGATAACATTTTAAAGTAATTTTTCACTGTAGTCTTAAATACTAATGTTTAGCAAAGAAACACTAGAGAAAAGGAATCTAAAAACCAGTCTTCCAGGGAGTCTGCCCACAAGCACCACTTTCAGTTCGCTTCAGGTATCCCATCATCAGTGGGGCTGACTGCATGCAGGGGCAGGGCCAGGGGAGGGACACGCGACCCACAAGGCATACAGGGCTCCTCCCTCAGCTCCTTACCCTGAGTAGGACCACTTTGGTAGGACACTTAAGTATTTCAGTTAATGGATTTGAATCTGACTTCTTGGCTGCGTCTGTAAGAAAAATGTCATCAGACAGAAGTGTTAGGGCACCAAGTCTAAGTTACAACGAGCAATTTACTTTCAACAGCAATCCCCATTCTCTATATCCTAGAGCCAGCATCTACAGTCTCTGAGCAAAGATGCAGCCTTTCCTATCTGAAAGCATCATTTTGCTTTGGTATAATTTTTACCACAACTTCTAGAACTTTTTAACATCCTCAGGTGCATTTTTGCTTAGTTCACTTCCTAAAGGGCCGACAGGGCACGGTGATCACCACCCTCAGAAGTGAGTCTTGGCTCAGGCAGTGGTCAGTGGTCCTGAGCCCAGTGTAAACGAGCAGTCCATCAGCCAGCCGTGAGCTGACCAGTGTCAGATACCCTCCCAGAGTGGGCTGACTGCTGGTTTCTGGTTCCAGTCTGTGAAGCTTACTGCTGCTTCCTCAAGCTCTATGTCAACATGCCTGCCAGGAAAAGTTCTCTTCCTTCTTCAGGAAAAGGCATTCAGCTAAGACTGATTCAAAACTACTGAGTTCTGCTGCTTAAAGTGCTAAATCATGTTTGACTCATTCCAGTACGCCCTCACTACAGAACAGACTGTAACAATCAAATGAAAATAAAACACCAAGTAGGCATCACCTACCAGAAGACTGCAAAATAACTCTACTTTTACAGAACAGCCAGTAAGAAAATTAGGATGAAAGCAGCCAGAAAAAAGCAAAAAGCAGAGAACCCTTACAGGATAGAGATACAGCAGAAAGAATCACTGATATACTCTGTATGGCTCTGTGTTGCTATAAAAACACAGTTAACGGTTGTATCAGTATAACAAGGCTCTTTCCGGAGGAGAAGCAGGCATGCCAGGATTTCTGGAGTCCTGTTCATTTCTGCCAAAGCCTCTCATCTTCTTTTCCTCCTACAGGCGTTCTCTGTCCTGAACTATTTGTAAAGATGGGCCTCAGAACTTTGTTTCCACCACCCAGAGCTGGAAGGCATCACGATGAGGAATTCTCTCATTCAGGATGGCCTGCCCCCGCCCATACCCCCAGGAGCCCTGCCCGAGGGGAAGCCCACCTTTCTCGGTGGCGTCGCCCACAATGATCTTGCCGCCCCGCTTGCTGGTCTTCTCCACCGACAGCGCTGTGCTCAGGCCCTGCTCATGCTTCCCGAGACCCTGGCCTTCCCGGAAGCCGTACTTCTGCATGATTTTATGTGCTACCGTGCCCCTGCGAGGAGGAAAAGGAGAAAGGTCCCTGCACTTGAGTCACAGCACAGATTGGATTTTACATCACAGTAATCTCCTTCCAGGAAGAGAGAATGTAGATTCCACAATGGCGTTGATGATGCCATATACCTACTAATGGGCTATGAGATCGAAGTTGTGGGATGTTCAGGAGAAAGATTAAAAAGTGGATGCTGCAATCCTGGGTGCACTGAGATAACCTCTGAGGTAAAGGAAACACTAGTTCCTCTGGTAAGAGTTCCCCAGGGCCTGTTAGAAAATACCAGACTTCCTGTGTGCCCCTGTACCTGCTCTGCTACAAGGCTCATAACCAGTTTAAGTAATCCTCTCAAAAACTAAGTATGGTTTCATGTAATGAAGATGACTGCATTTTTCTAAACAGTACAGAAGAGTTTCCAATGACTGACTTCATAAATGAAGGATGCTTAAGGACTATCTGTTTAATAGATGGAAATAAAGAAACTGGGGCCCACAGTGGCTGCCTAGCTTAAGGCTGACTGACAGCAAAGGAAGACATCCCATGTTGGTATTAACGGTAGGACTGAAATTGAAACACACAACTCTTGAATTCTTAGTCCACTGCTCTTCCTCTAATTAGTGATAGCTTTCAAACTGCACAGGGAGAAGCCTCAAGGGTACTGAACACTGCTTCTTAGGGCCTGAACCCCAAAACCCTGCTTCAAACAGAACTGTTCAGTTCAGTTCAGTCGCTCAGTCGTGTCCGATTCTTTGTGACCCCATGAATCACAGCACACCAGGCCTCCCTGTCCATCACCAACTCCCGGACTTCACTCAGACTCATGTCCATCGAGTCGGTGATGCCATCCAGCCATCTTATCCTCTGTCGTCCCCTTCTCCTCCTGCCCCCAATCCCTCCCAGCATCAGACTCTTTTCTAATGAGTCAACTCTTCGCATGAGGTGGCCAAAGTATTGGAGTTTCTGCTTCAGCATCAGTCCTTCCAATGAACACCCAGGGCTGATCTCCTTTAGAATGGACTGGTTGGATCTCCTTGCAGTCCAAGGGACTCTCAAGAGTCTTCTCCAACACCACAGTTCAAAAGCATCAATTCTTCAGCGCTCAGCCTTCTTCACAGTCCAACTCTCACATCCATACATGACCACAGGAAAAACCATAGCCTTGACTAGACGGACCTTACCTCCAGTATCTCACATACGTAATTTCCTTAAATATTTCATTTGAACAAGTTGTTCCAGGGCTAAAAAGACTGAAGACTGATAACTGTACTATATTGTACCTTCTTTTGGCATAAAGATTTAATACCTTTTTCTTGCCAGCAATAAGGCAATTTTTTTCACTAGCAGGAAAAAACAAAATCAGCCCCCAGTGATGTCATGCCTGTGTCCCTTCAGTACACTCCAGGGCAGCCCCACAAGCTTCTCTCCAATGGGGAACATCCTCTGTGTGCACCGCCCAGGGCAGTAGCTATGAGCTTTGTGTGGCTACTGAGCACTCAAGACTAGCGTGAGGAAAGAAATACATGCTGAATTCTATTCACATTCAATTAGAGCCCTGAGTGGCCAGGAGGCCCCAGAGAACAGCACAGGTCGAGAAGAGAGGTATCAAGGTGAGAACTCCAAATCCTCTCACAGCGTGCAAACCCTGGCCTGCTCCTCAGCTCTGGCCAGCCTGGCCCCAAAAGAGCGAAGGCAGAATCAAAGCGCTCACATAGGCGAAGGCAGACCAGAGAGGCCTCTGCAGGCACAGCCTCTCCACCAGAGGCGCTGTCCTTCTAGAGGACAGAGAGCAAAGGCCTCGGCGCAATGCTGCTCCACTGCCACTCCCGGAGCACTAGAGGACTAAACAATACACAACACTCTCTTAACCACAACACATGTCAAATCCAGCGAGTCCTAAAAAAAACCCACAAGCCCCACCTGAAGTCAACCTTAAAACTGGTTTTCAAACACTGGCAAACAAATTTCTAATTATAGGTAGAAGGACTAAAAGTTTTTAGACCAAAGGTATAGACTTATAACCTTAAAGCAAACGTCATTTTATCAAGAAAAAAAAGGATGTCATTCATCTTTTGGACATAGTGTAAGTCAAGTCTAATTAGTATGAGCTATTTACAAATGTTCTGAAAACAAATATAAGTAACAATCAGAAACTGTTCCTACCTAGAGAATATAATGTTCAGCATCCCAATCACTCAACACTTCCGATAAAAAGCTTTACGTTTTGTACAAAACGGTAACAGGGTCATGCTGCAATACCCTCCCAGTGACTCAAGTCCTGATCCTGCGTGAATGAGCGCACCAAGCACTCCTTGTAAACCCGCTAAAGCCCTCATCTCCAAACGCGCTGCATCCACTGGAAAGTCTGACCACACCACCCCCGGCCCCCTAGAGTCCCACCCTCCCTGCACCCGCCGAGGCGCAAGTGCCCGACCATTACCCCATGTTGGCGAGGAAGGAGTTGCCAGGGCCGGTTGGGGATCGGGGTCTGTCTTGTTCCTCGTACACTGGGGGAGGAATAGCAGCTTTGGAAGACTGTGAGCGAGGTCGTGAATCCTCTTCATAAGGGAAGTCTCGGGGTACTGTTGGATGACAGGAAACAGGATTTTATTTTTTGTGCCTCCTTACGCCAGCATACAACAAAGGTCTCTGAGGTCAGGGACCACATGCCAGTTCAGTGAAGTGCAACCCCAGCTGTGCAACAGAATTAGCAAGGAAGCTCAGAGAGCTCCAGATGCTTGGGCTCCACTCCCAGAGACTGGTTTCAGTTGGGGTTTATGGTTTGTCAGGTATTTTCATTATTATTTAACTTTTTTTGTCTGTATTATCTTCTTTATAAAAAGGTAACATTCATAGGTATTTAAAAACTCTGGGGATGGTTACATTTTCTCGGGATAGTTTAGGTATGCTCCAACACAGAGAGTAGGAAAATGAACTAGAAGGTTCATCAAAGTCCAGTTCCAACCCCCAATTTGAGAACAGATCCCTGGAGACTTCTGGGACTCTGAGTTAAGGCACACACCCTGTGACTGAGGGACCTCACTCGGGAATGTGCTGCCACCTTGTGGAGTGTCACAAGTGTAACAGCTCCTAGATCACAGAGCTGTGGAGAGCCCCTTGGACTGCAAGGAGATCCAACCAGTCCATCCTAAAGGAGGTCAGTCCTGAGTGTTCACTGGAAGGACCGATGTTGAAGCTCAAACTCCAATACTATGGCCACCTGATGCGAAGAGCTGACTCACTGGAAAAGACCCTGACGCTGGGAAAGAATGAAGGTGGGAGGAGAAGGGGACGACAGAGGATGAGATGGTTGGATGGCATCGCTGACTCAATGGACATACTTTGAGTAAACTCCGGGAGTTGGTGAGGGACAGGGAGGCCTGGTGTGCTGCAGTCCATGGGGTCACAGAGTCGGACACGACTGAGCGACTGAACTGAACTGAGATCACTGAGCACAGAACTTGCCAACTGAGCTACTATTTGTTTTAACCTAAATCCAAATATGAAATGTTAGAGAAAACAAAATGAATTATTTTTAACAGCAAACAAAAAAGCATCTTGCTGCAGAAAAACCCTAGAAACTGGCATAAAAACTCCTGAAGCATAAGGGGTGGAAGGTGCTCTTGGCCGAGGGCTAGAGTGAGGAGGGTTTGGGGGTCTTTTCCCTGCACCCAGGTGCCTGGCTGATTCCAGCTAAGGCTTCCCAAGACTGGGTTAAAGACATGTATCTGAACAGAAGAGGGAAGAAACAGGTACTTACATTCTTTGTCCTTCTCCACAAGAGACGTGGGAGGTGCAATGGCAGCTCCGCCCATACCTGCAAAACACACATTCCGCTGAGCAAGGGCTGAGTGAGGAGGAAGGAGTCAGCCCGGGGCCACTGAATCGCACCCCCAGCCCAAAGGGAGAGGCAGGAAGGCACACTACTCCACCCTCTCGCTAACACCTGAAGAGTTCAGTGTTTGAAACCAGGGTTAAAAGTACACAAGTAGGTATCACTGCTTGGGTGTGTGGGTACTTCTGGTCACAGTCTGCTTTGTGCTGTCATCATTCTTGTTCACATTTCCTAGACAGAGAACAGTGGACACAAACAAACCAAAGCAGACTCCACTTGCTATCAGACAACCAGAGGGAAAACATGAACAGAGAACATAGGGATTTTTCATCAGAGAAAACCCCTAACATATGTATTATAACTTAATCACCAATGCTGCTGCTGCTAAGTCACTTCAGTCGTGTCCGACTCTGTGCGACCCCATAGACGGCAGCCCACCAGGCTCCCCCGTCCCTGGGATTCTCCAGGCAAGAACACTGGAGTGGGTTGCCATTTCCTTCTCCAATGCATGAAAGTGAAAAGGGAAAGTGAAGTTGCTCAGTCGTGTCCGACTCTAGCGACCCCATGGACTGCAGCCTACCAGGCTCCTCCATCCATGGGAAATCACCAGTGAGACACTCCAAAAAATGATAAAATGTAAATTAAAGAAACCAATTACAAAACCATGCTGCACCAGCATGAAATGTTTCAAAGAAATTTCCCACAATCAGTGTACAGGCAGGCGGCAACCACACGTTATGAAGCCGTTCTCTCAGAATGGACAGGGCCTAGCTATCTAGCGGTCACCAAGCACCTGGCTCTCACACAACGACGATGCTGCCTGTGAGGCTTCAGAGATGGAGATGGTCTGACAGAGCACGAGCTCAGACCGAATCCCTACCCCGCTTGTGACACTGCCAGAAGCCAGCATTCAGGGAAGCCCAGCCATGCATGGGGGTGGCAAGGACTCTGGACACGAGTGCAGACTCTCCACTCAGTGCTGTTCTTAATCAAAGTGCAGATGGACAGACAACAGGTGGGCACGACTGTGCTACAGACAGAGACGAGCACAGGCATGTAGTTTAAGGTGTGCTCAAAGGTCCAAAAAGTAAATGTTAGAAAGACCATCTGTGAAAACACGACGAAAAGTTAAACCCCATACAAATGTGGGTTTTTGCTGAGATGCCAGACAGCAAACTACCCAAATCAATGTCAGCTGAACTAGTTATCAAACTGAATATAGAAGGAAAGGGTAGAATTGCACATCTAAAACATGACATTTATGTTCAGGCATTACTTCTTTTCCTCCTCTCTCGCTCATAATCTTCATCTTCATCAGAATCTGGATCAGGTCGCCTGGAAAACCCACTAGCTTCATGTCTGTCTTTACGCCGCCTGTGATAACAGATGGAACAATTCAGAGATGTGAACCCAAGGAAGTCACCTTGACTTTAGGGGGCGTGAGGGGTAGAGGATATGCAAACAACTGATTAAACACCAAAGCAGCAAACATATGACAAGTGAGAAAAATCCAGAAGATAAACTGAAAAACTTAACAGGTATACGCATATAAATAGCAAGAAAAGTTTCCTTGATATTTACCTCTTTCAACACTAAAGCGAATCAACACAGGTAAGTTAATGAAATAATTTCGATTGTCTAGAACATGCTTTCACTTCATGAAATGAGTCAATAAATAACGAGAAATAGTATATTAATGTTTTATATAATCATTTAAAAATTAATACTCGGCATTTTTAAAAGAAGAAATGCAAATAAATCTTTGTTACCCATACTTTCGAAAAACATAAAAGATGTTATGAGTTCTTAAAAACTCTATCTGGCTCAAAAATAGTAAAAGGTGAAAAAACATTTTAAGTATTTTAAGCAGTATGACTCTAGTAGAGTCAGAACACAGGGAAAACAAAAAGCAAAACCTATTATTCAACATCAGTTTGTAAGCTATTTTTCTAAAAACTCACTCAAAATGTATGTTCTAAGTTTTCTGCATCTATATGCGAACTTGCTCTGGACTTTGTTTCCATGATGGGATGTAACAACCACACACTCTTAACAATAATCTGACTCCTGAGAACTGTTCAGACCAACCACAAAACCCACTCAGTCCACAGACAGCACTGAAGTTCTCATAACATCTGAATGAACATTTCAAACATAACCCCATCCCACACTTGCATGAGGCCTTACTTTTCTCTCTCTTCTATTTCCTTCTGTCTTTCCAGCTCCCGCTGCCTCTGTCGCTCCTCTCTTTGGCGCTTCACTACTTTCTCATAATCGTTAGGAAACATGGGATCATATTCATCAGCCAAGGGGATCAAAACTTCTCCTGCAGAAAACCCGCTGGGAACAGGGTCCTGAGGAAGGGAAAATGCCAAAGTAAGTATCACCCTCTGTCTTGGAGTTTTATTCACAAAATTAAGGTCAAGGACCATGCAGGACCCCGAGGATCACCTGTCCGCCTCTGTTCTACAGATGAGGGAGCAGATGCCCGAGGAGGCTCGGAGACTTGGCCTGTTCAGGCGCCCAGCCCAGGAGCAGCAGAGCATGGCAAAGTTCACCTCTCAGTTCAGGATCAATTCCATAAACACCCTACAGCATTTTCTTAAAAAAAGCTGCCATTACCCAAAATTTTAAGCAATAAATTTGATTTTTTAGAGTAAATATAGAATACTTCTATTTTTATATACATAAAAACTTAAAATACAAAACAACTTATGAATAACATATTCTTGCAGTCATTTAATATAATAATCCCAGATTTTGATTACATGGAGACATGACATATTAAGACTCTCAAAAAAAAGAGGAAAGAAAAGTAGAAAGCCTCGTCCTGGGCTCTGAATGCTCTGGAGTCCACAGCCTCCCAAGGCCGCTGCATCTCAGGCCCTGAGTCTGAACAGGGCACGTAACTCCCTTCACAGCACAGTTCATTTTTTTAAAGTCCACTAAGTCAGGTTTTTGTGTTTCTCTTTTGTTCATTTACAAACTGCTCTTTGAGAGAAAAAGAACAAAAGGCAAACAGTGCACTAGAAACACAAGATGAAAAGGGGGCTTCGCCCTAGGCTGGGGGTCTTGAGATCCGTGGTTCTCATAAGCCCTGACCCACTGCATGGACTCACGCTCCTACATCTTCGTACTTTCTTCTGTTTGTTTCTCTAGCATGACACCCTCTTACTGTCTGTAAAAATAAGATGCCTTTCCTGGTCCCCACAGATACCCAAATGAGTGCAGGTCAAGGTCCCTAAGCTCCCACTCTGCAACTGTCAGAAGCGTGCCCAGCACTGCCAAAGGCAGGACGGCTGTTTGTAAAATGTATTTTACATATGAACACAAAACAGGCATGATACAGAGAGCTTATGCTCAGTATCAATGGATCTAAATCTAACAATTCCTGGATTATACTGGGCACTGAATTACAATGTGGATGACATTTTCTCATCATATTAATAAAACAAACACTTCATGGTCTCCTTACAATTAAAAATCAAAAATCCCTTTGATTTGTTGAATAAACAAAATTAGAAAAATAACTGTAATCACCTCCCAGACCCTATCACTGGAAATCTGACACAAATCTATTTACCACAAGGCTCCCAAAGGGAAAGTATTCATTTGTATGCACATAAAAGACATTTCTAAAACACAAAAGCACCTGAACAACATTTCCATTCAGTTATTATTAAAACAGGAGAAGCTAACAATCAGCAACTCAATTTATTTAACACTGCCATCACAAAGTTCCAACTCAGAACAAACTGTCAGCACGAAGGATAATTCTCTGTCGTTAAATCTGACAGCAAACAACTTTTACTGTGTGAACCCTGCTAAGTTCAACAATGAGCCATCCTGCTCTAAATGCCATGAAGAATACAGGGGCTTGCTTCATTTTAACAGACTGACAGTTAATACCCAACACTGCAGAGGGTGGGAAAAACTCAAACGCTCACACGCTGCAGGTGATACAACTCTGCCAGAGACAACTTGGCAACAAATAAACTGTCCAGGAAAGGGAATCATCTCCTGAAGTCACCTCAGGAAGTCTATCCTAAGAAAAATTTAAATGCACAGAAAGCTCTCTGAAAAGGTGTCCCTAAAAGGTTTACTGGCCCTACAGTTAGGAAGTGAGTGTGTAAATCACCACACACTTACCTGATGGGAACACTTTACAACTAAAAATTGGCTATGTAGTAAGAAGAAAATGCTTACTGATTAAATCTGGGGGTGATATATAGGTTCTGGAGTCAATATACAGGAACAGATGATTAACCAGTTCTTGATTAGATGCAGCAAGAAAAAATTAGGTGACAAATTTGTGGGAAAAAATGTTAAATGACTAAGAATCATCAGAAAAGTTCCCTTGTGGGGAACCAAGTGGTTTTCCCTCTTGAAAGACTACCAGACTGCAGGAGAAGGATCAGCTCCTCTGGCCGTGAAACCCCATGGAGAGCTTCAGCGCCTGCCACACAGGGGAGCGCAGTGAAGCCACTGGGATGAGCGCCTGGCCCTGTACTCTTTGACACAGGTGGACAGCACAGTATATTAAGTGAGAAACGCAATGAGGGGACAGAAGATGCGGGAGGCAAAGAATACCAAGTTCTTAAATTCTTAAGTCATTTCTTTTTCTTTTCGCCAACCTCCAATTTCTGATTAATTAACTACTGAGCTTTAAACAGATTAAGTGTTTTAAAGTTGATAAAACCAGAGCAAAAATTAAACTGAATGTGATACTGACTAGATTGCAAGGCCTACAGAGGAAGTGTGCTCAGAGTGACGTGTGGCAAGTGCAGCCTGGAAAGCAGGAGAGCCCACCCACGGGTGTGTGTGTGTTGGTGGCGGAGGTGTACCTTGAGGCCTGCAGCCACGTGCGGTGGAGTGTCCACGATCTGCCGCTCATCCGAAGAGCCGCCTCGCTTTAGGTCGATTACTGGAGCAAGGACTGTACTTTGTTTTGTCCTCTGGCTCTAAAATCATCAAAAACCAAGAAAAGTGTACTTAGGCTTCAAATCAAAATTCAGATTACTTGTAACAAAGCTTTTTTTTGGTCTCTGCAACAAACCTGTCAGATATGAGAGAAACAATCTTAAAACAATAGCCTTTTAATTCAATTATTACGATAACCATATACTAGTTCCTTTTCCTTACAACACAAATCTCCATTTTCAGAAAAGGTTTACAGAAAGATTGGCCACTGTTAAATTTTCAGATGAAATAATACACTGAAAAAACTCTATGCTTGGACATACTGAAGTTTGAAAACCAGCATCACTGCTGGAAATCCAAAGTACTCTTTTCCTCATCCTGATTCTCTGAAACAGTTCTATTTCCAGGAGACGTGAAATGACCTTCAGCTCCTATTCCTCCCCTCCCTATCCCAGCCTCTCCTCCGGCCACGCAGGAGCCCTACATATTCAACAAAGAGGTAGGGCAGTGGCTCTCACTCCTCAGCAGGCACCTGCCGGGCCTCTTTCCTCACAGGTGGGCTTAGCTTCTCTCACCTTGGCCTGAGTGAGAGCTGCCTTCTTCACCTGGAGCTGAGACTGCAGGAGTTTGAAGTTTTTGGACCAGCCTTCTGTTTTTGAGTCACTGGTCTCCACTCCCAGGTCATCGTACAAGGACATCTTCTCAGTTCAGTGCTGAAAGGGAAGTGGATAGGGGTTAAAGAATGTAAGAATGTAGTGAAGATTTCTAATTAAAATATGCAGTGGCATGGAATTTCAGAGGTAGGAGGTATCTGATGAGATCACCTCGTCCAGGAACATTCAGTGACAGAAGCCAAGACACCTGATATCACCAATCAGTGCCCTTTCTAATACCCATGTGCTATTTTCAAAATAAACCTCTAGCATGAATTTTCCTGTATATAAGATCATGTGATCAAGTAATTCAGGAGTGAAATCATTCTGTTCTACAGAATGAGGGAAGGAAGTTCTACAGTCAGGGCATTCTTAACTATACATATTCATTAAAAAAATAATTCTACTTTGTGTCAGTAACAAAAAGTAGAAGCCTTACAAAAACACCTATTACCAGGTGAGTTAGCACAATTAACCACCTTTTCAGGGGGAGTGGGGGTGGAGGTTGATGGCGGGGAAGCTACCCTTTTATAAAATTTTATTATATGCCTACAAATAAGGGGAAAACCCCAGAAATGATCTTACAGATGTGACAGGAGAGTAGAAGGTTAGATTGTATAATACCCAGGCTTCCTCGTATCCCACCTGGTGATCTTTAATGACTCTGAGCACAAAGACAGAATCCACAATCTATATGTGAATGACTGACACATGCTGTCTCCGCAGACAGAGGATGAAGACAACAAAAATGACAACAGGTAACACTTGTTCAGTCCTCTCAGTTGTGTCCAGCTCTTCGGGACCCCATGGACTGCAGCACCCCAGGCTCCCCTGTCCTCCACCATCTCCCGGAATTTGCTCAAACTCATGTTCACTGAGTTAGCGATGGCATCCAACCATCCTCCGTCGTCCCCTTCTCCTCCTGCCCTCCATCTTTCCCAGCATCAGGATCTTTTCCAATGAGTGGGCTCTTTACATCAGGTGGCCAAAGGATTGCAGCTTCAGCTTCAGTCCTTCCAGCGAATACTCAGGGATGATTTCCTTTAGGATTGACTGGTTTGACCTCCTTGCAGTCCAAGGGACTCTCAAGAGTTTCTCTAACACCACAGGTCAAAAGCATCTATTCTTTGGCACCCAGCCTTCTTCATGGTCCACCTCTCACATCCATACATGACCACTGGAAAAACCATAGTCTTGACTAGATAAATGGACTTCTGCTGCAAAGTAATGTCTCTGCTTTTTAATACACTGTCTAGGTTTGTCATAGTTTTTCTTCCAAGGAACAAGTCTTTTAATTTCATGGCTGCAGTCACCATCCATGGTGATTTTGGAGCCCAAGAAAATAAAGTCTGTCACTGTTTCCACTTTTTCCCCATCTATTTGCCATAAACTGATGGGACCAGATACTATGATCTTAGTTTTTTGAATGTTGAGTTTTAAGCCAGTTTTTTCATTCTCCTCTTTCACCTTCATCAATAGGCTCTTTAGTTCCTCTTCGCTTTCTGACGTTAGGATAACAGCCTATCACACTTCCCAGGGTGGTCAACGACGTAACTGCTACAGAAGCCTAGGAGGAGGCTACCAGTAAAGCCAAGAGCAGTCCAGGAGCGGGTGGAGACTTCCGGAAATAAATCTGCTCCAGGTCAAACCCAGTCAGAAGTCCACACCTCTAGCTGCTAAGTCCTTACTGCCACGTTTGAAAACCTCAACATTCTGAAACCCAAAACACGGCTCATTTCTCAAAATAAGACAGCAATCTGTTTCTTACAGTTGGAAAGGGGAAAAAAAATTGACTGAAAACCCTAAACTGCAAAGAAGTGCTTAACACAGGAGTTGCTAACTTATGAACACATCCCAAAAGTGTGTCAGTTCCCAGGCTCAGACAGCATTTCGCCATTGAAACTGTGTCACACAAATCCTGTTTTGCCTGTGTTATGTCTCAGAAAGAGAAGGTGATACATACAGGAAGGGAAATATCTAATTTTCCCCCAGAGTCACATCTGACCTGGGGCAAAACTTCTGTGTCTGCTCACTTCTCCACCCTTCTGTGCATGGATCTTAAGACCCCAACACCCCAACACCTCGGCTGACCTGGTTCCACGGTGCATGGGGCGGGGGTGAGGGGTTGGATGCTGCCTCCCTCCCTCAGGAAAGCTGTTCGGCTCCTGAGCTGAAGTCAGCCCTGGTCACCTATGGGTGCCTTTCAGAGTTCCTTCCCTACTTTATACCTGAACGCTGTGATGACCTGAGAGCTCTCAGTGCTGAGTGCTAAATGAAAGGCCCCAAGGCAGTGCACAAGCAGGGTGAATAAGAGCAGAGCCCAGGGTACTGGTGGCTGAGTGCTCCAAGTGACACACAAAACAACGGAGACACGCCTAACGGTTCTCTCCTCACGGCTTCTGGGACAATTCACTGGCTCAGCAGGGACGAAGAATTCCCTGAAGAGTGTATCCCGCAGGGGCATGCCCGCTGCCTTCAGCGCCAGACAAAGCGGACTTGGCAACACCTTGTCACGGTATTAAGCTTGAGACAAGCGCCAGACAAGCGCAAGACACTGAGGCTAAACGTAGAAAAGTTAATGAATTCCATTTCTCATCTAAGCATGCCTGAAATCTGATCAGGTCTCCAAAGTTTTGCAGGTAATACCGCTGGGGTCCACTTCAGAACCTACTATTTTAATCCACAGTCTTATAAACTCCACAAAAACCTATATTCAGTGTGTGGAGGTCACTGCTCTACCCTCAGACTAAGATCAGTGTCTGCCCCAGAGTCGAACAGGGAATCAGGCCAACTGCTCAGTTAACACACTAATTGCAACCTTCTCTTATCCAGGACTTCAGAAATTTCTGGCCACTGATGACTACATAAGACCACAGAGCTGCAGAGGCTGTCATGCACTTTTCTTCCAGCCTACTTGGTGTTCAAAACTAATCCTTCTTTTCCAGGTACACATCCTTAAAGTTTAAATTTAACCTAAAAAACTCAGAACAACAGCAAAGAAAAAACAATGCTGAGTGACCAGCTTGCAAAGGGCCCGTGAATGATGCCAGGTTTGAGCTGCACGAGTCCACTTACATGTGGCCTGTTTTCCACAGTAAATACTGTAGGACCACAACATCCGAGGTCGGTGGAATCCATAGATACTGAGGGCCAACTGTGAAGTTACACGATTTTTCTGCTGCGGAGGGTCGGGGCCCCTGACCCCTGCCTTTTTCAAGGGTCAACTGTACTGTGGTTTTCAGAACACTGCTTCAGAAATGACCATGCATCTTTCATCTAACCTAGTCTAATGTTTTGAGACCTCATCATTCAGTTGATCACCAGACCAAAGCCTAGTAAACAAACTGTGGGTTCATTTGCTTTACTTTTCTTTCTTCTTATAAAGGCAAGAGAAGACTGACAGACACATTTTGGCAAACAAATACAAACAACACTTTCTGGGAAATTATAAAGCTAAATTATCAAACTTTGTTTATAAACCAAACTCTACTTTGTGTGTGTGTGTGTTAGTCGCTCAGTCGTGTCTGACTCTTTGCGATCCCATGGACTGCAGCCCACCAAGCTCCTCTGTCCGTGGGATTCTCCAGGCAAGAATACTGGAGTGGATTGCCATTCCCTTCTCCAGAGAAACTTCACAACCCAGGGATCAAACCCTGGTCTCCTGCATCGCAGGCAGATTCTCTACGGTTTGAGCTACAGGGGAGTCCTTTTTCACTTTACTTCTCTCAGTACTGCTTAGTAAGAAATTTGAAAACATCATTAAGAAAGGTGTTTACAAATAAGATTGGTCTCTAGAGACTGGCTCAAAACGGTGGAGCAAAAGAACGTGCGCTCATCTCCTGCCAGAGCACCAAAATCACAATTAGCTGTTGAACAGCCATCAACAGGGAGATACCAGAACCCACTAAAAAAGATACCCTCCATTCAAGGACAAAGGAGAAGCTGCAGTGAAATGGTAGGAGAGGCACAATCAGGACAAAATCACATCTTACACCTGCCAGGTCGGTGACCCATACTCTGGCAAATACCACCACCAGAGTTCTCACACTGCTCTGAAGGTTCTAGGCCCCACATCAGGCTCCCCAGCCAGGGGGTCTGGCCAAGGGACTGGGAATCCTCTAGAAACCTGACTTTGAAGGCCAGCGGGATTTGATTACAGGACTCGCACAGGACTGGGGGGAAACAGACTCCACTCTTAGAGTGCAAACAAAACCTTGTGCTCACTAGAACCCAGGGGAAAGGAACATTCACCCCACAGAAGACTGATCCAGACCTACCGTGAGTGTCTGCAGGTCCCCTGCAGAGGTGTGGGTTGGCAGTGGCCCGCCAGGGACAGGGGCACTGGTAGCAGCAGTACTGGGAGATGTATCTCGGCTCGGTGTAAGTCCTCTGGGAGGTGCCAAAGCCCTATCGTAGAGCCTGTGGGCTTCCCTGGTGGCTCAGAGGGTAAAGCGTCTGTCTGCAATGTGGGAGACCGGGGTTCGACCCCTGGGTTGGGAAGATTCCCCTGGAGAAGGAAATGCCAACCCACTCCAGTACGCTTGCCTGGAAAATTCCATGGACAGAGGAGCCTGGAGGGCTACAGTCCATGGAGCTGCAAAAGAGTCGGCCATGACTGAGTGACTTCACTCGCTCACTCATAGAGCCTGTAGACTCCAGGACTGGGTCACCTCAGGCCAAACAACTAACAGGAAGGGAGCACAGCCCCATCCATAGACAGACAACTGGAGTCAAGTTTTACTGAGCATGACCCCATCCACTTGAGCAAGACCCAGCATTCCCACAGCCAGTCCCTCCCATCAGGAAGCTTGCACAGCCTCTTATCCTCATCCACCAGAGAGCAGATAGAAGAAATAAGAACTACAATCCCAGAAGCCTCCAAAACTAATACTACAATCACAGAAAGCTAACCAAGAGGAAAAGAAATAGGATTCTGTCCCAGATGAAGGATCAAGATAAATCCCCAGAAAAACTAGAGCAAGTGGAGATAGGTAACCTCCCAGAAAAAGAATTCAGAATAATGATACTGAAGATGACCCAGGATCTCAGAAAAAGAATGGAGGGGACACAAGAAATGTTTACCAAAGACCGAGAAGAATTTAAGAACAAATAAATAGAGCTGAATAACACACTAGAAGGAATCCATAGGAGAATAACTGAGGCAGAAGAATGGATAAATGACCTGGAAGACAGAATGGTGGAAATCACTGCTGCAGAACAGAATATAGAAAAAAGAAGGAAAAGAAACGAAGGCAGCCTAAGAGACCTCTGAGAAAACATTAAACAGAGCAATATTTGCCTTCTAGGGGGTCCCAGAAGGAGAAGAGAGAAACAACCTGAGAAAATATCTGAAGAGATAATAGCTGAAAACTTCCCTAACATGGGAAGGGAAATAATCAACCAAGTCTAGGAAGCACAGAGTCCCATGCAGGATACAAATAATGGTCTCAATGGAAATCAAGTAACCAAATGCCCACTAAACTGAAGGGAAAAGACCAACTTATTTATTTTTGCATTTCCAATTTCTGGCAAAGAGGAGGCATTCAATAAACATTTTTAAATATCAACAATTAAATAAATTCTTTTTTAGCCACATGAATCAGCAGTGAAACTACACAACGCCCACAGGCTCCACTAGGAAGTAAAGAGGAAACAAAAGCTTCTGAGGTGGATGGTAGTAATGGGCACACAACACATTTAAAAATAGTTCAAATAACAAATTTTATGTTATGTATATTTTACCACAATCAAAATTTTTAAAAAAACTAGGTAAAAGGGAGAGGAGCAGCAGCACTAGGCAAGGCAGTGTGAGCTAACAGGATGCTGGATGTCCCCCTAGGGACGGAGTGAACATGATGCAAACATTTTCCCTATTTCAGGGCTACACGCTCAAGCAATGCAGAGGCGCTCTACCTCCAACAGAGTGCTTTCAGCCAAGAGCCCAACTCCTAAGACTTCGTCACCCAACTGGCGAGGCTCCATGCCATCACACTTCCTCCAACCCCAGTCTACCTGAAGCTAGTTGTTGACAATGGCACCTGATTCGCCTCCGTCTGCTTCCAAAGTCATTGTGCAGCAAAATCTTATGTTCATTTAAAGTTCCCCGTTTCTGTTCTCAAAACCTTCAAAAACATAGCTTAAATATCAGAAACTGATGCCCCCTTACTAGCATCTGCTAGCTTTCTGTACCTCGGAGCTTACACATCAGATCTCCTCATCACAGTAAAGGCAGAAGAGCTCTCTTCAGAGATCTTCAAATTCATAGAACTGGACGGACCACAGCAACGACACGCTCTACCCACCTGCACTTGTAAGACTTGCTTTAATGAACTACTATAATGCAACAAGCACCAGTGAGACAAGAGACCACCCTCCACCCGTATGGTCCCCATCCCATCCCATCCCCCCAAGTGATCTCCCTGGCCCAGCAGCAGCCTGAACCCCATTCTAATTCCCTCCTTTCCTCCTTTTATATAACCTTACCAACACAGCTTGTTGCATCCATTCCTTAAAAAGTATATGTATCTTCACTTTAGCTGCCTCGAGTACTTGTAAATATGTCACAGTTGATTCGTGCATCCTCTCTGCGGCAAACACTGAAAACAACAAGTGCACTAACAAGACTCTGTTATGACCTGAACTGCACCTCATTAACGCTCAGATGTCTTTCAGATGATACAACACATTTACTTCATGAAGTCTGGTGACAGGTAATAGAAACGGAGCACTTTCTAACATTTGGATATATCTTAGGAAGCCAGGACCAAATGGAAATACAAACAGTTGATTTTCATAACCTCTTTAAAATACCACCTCACTATTGACTTCATTTTCATAGTAACATCAGCCTTTGATCAACACATCTTCCAGGTATGCTCCTTTTTCTTTCACTTAAAAAGAAACACGGTAAACACAGCTCTTCTGGAAGAATGATGACTTTTCACGATTCTACCCAAGCTAAAGAAGTATTTTTTTAAAACACGTGCAACTGGCAAAAAAGAACGTGGAAGACATCTTCTCAGGAGCACCCCACGTGCTCATCTTTTAAGTACATCTCTGAAGCCTTTGCTAACAACAACCCTCACATAAAACCAGCTACCCCCTGAACACACTCACATCATGTTAGGCTCCACTGGGTGACATGTCTGTCTCTTACTATATCATAAAGCCCTCAGAGGCAACAAGGGCTGTTTCTGTCTTCATCTTTATATCTCCAACTGAGCACCTTGCTTGGGACATTGTTAAGCACTTTTAAAATATTTTCTAAATACATCAGTGAGTTGTCAGTCAGCACACAACACATTTTTTAGTATATACCATTTGCTTTATTTCTTCTAAAAATAAAACACCCACAGTTTAAGTTACTAATGTAATATCCCATATCGCCTAAATATCCTCACTATAAAAAATGCCTGTGGCCCTTAACTCACAGAACTGTGGAAACTGAATTGCATCCTTTAAAAACTCCACCTGGTGAAGAGAGACGCAGTCCGCACCTACCTGAGAATGTGCAGAATTTTGCCCTCCCCCAGAATATCCTATTTCCCACCCACTTGCCTGCTTCCCTGGTGGCTCAGACGTTAAAGCGTCTGCCTCCAATGCTGGAGACCCCGGTTCGATCCCTGGGTCGGGAAGATCCCCTGCAGAAGGAAATGGTAACCCACTCCAGTGTTCTTGCCTGGAGAATCCCATGGACGGAGAAGCCTGGTGGGCTATAGTCCACGGGGTCGCAGAGTCGGACACGACTGAGCGACTTCACTGTACACTCTACTGCCTGCCTCTAGGAATAAGCACCTCCCAGGGCCCTCCTTCATTGATTTCTCAGAGAACCGTCTTGATCCGACCTGACTACCCATGTTCACACTTCTATCTGCCTTTCCTGCAGTTTCCAGAATACACTAAGGTGCTTCACCTTTGCTACCTTTACACTTATTTCCTCTGCAGGGAAGCTTTCCCCCATCCTGCACATCTAACAAAACACCCCCAAGACTCAGTTACACGCCTCACTCCTTTGCAAGCCTTTCCAGACCGACCGAGGCGTGGCTTTTTACACTTGTTTCTCTGGAAACTAAACTCACGGGAGGATACACACAAAATCTTACTGATCTAACTTATCTGCTGTTCCTAAACATGACCGGGGCAAAAGGAAACGCTCAAGCAAAAAAAAAAAAAAAAAACGCTTGGTGACTGGATATCGAAGCTAAAATATCGCTTCCGAGGCAGTGCCGGAGCCTCGTCCAGGTACAACCCCTGTCTCTGAGGAATGGCCAGAGGGAGGAAACGGATTCCTTCCTCGGCGTCCCTGGCCCCGGCCACAGACTGTTCAGACCTTCCTACCGGGTTCAAGGGACCAAGAGCTGTTCCCGGACAGACGGACAGCGAGAGGGAGGGAAAGGCGCCCTCGGGTCCAGGAGACACAAGGACAGAGCAAACAGACGAGGAAGAAAAAGAGTAGAGAAGGGGTGCGAGGGCCCGACAAACCGAGGCACATAAAGGAAGGAGGCAGCAGGGAGCGAGAGAAGATGGGGAGGCTTACCAGCGGCCAGGCCGCCAGGCGCGGGGCAGCCAGCGGCGCGGGGCAGGTCAGGGACCTCCGCCCCTCGCGGTGCGGCCTAAAGCCGCGGCCTCACCTGCCGCGACGCCCGGCCGAGGAGGCGCGCCGGCCCCGGCCCCCGCCCGCCCACCGGCCCCAGAGACCACTTACCCGGCCCCCCCGGCCGACGCTCCCGGGCCGCGGCGGCGCACCGAGGCCGACGCGCCGCCGACACCGCGGGCTGGGCGCTCGGCGTCAGCCCCCGACGGCAGCACCGCTCCGGCGCCAACCCCTACGCAGACTCCGCGGGACGCGCGGCGGCGCGGGGTCACGGCGCGTACGGCCGGAAGAGAGGCGCCCGGCGCCTGCGTTGAGGGCGCCCCTGCTGCCGCGCGCCCCCTGCCGGCCGGAGGACCGAGCCCGCAGAGCCCAGAAACTTCCTCTGCCGCCAAGAGGGGTCGCGATGGCACAAGGTTGTGACGCTACACACCCCGGGAGCCTGGCATTGACCTCGGGCGGAGAGGACAACTGGTCCAGGGCTGCAAAGGTTGGCTTCATGGGGAACACATGTACACCCGTGGCGGGTTCATGTCAATGTATGGCAAAACCAATACAATATTGTAAAGTAATTAGCCTCCAATTAAAATAAATAAATTTATATTAAAAAAAAACTGTTCATCATCAGTGTGCACAAAGCTAAAGATAAATCATAGTAGGAGAGATGAATGGGCAAAAGGCTGTAAAAGACAAGACCAGGAGTGCTGAATTAACTGTGTGAAGTGAAAGTCGCTCAGTCATGTCTGACCCTTTGAGACCCCATGGACTATACAGTCCATGGAATTCTCCAGGCCAGAATACTGGAGTGGGTAGCCTTTCCCTTCTCCAGGGGATCCTCCCAACCCAGGGATCAAACCTGCGTCTCCTGCATTGTAGGCAGATTCTTTACCAGCTGAGCCACAAGGCAAGCCCAAGAATTCTGGAGTGGGTAGCCTTTCCCTTCTCCAGGAGATCTTTCCAACCCAGGGATCGAACCCAGGTCTCCCACATTGCAGGCAGATTCTTTCCCAGCTGAGTCACAAGGGAAGGGCTGAGGAAATCATGGATGTGAAGTTAGGGTTACAGAATACATGTTATATACATATACATACATGTATACATACAAGGTACATGTTATAAAGCCTCACGATTTCAAAACGATAGGACAAAATTTGGGAAGAAAGAGAAAATAGGATTCTGTGTCAATGCGATTTTCTCATCTATATTTGAAATCGTATACAACCTGTATAGATCCCTGTCCTTTGAAGTAAAAGACTTTTGCTTAGTCTCCCAGGCCTCCCCGAGTCTCAAAAGGCTGACTCAAGAGTTAATGATTGGGAAATGTGAAGATGTAAAGAAGCTATTGAGCCAGGAAACTGGTAACAATTTACACTATAAACCCGCCAGAGCAGAATCACCCACTTCCCAGGGCCCTGAACGATAAAGGTCTGACACACATTCCTAGGTTTTTTTTACAGGAAGCAGCCTCTGCCAGATGAGAACTGCTGACTGCAAGCATGTAGACTAAACTGGCTGAACCAGAAGGTTGAAGATGCTTGAAACTTCACCTTGATGCCAACCAGTCTGAGAACTGTGCAGGAGCTGATCAGGCCCCTGCAGCCCCTTCCCTCACCCTGCCTTTAAAACCTCTTCCCTCAAAGCTATCAGATTCAGGTCCTCTGAGTGTGAGCTGCCGCTTCTCCTTGCTAGATGCCTGCAATAAGTGCTAGGCTTCTCTTCGTCACGATTGGTTTTACTGCTTGTGGGCAAGTGGACTCAGCTTTGGTTCAATAACATGAAATGAAAATGAAAAGAAGTCGCTCAGTTGTGTCCGACTCTTTGCTTCCCCATGGACTGTAGCCTACCAGGTTCCTCCGTCCATGGGATTTTCCAGGCAAGAATACTGGCGTGGGTTGCCATTTCCTTCTCCAGGAGATCTTCCTGACCCAGGGATTGAACCTGGGTCTCCCACATTGTAGGCAGATGCTTTACCATCTGAGCCACCAGGGAAGCTCATTCAATAACATATTTGGGGGTAAAAACATTTTAGTTTGATAAATCAAATAGTCTACACTTAAATATGCACTTTAGTACAAAGGGACATATGAAGAAAGAATATAATTAAAAACTGAGGGTTAAGAAAACAGAGGAGAAGGGACAAAAGAAGGAAATAGTGCAGGGAGTTGGTAGTTAACATAAAGAAATAGGTGGTTAAGGATATCGTGTGGCATTCTGATTATCATTAACCCAGAACTAAAATACAAACCTTTCAAATTCTCAAGACGCATGCACACAACAGCAGCAAGTCACATAAAATCACTCAGTGAAATATTTGAAAAAACTGAAAAACAGAAATCATAACAAAACAATAAGACAGAACTAAGACCACACATCTATGTGAATCAACATAAACTAAAGAAGAAAAATGGAAGAAAGCACAAAAATACAAAATATGGAATAAGGGGAATAAACTCCAGATACAAAGGAAAGTAAAATTAGCTTAAGAGATGACTTTGTTCAGATTTATCATACTAAATAATATAATAATTTATTATTTATTTATTTATTATTTTATTTATATATATATCAGAGCTGTATATTATCACCCTACTTATTTAACTTATATGCAGAGCACATCATGCGAAATGCCAGGCTGGATGAATCACAATCTGGTATCAAGATTGCTGGGAGAACTATCAACAATCTCGGATACACAGATGATGTCACTTTAATGGCAGAAAGTGAAAAAGAACCAAACGGACTCTTGATGAAGGCGAAAGAGGAGAGTGAAAAAGCTGGCTTAAGACTCAACATTCAGAGAACAGTAGGACCAGATGATGGCATCCGGTCCTGCCACTTCATGGCAAATAGATGGGGAAATGTGGAAACAGTGTCAGATTTCATTTGGGGGGGCTCCAAAATCAATGTGGACAGTGACTGCAGCCACGAAATTAAAAGATGCTTGTTCCTTGAAAGAAAAGCAATGACAAACCTAGACAGAATATTTAAAAAGCAGAGACATCACTGCTGACAAAGGTCTGCATAGTCAAAGCTATGGTTTTTCCAGTAGTCTTGTATGGATGTGACAGTTGGACCATAAAGCAAGGTTAGCGTGTAGAACTGATGCTTTCAAACTGTGGTGCTGGAGAAGACTCTTGAGAGTCCCTTGGACTGCAAGGGGATCAAACCCGTCAATCCTAAAGGAAATTAACCATGAATATTCATTGGAAAAACTGAAGCTGAAGCTCCAATACTTTGGCCATTTGATGCCAAGAACTGAGTCATTGGAGAATACCCTGATGCTGGGAAAGATTGAGGGCAAGAGAAGAAGGGGGTGACAGAGGACAAGATGGTTGTATGGCATCACTGACTCCATAGACATGAATTTGAGCAAACTCAGGGAGATAGTGAAGGACAGCAAAGTCTGGCGTGCTGCAGTTCATGGGGTTACAAAGAGTTGGACATGACTTAGTGACTGAACAACACCAACAACAAAATCTGGATGAAATAATTTCTAGGACAATGTAATTTCTCAAAACGGACTTTAGATGAGTTATAAAATTTAAACAAACGAACTATCACAGGATAAACAGGAGGAAAGAGCAAAGAGCTACTCTCCAAAACACCAGGTGCAGATGCTTCCACAGAGAAATTTTATCAGACTTCTGTTGTTTGTCATTGTTCAGTGCTAGGTCGTATCCAACTCTTTTGCGACCCCATGGGCTATAGCCTGCCAGGCTCCTCTCTAGCCTGTCCGTGGAATTTTCCTAGCAAGAATACTGGTGTAGGTTGTCATTTCCTTCTCCAGGGGATCTTCCCGACCCAGGGATCAAACCAAGTCTCCTGCATTGCAAGTGGGTTCTTTACTGCTGAGCCAGCAGGGGAGTCCTGCAATGAGACCTCCAGGGCCAATGAACTCTGTTCTGCAGTTTCAGAGTGTAGAAAAAGAAGGAAAGCTTCAAACTTCTCATACAGAGCTAGTATAGTAGTTGTACCCAAGAAATACAGCCCAAAGAGAACTGTCAGCCATTCTCACTTATGACCCTCAATGCAAAAATCCTAAATAAAATATTAGTGCAGCATTAGGACAGAAATCATCAGTCCCAAGGCTTGGGGATCAGCTCTGGGTGAGATGTGAAGCATTCTGGCAGTAAAATAATGTGTCAGGGCTGGAGTGCTCAGCTGTAGTTTTGGAGGAATCAGTTCTGACTTAAAAGCATTTATTTCTAAGGTTTCTTGGAGAACTAGGTTTGTAGGGTTAAGTTCCATTTTATTTATTTTTTATTTGATCCTTTTTTTAGTTCTTCATTTTTTTTTTTTTTTTTTTTGATGTGCAGTCTTTGAAGTCTTTACTAAATTTGTTACGAAACTGCTTCATGTTTTGTTTTTTTGGCCCTGAGACATGTAGTATCTTAGCTCCTTGACCAGGGACTGAACCCACGCTCCCTGCATCGGAAGTCTTAATTACTGGACCACCAGGGTAGTCCTGGGGTCAGCTCCATTTTAGAAGTGAGGGTTTCCAAAGCTGGGGAGTCATTCCTGGAGGGAAACCCTGATGCAGGTTCAAGTGCAATCAGACTTAGGGTCAGGGTCATAAATAGATCTGATTCTAAGCTTTGGACTCAGCTGTGGACTCTGGGGGCTCCTTAAAGGGTCTTGCTGCTCTTAGGAGTCTGTAGTGGACCATGCAGCATTGCAGCCTGGGTGGAAGGAGAAGGGGGTAGGAAAAAAGGATTAGACACATTGAAGAAGTTGCTAGAGGTGACACAATTGGGAAGAGAGAGGTCATAAACCAAGGATGGGTACAACCCTAGGGAGCATGCCTGTCACAGGGAGCCAGCCAAGGGCAGGAAGTGATGTAGTGACTAGGGAGTGCTGAGGCTCAGTCCTCAGGGGTAGAACTTGGTTTTAGACATGCAGGTGATGGCTCAACTAGCAGATCAGAATCCCAGTGGACAGAGACACATCCTCAAGGTAAATCCCTGGCTGCCTCTCCACCAAGTCTGTGGCAGGAAGTAAGTAGATGCCACTCCTGCACGTGGTCCAAAGACCAGCAAACAGACGATACAGATGGGAGCAAATGTGTTTGTCCAGATTCTGGTTGTCTCTCAGGGAGAGAACCCGAGTCAGACCCATGATGGTCTACACATCTGGCCGTGCAGCCTACCAGCCAGCTGCTGTTTTTGCAGTCTTGTTTCCAGTCTGTTATTTATTTGAATGCAGCTGAGGGACAATGCAGGGGCCAGCTGGATAAGCAAGCATGGCCTGATGTCTCAGTCTGTCCTCAGGCATCTACAGTGGTGAGGGAGCTCTCTGGGTTCTCTCCAGTGAGGTCACTAATCCCATTTATTGGGTCCCCACCCTCATGACCTCCGCAAAGCTCCACCTCCTGACGCCATCACACTGGGAATTGGGATACAACTGTGAAAGTTGGGAAGGACACAAACATTCAGTCTATAGCACCTGGTATTTTGCAGAATATGTTAGAAGGAGCCAATCCTGTGGAAATCAAGCTCAAAGGGGAACAGGGAATGGGAGTAACGTTCAGCTTAGGGCATAAGGAAGTGAACCTTCCCACCCCACATCCTACAAGATGGGCAGGAGACAGACTATTCTCTTAGTCCCTCTGGTGAAGAAATGCTGCCAGTATTTTTTTTTTAATATTTATCTATTTTCTTGGCTGTGTCAGATCTTAGCTGTGGCATATGGGATCTAGTTGCCTGACCAGGAATGCAACCCAGGCCCCGCTCTATGAGGAGCAAGGATTCTTAGCCACTGGACCACCAGGGAAGTCCCGACCGTGCCAGTCTTTTAACAAGAGCACTAAATGTGTGATTCACAGGCGAAGCTCATCTTGGAGAGCTTACGATTTACTCTTGTTCTTGGCGTCTGACTCACATTGCTGCTGCTGCTGCAGCTGCTAAGTCGCTTCACTCGTGTCCCACTCTGTGCGACCCCACAGACGGCAGCCCACCAGCCTGCCCCGTCCCTGGGATTCTCCAGGCAAGAACACTGGAGTGGGTTGCCATTCCTTCTACAATGCATGAAAGTGAAAAGTGAAAGTGAAGTCGCTCAGTCATGTCCGACTCTTAGCAACCTCACCTTAAATCTCATGTGATATGGTGGAGACCTACGTTCATCAGAAAATTCCCCAGAGAAACTGAGAGAAAAGCACTGAGGCCGTCTTAGTCAGCCCAGGCTGCCGTAACAAATAGCACAGACTGTGAGGCTTGGAGAAGGCAATGGCACCCCACTCCAGTACTCTTGCCTGGAAAATCCCATGGACGGAGGAGCCTGGTGGGCTGCAGTCTATGGGGTCGCTAAGACTGAGAGACTTCACTTTCACTTTTCACTTTCATGCATTGGAGAAGGAAGTGGCAACCCACTCCAGTGTTCTTGCCTGGAGGATCCCAGGGACCGGGCAGGCTGGTGGGCTGCCGTCTGTGGGGTCGCACAGAGTGGGACACGAGTGAAGCGACTTAGCAGTGAGGCTTAACCAGATCTCCTCCGAGCCGAGCCCGGAGAAGCTGCTCATTACGTTCTTGGGGAGGGGGGCGCCCTCCTGGGCTATCTGCGGCCACGCTCTCGCTGTGCGCTCCCTCGGTGGAGACAGCTAGCTCCCGTCTCCATCTTCACATCATGGGGACTGCATCCTCAAGGCCTCATCTAAGCCTAATCACCTCCCAGAGACCATCACACAGGGTGGGGGGGGGTGAATTTTGGGGTGACGCAGACATACTGACAGCCAGGGAGAGAAAAGATCCGCACTTCTCGGGGGCCCTGGATGCCTCATTTCGAGGGGCTGAAGCGGGAGGAGGGAGCCCTGGCTGCCTGCACAGCTCTCTCTTGGTCCTGAAGTTTGTGGGCCCAGAATATGGGGTCTGAGAAACTTCCAGAAGGTGGACAGTGCCCAGAGGAGCACAGCAGAGAAAGAAGAAAGATTTCAGCCTTTTCTCTTCCTCTGGAAACCCTGAGGGCCAGAGAGACGTCCCTACTGGAGTCTGGGGGAACTCTCCACGAGAAACAGTACAAAGTGCTGCCTCGTGCCTTTCAAAGGAAGGTATGCTAATGACCTGCTTTTGCTCTTTCTGGGTTAAAGTTTCCAGACTGGGGTCCTTGGGCCCTGTCGCCTCAGGCAGAGGCTGGGCGGGGGAGGAAGACCATTTATTTGGGTCACACTGAACAATTCCACACAGCTGCAGTGTCGTCCCCACTTAACTGATGACGTCTCCTGAGCGGAAGTGACTTTCTCACGGGCACAGCCGGTGCTGAACACACCTGAGTTGCCAAGGCAGCTCCGCCTCCCCAGATGCCAGATAGGAAGGCGGCTGGGCCCAAGAATTCAGGCTGATTTAGTGCAAAAGGATTGAGGAGTCATTCTTGCAACAAAATGTGTCCCTTGAACATTTGAGACATGAGATGAACTTGCTGAGCACCTCCTGTCCACCAAGCTCTGGAGGAGAAACAGCCCAGAGACGAGACAGAAGGTGTCCAGTCCCGTGTCCCCACCTCCCTGATGGAGTTACAGGTGGGGGTGCAAAGACCTCCCTTCTGAGGCCAGAGCCTTCGTGGGGCAGAGCGGGCACTTCTAGGTGGAATCTTCTGTCCCCTGGGGCCTCCTTCATAGACTGGACATGTCCAGTGTGCAAGCTGTTTACCACCGGCTCCACCTCCTTTTCCAGTTGGATTCTTTGTGTTCACAAATCGTTGTCACACACTTCTAGACAGCTTTTTGGTGAGAGTTGAACCATAAAGAAGGCTGAGCACCAAAGAATTGATACTTTCGAACTGTGGTCTTGGAGAAGACTTTTGAGAGTCCCTGGGACTGCAAGGAGATCAAACCACTCCATCCTAAAGGAAATCAACCTTGAATATTCATTGGAAGGACTGATGCTGAAGCTGAAGCTCCAATACTTTGGCCACCTGGTGAGAAGAACTGACTCACTGAAGAAGACCCTGATGCTGGGAAAGATTGAAGGCAGGAGGAGAAGTGGGCAACAGAGAATGAGATGGTTGGATGGCATCACCAACTCAATGGGCATGAATTTGAGCAAGCTCCAGGAGATGGTGAAAGACAGGGAAGCCTGGCATGCTGCAGTCCACGGGATCACAGAGTCAGACACAGCGAAACAACTGAACAACAACTGTTTGGTTTACAGACAATAGATGCAGCTCTCCATCTGAAATTTTCTAGCTTAATCCTCAGGAGGACATCTTTTTTTTTCCCTCTCGTCTCTGAGCACATTAGAAACATCCTTCTTACATTCACTTCTTGTCCATTGTAACCAGTATTCCCTTTATTTTACAAACTGAGGATCTAAGGCTTAATTAGATGGAGGGATAGAACTCAGGCTTTTTGATGAGTGGGCAGGATGACCAAATTGTGGAGACTGGGATGAGACATGAGGGGCCTGGGAGAGGGCCAGTCCAGCAAGGATGAAAAATGTACCTAGTGACACGAGCAGAACAAGCTGTGGGTTTTCTCTCCAGCAGCGCTCAGCAGCCTGGACAGAGAAGGGCAGAAAGTGGGTGGCAGAATTAATCAAAAGCTAGACATTAGCAGAGCAGATGTCCTAGAAAGAGAGGAGGCTTGGGAGGAGCTTGGACTGGCAGGAGAAAGGCTGGCATGAAATGCCTTGGCTTTCGGATGACAGAGCAGGAAGGGAGCAGAGGAGAGAAATAAAAGGATGCTGAATACAGAAGAAACAAGTTTTTAAGATTATGGGTAGATCAAAATTATAATCTGACCAAAAATTAATTCCCAGGGACTCTTGTGTAGAGATATTTCTGATATTCCACAGAGGATGATTTTTGTTTAATGTATCTCTAAACAATTTGTCCACTTTTCAGAAACTTTTTTTGACTTATTTCCCCTTAATTTCTTTCCTAAGTCATTCTATACAGTTATTCCTGTAATGTTGATAACAGCAAACACTTAGAAACAAATTCAGAAGTCTAATAATAAAGATTTAGTGAAATTCAATGATGTTCGGTGGCAATTTATATTGAAGGATGCCAGTTTTGGTTTAAAAATATGGAAATATATACACAGACAGTATTTAATGGATAGTTACCAAAAAAAAAAAAAAACCCAGATATTTACCAATAAGACTTTATCAAGATAAGTGGGATTATAGCCATTTATATATATATATTTTTGCTTTTGTATTTTTTCTCAGTAAAAAAATTATTAAAGAATGTACAATTTTCTGATTTTTTTTAAAAGTTTTAATTCATTTGCTACTAATTGGTGTCTGTCCTGCTTTTTTGACAAGGTTTTCCATAACTTTTTAATTGCTTCGATTGGTTGAAAACTAATCCTTCCAATAAGAAATGTACCTTTTTAAAAATGATTTTTGTGCATGTTTTGTGACTTGCCTGTGGATATTTTTTAGAAGCTGAGTTCACACATGTTTAGTTGCTCAGTCGTGTCTGACTCGTTGCAACCCCATGGATGGTAGCCCACCAGGCTCCTCTTGTCATGGGATTTCCCAGGCAAGAATACTGGAGTGGGAGGCCGTTTCCTTCTCCAGAGGATCTTCCTGTCCCAGGGATTGAACCTGCATCTCTTTACCAGCTGAGCCACCAGGGAAGTCCTAGTTCACGTATGCACACACCTAAATCGGCCAGTAAGTTTTAAGATGTCTTTATCATTTTCCAGCACTAAGGTTCCCACTCTCTGAGCAGGGAGACCAACAGCCTGATCTATAGGCAATGATTCGCGGGGGTCTGTTATCTTTTCCATCATGTCGTTGGGTGCCTCCCCGGAGAGCGTGGGCAGAAGTGAGCCTGGCTCCAGAACTTTGATCTTGAGTACAGCTTTGAGTGGCAACCTTCATGTGGTCCTCAACGTGTGATCGGGTCATCAAAGCCAGATCAGTGGCTTACGTGGCAGGATCGGGAAATGAGTTTATCTGTGATCAGAGGGTTTCGAGGGATTAGTAACCCTTTCAAGTTACACTCTGTGCCTCTCTGGAGCAAAAGCATTGCAGAGAGGAGCAACGACAGTTCACCTCCAAGGTAAGATGTTCCTAGAACAGCAGAGGAGAATTAGTGCCCACTGTGTGCTGGGAATTTTAATGTAAATCAATCTCATTTCTCCCTAAACTCCCAATGAGACAGGCGTTATTATGAACAGGAACTGAGACTCAGAGAGATCAAATAATTTGCTAAACACAGTAAGTGGCTGAACCACGATGAGAACCCAGATCTGTCTGAGGTTAATGTGTTACTATAACAAAATACCAGAGACTGGGTGGGTCGTAAACAACAGAACCATACTTCTCACTGTTCTAGAAGTTAGTAAGTCCAAGATCCAGCTGTTGGCTGATTTAGGATCAGTGAGGACCCTCCTCGTGGTTCATGGACAGCCATGGTCTCGCTGTGTCCTCACGTTGAGGAAGGGGCAAGGATGCTCTCCAGGGTGTCTTGTAAGGGCACTAATCCCATTCATGGGGGCTCCACCTTCATGACCTCATCATCTTCCCAAAGCCCCACCTTCTGATGCCATCAGCTTTGGGGTTTTCACATACAAATTGAGGTGGGGGGCACAAACATTTAAACCATAGCAGATGGCTGTCTCTGGGTTCCATTACTGTTTTACACAAAGGAAATAAAAAGCTGTGGGCATTTAAAGAGCAACTGAAAGCCAGAGGAATTCCAGAAGCTTATACAGGGTCTCTCATCTCCTGAGCAGGCAGGAGGGTGGAAGACACTGTGAAAATCCCCAGCCAGCATCCCCTTTATTTCAAGAAGATGCAAAGACCTCTTCTGCACAAGAGAGAACCCCTCCCTACTGCCTCCTCCAGCCACTAGATTCTAGCTAGTGTTGAGGATCCACAGAACCCAGACAGGGCTTTTGCTCCTGAGGGACTCATATAAAAATGTCCTTTGTAATAAAAATTTCAAGAAAATCTCTCATTATTTCTTTCTTTCTTTTTTTTTTTGCCATGAAGCTGTTGAGGTTTTTATTTAGGTTTATTACAGATGTAATTCACAGGCTAGACACAATCTTCTTTGGACTAAATGTAACAATTATTCAAGTTTACCTTTGGCTTTATGAAGTGAAAACTCACCAGTGTCTCTTATTTCTTGATTCAATGACAAATTCAGTGACAGATTGTTGATTTATTCAGTGGTCTATTTATGATCCTACTTGATTGCAGGTTGCATTTCAAACTCTTTTTTTCCCCCTAGTTGTGTAATTCCAAATAATGATTCTCCACAGCCCACTCTCATATTCCAAAACACACATTCTTAAACCAGAGGGTTGTTTCTTAACAGGGAGTATGGGAATCAAAATGCAAGTGTTCAGTAGACATATAGGGCTAGAAAATGATGAAATGACCTTGGGGAAAATGAAAAAATTTTTTTCTGTTTCCCTCCTCCTATCTTCTAGCATATTTCAGGGTAAGATGACAGCTGTGACTAAACAGTACCAACTGTATCTCTTCCATCAAGTGGAAAAGACCACAAGCATTGAAGAGGATGTCTTTATCAAAATATCTGTAATTGTGACCTTCAAAGAAACAGAACGAGAAGTGCTAGTGAACTGTTTTTTCACAAGTAGCCTTCCTTCATTTCCTTTAAAGCTGAGACCTCCTCCTTTAGCAAAAACATAGTTTCTCTCTGCTGCAAGAAAGCTGAAAAACATAATTATTTCCATCTGTTCGTTTTCCTCTTCTTTGGTAGTTGGTTTTCCCTGCTCTAGGAAGAGACATTTTGTTTGTCTGGACCTGAACATCATCACAGAAAAGAAGGCAATTTAAAAACACCTTCCTGAAATCTGATATGGGTCACCGTCTCATCCAAGGCCGTAACGTGACTTGCCTGCACGCCTCTATGCTTTCTTGAGTAAGAGAAGGGGATGGAACTGAACAATCATCATGGGATCATATCACTATAGGGCTGACAGAGGCTTAACCTTATTCGATGTGTAAATCTTCTCTATTATACCCACAGTGCTGGATTTCAATGTGCTAATTAATTTCATCTCTCTCCCCTCTGAGTTCTGAACCTGTTGAGAAAGAAACCAGGGAGTGTGATATTGTGATTTTTGATGAGAAATACATATATTTGGTATTTGTCCCCATTTCTGGCAAGGAGTTCCTAAAACCCTTGGAATTTCCCGAGTTTTAAGGATGATAAAAGTGTCTTCTGTTATATTAATGAGAGCAATTTTAGGAAGCATCTAAGGATGGAGATTGGTGACCAGAGGAACCAACTATGTGACTTGAGGGCTGGAACTTCCAGTCCCACTCTCACTGACCTCCAGGGAGGGGAGAGGGCTGAAGATGGAGTCCAATCTCCACTGGCCAATGATTTAATCAACTGTACCTAGGTAGTAAAGCCTCCCAGGAGAACAGACTGTCTGTATCTACAAAGATGCTATTAGAAGCTTTGTTCATTGGCAGTATTCAAGTGATTGGCAGTTGTGTAGTCAACACTCCAACATATACCAACAGACTTGAGTATGTCAACAAAAAAAGTTGTACAAGAATGTTCCCAGGGAAAAGACAGCCTTCAGAATGGGAGAAAATAATAGCAAACAAAGCAACTGACAGAGAATTAATCTCCAAAATATACAAGCAGCTCATGCAGCTCAATACCAAAAAATAAACAACCCAATAAAAAAAATGGGCTAAAGAACTAAACAGACATTTCTCCAAAGAAGACATATAGATGGCTAACAAACACATGAAAAGATGCTCAACATCACTCATTATCAGAGAAATGCAAATCAAAACCGCATAACGTACCATCTCATGACCTCTCATGTCAGAATGGCTGCTACCACAAAACCTACAAACAATAAATGTTGGAGAGGGTGCAGAGAAAAAGGAATCCTTACACTGTTGGTGGGAATGCAAACTAGTACAGCCACTATGGAGAACAGTGTGGAGATTCCTTAAAAAACTGGAAATAGAACTGCTGGGCATACACACCAAGGAAACTAGAATTGAAAGAGACACATGTATCCCAATATTCATCGCATCTCTGTTTATAATAGCCAGGACATGGAAGCAATCTAGATGTCCATTGGCAGATGAATGGATAAGAAAGCTATGGTACATATACACCATGGAATATTACTCAGCTATTAAAAAAACCACATTTGAACCAGTTCTAATGAGGTGGATGAAACTGGAGCCTATTATACAGAGTGAAGTAAGTCAGAAAGAAAAACACCAACACAGTATATTAACGCATATATATGGAATTTAGAAAGATGGTAATGATGACCCTATATGTGAGACAGCAAAAGAGACACAGAGATAAAGAATAGACTTTTGGACTCTGTGGGAGAGGGAGAGGGTGGGATGATTCGAGAGAATAGCATTGAAACATGTATATTACCATATGTGAAATAGATGACCAGTCCAAGTTCAATACATGAGACAGGGCACTCAAAGCTGGTGCTCTGGGACGACCCTGAGGACGGAATGGGGAGGGAGGTGGAGGGGGGTTTGGCACGGGGTAGGGGGGACACATGTACACCCATGGCTGATTCATGTCAATGTACAGCAAAAGCCACCACAATATTGTAAAGAAATTAGCCTCCAATTAAAATAAATAAATTAATTTTTTAAAAAAGAATGTTCACAGAGGAACCCTCCTACTTTTGGCGGTAGGACTGTAAGTTGGTGCAGTCACTATGGGAATCAGTGCGGAGGTCCCTCAGAAAACTGAAACTAGGGTCACCATCTGACCTGGCAATCCCACTGCTGGGCACATGTCCCGAGCACACTATATCCAGAAAGATACATGCACCCCTATGCTCACTGAAGCTCTGTGCTCAGTAGCCAAAACACGGAGACAACGCAAATGCCCAACAACAGACGGATGGGTGAAGAAGATGTGGTGTGTGTGTTCAGTGGAACACTACAGCCATAAAAAAGAATGAAATAACGCCATTTGCAGCAAACATGGATGGACCTAGAGATTTTCATACTAAATGAAATACGTCAGAAAGAAAGACAAATACCATATGATATCATTTACATGTGGAACCTAAAATACGGCACAAACGAAACCTATTTACAAAACAGAAGCAGACTCAAAGACATAGAGAACAGACTAGACTTGTGGTTGGGGGTGGGGGGGACGGTCTGGGAATCTGGGATTAGCAGATGTAAGCTGATATATATAGGATGGATAAACAATGAGGTCCTGACATATACCATAGGGACTCATACTCAATATCCTCTGATAAACCAAAATGGAAAAGAATATTAAAACAAAGAATATGTAAAAGTCAGTCTGTAGAGCAGAGGTTGGCACAACATTGTAAATCAACTATACTTCAATTTAAAAAATTAAATTAGAAAAGAGAACACCCACAGGAGATTTATTTATAATAATCAAAAACTGCAAATATTCAAAATGCCCACTGGTAGAAGAATAAACAATTTTGATCTGTTTATACAGTGGAATACTATACAGTAATAGAAAAAAAGAGAAAAACTTACTGATATGTGGAATGACATAAATAAATCTTAAAATGATTATGCTGAGTGAAAGAAGCAAGGCCTCTGGAAAAAAAATATGCACGTGATTACAGTTACATGAACTAAAAGAAAAAGAAAAACAAGTGCCTTGTGATAGAAATCAGAAAAGTGGTTATCTCTGGCAGGAAGGGAATACTGATTGGAAGAAGGATGGGGGAACTTCCTGGGGTGGGGAACGTTCTGTAACTTGGTTGGGATTGTGGTTACAAGGGTGGGTTCATCAGCCTGTACATTTAAGATGTGTGCATTTTAGTGTTACAGACACTAAGATCATACTTCAGCAAAAACCTTTTTAATGAATATTTTCAGAGCCTCTGTTATGTGCCATGATCTGTGCTAAGCATTTTTGGATTTAAATATGAATAAAATCTCAAGGAAATTTCCATCTAGGAGGGAGTTGTTGAAGTTTTAAACAATCTATAGAGAATTACCTTATAATAAACCTCCTCCTTGGTTTACAGTTAATACTAATAACTTAGAAAAATAAAAAGCAAAGGGACATACAAGGAATCAGAATGCCAGTATTATTACTGACATAAGGGTTGGAGAACATGGCTTTAGATTTATCACCCAAATCTAAACAGAACTTGGGCTCTGGAGAGTCCACCCACGGAGACCGGTCTGCAGAGCAGATCTACTTTCTAAGACTTCTGGCTTCTCTTCCTGATGCTGGTGACAACATGGATGAACCTTGAGGGCATTATGGTAAATGAAATAAGTCAGACAGAGAAAGACAAATACAGTGTGATCTCAGGGACATCTAAAAAAACTGAACTGCGAGAAACGGCAGAGTGGTGGTTCCCAGGGGCAGGGGGGTGGCGGGGAAAAATGGGAAGAAATTGGTCAGAGGGCACAAACTTCCGGTCAGAAGCTGAATAGGTTCTGGGAATCTGATGAGCAGGATGGTAATTATGGTTAAAAGCGCTTCATCATATTCTTGAAAGTTGCTAAGTGAGTAAATTTTAAAATGTTCTTCCCACAAAGAAAGAAATGACAACTATGAGACGTGATCGCAACTGTTGTGATGGTTTTGCGATATATTCGTGTTTCAAATAAGCACACCTTAAACCTACACAATGTATGTGCCAATTATATCTTTTTAAAAAATTAAATGTTTTTAATTTTTTGACTGCACTGGGGCTTCGTTGTGGCCCTCGGGCTTCTCTAGTGGTGGCCCACAGGCTTAGTTGCCTCACGGCAGGTGGGATCTTAAACTTGTCCAACTAGGAATCAAAACCGCGCGCTCCCTACGTCGGAAGCTCAGAGTTTTAACCAGTGTACCACCAGGGAATTCCCACCAATCCTATCCTGATGGAGGGTTTTCCTTTAATATAAGGAAAAGGATTTCTAGCTTAAGATTGTGGCAGATTAGACCCACTTCCTAAAACTTCTGGCTTGGGGAATATTAACGGAAGAAAACAAGAGCGAATCTTGAGTGCTCTCGAAGTTTCAGTAGATAAGCTCTACCCAACTGAGGAACAGAGGTCAGGTGGATGTCAGTTCTCCGTGGAGAGGAGGAAGTTGGGGTGGGAGGAGAAGCCAACTGCTCGCTCCAACTGGAGACCCTCCCCCCATGAAAACTTGAGGCAGGACCAGCCACCCACAAAAACGGGGAGACAGACAGACAGACAAGCAAGTCCAAAATGCTTTGTCAATGATCATATTCACACCTGGTGCAAAATAGAATGGTGTACTTGGGGATGAAGGTCATAAAAACTCACTTAAAAAAAAAAAAAAGGAGAAAGATGGGCTGATTTTGACAGATGAGGAGTGGAGGGACTTTTCTGGGCAGAGGAGCTTGAGAAAAGCTGAGGAGGTATGAAGTGTGGCCTGACACAGTTTGGGGAGTAGCTAGTTGGCATAGCTAGTTGTTCAGAGGAGTGTGGAAAGAAGAGGCTATTTACAAATGCACTGCAGGCTCTGGCCAGGATTCTGGAATTGACTTCCACGAAATAGAGAACTTGATACAATCAGATGTGTATATCAGGTGATGGGGCAGGTGCTAGAGGGCAAGACAGGGTCAAGGAGAGGGATGCTGAGGACCTGAGATAAATCCTCTGAGTAGGGGAGATGAGGAATGTAGAAGAGTTAAAATCCAAAGGACTTGACCATCAACTGGAGGTGGAAGAAGCAGGGAGGACAGGGAAGAGTACAAGAGCCCCAGTTTCTAGGCTGGATGGCTGAATGGATGGAGCGACCCTGAAGGAGCCAGGGAGTCTGGGAGAACAACTGAGGGGAAAGATGGTAAGTTCAGTTTGGGAAGTGTTACCTTTGAGAGGTGACAGGCACCTGAGTATAAGTCTCTCCAAGGCAGTCTGATGAATGTATCACTCTGTAACCAACAGGGAAAATTTGGGCTGAATGTAGATTTACAAGATCAAAGTAACTAAAGCTATGGCTAGACATACTGAGAACAGAAACACGCCCCCCTTCTCAGAGCTTCTGCATCCCTGCTGGTGGTTTCTCTTGTGAGTTACAATGCCTCCCCACCCACTGGCATCTTTCTGAGCCATGCAACTTACTTTGGCCAGTGGTGAGATGTGTGGGCTCTCCAGGTGGCTCAGTGGTAAAGAATCTGCCTGCCAATGCAAGAGCCCCAGGAGACATGGGTTCTACCCCTGGGTTGGGAAGATGCCCTGGAGGAGGAAATGGAAACCCACTCCAGTATTCTTGCCTGGGAAATTCCATAGATGGAGGGGCCTGGTGGGCTACAGCCCATGGGGGTCACACAGAGTCGGACACTATTGAAGTGAGTTAGCACACATGCAGCCTGGAGCAGAGCCACAGCCATGGCGGGGCTCAGACAGTCTTCAGTGGACATGCAGCCTTCCCTTGGCTTCTGGTCAAATCAGAATAAAATCGTTAACTCCTGACTTGTGTCTACAGACACTCAAACAAGCCATGCCTCTGAACGTTTCCAGATGCGTCTCGCCTGTGTCTTCTAGCTCAGCCACCGCACAGTCCTGGAGATGTTCTCTGTTTTCTGTTCCTAGATGGTGAGCTCATCCCCGATTTTCCCCCAAATCGTTATGTCGACTAAAAAGATGTGCAATGTTAGAGTCGCAAGTTCAATTTTATTGGGGGCAAGATGAGGACTGCAGCCCGGGAGAGAGCACCTCAGATATATCTCTGAGAGACTGCTCCAAAGAAGCCGTTGGGGAAGGTCACTATAGAAGATTTTGGTGAAGGGGGAGTTTAGTGCCACGCAGTGCTTACTTTACCAGAGGTTTGCTGCTAGTCACGAGGAGCGTCTGTCACCATGAAAGGACTTCAGTGCTTTTCTAGAGATGAAGAGATGCGAGGATTGGGATCATGAAATCAGTTCCTGAAAACGTCTAACTCTAAAGACCTGTTCTATCGGATTCCCTAGAGCACAGAGTGCCTCAGCCCACCCTGAGCTCCCTCGCTGGGCGCTGGAGGTCCGCAGCACAGGACCCTGCAGAAGCACAGGGTTCCGTCTCCACAGAGGCAGATGGCAAGCACTGTGGTGGTCGTTCAGTGCTGGCAAATGCTCTTGGCAAGTGCCAATTTGTAGTTGACAGTTACGTGCTTTGTTCTCTCACTTCACCTAGGTCTCTGGCCAAGTGTCTACAACTTTGAGGAGCTTTATAAAAAGTTTTTTGAAGGTCTTTTGCCCATGCTTCATGTATGGGGGATCTTAGTTCCCTGACCAGGGATCGACCAACCATCTGCAGTGGAAGCAGAGCCTTAACCACTGGACCTCCAGGGAAGTCCCTGCGGGGCTTTCGTGGACCCTGACCTTTAGAAGCATCCTCTGCCTCCCCTCCCCTGGCCCGATTTACTCCCCTGAATTGTTTTTCTTTGTAAAACAACGGAACATTAACACTGTAAGTTTTCCTTTCTTTATTCGCTTATTGTCTGTCTGCCTCACTAGGACTTAAGCACCACAACAATGGCAAGGATTTTGTCAGTTTTGTTCTCGCTAAATGTAATAGCTGGCTCAGTGTGCCTGGCAAACAGTATAAGTAAATAGTGTATAAAGTAAAATTGTGCCAATGGTAGCTGCTCAGTCATGCCCAACTCTTTGTGATCCCATGGACTACAGCCCACCAGCCTCCTCGGTCCATGGCATTTTCCAGGCAAGAATACTGGAGTGATTTGCTGTTTCCTTCTCCAGGGTATCTTCCCAACCAAGGGATTGAACCCAGGTCTCCTACACTGCAGGCAGATTCTGACTGACTGAGTCACCAGGGAAGCCCAAAGTCACTCAGTCGTGTCTGCCTGTTTGCGACCCCATGGGCTATAGCCCGCCAGGCGCCTCCATCCACAGGAATTCTCCAGGCAAGAATACTGGAGTGTGTTGCTACGCTCTCCAGGGGATCTTCCCAACCCAGGGATCGAACCCAGGTCTCCCATATTGCAGGTGGATTCTTTACCATCTGAGCCACCGTAGAATTCTCCAGTCAAGAATACTGGAGTGGGCAAACAGTAGATACTCAATAAATAGCAGTGGTAACAGCAAACGAGGTCATAAATGAGCTCAGCAGAAAATGAAGAATTTCCTTCTTTGCATAAAACAGGCACGTCACCAAGGTGGGAAATATGCCATCAATAGGCAAGATAAAGTTTTTTGTTTTTGTTTTTCAGAAAAAAAAAAAAAAAAACCAGATGGATGAGTAAACTAGAAATTAGTTCTGTCTCTACCCTGGATGAAATCAATCTAGTCTCAACAGATCTCAATCCTGTAATTTCTCAAACAAGAAACAGAATACATCACAGTAGTTTCAGGAGTATAAATATGAGGTTACTCAAAAAGTTTTGAAGTTCTAAGAAAGAAATAATTTCATCAATTCGAGGTATTGTTAATACTCCATCTGGCCATGACTGATGAAACAGATATTTGGATTCCATGAATCTAACCACTTGCTAATGTCACTTCTAGAGTCTTCAAATGAATCCTTTGTTCTATTTTCATCCTCCAGGTGTCATTAAAAATTTTTGCCTACTATGAAATACTATTCTGGCCTCATGACCCCCAAAAGTCCCTGCTTTGTTTTTGTTTTTTATTTTTGCTTTGTTTTACTTTGTTTTCTCAAGCTCTGAAACTAGAGGTTTCCAGAAAGAATGGTGGGGCAAAGTGGGAGCTTTTAACACAGGATCACAGCTGCCCAGAACCCAAAGCGAGGGGAATGTTATTTTCTCTCCTCACCCCCACCTCCCCGCCTCCTGGCCCCTTACTCAGAAGACAAGGCTCCTCGGCTCAGTTCCTGGAGGCTCACCTGCTCTTTTAAAAAGAGGCGAGTCCAGAGCCTGAGAGGACACTCTCAGCTCCTCACCCCAGCAGGCCGACTGCACCCAAGTCTCTGGATTCTTGGCTGAAAATCCTGACCATCCTGCCTCTTGACGCTGCAGGTGTGAGTATAAACCAGACTCTTGGTGTATGTGTGGACTCAGACATGCCATCATCAAATGACTTCTCCTGAAACCCAATTCCATAAAGAAAGAGCCTGCTGAAAACCAGTGAAGACCGACAGCATATGACTCGCCTCTCAAAAGCAGAGCTCAGAATGGGTTCCCCATGTGATCACTCTTTCAGCAGACTCTTACTGAGTGTCTGTTCTGTGCCAGGTACCGCACGGGGAATAAAAGGGGAAGTAGAAGCACTTCCTGCCTCTAAGACTCGTGGAGTCAAGTAGTAATGATCAGATGTGTCTCCAGAGACCCAGGACACAGAAGTTGGGAAGGGTCCTGAGAGTGAGGGGATGTGGCAGGTAGACCTGGGGACCCAGACAGGTCTCCACCCCCAGGTAACGGGGAGTGTGGGTGTTGCACAACCTCAAGGAGATTCAGTATCTTCATTTGTAAAATGGAAATTGTGATGGTTACACTGACCTCACCCACTTTTACAAGAGGTTGGGGAGATGATACACATGGCACGCTTAGCACAGGACGTGCCCTGTTGCACACACTTCATCACTGTTAGTGGTTGTCATCGGTTTTACTGAGGCACAGGAAGGAGAGATTAGGTGAGATCCCTTTAGGAAGGAGCATCCGAACTGGATCTTAAAGAGGGACTTAGATTTGGCCTTGAAGATCTGGCAGAGAGAACCTAAGGGGATTAGTGAGAAGTTGATGACTTTTGTTTTCTCTTGTTTTTTTTTCTGTAGCAGAGCTGTCATGAAAGAGAGAGGTGGAGAATTCATGTTGAAAAGAGAGGCTAGGGCAGATTATAAAGGACCCTGAGTACCAGGCCAAGGAACCTGGGCTTAATTTCAGGAACATTAAGGACATTCCTAAGGTTCTAAGTTTTGGATAAAAGAAGAGAAAAAATTACAAGGTTCTTTAGGAAGATTAAGCCGAATCTAATGAGTGAGAATTGTTGAGGAGTGAGAGACACATCTGAGCCCAGGGAAGCCCATGTGGGAAGCTGGGTAAAGGTCTAGACAAAAAAATGATACAGGTCTACGCACCCTCCGAATACCCCCAGCCCCTGAGCCCAGACGCCACCCAGAACCTGCTCCAGGCAACTATTGGTAATTGATCATCACTGGCTTGAGAGAGAAAACACGTTATTATCCATCCCCAAACTAGAGCCACAGTGGAAGAGGTGAGGGGGCTTTTACTGAACTCCATATAGCAAACACATCCTGCTCTCAAACAGAAAGGGAGAAAAGGAACCTCACTTTTGGACAACCTTGGTGGAATCCTGCTGGAAAAGTCCTCATAAGCTTCAAAATGACAACAAAATCCCTTTTTAACCATTCGAGATGGAGGACTTGGTTTTTGGTTCATGCCAACCAGCTGTTTACTCCCTGTATTTTATGGGTGGGGCAAGCCACAGCTTCTTGGATACCAGATGTGTGAGTCGGGGAGAGGAATTTGATGCATAGTGGGTTTTGTTTTTTCCATGGTACCCTTTGACTAGTGAGATCTGGTGGAAATTACGAACTGCAGAAATTCAACTCAGCGTCTCAATAACAGGATGCACCTGTAGATTTCGTAGAATTTGCAGCAGAATTCTCTCGACACAAGTTTGAGAGAAATAAGACTGTTTTCATAGTAACAACTGGGGCGAAATCTGAGGTACTGTTATGTCCCTCTCAGTGACAGCAGGTATCAGCCATGGCAGATACCATCTACCGTCTAACAGGTGTGGTTTGAAGACCTCCACACTGCAGCCTCTCTTGCATTGATTGATCAGTTTGGGGGATTATCAAGCTGACAGATGTGTCTGCAGTTAGCTGGGGCTTTTCTAATCTGCAACCCCCATGATTAGACTCTTTGAGAGCAGGAGCCCTTGTAAATTTCCTTTTGCCTCTCCCAGTCCTCACTGAATTGAATTATACCGAAGAATGCTCGCCAGAGCGCACAAACTACAGGAAAGAGTAAATTGTGGGACTTCTACTGGAGATTTCAAGTCCATAACTAAGAGGTCAAAGGCAGAAAGACCTGGGACACCACACCACAGACCTGGGAAAACCACCTGTTTCTTCAACTGGATAAGGCATGTGTGTGCTCAGTTGCTCAGTCCTGTCCGACTATGAGACCCCAGAGTCTGTAGAACTCCAGGCTTCTCTGTCCATGGGATTTCCCAGGGAAGAATACTGGAGTAGGTTGCCATTTCCTCCTCCAGGGGATCTTCCCGACCCAGGAATCAAACCCAAGTCTTTCGTGTCTCATTGTCATTGGCAGGCGGGTTCTTTACCACTAGCGCCACCTGGGGAATCTTTATGCGCTATGTAAACAACAGGGTCCCTGCACTACCTCTGGTCATCACACTGCCTCTGTCCAGGAGAGCCAAGTTTCTTTTCTCTTGGATTCTGACTCTGAGACCACAGCTCAGCACATTGTTCTGCTAGAGAAAGGAGGTACAAGATGAGAGAGCAAGGCTGCTTTTATGTGGTATGGCTGGGTGAGGCAGGGCAGCCCTGGTGGCTAAGACACCCTGCAACTCATGTCATTCCCCTTGTGGAGGGCGCATCTGTTTCACCTTTGAGGAGACCCTGAGCATCCCCTGAGCAGGGCCGTGCCCTCATTTCTCAGATCCCCCCAGGTCCTAGCACAGTGCATGTTTAACTGTAGGTGTTATCAACTTCTGTTGACGCAGGACTTGACAAAGGTGAAATCCTTTTTATCCAAGTCTCACCTCTTCTTCTTGAACTTCCCTTGAAGATGCTAGAAGAAAATAAAATGGTAAAAAAAAAAAAAAAAAAGCAGAGGCAGGAAAGATCAGAGAGAAATCATGAAGTTCTGAGCTAAACAGCTGTCTCTCTTGTCCCAATCTGTTGAAGAAAGCTGTGCTCAGCATTTGCACCCATTCTCCAAGCGAAATTAACCCCAAAAGGCATAAGCAAGAAATGAGCACCAGAACCAAGATTTTCATTGAATTTTCATTGGGGGAAAGGGTTAACATTGCAAAGCAAATGGCAAAATCTTCCAATGATTTTAGATCCCCCTTAATTTTTCGCTCTATCCCAATCCCTTCTCTGCCACTTTCTCTCAACCCTACTTCCTCTTGGTCCAGCATTTCTTTTTTTTAATGGAGCACTTTTTCTGGGCCTTGACTGCTCTAACGCACATACTCATGCCCATTTTGCAAGCACACCTTAGAGAAGTGGCATTTTAATACCTGAAAACAGTAATCGGTGGACTCAATAAAGAGCTCACCTTAGCACCCTTTCATCTGCGGGAGGACAACAACTCCAGTGATCAGGGGTCAGCATCCCCAGGTGGGACTCAGGGTCTCGATGCAGTCATTTCTTCCTTATCTCTCTCTTCCTTGTCCTACCCTTTCTCTTACCTCATCCTTTTATTTCTGCATTCAATCTTTCATGATCCACTTCTTTTGTCGGCCTTTCATAGGAGAATCTGTGCAACTCGGGACTAGGGGCACTGTTGAAATGACCTTCGACAAAGCCATAACGGCAAGTGAAGGAAAAGTGAAAGAGGAGGATTGATTTCTCACCATCTCTTCTTCTTTTGCCTGCTGCTCCTTTACCCTCCCTCCCCAATCTAGATTCTGATAAATAGAAGCAGTTTGTTGCAATTTGTTCATTATAAGGGGTGCAGGGAAAGATTGGAGAGCCAAGGCTTAGGATAGTCTGGATGATAAATGACAAAGTTCGTGTTTTCAAGGACGGAACAAGACAGCAAGAATGACAGACAACCATGAGTGAGCGACTAACTCCTCCCTATTGATCCAGCAGTCCTCAACCTTTTTGGCACCGGGGCTGGTTTCAAGGAACGCAATTTTTCCACGGACTGGCCGGCGGGGAGATGGTTTGGGGATGATTCAAGTGCATTACATTTATCGTGCACTTTATTTCCTTGTTATTACATCAGCTCCACCTCTGACCATCAGGTACGAGATCCTGGAGGTTGGGGACTCCTGCATTAACCCACCTTTCTTCCACTCACCTAACCTCAGCCTCATGCACCCAGGTTTAAACATCCACGGTCTTCTTCCACATCCTCCCTTGCTGCGCCACTTCCCACTGGTCTCTTCATCTCACACTTATTAGCATCTTTGCCTGGGAATGTTCAAGGGAAGGAAAAGGTGAAACTCCAATCAATGAATTTCACTTCTGCCAAAGTTCACAGTGTCCATCCCCGACCTCTTGCCTCCAAATACCAGGTATTACAAGCTGCATTTTTCTTTTGTCGTATATTCTGACAGTAACCCTTCTGCATCATCCCCTCATTCAGGTCCTGTTATTTCCTGCCTGAAGAGCATCTCGGGATCTCTGTCCCTGTGCCTTTACTTTCCACTGCACCAGCTCAGGCTGACTATGATGTCATTGAATATGTCCCACTCTGTTTAGACTCCGTCAGCGGCTAAAGTCCACACATCTCATTCTGTCCTTTGAGGTCCACCTCCATCTAAATCCAACTGCCATTTCTGCTCTTGGCTCCCACCCCCTGGTCTGTGTTGTTGTGTATTAGTTGCTCAGTCGTGTCTGACTCTTTGCAACCCCACGGACTGTAGCCCGCCAGACTCCCCTGTCCATGGAATTCCTCAGGCAAGAATACTGGAGTGGGTACCATTCTGTTCTCTAGGGGATCTTTCCAACCCAGGGATCGAACCCAGGTCTCCCACATTGCAGGCAGATTCTTTACCATCTGAGCCACCAGGGAAGCCCATCCTCTCTCTACCTATCTCTATTTCTATTCGACAATAGACCACGCCTTCTTACCCCCAGTATCCACCTCCCCACTCATCCTTCAAGGACAGTTCTGAGACTGATCATATCAGTCTTCCTGAATTTTTCTCTTCCTGAACTTCTATGTCTCTTATCATTATCACTAGTGTTTATCACCTTCTACTGCTACAAAATTGTGACAAACCTCAGAAAAGGCAGTCTGGGTCAGAAATGTGTTGTCTGATGCAATGAATGGTCTCTTCTGGGAAGTACCAAGTGTTTCTGATAACAGAATTGAGCAACTTCCTGAAAAATTGAGATTCAACTTGAACAGTTGACCGCCTCTCCTGGGAGGAACTTAGTTACCTTTAACCAAACTTTCCTTTCTTGAACATAATCTGTCTGTGTCATCTAGTCACCTTTTCTTCCAAAAAGAATCTCTACCAGGAAGATCTTTGACCTGGACTGATTGGAAATGATCTGGCAGTAGTAGGCTTGAAACAAACCTTCAATGTATGCTCATGAAGAATGTGTCTGAAGTTGCTTTAATAGATGACAGTTGTATTCTTATAGGTATGTATTTTAACAAATAGCCATTGGATACCCACATGTCACACTCTGGGTTGGGTCGTGTGATTAAGCTGCCCAGAGGCCCGTAAATTGGCATGAAAATCTTTTCATCTAAGTCCTCAAAGTGAAGGAGACTCTTCTGAAATGGACTCCTAACTTCCTGGGGATGTGTTGATGTATATTTTTTTCCAAGGGAAGAAATTAGAGATTCTATCAAATTCTCAAAAGTGTAACCACATCCCCCCAAAACAAAGATTAACCACCAGACTAGAGGAAGAAAAGGCATATGAAGGTGGGGATGACACCATCTCCCAGAGTAATGGAAATAAAAACAAAAATGAATAAACAGGACCTACTTAAACTCAAAAGCTTTTTCACAGCAAACGAAACAACAAACAGAATGACAACAACTCACAGGTTGGGAGGAAATATCTGTAAATAATGTGACTAATAAGAGACTAGTCTCCAAAATTTACAAATAGCTCATGACACTTAACAGTATCAAAACAAACAACCCACTCAAAAAATGGGCACAAGACCTAAAAAGACATTTCTCCAAAGAAGACATGCAGATGGCCAAGAGGCACACGAAAAGATGCTCAACATCACTCATTATTAGAGAAATGCACATCAAAACTACAATAAGATATCACTTCACAACAGCCAGAATGGCTGTCATCAAAAAAAAATTCACAAACAATAAATGCTAGAGAGGGTGTGGAGAGAAGGGAACCCTCCTACACTGTTGGCAGGAATGTAAGTTGGTACAGCCACTGTGGAGAACAGTGTGGAGGGTCCTTAAAAGCTAATAATAGAGGCACCATATGACCCTGCAATCCCACTCCTGGGCAGATGGAGAAAAACATGATTCAAAAGGATATATGCACCCCAATGTTCATTGCAACACTATTTACAATAGCTAAGACATGCAAGAAACCTAAATGTCCATCAACAGAGGAATGGATAAAGATGTGGTTCATATATACCACAGAATATCACTCAGCCATTTAAAGAATGAATTAATGGCATTTGCAGCACATGGATGGACCTAGAGAGTGTCTTCCTGAGTGAAGTAAGTCGGACAGAGAAGGAGAAATATCATATGACATCCTTTATATATGGAATCTAAAATGACATGATCCAAATGAACTTACAAAACAGAAACTCACAGACTTAGAGAAGAACTTACGGTGGCCGGGGGAAGGATGAGGGGAAAGGGATAGTTAGGGAGTTTGGGATGGACACTTATATTTAAAATGGGTAACCAACAAGGACCTGTTGTACAGCACATGGAACTCTGCTAAATGTGGCAGGCTGGATGGGAGGGGGGCTTGGAGGAGAATGGATACATGGATATGTATGGCTGAGTCCCTTTGCTGTTCACCTGAAACTCACAACATTGTTAAGCAGCTCCACCTCAATGCAAAATAAAGCGATCAAAAGTTAAAAAAAAAAAAGAGTGGATGATAATACAGCAAAGCAAGTGCTGTGATAGTGTTAGTCTGTTACTGAACCAGGTTCATCTTACTCGACATAGCAAGACAAAATGCTAGGACACTGCGGTTTGAAGCAGAGAGGGGTTATTCACAAGGCAGCCAGGTAAGGAGACGGAAAAGCAAATCTCAAGTTAGACTCCCCGATGGCAAGGGGCTGGAGTATTTCTGGGATGAAGACTGAAGAAGCAGGATGGTCTGAGGCATGGGAGAGTGGGGAAAGACGATTGGGAAAAGGTGCCATGATTATCTTTCTGTGCAGGAGTGACTAAATTACCTTCAAAAGGTCACCATGCAGACATTCACGCCTGCCCAGTTGAAGGGTCTTTGGTTCCATCCAGTCTTAACCACATCAGCTTGAACTGGACACAGCAAACTCCAAATTCCTAGCCGACAACTTGGGCAAACATCTTATTGTTCAGGCTACGTGCTGCTTAGACGGCATGCAAGTCTTAAAATGACCTTGATGAATGAAGGCAGGTAAAATGAAATTCAACCCAGGGTTTGAGTCTGAGGATTAAAAAGTGATAGTCAAGTGTCTTTCCTTCTCAAACGTGAGTCCACTGTGGGGAGTAGCTTTGCTCTATGCAGCCTTGGTACAATACATACACAATTCACGACAAATTGGGTCTGCTCTCTTCTCCTCTCTCTGCCTCCACCCGGTGCTGTCAAGGTCAGGAGACGAAGACTGAAAGTTCAGCTCAGTGCAAACTGTAAAACTTGACCAAGTTATTTGTCTTATATGAGTCCATCTTAGCGCCAGGAGCTGCTCCCCTTATTTTGTCAGAAAAATTCTGTAGACTTTGTGACTGTTACTCGTATGCACGTAGATAACTTTATCATCACAATCCATTAAGTACTTCAAGACGATTTTTTTTCTGCTGCTTTACTAGTGGACTAGGTGCTGCTTAGCTACTTGAACTTCACCAACCTCTTGGTTCGAAGGTCAAGGTGTGTTTCTATGAAACAATATTAGGAAGAAACCTCAATTAAATAACATGTCAAATAATTGAACCATTTACCTAGATTTAATGTTTAGAGTCCCACATTTTGAAAAGGTAAGGGAAAACATTTTTGGTTAGAAGTTCACAAAATGCTGGGGTTTTTTTCCATTTATGATGAGTCAGATTGAGACTATTATGACAATTCTTATGGGATTTGAGAATGGTTGAGTCCTCCCTAAGCAAACCTGCCACCCCAAGGGAAGTCACTGATCCAGGAGCACACGATGTTTGATCCGTCTGTGGGAACCAATGATATCAGTCAGGGTAAGCTAAGTTGCTGTAACAAAAACCCAACAAGAATGCAACCTAATATACCAGAAAATCTACTGGTTTCCTAAATGACAATTCATGGATAGGTGTGCTCCAGGCATTCAGGAACCCAGGGGGAGCACTCAACTTCCAGGATGACTCTGGTCACTGCATTCCAGCCATGGAATGAAGGGAAAGAAGGGAAACAGGCAGGGGTGTAAACGCCACTTCTGCTAATGTTTCTTGGCAAGAACATCACCACAGAACCACACTTAGCTCCAGGGGGCTAGGGAATGTGCTCTGATCATTCACCGGAGAAGAAGGGAAGGTCGCCTGGGGGACCTGCTGGCTGTCTCCACCCTACCATGGCATGTTGTCTCCATGACAACAGTCATGATGCAGTTGTCAGCCTACTGGTCTCTGGTCCCTGTCCATAACTTCATCATGTATTTATGATATTATTCAGTTTAATGAACCCCCACATGTATATCATATTGACTAAGCTCTGTGACTTAAAAGAGTTTTACATGGTTGTCCCAAGAAGACTGACTTAAAAAGAATTTTTCATGGTTTTCCAACTTGGATTGACTTAAGCAAACAACACATCTTAACATTTCAAAGTGAAAATGAAAAATTCCAACCTGAAATTTCTTATAAATGGAGAAGTGAGCGTCCCAAGGTAAACCACCTGATGTTTTTGGGAGCAGTGTGCAATTTCTACGCCCTACCTTTTCCCTAACATTCCAGTGCGGAATAAAATGTCAAATGTGGCTTTCTTTCAAGGCTCTAATTCAGCAACACTACTCATAAAAACACTACTCATATTTGATTAAAAAGAACTCCCAACCAGGCAACTGTAGGAAGAAAACTTGTTGTTGAACTAAAAAAAAACCCACCTGCTGATTGTGGGGTGAAATAAAGCTTTTACATTATTTAAAAAAAGCCCCATTTCACTATTTTTGTTTCCACAGTTTATACATTATTTTAAGTAATAAACAAGATAAAATTAAAGATGTTTAACTATTTTGCTATTATTTTCTTATTTTGTTGTTAATAAGATAAAATGGATTTAACTTTTCTAATAATTATGAGAAGGGGTTGAGGGAAGTTCTGTTGTAAAGCAAAAAAAAAAAATTACAACTTGCTAAAATATGATACAATGAACCTATCTATGAAACAGAAATAGATTCACAGACATAGAGAACAGACTTGCGGTTCTTATGGGGGAGGGCAGGGCTGGGAGCTTGGAATTAGCAGATATAAACCAATATGTACAGGGTGGATAAACAGTAAGGTTCCACTGTACAGCACAGGGAACTATATTTCATATCCTGTGATGAACCACAATGGACAAGAATACGAAAAAGAATAGATATATACATAACTGACTGACTTTGCTGCACAGTTGAAACTAAACACAACATTATAAATTAACTATGTGCGAATACAATTTTAAAAATTACAATTCAAATTTTGATTATTTTATATAACAGTGAATTAATTTGTGAAATTAATGTTGTCTACTTACTTCAGTCCAAGTATATCTTTCAAATCCTGGTTAATATTTCCTTGGTTCTCAAAAATTTTGTAAATAAATGTCATTACATTTAATTTAATTTAATTTAATTTTTATTTATTTATTTTTTAAAATTTATTTTATTTTTAAACTTTACAATATTGTATTAGTTTTGTCAAATATTGAAATGAATCCGCCACAGGTATACATGTGTTCCCCATCCTGAACCCTCCTCCCTTCTCCCTCCCCATACCATCCCTCTGGGTCGTCCCAGTGCACAAGCCCCAAGCATCCAGTATCGTGCATCGAACCTGGACTGGCAACTCGTTTCATACATTTAATTTTAAATTCACAGAAGAAAACTGATATAAAACTGAAGGTATTAGTAAACTTTAGGTAATTGTTACTTTCCAAGGAGAAATATTAATTCCAAAGACCCTCTAGAGTTAAAAAAATATGAAATACCTTCAAAGCTTGTATGTCGATACTTCCCTGGTGGTCCAGTGGCTAAGACTCCACACTCCCAATTCAGGGGATCCAGGCCCAATTCCTGATCCTGCATGCCAAACTAAAGATCCTATATGTTGCAATGAAGATGGAAGGTCCTATGTGCCACAGCTAAGACCTGGCACAGCCAAATAAAGAAATTAATTTTAAAAAAGCGTGGAGGTCATTCTGGTTTGTTTGCTTCTCCATTACCAACGTGCTCACTGATCTTGGCTGGATTTCACATTTTGGTCTCGTTTTCCTTTCATTGCTTTACTCTTGAATGTTAAGCACTAACCATTCTCTGCTCCTTCCCTTTCTGAATAATTCAGCCCTAAATATCACGTTGGCAACCACTCTTCAATGCTTTGGGGGAGGGGATGTTATTTGGATTATATTTCCAATTTTTCTGTGTTTGTTTCAAAATTATACTTTGATACCTGTAGCCAGGGAAAATCTCCAGCTTAATAACTGGGCCAGCCCTCCAGACAACAGGAACTGCTGCTCTCCTTCTGCGGGTTGAGAATGTTTCCAGCAGTGAGCGTAAGCCTGTCCTGGAATGCTATCGATGATCCTGTCACATTCTGACAAGTATTGCTCTCCCAGAAAGAGAGCAGTTCATGCTTTTCCCTGCAAACTCTGGTATTTAGTCTGAAAACCCCTTTTAGTTCATCTGCAGGTGGCTGTGGCTCAGTGGTAAAGAATCTGCCTGCCCAAGTAGGAAACGCAAAAGAAGCGGGTTTGATCCCTGCCTGGGTCGGGAGGATTCCCTGGAGTAGGAAATGGCAACCCACTCCAGTATTCTCCTCTGGAAAATTCCAGGGACAGAGGAGCCTGGTGGTCGACAGCCCATTGGTCACAGAGTTGGACAGGTCTGAGCACTCACACACTCATGCACAAGGCTCTTTTCAGAGATGGTAATTGCTTTTCTTCCTTCCCTCCCTCCCTCCTTCTTTCCTTCCTTTCTTTTTCTTTCTTTCTTCTTCTTCCCTGGGGCTCAGACGGTAAAGAATCTGCCTGCAATGAGGGAGACCTGGCTTTGATCTCCGGATTCAGAAGATCCCCTGGAGAAAGGAATGGCAACCCACTCCAGCATTTTTTTTCCATGAATTCCACAGAAGGAGGAGCCTGGAGAGTACAGTCCATGGGGTTGCAAAGGGTCAGACAGGACTTAGCTACTAAGACACACACATCTTTTTTTAAAGTCTTTATTGAACTTGTTACAATGTTGCTTCTGTTTCATGTTGTGGGTGTTTGGTCCTGGGACATGTGATTGAACCTCCTCCACCCTCTGCATTGGAAGGTGAAGTCTTAGCCAGGGAAGTCCCAGTAATTGTCTTTCTTAGAGAATGTCAGAATATTCTTAGAGCTTATCAATAACACATATTGGAACTATGAACTGCTTTGTCATGCCTGGATAGTCTTCCTTTTGTCAATGTTTTTGCTTACTTGCTAATATTTTTTAAATTTTATTTTAATATAAATACACCATGACATGAATTTCTAGAGGGCAAAACATAGTCAACTATTCTGTGAAAATCAGAAGATAGCTCTGATCATTAAACAGGAAAGCAAGATTCAACTCTCTGGAAAACAAGAAAAAGTCCAACGTTGAGAACCAAAATCCACTTTTAGTAATGATCTTTCAAGAAAAAACACAGCTGGTGGCAAAATATCTTATAAAATGACAACTCATATTCAGGACCCAGGGCATCATGGTGAGAGAATTACGGCTAGTACTGATTGTAAGTCTTGGGAGAATATTCAGGAGCTCTGAGCGTGGGGCAGTCTGTGCTTCCTCTTCAATTATCTGAATATTGGAGACCCCACCCGAAGACCCAGTGGACTTCTTCAAGGGCTCCGTGGTCAGACAGCTTTAGGAAATTCCCATCTAGGGCCAAGACTGCTTGGCATGACCTGGCGCCCCTCCATCTTGAGTGGCACCTGCCGACTCCCCGGGGAGCTGCGAGTCCGGGACCTCAGTTTCACGGTGACATCAGATTATGAAACTCTAGTTGAGACCACTGCCAAGAAGGGCTTGCTCACCCTGCTTTAACGGCAGTGGGAATCTCCCTGTCTTTTTCAGGGGTAAGCCAAAGAACGGATTCATAAACGAACCCCAATCCTTCTCACCAACCCCAGCCCACACCTCCCAGCAACTGAACTTGAGAAAGAAAAAAAAAAAAAACCTGGTTAAAACCACTTCCTATATTTGAGACTAGAGAAGAGAGTGGTACGCACAATTTCCTGGCTGAAGAACCCAGGCTAATACTTATACAGAGTAAGCACTTACTGCCCTAGAGGTTGACGGACCGGCAGGGATGACAACCTGAGCGGACTCACCCTTCATTCCCGTCTCCCGGTGCGATGCCAACAAGAGGCTGAAAGGAAACCCGGCGTTCTGCAGAGCAGCACTTTCTCTTCCCAGCCCCGACATCGGCAGTGGTCTCAGGGGCCAGGAGGATGGAGCCAAGCTTGCTGATGTGGAGGTTCTTCGTATTCATCGTGGTACCTGGCTGCGTGACAGGTAAGAGGTCACTGGTGCCTTTGGAGTCCTGGGAAGGCTAAGGATGTAGACTCTTCCCAATCACACAATACGAGGGGCATCTAAGTAGAAAGTACAGGGAGGGGATGGGACCCTGGGTTCTGCCTCTGTGTCCATGGCCCCCCGGGGCCCCATTCTTTGCCTCAGTCATCACCGACTTCTAAAGAGAACTCGGAATGGGGAGTTCTTGTCACTCAAGGTCTTTGACAGTTGATTCTGGGAAGAACATAGTGGTGTGATATTTGACTGTTAACCAGATACTAATGAGCAGATTCCACAAGAGATTTTATTTTCCCGTGAATTTAGTTTTCCACTACATCCACTGGCTGTAAGGGTAATACTAGAAGTCTGGTAGAAATCTCTCTAATACCAGGTGAATGTGCCTCAGATGTCAGTAACTCATATGAAGCACTGGGATCATTTAGGATCTCAGAAAAGTTAAGCTTCAAGGAAATGATACCTAGGAAGCTCCTTGTATGTGCAACTTTATAGAAGTTTTTTAAAAAATATAAGCATATCACTTTGAGAACATTAATTCTTATCTTCTTATGTGTCTACATGCATGTATATATATATGTGTGTATGTGTACATATATGAAAGTTTTGCATTTCATTCATCCTTTCAGAAGGATATTGTCCGTTTCTGTTTTTTTTTTTTTTTTTTTTTAAAGAAATAAGAAGCCACCAATTTCAGCCTCAAACCTCCTTCCTAATGGCATGTGAATTTTCTAAAAATGTCCTCCCTTGCTTATGCAGGAAAACGTATCAGCATCTATAATTTCATATCCTTCATTTCTAGACATATAATAATGCCAAGTGGCCACAGAAAGATGTGTTAAGAAGTGAAACACAATGATGCATAAGGGGTCTTTTGGGCCTGTTGAGGGGAAGTGACCAGTCATTGGGCTATGATCTGACCCAGGGGTAGGTCACTTCTTTACTTTAAAGTGAAAAGTGGACATGATTTTAGGAAGACTTATGTGACTTCTGCCTCCGCCGGGTCTTTGCAAAGTGAGAGGCAGGCCAAGGGAACAGAAAAGTCTTTACGGTTGACTGTGCCTCATCTCTAGGGAGCGCATTTCGAGTAAGTGCGGGTTACTGATAGGTGTTGGTGACTTATCTGAGGATGTGAATGGTCTGATCGAAGTGCTCTGCCATACACTCACATCTTCAAAAATCTATCCAATGCCTCTTGTTCCCCTTTTCAACAGTACAGGAAATACAAAAGTGAACAAAACTTAGCCTCACCTTAAAAAGGATATAACCTGGTGAGGGGAAGAGAGTTATGACAGCAGTGTGGTTGGGGTGGGATAAGATCTATGGGAGCAGGGGGCCATCTGGGAAGGCTTCACAAAAGCAGCAGCACAAAGAGCCCTGAGGGGCCAGTGAATTTCCCTCCATGGGAATTCCAGAGAGAGAGGACCACACGCGCAGAGATGCGGCAGGGCGCCAGGAAAAGCCCTCAGCCTCAGGTGGAGGTACAGGGCTACTGGGGATTAAGACTGGATGACCCCAAGTTGAGGATTTTAAATTTCATTTGGGAGTCAATCAAAGACAATGAGAAAGTAAAATTTACCATGTATAGTGTACCTTACGGGGCTTCCCAGGTGGAGTAGTGGTAAAGAATCAGTCAGCCAATGCAGGAGACACAAGAGACATGCATTTGATCCCTGGGTTGGAAAGATCCACAGAGGAGAAAATGGCAACCCACTCCAGTATTCTTGCCTGGAGAATCCCGTGGACAGAGGAGCCTGGCGGGCTATAGTCCATGGGGTCCCAAAGAATCGGACACAGCTGAGTGAGTGAGCACAAAGTACCTTGTATAGGCCAGACACATGTCTTCCTTCCACCTTCACAGTCCCTTTGCAAAGTGGATGTCACCAACCCATGAGATGAAGAAGACCTCAAGACTCAGAGGCCACAGAGGCAGTGGCACGGCCGGGACTCAAACCCGGTTCTTTCCGCTGAGTGCTCTTTCTGTTCACTGTGGACAGGGCCCAAGCTCTGTGGAAGTGACTTCACAGACAAAGGCGGGCAGACAAGGTCTCTTCCAGAGACCAGTAAGGACTTGGCAGCCAAAGAGAATGACATGGGCTGAATTTCTGGGATCCACACATGGCTTAGGAATCTCTCCAGGGTCAGAAATAATCTCTCAGACTTTTTCCTCCCAGAGGAGCCCAGTCTTAAAATAAACAAATCTTATTCCTAGGAAGGGAGAGGTCACTAACAAAATCAATCAGACTGTCAACAGATGCAATTTCTAGCTGATTCATAAGGCTGATTTTCATTCTGAAAATTTCCAAAGCCACCATTTAAAACTTGAGGGCTGACAGGGAGTATATTGGTCAACGTGGGTGTTTTTAGTCTCTGTATTACTGGGTCCTGGGATGTGGTTGAAAAGAGAATTCTCCTGATGTTGCCAACAGGCACATTATTGATAGTGCCTTTCTCAGCATTGTGGAAATTCTGAGAGTTTATCTGTGCCTTCATCATCTTTCTTTCATTCTAGGAATTCTGTGATCAAATCTGCATGCCCTAGACTCAAAAACACACACCCAGTGCGGAAACCCATGAAGATGATATTTTTGTCTAATTATCCCTTCTTGTAAAGATGACTGCCCACACTGGAATTTCCGTCTTCACGTTTGTCATTAAAACACAAACGCTTAACCCTTCACATTCAATCATTCAGTTTCTCTAGATCCCAAAGTGTGATTACCACATGTTCCTTGCTTATCTTTAAGATATGCCTTGGAGAAGGTAGTGTATATAGATAGATGGATAGCTCATAATTGTGTGTGTGTGTATATATGTATATATGGATTTGGTAAACTTAGGGAGTATCTCATAAAACAGTTGCTACTTTCTTTAAAAACAGCCTTTCTTAAGTAGGTGGTGCTGTTTATCACCTGTACATCTGGTCCTTTTGAGATCTGGGAGCATCGAGGCGCCAGAAAGAGCTGGCTTCGCTGACAGTCAGCTGCTGAAAAGAATGGCTGATGTGCAAGAGAAGAGTTCTTAGCTTCTCTGAGCAAAGCCTTGACTGGTCTGGAGGCGCCTGTGTCACATCTTGCTGAGATCATTCTCATCAGAGCTACAGTCACTCTCAAGTCGGGCTAGCCCTCCCCCAGCCCCCACACATTCCCTGCCCTCCTCATCGCCTCATGACCAGCAGAGACCTGAAGGAGAAACAGGGGTTCCTTTGGGAAGTGGGGCCGTGTCCCCTGAGGCGAGGGCAGAGAAATGTTAGGAGGAAGCTGAATTTTGCAGGGGGGTGAAGGGCGTGATTTGGGGGCAAACTGCTGGATCTCTGTGGGCCTCAGTTTCTCTGTAAAATGAGGAGGTTGATGGGGCTGATCCTGAGACTGCCTTCTGGTTCTCTTGCTCTATGTCAAGAATTCTGAACAGGAAATAAAATAAGCTCTGTCAAAAGGCCTTTGCAAGCTGGGGCACTTTCAGATGAAAAAGTTTCCAAACCGAAGACATATAGAGCAGGGTCCGGGTTGAGAGGCCTTCGGAGGCGCAAGCACCAAGGCTGACGTGTCATCACGGTTATTTCCAGCCTCTGGGAGGTAGGTTCCGCCCTGCGCTCAGGCCAGGAGCGCGGCTTCAGGGAGGGTGAGGGCTGTAATACTGCTCCCTGCTGGGGAGGCTTCTGCTATTTGCTCTTGGGGCCTTTTTGCCCTCAGTCGATGTCCTTGCTTCTCGTAGGGGAGGGCTTACATGAGCGGGAACCTATTTCTCTTCTCTTCATCCCAGGCCATTCCCTGGGAGGAGAGGAAAGAGGATCTTCATTCAGTCAATTGCTTCAAAAAGCTATAAGCCCTTGTATTCTTGAAAGCGGTTAAATTGAGGCTTTCTAACGACTTCGGGGGAGCCTCAGAGGGGCACGTGTGCTGGGCAGGAAGACAGTCAGGGAAGAATTTTGGTTCTTCTCTGCTCCCCTCCAGTCTCTGTTTCTTTTAATGCTGACTTTTGTTCACGGATTTGGCTGCACGGGTCTTAGTCGCGGCACGTGGGCTCTTTGATCTGTGCTGAGGCCTGTGGCGTCTTCAGTTGTGGCCTGTGAAGTCTCTGCTGGAGCATGTGAGATGGTTACCTGCGGCACGTGGGAGCTTAGTCCCTGACCCAGGAGGGAACCTGGGCCCCCGGCATGGGGAGCACGCAGTCGTAGCTACTGGGCCACCAGGGAAGCCCCTCCAATCCCTGTTTTCTAACTTCCCCTCTGAAAAAATGAATGTATGCATATGTGATGACATTCGTACTTTTCGTACGTCAGAGCACCCAAGCGCGTACCCGTGGGTCCTCGGTCTTACGCGCGATTCTCGGCTTTCGTTCCTCGTCTGCTCCCTGCCCCAGTCTTTCGGTGGCAGCGAGAAACCGAGAAGGAAAGAGACTTGAGCAGGAAGGAGGTTGAGGCTGGGTGGGGGAGGTTGGCACTGAAGAGGTAAGACCTGGGCCGTGGATTTACTCTGGTAAGTGCCCTGGAGCTCAACGTTCAGAGGAAAGGGCGCCTCCACCTTTTCCTCCCCAGACAGTCCTGGGCGCCCTTTCTCCGGAAGTACCTGAGCAGAGCATAGAAGAACGTTGGTCACAAGTGGTATGAAGAGCTGGGCAGCGGGGCTCAAGGGATGGCTTCTGAGCCCTTTGGACTCAGGATCTAGGATTCCTGTCTCCAGGCTAACAGAGTGCGTCACCACAGCCCAGCGGGGCCCTCTGAAGTCACAGTATTGTGAGCTGCTCCATTGTGTCCGACTCTGTGTGACCCCGTGGACTGCAGTCCACCAGGCTCCTCTGTCCGTGGGATTCTCCAGGCAAAAACACTGGAGTGGGTTGCCATGCCCTCCTCCAGGGGATCTTCCTGACTCAGGGATCAAACCCACATCTCTTGCATTGCAGGTAGATTCTTTCACCATCTGAGCCACCAGAGAAGCCCCTGAAGCCATAGGTGGGGGGGGGGGGGTCCCTAAACTTCCTGTGACCCTTCTGTCTGTTGCTCTTCATCCAGGGATGTATCAGGGGAGGAGAGATTGGAGGCCACTAATGAGGACCCTCATCTGCCTCTTTTGCTACCTTTTCTAGTAATTTCTTCAGGAAGTTCTGCTTAGGTGGAGTCAGCTGCTGTCCCAAGTATTATCTGGGGTGTGGCGGGGGCGGTGGGGGGGAGGTGGTGGTGGAAACAGCCCAGAGATGACCTTACCACATAAAGATGGACCTCATTTGTTACTCCTATATACATCCTGAAACTCCCAACAGGAAGAACAGTGTGATAGACACACTCTATCTAGCTCCATCTTTCTTGAGTAGTGAGTCTTTGAGCAAATTTGGGGAGTGCTGCTACTTGTTTCCTTAGAAAACTTTCTTATGCACAAAATTTTGAGAGCAATATTTGGGATAATAACCTCTCTGTCAACCAGGGTCTCCAGGTAAGACCTCTGATCAGGTTCTTTAATATCTGAACAGCCATACTCTGAGCACAGAGAATGAGACACAGGATGTTACCCTCACTACTAAGGGAGATGTAGCTGGCTTGGCAAAAGTAACCTAAAAGGCCTGGGTGCCTAGACAAGATTGGAAGCAAAGGTTTCCAAGGAAAAACCAAAGACACCAGGGAAGCAAGAGGAGTGGAGATCTAGGACTAGAAGTCAGGCCTCTCAAATTACAGTACAATATTCCCCATATGTCTTCACATCAACTCTCAGTGACATTCATCCATCTACTTTCCATCCATCCACCCATCCTTCCTTCAATCCAACCATACATCCATCCATCCTTCCCTCCTTCCTTCCTTCCATCCATCCATCCATCCTTCCTTCCCTCCTTCCTTCCTTCCATCCACCCATCCATCCTTCCCTCCTTCCTTCCTTCCATCCATCCATCTCTCCATTCATTCATCCTTCCTTTCTTTCATCTATCCATCATCCATCCATCCATCCATCAATCTATCCATGCATTAGGATTACTGAGATTGAAAAGGTCTTTGCTGTCAAACTGCTCCTGGCCTAAGACTGGAGGTAAAACATCTGCTGAGCAACTCCCGCCTTGAGGACTTGCCAAGGGAGGCAGCAGTATTTGCCAATGACTCAACAGCCATCACTGAATCCCCCCTTTCCCCAGGCTTTCAAATAAGTCACCCATTTCGGGGAAAACAATACTAGAATCATCTCTGGGTCTTTTAGGTATTTTCCACTCTAAGATTACTCAGGAATTTTCCGGCTTTTGACTTGTTTGGAGCTTACTCTGGGATTTGCTTCCATCAGTGAGAAAACACAAGTCTAACTGGGAAATGTATTTAGAGCAGCAGTTGCTGGCACAAAGTGCACATTAAATGTGCATCTGGGAAACTTTCACAAATGATGTCCAAGTCCCACCCAAGACCAGTTAGGTCAGACTCTCTGGGGATTAGAACTGGACATAAGGCTAGCGTTATTTTTAAGCCACTCAAATGATTCAAGATGCAGTTAGGATTGAAATCCACAGAAGAGTGATTCCATGGTTGGTCTGAGTCCATTGTTTTATTCCTATTCACTGGGAATAGATGCCCTAGCATAGTACTTCCCAAAGTTCAGTGTATTACAGACCACCTATAATACGGGTGAGGCAGGGGGTTTGTTGTGAGAAAGATTCTGATTCACAATATCTGGGGTGAGGGAGGAGATTCTGATTCAAACAGGCTCCTCCATGAGATCTGAGTGCCTGGTGCCTGAACCCCGTTTTGAGTAGCAAAGCTGTCATGGGAGAGAAGCAGCAGGTGCTGTGTCCACCCCACACAGAACTTGCAACTAAAATGGGAAAACCAGTCCGGGAAAGACACAAGATTGAACGTAGCAGCGTGGTAGGTGGCAGAGTTGATGACACCCTGGCATCCAGAGGTGCTTCCTGGGGCATTCAGAAAGCCTTCTTGGAGAAGGTGGCTCTGAGCTTGCGCTTGTGAATCTCAGGAGCTGGCTGAAGGGTGGTGTTTCCTAATGAAGTGGCTAAAGTTGTATACGTGAGTCATGCTCCTTGAGCAACAAACTGAAGATTGAGGTGTTCATGAGGGCAAAGAAACAAATGCCCCACGTCTCAAATATTTCCTACTCCATTGTTGGTCGCTTGCTGAACAAAAATGAAGCTCAAATGCCTAGTGATCCTATAAAAACTAGTACTTCTGTTCTGACAAGAGGCACCTGGGTTCTTGCCCTCACGCTTTGATCCTCTAGTAACATACATTGTTGGGGTCTGGAGTCTGCACTCCCACAATGGGCCACCGAGTCAGCATCACTAGGACCTCATGACACCTCTGGGTAACAGTCAAGAAGTCCGGAGTCTTATTTCCCCACATTCAAATTTTGCCCCGACCTCTGTCGAGCACCAGGGCTTCCATCCTGACTGCCCACGTGACCGTCTGCCCCTAACCCATCCTGTATACAGCTTTCCATCAGCCATGGTGCCTGCAGCGCTCAGCCCAGGGCCAGGGACCCACGAGGATTTCAGGCAGCAGAAACTCTAAGGCACCAAAGTGTGGCTGCCCCAGGCGGGGTGACCAGAAGGCCTGAGCATGAGCGGGGTGGCCGGACCAGGCCAGTGGAGTTGGGCTTCCAGGTGCCCCCTTCCCCACCCACCCCTCCAGACACAACGAAAGGGCCAGGTGGATCAGGAGACTAGGAAGAGTCAAGTGCTTCTTTCTGAAAAGAAGAAAGAGAAGCAGGTTTTTAAAGAATACAAAGTGCGTGCTAAGGAGGTGATGGGTCCCTTTACTCTAAAGAGCATGGAAGTGATGGGTCCCTTTACTCTAAACAGCATGGAAAGCCCACTGGGCTCCAGGAGGCTCTCGGGAGAGAGGGAGATGAGGAAGGTGGGCAGAGCTGTGAACTGCACAACGGCTGGCTGGTTGGGGCAGGCCCCGCACAAACCCTGATCCCAGCACCCACTTTTCCCTTTGAGGCTTATTTTGCCTTCAGCCTTGTGCCAGGAAACAAACACTTTTGGAGGGTGCTGCACTACAAAGGCTTGTGGACTCTTAGTTCCCCAAACAAGGACTCAACCTGGGTCCGGGCAGTAAAAGCACCAAGTTCTAACCCCTGACCCCCAGGAACGTCCCCAAGAAACATTTGAAACAGGAGCGATAACGACAAGAGCTCATATTTACAGCTCTCTCACAGGCACTACGTGAAAACGTTGTGTTGGCTGTGTTAATCCTCAAAATCGGGTCCACCTTGTTCTCACCCCCTTCTCGTACCCAGTAAACTGAGGCTCACGGAGGTGAATCAGTTATCTCATGGAATACAACCGTGGGTGTGGGGGTGCCAGATGGGAGCCAAGCTGGCTCCATGCAGGGCCTGCATTGTTGATGATTCTCGTAAACTGCTGTTAATAAAGAAGTTTAGTTTCTCCTTTTGAAAGTCTGCTCTGAGTAGGCCCCACTGCCCCTGTGGTTGTTGATAAATGAAAAGCCTGTTCCGACCGCATCCAGCCCCAGACGCCCAGAGGCCGCCTGCCGTCTTCTCGAGGGGCTGGCTTTTCAGGCCCGCAGAATCCCTGAAGTTTAAATTCTCTAAATCCTGTTCTCCCCCCTCCTACCCGCCAAACAGCAGCTCGGGGTGTCTTTCCTGCATTTGACTGGGCTTCAAAGAAAGCACTCGTCAAGCCACGTCTGCCCCAGCCGCCCACAAAGCAAGGAAATTCTGAGCACCTTCAGGCATGAGTCAACACCACCATGTTCAGGAATCTCTGCCCACAGAATCACCCACTCTTCTGTTTGGGCCCAAAATAGATACCTCCTTCAGAAGCCTCCCTGCTTTCTGTAGCCTCAGCAATAAGAAAACAAAGGCGAGGGTAGGTGTGCATCCAAGGCATGATGGAGGGAGTTCACTCTGCTGTGAAGTTCTCTGCAGTGAAAACACTGCCGCTGAGCTGGGCACGCAGGACAGGTGTGGCAGGGGGAAGGGGTACGCAGGAGGGCGGCTGGGGACGGTCGTTCCTTTGTTCATTCATTCCCTTGGCGAACATTTATTAAGCAAATACTATGTGTCAGATACAGGGTCGGGAGATGGGTGCAACCCAACCCTGGGTCTCCAGGATCGGGAGATGGGTGCAACCCAACCCTGGGTCTCCAGGAACCCACCATCCAGCAGGAGAAAAATATATCGCACAGACAATGCCAACCGAGCTGAGACTCAGAATGCAAATACAAAGAAAGAGTGGATGGCCACACAGACAGGCATTTGTTCCTATGCAAGTCCCTGGACATTGTCACTCAAGAACTGCCTCACTGTCCTAATACCTGGGACAGAAACAAGGGCTGAAGGCATTGCTCTGTCATTACTAAAGCTATTGAAATCATACACCGTGGATTTTGAATTTAGAACAGCACAGTCAGAAAATGTGCAGAAGTTGTCCTTTGCTCAAGAAACTCCCTGACCAAGAAAATAGGAATATTTTTGGTGGGAGCGGTTACTTTCCTTAAAGGAGAAACGGATGGCTCTCACAGCCCACGGGTGTTATAGAAATACCGTTAACATGCGGAGCTGACAGATGGCACCTCCTCACCAGTGTGTGAGCCACTCTCCAATTTCAAACACCCAGGAAGGAACTGCCTCTCCAAGAAAGGGATGAGGGGAACCCAGTCAGTCTGGTTATGCTAGGTACTTAAAAGGAACAGTGTTTTTTTAAACTATATATGTGTGTATATATACATATAAATATATATACACATATATATATATTGGATTCATAAAAAAAATTTGTGTTTTTCTGTAACATCTTTCAGAAAAACCTGAATGACTTTTTTGGCCAACTTGATGTATACAGGTTGTATACACATGCTATATGTATTGTATACACATACATATATGTACTATGGATATATATGTGTATGTGTGTGTTTATGTATATATATGTGTCTCTCTATATATATGTTTGTTTAGTTGCTAAGTTGTGACTGACTCTTTGCAACCCCATGGACTGTAACCCCCCAGGCTCCTCTGTCTATGGAATTCTCCAGCCAAGAGTCCTGGAGTGGGTTGCTATTTTCTTCTCCAAGGGATCTTCCTGACCCAGGAATTAAGTCCGTATCTCCTGCATTGGCAGGCAGAGTCTTTACCACTGAGCCACTGGGGAAGGCCATGTGTATACATACATGTACACAAATATACATATATACACTATGTGTATACACATATATGTATATGCACATGGTATATACACGTACATATATGTGTGTGTGGATATATATAAACATATACAATGTTTATATATGTGTGTGTGTATAGTGGATATATATAAACGTATACAATGTTTATATATATGTGTGTGTATGGATATATATAAACGTATACAATGTTTATATATGTGTGTGTATAACTATACACATGTATAGAATGTGTACATATATATGTGTATAACTATATACACATAGTTTCATGAAATGAGGCCCTTGGAGTGAATCAGTCTATCTCCTCAGAGAAAGACTGTGACACAGTTAAAGGGCAGCGAGCCGTTTCTACAAGTTTTGCTTGAAATCCCCGCGGCCCGGGCTGACGTCAGCCACTTCCTGCCCCGGGCCCTGTGAGTTTCCCGGGAGTTTCGGGGCGGCTGTGCTGCGGCTCCGGTCCTGGCTGTGGCAGGCTGGCGGCTTCCCCAGCGGGCGAAACCAGTAGCGCCTGCAGACCCAGCTGAGTGTGGTATCTGTTTCCGGCCCCTGCGGTAGTGACACCTCTGCTCAGCGTCTGATTTAGAATAAAAGGATCTTCGCGAAGAGAAAACTCCTTATTTCAAGTGGAAGGCAAAACAAACAACTACCAGAAAAAGTCACAAACCCCAACACCTTTTAACCATACCAGGGCAGTTTCCGCTGACATCCTGCTGACACCCGGGAGAGTGCGGGGACCGCAAAGGGTGAGCGCTTTCGGCTCAGATGTGCTAACAGGCCCTTTATTTCACTTTTGACTTTCAACGCCTTTCACTCGCCAGGCCATCAAGTTTCACTTTCCCTCTCCCAGGGTTTCCTGTCTCGCTCCTCTAGCCTGAGTTTGCAGTGGGCTCCCGCGGAGGGACTCCCACTCTCCTGCGCCTCCTACTCCTCCTGGGAGAGGAACTGTGGGCCAGCCAGGCACCCGGCTGTGCCTTCTGCACCTGTGATCTTACCGGTCTCACAACAGCCCTGTAAGTCAGGGACCACTGGAATCATTGCCATTTTACAGACAAGGAAACTGAAGTTAGGCTTTCATTCACACACCCCAGAAAGTGACGGAGCCAGGCTACCTGCTCCATCCTTGTACAGGGGAAGAAGGCAGTTAACCTGTCTCATCAATTCCCCTGGGCTTCCTAGGCAAGTTTTCTGTCTCTTATTTTGAGTCACTCTTTGATCCACTCCCAAATTAATTCTCTTGAAAGCAGCTTTCACAATGCCTCTTCCCTGATCAAAGATCTCATGTTGTTCCCCTACAGCCTGTGGGGCATTCTTCCTCTGCCTGGCGTCTGGTGTTTTTTCTGACCTGGTCCATCTGAATGTCCTCTGCATATTGGACCCCCTGCAGCTCCAGCCACTCCAGCAGGCAGGGCTCCTGTTCTGCAAACATGCTTCCTCACCTACAGTTTCAAAGCCTGGCACCTAGGGACACCTCCCCTTTTATAATCCACTACATCTCATCTGCCTACTTGGAATTCTTCCCAACTGGGAAGCATCTGGGGAGAGTAGAAAGGGCTCAGGAACTTGGGATTCCACAGGGCTTGGATTCAGAACCTGGTTTGAACTTGTGTAATCCTGTTTTCCTGTAAAACCATCACTGGGTACCATTCTCTGCCAGCACTACCAGGGTGGGGACAGCTGATGGACAGGTGAGAGCAGGTGGTCCAGGAAGACAGAGGCATGCCCAACCCCAGAAAAAAGGGGCAAGGATGCTTCCCAGAGCAAAGTGACAAGGAAGGGTCCTGCAGGACAGGCAGAAGGCAGGAAGGGGGAAGCAAAGTCTCGAGCGAGTTAATGACAGAGGACACAGCACAGTCCTTCAGGTCGGGGAGCACCCGTGGGGTGGAGCTGTGAGCTGGCCGTGGAGCTGGGCCAAGTGCAGGGGCATGGACTGTACCTGGGGAGGAGGCAACGCCACAGAGCAGCTGCAGGGATGGGGGCCATCTGGGCTTGAGGGCATCAGCCCTGTTATCTGTGTGTATGACTGATGGCAGGTGGCACAGGGGAAGGGGTGCAGCCCCTGAGGGTGCTGAGTGACCTGGGGGAGAGTCGGGAGTGGGCTGGTCCTTCAAGCCTCCAGGGGCCTCAGCTGCTGTGGGACGAGGCAGCCTGCCTAAGGTAATCAGGATACAGTAGGTGCTCAGTCAGCACGGCTTGCTGGGCCTGCAATCTGCACGGCCGAGAGCCAGAGTACCTCTCCACAGGCTTCCCAAGTTCAGTACAGCCAGTGCTGGGCGCCCTGCCCCCGACCCCACTGGCTTGCTTGTCCTCCTTTATCTCCAGTTTTAATGAAAGATGCTACCACCACCACCACCTCCAGCTGCCCAGGGAACATGCCCAGAATCCTGCTCCTTTCGCCTTGCTGGCCCCGCACTCCTTACAAAGGCCCAGTCCCTGGGGAGTCCAGTCTGAACCATCTCTGCATATTAGTACCCACTCTCCACTGTCCAAGCTCCAGCCCCCCAAACCCCAGCCCGAGGTGCCCGAGATGGCCTTCCTGCCTCACAGGACACACGGGGGGTGGGGCGGAAGGAGGTCAGAGGCTACTGTGGCCACAGGGACAGGAAGTAGCTGCGACATGGGAGGAAAGGTGGGCACACGCAGTCATGGGCGCCTCCCCCCGAGAGGCTGCGGATCCTGACATTGCGGAACCGGCTGTGTGACTCTGGGCAGGGCACTGACGCTGCCGGCTCACTGCATTGTGTATAACACGGAGCCAGTAGGGACGGCCATCCCGTCATTAATCACACTGAAGTGATTCTTATTTACAGCTGTATCAGTAACACTGTAGCATTCTGTATATCTCAGTTTATTGTATATTCAATGTCTTGCTTATAATAATGGACTATAAAATAGTCGTCATATTAATTGTCATGAATGTTCATAACAGCCTCCTACAGAGGTGGCTGGGGGGACCAGGGAAGCCAATTGTGTGCCTGCATCAGTGGCAAGCATGCAGTGACTGCCACATCTTGGACAGAGCGGGCACTCTCTGTGCCTCCGAGGAGATGACAGAGAGGCTCTCTAAGTCCCTTTCAGTTCTGACATTCTGTGGTTAATAAACACCCCAGAGCAGGGTGAAACCCCATCCCTTCCACGCTGTGCTGATCGAGCCGTTCAGGCTCCCCACCAGCCAGCCCGCTCCCCTACTGCGTCCCGTCCATTCACCAGCAGGACTGAAGGCATCGCTCACACCATGGGAGGACCTATATGCAGTTCATGCTGCAACAACTACATCCTTGATGGCTCCCATCTGTTCTTTTCAGCACAAAGCAATTCCCCTTGAATCATGGTAAACAGGTCTTAGTTCCCATGTCCTTGGAAAATGCTGCCACCTTGGATTTAAATTCAATAAGAGGAAGCCCAACACGAAAACCCCTTACAAATTCATCGCCTGTGGTCAAACCTTCTAAGTTGGGTGTCCCTTGAAAGGAACAGTGCTCGCCTATGGCTTTGATCAGAGACTACATTGCGGGTGCTGCCTATGAATTTAGAGAAGGCAGGAATGGTGTGGATTTTAAATATTTTTATTTATTTGGCTGTACTGGGTCTTAGTTGCAGCATGCAAACTCTTAGTTGTGACCTGTTGGGTCCACTTCCCTGCCCAGGGATTGAACCTGGACCCCCTGCACTGGCAGTTTGGAGTCTTAGCCACTGGAACAGGAAGTCCCTAGAGCTGACACTTTAAAAGGTGCTCTGGGGAACTTGGCTCAGACAGTAAAGAACCTGCCCCCCAGTGCAGGAGATGCGGGTTCGATCCCTGGGGTGGGAGGATCCCCTGGAGAAGGGAATGGGCAACCCATGCCAGTATTCATGCCTGGAAAATTCCATGGACAGAGGAATTTTGTGGGCTACAGTCCATGGCATCACAGAGTCAGGGCGACTAACAGTTTCACTTCACTTTCTGGGGATCTTGGAGTCTGTTTCCTTCAGTAGTCCATAGACTACTCTGTGGACTACTGAGTCCACATTAAAAGCTCATTAAAAGCCTTTCAGTTGAGGCTGCCTTTCTGAGGCCAGTTCCTGGAGTACCGGAGAGGGCTCCGGGCCTTGTCTACGTGACAATCTTAAACACCCTCCTCCTGACTGTGTGGCCACCCCCATCATCAGTTCACTCTGACACAGCTTCATCCCCCCGTTCTCTGTGGGGCCTCGCCTACTGATGTGTGGATTTCCGGCTGCTGTTGGTCTACACTGAACCCATCTTAGGCCAGTCACAGTAGACAAGGAGATCAGGGCTGCCTCCAAAGCACCAAGAACCTCAGAACCTAAATCAGCACCTTCCCTCCAGCTGGCCTGTGGCCTCCGTTTCCATAGCGGCATTGACCTTCTCCATGGAAAGGCTGGTCACCATCCAAGACAAACAATGATGTCTTTGTCTGAGCAGGCTGTCCTAGCAGACTGTCCTAGCAGAAGACCACGGCCTGGGGGCCTTAGGACAACACAGCTTACCCCTCACTTTATTCCTGGGGGCTGAGATCTGAGCCGGGGGTGGGGGCAGGTGGCGTGATGGGGTTTGAGCGAGGGCTATGGTTTCCCCCCAGAGGATTTCTCGTGACTCTCCTAAGGGACCCAGACCCACCTATGAGGGTCCAACCTCACAGCCTCAAGTCACCCAATGCCCCACCTCCTGACACCATTGCTCCAGGCAGGAAGGTTTCTTCATATGAATGTGAATCCAAACACTTGTTTGAAACGGAGTGTATTGTTGAGAGCAGGCAGGAAGAAGCGTGCCCAGAGTGAGGGGTATGGGGGGCACCCCGGGAGGTGGGGGTGGCTACTGGCAAACCTGACCCTCGTCTTCCCAGGACACACGGATTTGGGGCGCCTGACACACTCGGGGCCCACTCTGGCACGGCCAGCCCCTGCACGACACCTGAACGGGATGTCAGTTCTGATGAGTGACTCTTCCTTCTGGATGTCTCCATGTTCTCCTGTGACTTTTTTCTTTTTTCTTCTCTCCTATGTTTCCCCTTGGGTCTTGAGTTTCTACCCGGCATTGCACCTATGCGCCTGGCGTTCTTTAAAACAGTGGAAACTCTGTGGCTATGGAGTTGAAAATCTCACGACTCCATGGTCTAAATTCTCTGAAGGCTCCTCTTGGGGCAGATGGTGGGTGGGATTCACCAACGTAGCACATTTCTGCTGAAACCATTATTTCGTCCCAAGAAACAGCTTTCAAAGGTTTGAAGGAAAACTGATTTTCGATTTCAGAGAAAGAACATGGTTATATTTCTACACCCCTTGTTTTTCTTATCTGACAATGTTTTAATTTTCATCGGGTTGACATTCTGCGGTAAATGTGTGGTTAACTTTTTCACATACAGAAATTTGTTATCAGCTAAGCCTCCCAGGGACAAAACCACCACCCTCAACATTTCATTCGCAGGAGCATTTGAGACCCCCAAATGCGACAGCTTTGACTTAGGGACAGGAATACTACTGGTTCTCACTCTCCTTTCTTCCCTTCTAACGTAAAGAGAAAAGAACTCTTTTCCCACCCAGCCCCCCGTTTTTCTTGGTAACAAGTGTTGATTAAGGCAGAAGGTGTTCTCATTCTTGAGTTGTGGAAACTCTGACTCTTTGGTCTGAGAGGCCCAGCCGGGTCTCAGAAACTGTGGGTCAGATACAGAACTCATGAGCGAAGGATGCTCAGTACCAGAGAACCAGCCCAGCTGCACTGAGTACCCCCCTCACCCCAGAGCACACAGCGCCCCCACTTATTCCCACCTGGGGAGTTGGGCGACCTTTTCTTTGATGCCGTTAACCTGCCTTAACCCCATCCCCCCACCCAGCCCACAGCATGGTGACCCTGAACTTGGTTTTGCCACATTTCCCTCAGCATGTGGGGGATTCCCAGGTGGTGCAGTGGTAAAGCATTGTCTACCTGCAACGCAGGAGACAATAAGAGACGCAGGTTCAATCCCTGGGTCAGGAAGATTCCCTGCAGAAGGAAATGGCAACCCGCTCCAGTAATTCTTGCCTGGAGAATCTCCTGGATAGAGGAGCCTGATGGGCTACAGTCCACGGGATTGAAAAGAGTTGGACATGACTGAGTGACTGAGCATGCACGCCTCAGTACTTACACTGAGTGAAGATGGATCTGTGTTGACTGAATGAATTAATGGACCATATTATCGATGTGATTGCTAATACACTCAAGCATTCATTCAGGGCTTATGGCTGCCCACATTGAGGAAATAGTTTAAACAGTAGGTGACATGGACGGCCAACAACAACCAGAAATGACCAGAAGTTTTGAAACTCAACGGTGGTGAGCCAGTGGGTAGTGATCAGGAAGTTCACCGTACTTTATTACATGTGCAGGCCATTGTGAACGCAGGTGAGAGGAAGGAAACAGATCCAGGATTCTCACAAATAGTTCTTAGAAGATAAAGATCAAAAGACTCTCCATTTCCTTGTTCTGACACAATCAAGCTTTATTAACACTTTAGATATTTTCTTCCAGCTCACAAAGCTTACCAATCTTATCATTTGGTCCTAAAAACAACCCTGCTCCAGAGATAATAATAGCAACATCAAGACCTGGGGGCCAGATATTGAAAGCTTTCGCTTACATTATTTCCATGGATGCATCTCTTGTCATTCACACCCTTGCCATTCACACTCCAGAAAATATTCCCCTTAAAGTCCCCAGGTGGCACTGGTGGTAAAGAACACACCTGCCAAGGCAGGAGACATAAGAGAAGTGGGTTTGATCCCTGGGTTGGGAAGATCCCCTGGAGAAGGCCATAGCAACACACTCCAGTATTCTTACCTGGAGAACCCCAAGGACAGAGGAGCCTGGCTACAGTTCACGGGGTCGCAAAGAGTCAAACACGACTGAAGAAACTTGGCACACACACACAGTCCCCTGAATCTGACATTCTCTCTGCCAGGCGAACCACTGTTTATCCTTCAAACCCGGTAAAGCCGAGAACAGCCTTCCTCCTGACCTGACTCACAGGCTGGGAAGGCTTCCCCATCGGGGACATCATGCCCAGATCAGCTTGGCAAAGGCAGTGACCTGGAGGACGTGGAGTGTCTAAGAAGCCCCTAAGGTCATACGCTCCTTAATGGCGCTGAGGGATCTGCCATCTGTGGTTTGACTGGCAGACTTGATTCCCGAAGTAAGGAAAAGAAATGTTGTCAATCCCTCCTGTCAAAAACCGAGTCTGGTGATTGAGAAACCCACTTCCTGAATCAAAGGTGAAAGAGGGAGAGTGGTTGTGATACCCAGAGGTCGATCACAGAGGTGGAGAGCTCCTCACCTGCAGCCATTGACTACGGCACCAGTTCAGTCACTCTGTGCTCTGGGATGCTAGGATGCTTGACTTCTCAATGTTCTTTCATTTGTAAAAGGTATTTATTTGTTTGACCATGTTGGGTCTTAGTTGCACCATGCAGGATCTTCCGTTGCAGCACACAGACTCTCTAGCTGTGGCGCACAGGCTTGGATGCTCCTCGAGGCCCCAGTTGTCCCACAGCACGTGGGATCTTAGTTCCCTGATCGGGGATCTAACTCTGGCATTGTAAGGAGGATTCTTAACTACTGGACAGCCAGTCAAGTCCCTGACTTGATGGTCTTTTTTCCTTTTCAGCTAGCTCGGATAAGCCTCATTGGCCACAATACTGCCACTGCACAAAACTGGTGACATTTGAAAACACATATCGGAAGCAGGGAAAGTTGGGAGGTGGAAGGAAATGATAAGATGCTCTGGCAGGTCTGCAGTCCGGAGGGCTGGAGGCGAGGGTGGGTGGTACAGGAGATGGAGGGGGCTACATATGCCAGGGTCCTAGAGAGGTCCAAGCAACAACTCCTGGGAAGGGATTGCACCCGATGGCAAAGGCGAGGGGAACTGAAGGGACTGAAGAGTTGCCTCATGGGCATGACAGGGCCCTTAAAAGAAACAAGGACAAGAAGACCTGAGGGTTGTTTGAGTGCATGTTTGTTTTTAACTTTTTATTTTGGGAGAATTATAGATTTTCATGCAGTTGTAAATAACAATATCAAGAGATCCAGTACAGCCTTCATTCAGTCTTCCCCACAATTATAGCATGGTATCACAACCAGGAAGTTGACCTCACTGCAATCTATCAGTCTTGCTGATCTAACAATCTTACATGCTCTCATTGATGCACGTGTGTCTTTATTTCCATGCGACTTTCCCACGTGTGTAGATTTCTGTGACCATGAGCAGAGTCAATGTACACAAAAGTTCCTATCCCAAGATCCCTCCCACTGCCTTACTGTGACCATGGCCACAGGCCACCATCCTCCCTGACCCTTGGCAGACACTGAGCCACTCTCCATCTCTATGATTTTTGTCATTTTAAGACTATGAGATAAATGGAATTACATGATATGTAACCTTTGAAATTGGCTTTTTTTCACTCAACCTAATTCCTTTGTGATCTACCTTTCTGCACATAATTCTCTTTTCAATCCATCTTTCTGCATTCCTTAGCTGGCATTATCCAGACATTATCCAAAAAAGTGCTTCTCTCCTCCTCACTCCATGCCATGCTTTTTCAGTATCACTATCGATAGCAACCCACTCCAGTATTCTTGCCTGGAGAACCCCATAAACAGAGGAACCTGGCAGGCTACAGTCCATGGGGTCACAAAGAGTTGGACACGACTGAGCAGCTGGGACACACACACAGATCGTTTGCTAGCTTTTCAAACCATTTCATTATTTTATCACTACCACCATTGCTTCTTTGGGGTTTACCGGACATGCTGTCATAAAATTTGCAAGTAGAGATAGTTCTACTTCTTTTCTTTCTAATATTTAGGTGGCTACGTGTTCTTTCATCTGATTGCATTGACTAAAACCCCAGTGGCGAGTTAAGTAGAAGAGGAAATAGTAGGTTTTGAGCAGAGCTGGAGCACCAGAGGATGGCCAGATGGGGAGGTGAAGGCACTATGTCTCGACATGAGCTCAGGGCTTGAGGTAGGCGTCTGCTCGGGGCAGCACAGCATCCTTGCCAAGACCTCAGCTCAGAAGCCCAGACAAGCCTCTAGTCCCATCATTGAGGGTCGTCTAGCCACACGACCTTGCTGGGCAAGCTCAGGCAATTCTCCAAACCTCGCTGTGCCTCAGTGTCTCATTTGTAAAATGGTAGGAATCATGATAATATCTTCTTCATGGTGTGGTTGTCAGGATCAAATCAGGGCATATTTGTGAGGGCTTGTCACTGTTACTTTAAGATGAATTATTAACATGTACTCTTAAACTCTCCCAGTGTTAATTCCTAATGTGGCAAACAGTGATGGATATAATCTACAAAAACAAAAGCTTTGAGGTGGGACCCTCAGTAATTTTTGAAAGTGTAAAGAGGTCTAACACCAAAAGGTTTGAGAATCACTGCCTTTGTCATATTAGTTGTTTAAAGAATTGAAATATGTCCAAGTTTGTTTGTCAATATCTGCTCTTTGAACTTCTCAAATGATCCGTCTGCACTCGTTCCCCTGGCTCCTCCCACACATCAGCAACTGAAGGGTCACTCTGTGGCAGACGGGGGCTGCGGGACGCTGGCTTCACCCTTACATTGGCATCCCTCACACTGGTTCCCGACCCCCTCTATCCTGCTTCTTCAACACTTTGAATCTCATGCCTACAGAGAAACCAACTGCATCACCCTCTGTGTTTTTGTGGTGACCTGGGGTCCATGAAAACCTTTTCTCCTGCTGTCTTCTTCATCACTGCTTCTTCTGACTCATTTAAGTTTGCTATTTGAAATTATTTCCTGAAAGTAAAAGTGAGATCTTTTTTTAAAAGTAGGCATGAGGGGGCTTCTTTGGTGGCTTGGTGATAAAGAATCCTCCAGCCAAGGCAGGAGACAGGGTTCAATCCCTGTTCCAGGAAGATCCCACAGGTCGTGGAGCAGCTAAGCCCATACTCCACAACTATCGAGCCTGTAATCTAGAGCTGGGAAACCGCAAACTGCTGAAGTCTATGTCCTGGAGCCCGTGCTCTGCAATGAGAGAATCCAGTGCAATGAGAAGCCTGCGCATTGCTAGAGAGCAGCCCCCACCCACCACAACTAGAGAAAGCCTAAGCAGCAGTGAAGACCCGGCACAGCCAAAAATAAATAGATATTCTTTAAAAAAAGAAATAGTGTGAGTCACTCAGTCATGTAAGACTCTTTGCGACCCCATGGATTGTAGCCCGCCAGGCTCCTCTGTCCATGAGATTCTCCAGGCGAGGAGTGGGTTGCCATTTCCTTCTCCAGGGGAATCTTCCCAACCCAGGAATTGAACTCAGGTCTCCTGCATTGTAAGCAGATCATCTGCCATACCAAAAAAAAAAGGCGTTCCTTTAAAAAAAAAAAAAAAGGTAGGCATGAAGGCAGCAATAGTGGGATTTCCTGTGATTCTGGTCCCATCGCCTTGAGCTGTGTGACTTCAGGCAACTGACTGAACCTCAGTTCCCTGACGTGTAAGGTGTGATGACAATCTCTCCCTTTGAGGGTTGCAGTGAGCATGGAAGGTAATCTCTACAAGGGAGCAGCCACAGGCAGGGCTCAGGTGTCACAGCTACTGTTATATAAATAGCCCCAAATGGAGGACGTGAGCTCTGAATTCTTCAAAGATAATGATCTGAATTCAACCACAACACTTCACAAACACTTCCCAGTGACCCAGATAGTGTAGACAGAGCCTGCCTCCAGCTAGAGGAGCTTCCACCGCTGGTGACAAGCACGCTCCTTCCTGACGCTAGCTATGGGGGGAAGCACTGAACCGGAAGTCGGGGCTCTGTCGTGTCCCATGTTTGCAGCTATTCGTTGAATGGAACAAGGTCTGTTTCCTTAATCAACAAAAGAGCAGGTTAACCTTAATTATCTCTGGAGTTTCTCCCAGCTCTCAGATCCTGGGATCCTATTAGATTAATGGTAAACGTGTCCTGTAATATTTTAGTTTGCACCTGAAATACCTGGTTTTTCTGAGGCTCAGACTGCTGGGTGGGCCCCCCAAGGAATTTGGAGACTGTCTCTTACTTTTAGATAAATCTCTGAATATTCACTGGAAGGACTGAGGCTGAAGCTGAAGCTCCAATACTTTGGCCACCATCAGGTGCCCTGATGAGGTGCTCTCATCAGGGAAAGACAGAGGGCAGGAGGAGAAGGGGGTAACAGAGGATGAAATGGTTGGATGGCATCACTGACTCGATGGACATGAGTTTGAGCAAGCTCTGACAGATAGTGAAGGACAGGGAAGCCTGGCGTGCTGCAGTCCACAGCGTCACAAAGAGTTGGAGACGACTTAGCGATTGAACAACAGCAGCAAATCTCGGGGTTCTTAGATTTGACACAGATGGATGTTTTGAGGTCAAGAACCACACCATTTCTTTATCCAGTGGTCCAAACTTTCATGGCTCCCACATCCCTTATGTAAAGCTCAGTGAACCATCACCCAGAAGCTCCTGTGCTGAGTGAGCTCCTCTGATGCCTGCCCCCAGCCTCGAGCATATGGACGGCCAGGCAGATGCGCCCAAAGATGAAGCCAGGCACTCAGAGCTGGCCTGGCTGTTCGGGCAAACACAACTTGATCTTGATTCACGCACAGAGCGAAGAATCTTATCTCAGACCTTGTCCACATCCTTTCGAAGCCCCTTCCCTTTCCCTGTCTTTCATGTTACTCACACAGGCCGCAGGGGCCATATGAGTGCTCTTCTGTTTTCAGCAACATCAGAAAAGAATACTAAAAAAAAAATCACCTAGTCCACAACTGTTTTCACCCATCTACCTTTCCTCCAGCCAAGGGAGTTCTCAGTGCACCCTCTCAGATGCTTTTCCTGGGAACAAAGTGTTCCAGAAGCAGCTTTAGCGGCGCTTAAGGACCCCACTGGTCGGCCCCTGGGGGAGGCGGGCCCCTGGGGAGGGGGCAGCCACTGCTAGATGCTGAACGTGGCTGCAGCCCCCAGCAGCTTCAAGGCACTTGTGAGAAATCATCTCAGCATCCACACTCACCCTATCATTTCAACAAGCCCCCCGCAGGCCACATGTCTGTATGTCAAAGTGTGAGAGGCTCTGCTGTGCACAAGTGAAGCAGAGTCCTGCCGGCTCTAATCAGACTTCCCGCTCAAAGGACCGACTTCCCTCCAGGTGCTGGTATTCCTGGTTAACTCGAGGGACACGAAAACACCTCAGCCCAAAACTCATCTTAGTTCTTTGCGGTTGCCATTGTTTAGTCGCTAAATCGTGTCCGACTCTTGGTGACCCCAAGGACTATAGCGCCCCCAGGCTCCTCTGTCCATGGGATTCCCCAGGCAAGAATACTGGAGTGGGTTGCCATTTCCTTCTCCAGGGGATCTTCCCAACCCAGGGATCGAACCCATGTCTCCTGCATTGGCACTTTACTACTGAGCCACCGGGGAAGCCCGCATCTTAGTTCTATTCTCTTCTAAAAACAAAATGGCAAAACACAAAGGGTAGCTTTATGTTGGGGGGAGTGGCATTGAAAGCACATGCGGGGCGAGAGAAGGGGTATCAGGATCCCACCTCCAATTAGGAAGCCCCGGTCTGCATCTCTTGTCACTCCTACCGGGTGGCCGGTCACTTAGAGGAAGGGAAGTGACTGCTCTGAGTCACCAAGTTTCTCATCTGTTATTGGAAACCCAAGCAGCAGGAGCTGTCCTTCTGGAAACAGCAGCAAATGGTTGGTGGTTTGGTCTAATGTTCAAAACGAGAGAGCAGGACCTCCCTGGTGGCCCAGTGGGAAAGAATCTGCCTGCCAACCCAAGGGATGCAGGTTCAGCCCCTGTTCTGGAAAGACCCCACCTGCTGCAGGGCAACCAGGCCTGTTCACCACAACTGCTGAGCGCCTGCTCTAGAGCTGCTGAACCTCAGCTACCGAAGCCTATGTGCCGAGAGCCCGTGCTCTGCATTAAGCAACGCCCCCGTGAGAAGCCTGGGCATCCCAGCTTGCCACATCTAGAGAAAAGTCCATGCAAAGCAATGAAGACCCAGCACAGCCAAAAATAAATCAATAAATCTTTAAAAAATGAAAAGAAGAAGAAGAAGAGGCCAGAAAGGAGAGAGCAGACGCCTAGGAGACAGAACAGCTGGTCTGTTGCAGCGTTGCAGTGGCTGCCTCAGCTCTCTTTCCCCCTGCTTGGGTGTGGTGAGATGGAGGAGGTGAAGCTCCAGCGACCCACTGGAGGGAAAACAAAACAACGGAGATCAAAAGAAGTGAGTGTCCCAGGGGCCCCCGTCCTCGTCCACCTTCCTCCCAGACCTGCATGGTGACACAGCCCAGAGCAAGGCAGCTCTCAGTGACTGTCACCAGTGTCAGCTGGAGATGTCAAAAGTGCACAGATTCCTGCACTTCAGTTGAATAGGGAATTCCCGGAGGCAACAAACCTACAAATATCCCAAGAGGAGCTGCACCTGGGCCAGTGTGGATGGAGGTGGGGTGGGTGCAGGGCAGAGGGACACATGTGTGGGGTCCCGCCTGTGTCTTTCCAATTACCTGTCTTAGCTAAAATCTGAAATGAGACAGGAAACACTTTCGACGTCAGAAGAGCTCAATTTGAACTCTCTAAGTGAGAGTGGAAGCTCTTGGGGTTTGCAGGATTAATGATAATCACTGGCTCTCTTTCCACCTCTGATCACACGAAAGGTAGGAGGTGGCAAGACCATATCAGTGTTCCTCTGAGCCCCTGGTAGGACCCCGCCTGGACCCCCAGTCCAAGCTCTGAGCATTCACCCCAAGTCCCAGCACCAGACTAGGAATGTACACAGTTCTCCTTCACTCCAGAAGCAGCACACGCTTTCAATCCTCTCTGAAGAGAAGATAACATCCAATTTAGAAATGTATCGATGCTTTAAAACGACAGAGAGAAAAACAGTTCACTTCCCACTTGCAAAAACTTTTTCTGTGTTTGCCTCCTGAGTTGGGGAAATGGGCAGAGTGGAGAGCAGAGAAAGACTTCTGTTAGAAAGGCAGAGCCTCCGGTGGAAACAGGAAATAGATTTGGAAATGTGGGTGCAAGAGTAAAGGCGGAAAAAGCCCCTTTGCTGAACTCTGAGAATTTTAGAGTAAAACTAGGAAATGAGGGCAGCTGCCATGCTGTGTGAGAAGAAAATTTGTAAGGATAATATGAGGAAAGGGGATGTAAAGACATTTTGCTGAGTCACATAAACAGAATTGTCCTTCAACACTCCTCTGCTTCCCTGGTGGCTCAGATGATAAAGAATCCGCCTGCAATGCAAGAGACCTGGGTTTGATCCCTGGGTCAGGAAGATCTCCTGGAGAAGAAAATGGCTACCCACTCCAGTACACTTGCCTGGAGAATTCCATGGACAGAGGAGCCTGGCAGGTTACAGTCCATGGGGTCACAAAGAACCAGAGACGACTCAGCAAGTTTCACTCACTCATTCCTCTGCAAGATTTCAGGAGAGAAGAGGCATTTTCAGTTTTTTTTTTTTTTTGAAAGATGTTGTACTGCTGTTTCTTTTATGACCAGTCTGAGAAGGACTTTTTAAAAATCTCAGATTTAATCCTATTAAAAAGAACACCCCACCCTCTGTCTGCCTTTGCTGAACACCTTCCCACTCCACCTTCTTCAGATGACATCTGGCTCAGTCTTTGTATGGTTCCAGGGCAAAGGGTTATAGTCAAGTTCTTTACTACTTCTAAGCTATAGATCAGGGAAGTTCCATTGCTTCTAGATTCCAGGAAAGATGCTTTGATAAAAAGCAAGTCTGTGGGAGTAAGAAGCTCTGAAACTTTCCCTTGTCCTCACATGACCTCCTCGACGCTCAGGCTAATTTATGATGATCCTGGAAAAATTTCCATGGCCTAATTAAAAAAAGCATATCACCATGTAAATAGTTTTTAAGGACACCAAGTTGTCCCAAGGGCAATTTTCCTGGTTCTTTTCCAATTTCTGTGTTTGGAAACTTCCTTGGTTTGTGATTGAGTTGTCAGATTCCGAATGCATCTGAGGTCAATCCTTGATTCTTTGTGCTAGTGAATAATCGTGAGAGTTGCTCGGTATACTTCTTACTGATTTTTTGGAAGTAAAATTACTTGCAGTGAAATGCGCAGATCTGAAGTGTACGATTTTGATGAGTTTTGGCCATTAACCAAAAATTTCAGAAATGGAGACCTGATTGAAATAAAAAAGGTGTTTCTTTGGGGTTTGTTAGGAATACCCCAGAGAAGCCCTTGACCAAGGGCGAAAGGGCAAGGGTGGTGAGAATTGGGAGATTGGGACTGACACTATTGATACTCTGTATAAAATAGATAACTAATGAGAACCTACTGTACAACACAGGGAGCTCTACTCCATCCTCTGTGGTGACTTAAGTGGGAAGGAAGTCCAAAAACTAGGGGCTCTATGTATATCTACGCCTGATTCATTATGTTGTACAATAGAAACTAACACAATATTGTCGTGCAACTAGACTCCAATAAAAATTAAGAAAAGGAGCCTGTGAATTGTCTCCCCACTCCACCCCCAACAATAAAACAAGGGAGGCTTATAAACGGAAAACCCACAAGGTTACAGTTAGTGACATGACTTGTTTGCCAAGAATTATAGTTGGAGCTGGCAAGCATAAGGATGCTTGTTAAGTACCAATCGGCTGACATCTGAAAAGGCTGCATGCACAGTTTCAAGGAGGAACCTTGAGACCATCAGTTTGCAGCTGCTGGCAGATACTGCTTTGAAAACGGTTGGTGGTGTCCTTAAGTTCTGTGCAATTCAGAGAAAATTCAAGTTCTTGGTGCAGGGAGGTGTCTGAGAGCAGGTCTTCCATGGCCCCTGACTCTACTTTTGTCTGCCTGAACTGTGATGAGTCCATTATAATTTCAATTTGTCATCAGGATGAAGATGTACACCCAAGGACCCCCCATTTCCATCACCCCACCAACTCCTTGCAGTCAATCCCGCCCACCACGAGCAAACCCTGGTTTAATTTCTTTCTGTATACTAGTTTGTCTTTTCTGAAGCTTTATATAAGTGGAATCAACGTGTGTGTGTGTTGTTTTATCTTCTTTTGTTCAACATAATGTTTTTGAGATTACTTAAGGCTACTATAAATGTTTAAGTGTTTTCATAGACACAAGATTTCACTCCTCCTGGATAAATACCCAGGAGTGGGATGGTTGGATCGTAGGGCAGGTATATATCTAACTTCATTTTTAAAAACTTGGAATTTTCAAAAGTTAACAGTGTTATTTTCACTCCCACCAGTAATGTCAGCAAGTTGCAGTTGCTCCCTGCCAACATTTGGTATTATCAGTCTTGTATCTGTTCTACCCATTCTAATGGACTCTTTGAACAGTGGCTTCTGATTTGCTTTTCCATGATGTCTAATGTTGTCTTGAGCACCTTTTCAAGTGATTACTGATAATCAGATATCTTCTTTGGAGAAGTGACTTGAACAATCTTCGCCCACTTATTTATTGTATCCATCATTATGGTATCATACAGAGTAATTTCACCCCCTAAAAATCCTCTGTGCTCTACATATTCATCTCTCCAGCCCCCCTGCTCCTGCTGCCGCTAAGTTGCTTCAGTCGTGTCCGACTCTGTGTGATCCCATAGACAGCAGCCCACCAGGCTCCCCCATCCCTGGGATTCTCCAGGCAAGAACACTGGAGTGGGTTGCCATTTCCTTTTCCAAGGCAGGAAAGTGAAAAGTTAAAGTGAAGTCTCTCAGTCATGTCTGACTCTTAGCGACCCCATGGACTGCAGCCTACCAGGCTCCTCCGTCCATGGGATTTTCCAAGCAAGAGTACTGGAGTGGGGTGCCACTGCCTTCTCCGTAACCCTTGGCAACCATTGATTTTTTTTTTTTTTACTGCCTTCATAGTTTTTCCTTTTCTAGAATGTCTTATAGTTAGAATCATACAATGTGTGGTCTTTTAAGATTGTCTTCTTTCACTTAATAATATGCATTAATGTTTCCTCTATGTCTTCTTCTGGCTTGAGAGCTCATTTCTTTTTAGCTCTGAATAACATTCCATTGTCTGAATTTACCACAGTTTATTTGTCCACTCATTTTCTGAAGGACATCTAAGATTGCTTTTTCTGGACAGAGAAAAAAAGGAGCTGAACTAGCATCTATTCTATGACTATTACGTGTTGGGTGCTCTGCAAGTTACCTTGATATGTTATTTCACATAATCTTTAAAACAAATCAGTAAAATGATAATTATTATATGAATTTTACAGAAAAGGAAGCTGCGTCTTAGATAAGTAACTACAATAAAACTGTGTGGCTAGTAAGCTGGTGGAGCTACAATTTAGAGACCCAGCTTCCTTCCCTTTCTGCCGGGGACCAGCCCCAGCTGATCCAGGGTATTCGAAGGAGAGACGGCATAGGCGAGGATCAGGATACAATAGCTTCAATTAGATATTAATTAAAGATATAAAGAGTAATAGAATAAGGATAGCTCAGTAGGAAAATTCAGTGGAGAAAAGAGGCTGAGTAGCTTGGTTTACACGGGAGACCAATAAAACTTCAAGACAAGAAGTTTGCACCACTTACGTAGGCCGCAGGCGTCCTTCCGTTCTCCCGAAGGGGAGGAGACACTGAGGCCTCCCGGGTCGGATCTTAGAAGCCCAGGCATAATTAGTAAGCATGGTGGGTTCCGCGCTCCAGATGGAGACTCAGCCAGAGTGAGAGAGAGCGCGACATGGGGAGACCAGTATTTCGAGAAACTGATCCCAATTCTTTATTTTCCAGAGTCTGTTTTTATACACTGAGATGTTATACAAAAGTCACGTGGGGACAGCAGTCCTGACTTTTATTAAAGTCAGGTGCTTCACACAAATGTATACAGAGGTCTTAGGGGTGTTACATCATCTTCTGGCCAGGGGGGCCTGCTGACAATTTACGACCCTCTCCTTGTGACAGCGGTCAGTCAATCAGGACACTTATTTCTCCAGGGCTGATTATTCTCAAAACAGACGCCACCCAAATAAAGTTACATTCCTACAGGGTGAGGGTGTAGTGGGTTTTAGTTAAGGAAAGAATTTACTTAGCCTAAGGTCTAACGTGATTAATATCAAAGGTTAATACTTATTCCTTCTATATATTCATTAATGTGTGTAAGGGCAGGGGATGTGGAGACTTAGCAACAAACATTGGCTCAACAAATGAAAAACCCTTCACCAACACAATTTCTAATCAGCCCATTATACTTATACTAATAGTTTTCTAACTTCTCTAAAGAACCTGTTTTTAGAGGGTTTAAAGCATCTTGTGCCTCTCACGGTTGGGAGGCTGTGAGCAATCACATGTGGCTGGACGAGCCTGTCAGGCAGGCTAGAGAACCTTCAGAGGAGTTTGTAGGTTAAAACACTCTTATCACGCCCAGGAATTATTATTAACTGGAGCTCTAGGTTAACTCCTTCTCCGAAAGAGGTGGTGGGGGACAGCCCCCCGTAAAGTCAGAGGTGTAGGTAAGAGCACAAAGTAGTAAAGTAGGCAGGCTCTGGTTATGGGGGTAGACGCTCGGGGATTTCCAGGGGGACTCCTGAGGCTCGATCCTGCCTTTGCGTATGTCGAGCCTCCTTCCTCATGACCTTTGCCATGGGCGGAGTACCTCACTCTGGCCCCCAACACCTTTCCACTACACTATGTTTCTTGGCTTATTATGAGTATTACAATTACCAGAATTTAATTATGTGATGGGCTTCCCAGGTGGCGCTAATGGTAAAGAACCCGCCTGCCAAAGCAGGAGACGATAAGAGACGCGGGTGCGATCCCTGGGTCGGGAAGATCCCCTGGAGGAGGGCATGGCAACCCAGTCCAGTGTTCTTGCCTGGAGAATCCCATGGACAGAAGAGCCTGGTGGGCTAAAGTCCATGGGGTCGCAAAGAGTCAGAGATGTCGGAAGTGACTCAGCATGCACGTTATGTTACAGGTTCCTCTGCAACTGCTGGCCCGCTCGGCCATTCAAATTGCTGTTGTTTAGTCCCTTCTGGGTTAGAGGTGGGGCAAGCTGTTCACATTCTCCTCATCCTCTGGGGGGTGTCAGGAGGGTCCTGCATCCTGGATGGGGATAAGGGGTGGTCTCCAGGACGGTGAGTGGCTGGGCAGAGCATGAGGGCTCCGAGAAGCTCCGCTCCACACGGAGTGACTGACTCACAACTGCAGACGGTCCTCTGTCGGCCCCGGGTTTGGCCACCTGCCCAGAGCTGATGCCCTTCTGCTGGGTGGCGAGGCCAGCTGCGGGCAGCCCTGGCCGCCTCACTTTCTCCCGTTTCCTGTTCCGTCCTGTCCACCTCCTCCACACAGCCTATGACTTTTTCCTGAAAAATCTCATCTCTTGAAGCAGGGCAACGTGTCTAGAGACACACAGTGGAATCCCTGTTCTGATGAGACCAGCACGCTTCCCTCCCCATACTAGTTGGGTGTTCGGCTACTTCTTCAAGTGTCTTTAGTGGGAAACCAGTGATGGTTTTTTGGGCCAAGCGAGGGTCAGGTTTTGTGGTGTGAGAAGAAATGTGGTAAACTCAGAGGTGGGTGGATGGGTGAGAAACACATCTCCTACTCACCACACACTGAGTGAACACTTAACAAATATTTCTCCTCCAAGAAACGATTTCTCAACAGATACATTTCATCCCTCAGTTAAATCCGTGTGGCTTCCCCCGCTGCCCACCTTTCCTCATGTTAGTGAAGTGAAAGTCGCTCAGTCGTGTCCGACTCTTTGTGACCCCATGGACTATACCCTGGAATTCTCCAGGCCAGAATACTGGAATGGGTAGCCTTCCCCTTCTCCAGGGGATCTTCCGAACCCTGGGATCGAACCCCGGTCTCTCTCATTGCAGGCGGATTCTTTACCAGCTGGGCCACCAGGGAAGCCCTTCCTCTTGTTCCTTGTTTAGAAACTATGCTTGCTCGGCAGGAGTCATCAGAATAAAACCCCAGCTGTTTCTATTAATTTAGTTTGACAGACACTGTAGCTTGGCTTAGAACTTGGCTGAAGTTAAATTCTGAACCATCTCTGATCTGAAGGTTTCTAAAGAACCTTCAACAGCCTGAGTTTCTTTCCAGGAAAAAGTGGGGTACATGCCAACCCCTTAAATCAAGGGAAGAAAGGTGGGGTTCGAACCTTTTGATGGTTGACTGCGCCCGTGTTTGGAAGCTCCTGGATCACTAAGGTGCCTTTTTGTCTTGGCAGAGGCTTGTCATGATGACCCTCCGAGTCTCAGAAACGCCATGTTCAAGGTCTTCAGGTACGAGGTGGGCACCATGATAAACTGCGACTGCAAGACAGGCTTCCGCAGAGTGTCGGCCGTCATGCGCTGCGTGGGGGACTCCAGCCACTCTGCCTGGGAAAACAGATGCTTCTGCAACAGCACCTGTAAGAGTTTCCACTGGTAACCCCTAGGGAAGGAGAAAAACTGGAGCAAAGAAGGAGGCGGGGCTGCAACTTTCCTTGGGGGCTGGTGGGGGGGGGTGGAATTCCTTTACAATGTTGTTAGTTTCTGCTGGTAAGGAAGTGAATCAGCTACAAGTATTCATATATCCCCTAACTCCTGAGCCTCCCTCCCACCACTCATCCTACCCTTCTAGGTCACCACAGGGCACCGAGCTGAGCTCCCTGTGCTGTACAGCAGCTCCCCAGTAGCTGGTCCACACACACTAGTGTATATATGTAAATGCTACTCTCTCAGTTCTTCCCATTCTCCCCTTCCCCTGCTGTGTCCACACGCCCATTCTCTGCATCTGCGTCTCTATTCCTGCCCTGCAAATAGGTTCATCTGTACTACTTTTCCATGATTCAGAAAGACACATGCACCTCAGTGTTTATTGCAGCACTATTTACAATAGCCAGGACATGGAAGCAACCTAAAAGTCCATTGACAGAGGAATGAATATAGAAGATGTGCTACGTATATACAATGGAACATTACTCAGCCATAAAAAGGCATGAAATTGGCTCATTTGTAGAGATTTGGGTGGACCTAGACTCTGCCACACCAAGCCAAGGAAACCACACTTTAAGAGGGCGTGGCGGAGGGGGGGAAGACATTACACTAATAATTACTAAACAACTGAAAATAACTATAGTTCATAACGATGTGAATGTAGCACATGCAACTGAGCTGTTCTCCATAGCAGCTGCACCACTGCCATTCTTCAGTTCAGTTCAGTCGCTCAGTCGTGTCCAACGCTTTGCAACCCCATGGTCTGCAGCATGCCAGGCTTCCCTGTCCTTTCCCAACTCCCAGAGCCTACTCAAATTCATGTCCATCAAGTTAGTGATGCCAGCCAATCACTTCATCCTCTGTCGTCCCCTTCTCGTCCTGCCTTCAATCTTTCCCAGCATCAGGGTCTTTTTTAAAAGAGTCAACTCTTTACATCAGGTGGCCAAAGTATTGGAGTTTCAGCTTTAGCAGCAGTCTTTCCAATGAACACCCAGGACTGATTTCCTTAAAGATTGACTGGTTGGATCTCCTTGCAGTCCAAGGGACTCTCAAGGTCTTCTCCAACACCACAGTTCAAAAGCATCAATTCTTTGGCACTCAGCTTTCTTCACAGTCCAACTCTCACATCCATACATGACTACTGGAAAAACCATAGCTTTGATTAGACAGACCTTTGTTAGTAAAGTAATGTCTCTGCTTTTTAATATGCTGTCTAGGTTGGTCATAGCTTTTCTTCCAAGAAGCAAGAGTCTTTTAATTTCATGGCTGCAATCACCATCTGCAGTGATTTTGGAGCCCGAAAGAATAAAGTCTGCCATTGTTTCCCTTGTTTCCCCATCTATTTGCCATGCAGTGATGGGACTGGATGCCATGATCTAAGTTTTCTGAATATTGAGTTTTAAACCATTTTTTTCACTCTCTTCTTTCATTTTCATCATAAGGCTCTTTAGTTCTTCTTCACTTTCTTCCATAAGAGTGGTGTCATATGCATATCTGAGGTTATTGATATTTCTCCCAGCAATCTTGATTCCAGCTTGTGATTCATCCAGCCCAGCATTTCACATGATGTACTCTGCATATAAGTTAAATAAGCAGTGTGACATTATACAGTCTTGACATATTCCTTTCCCAATTTGGAACCAGTGTATTGTTCCATGTCTGGTTCTAACTGTTGCTTCTTGACCTGCATACAGATTTCTCAGGAGGCAGGTAAGGTGGTCTGGTATTCCCATCTCTTTAAGAATTGTCCAGTTTGTTGTGATCCACACAGTCAAAGGTTTTAGTGTAGTCAATAAAGCAGAAGTAGATGTTTGTCTGGAATTCTCTTGCTTTTTCTATGATCCAACAATCATAGGATGTTGGTAATTTGATCTCTGGTTCCTCTGCCTTTTCTAAATCCAGCTTGAACATCTGGAAGTTCTTGGTTCATGTACTGTTGAAGCCTAGCTTAGAGAATTTTGAGCATTACTTTGCTAATGTGTGAAATGAACGCAATCGTGTGGTAGTTTGAACATTCTTTGGCATTGCTTTTCTTTGGGATTGGAATGAAAACTGACCTTTTCCAGTTCTGTGGCCACTGCTGAGTTTTCCAAATTTGCTAGCATATTGAGTGCAGCACTTTAGCAGCAGCATCTTTTAGGATTTGAAGTAGTTCAGCTGTAATTCCATCACCTCCACTAGCTTTGTTAGTAGTGATGCTGCCTAAGGCCCACTTGACTTCACATTCCAGGATGTCTGTTCCAGTTGAGTGATCACATTATCGTGGTTGTCTGGGTCATGAAGATCTTTTCTGTATAGTTCTTCTGTGTATTCTTGCCACCTCTTCTTAATATCTTCTGCTTTTTTTAGGTCCATACTGTTTCTGTCCTTTATTGTGCTCATCTTTGCATGAAAAGTTCCCTTGGTTTCTCTAATTTTCTTGAAGAGATCTCTAAACATGTCCATTCTATGATTTTCCTCTATTTTTTTTTGCATTAATCACTTAGGCAGGCTTTCTTATCTCTCCCTGCTATTCTTTGGAACTATGCATTCAAATGGGTATATCTTTCCTTTCTTCCCTTCCTTTCACTTCTCTTCTCAGCTATTTGTAAAGCCTCCTCAGACAACCATTTTGCCTTTTTGCATTTCTTCTTCTTGGGGATGGTTTTAATAACTGCCTCCTGTACCGTGTCACAAACCTCCGTCCATAGTTCTTCAGGCACTCTGCCTATCAGATTTAATCCCTTGAATCTATTTCTCACTTATACTGTATAATCATAGAAAGTGGAAATGAAAGTGAAGTCTCTCAGTCCTGTCTGACTCTTTGCAACCCCATGGACTGTAGCCTACCACAGTCCTGCGTCCATGAGATTTTCCAGGCAAGAGTACTGGAGTGGGTTGCTATTTCCTTCTCCAGAGGATCTTCCCGACCCAGGGATTGAACCTGGGTTTCCCACATTGTAGGCAGACGCTTTACCATCTGAGCCACCAGGGAAGTGGGATTTGATTTAGATCGTATTTGAATGGTCTAGTGGTTTTCCTAGTTTCTTCGATTTAAGTCTCAATTTTGCAATAAGGAGTTCATGATCTGAGCCACAATCAGCTCCTGGTCTTGTTTTTGCTGACAGAATAGAGCTTCTCCATCATTACCTGCAAAGAATAAAATCAGTTGATTTTGGTATTGACCATCTGGTGATGTCCACGTGTAGAGTCGTCTCTTGTGTTGTTGGAAGAGGGTGTTCACTATGACCAGTGTGTTCTCTTGGCAAAACTCTGTTGACCTTTGCCCTGCTTCATTTTGTACTCCAAGGCCAAACTTGCCAAACCGTTACTCCAGGTATCTCTTGACTTCCTACTTTTGCATTCCAGTCCCCTATGATGAAAAGGACACCTTTTTTTGGTGTTAGTTCTAGAAGGTCTTGTAGATCATCATAGAACCGTTCAATTTCAGCTTCTTCAGCATTAGTGGTTAGGGCATAGACTTGGATTACTGTGATATTGAATGGTTTGCCTTGGAAGCAGAGACCATTCTGTCTTTTCTGAGACTGCACACATTGCCATTCTTTAGGATGCCCTCTGACTCTTAAACAACCTGCCTTCGGGAGACAGGAGTGGCTGAGATTGCTCTTCTGGCCACCACACTCACCTCCATGCACGGCGTTGACAGGCTGATGGCCAGAACGGGGTCCCTTTTGGGGAGACACACAGGCACAAACCATTCAGCCAGAAAAGCTTGGGTCCTTCAGAAACACACTATAGACTACTATCATCACGTACAGGAAGCCTGCCTGGCGGGCTGGTGCTCTGCTGCCCGTGAACAGGCCCTCTGAGAGCCCCCTGAGGACAGGGTGTGTGGGGCTCATTTTTATAACCTCAGCATCTCCCAATATTGCCTGGCATGTTACAGGCCCTAGAAAGATGTTCTTTCTGAGGGTATTCTCTTTTAAACACCTGTGAAGTTATATTCTTCATTCCCTCCATACTCTCTAGCCCCTGCTAAGAACCCAGTAAAACAAGTCACTCCTGCACCCGAAGAACAGAGGGAGAAAAAACCCACAGATGCGCAGAACCAAACGCAGCCTCCGGAGGAAGCTGACCTTCCAGGTAGGAACGGACCTGCTCTCTCACAGACACACGCAGTGCACCCCCAAGGAGGAAAGTCCGGCCTGTGGTCCTCTCTCCCGAGGACGCCCTGGGGACCAGCGCCGTGGCGCGGTGGTGGCAGGCTCTCTGCTCAGCATCTCGAGCCCCTCTTACAGCAGCCAGCCTGGGCTCTGTGCATCCTCCAGGCTTGGGAACTGGCCCAAGAGGGCTCAATTCAGTTCAACTCAACTCACTTCCATTCAAATAGCATTTTGGGGGCTAACTGCCCCAAGCACAGTGGCCAGAGAATAGCAATCTGAGTCGCCAGTACTCCTTGGCCTCAAAAGATGCTCTGTGTTTCCCTTAAGGAAGAGACACTGAACTGTGAGCCAAGTAATTGACTTCCAGACATCTCTATTTCTAACAGGACAGGGTTCTGAGTTGGGTGGGGCCACACTGGCTTCTGGAAGCTGCGGACAGAGCTTGAGCTAATGGGCTGTGGACGAGCCAGTGCTGTGTCACCCAGCTGCTGCCTCGACTTTCCAAAATTAATACGGTGGAAGTCAGCCTTGACATCGGGAAGAAAGGAGCCCATTAGGGAAACCTGAGCGTTGGGGGGCCAGCTGACCTTTCAATACCCCGTGCCCCTATGCTGATTGTACAACCTTACAGAGAACTTTACGACTTGGTGTATAATCTCGTTCCAACCTCAGAACCCAGTATGTCAGGGAGCAGGAAATATTCCTTCAATTTACTGATGGAATTGAGATGCAGAGACAATTAAAGACACGGCGCGACTCATAAAATGGGACCGAAATAAGGCCTCGGGTCTCCTGAATTAGACCAGGGCTCTTGGTACGATTATTTAAGCTACTTTGAATTTATTTTCAGCTTTTATTAATTAACAAAAAATAAAAAGACAACAACTAATCTGGGGAACCTGCTGCAATACGCTGTCTCCTCTCCTTGTCACTGTGACTTTTTTCTGGAGTGAGGATTCAGAACACATTCGTTGTTTTCCTCTCCTTCTCGCCTCCCATATCCCACAATTACTGAAAGTTTTCTCAAGAGATCAGTGTTTACTCTCCTTACTCAAGAGATAACCAGCTGCCTCTGGCTAAGGGATGCTGCGCAGACTGTCTTAATTTGGAAGTTTTCACTCGAAAGAAGCAAAACTAATTCCAACGGGTCTGGACGGTTATGAATTTTACTGACTGGAAAGGCAATTTGATTCTGAGACTTAAACACACGTTCAAGGATGGACTGCAAGATGCTGTACTGAGCAGACCCCTCAGAATGGGACCACTAGGCCTCCTGCTGCAAAGGGTCATGGAGGGCAGTAGGAGGGGTTATGTTGGATCCTTGGGGTTGTGGAAGGTCAGAGCATATACACAGCTTCACAGTTCTGGGCTTAGAAGGATCTGTGGTTCCATGTGTCCAGATTTGGGGGGCAAGGGATTAAATCAAGACAGGACATGATCTGTGGGGTTAAAGGGCAGCCAGGCTTTGGTTTTAGTTGGATGAGGGGAAAGTTACTGGATATGGGAATTTTCAGAGGCCTTAAAAGGGCAAGCTTCAGGCATGGCTTGATCAGGGACCAGGCTCCATTTCTCTAAGATCGTCTTGGTGCTTCCCTCCTCCCAGCTTTGGATTTGTCCCAAGTACTTCTCCGTGGCTCCAAGACGACCACTTGAGAATGTGCTTCCTCACTTAGCAGTCGAGATCTAGGTGGTCTCCACATCTCCTCGGCCCAGACTGGCTGGAGCCTGCCCTTAACCCTAAGCTGAAACCACTGTTCGCACGCCTGTCCACTGAGCAAATCTCTCCCTGTCAGCAGAAGCTCGTTTCTCTGCGTTCCCAGAGCGAGCACCTGTGTCATGCTCCCCACGTTCTCCCTGCAGAGGCTCCTTCCCTGACCCACTGTCTGCTCACTGCAGGAGAGGGGGACTGGGTCTTCATGCCTTTCACAAAGTGCCTAGCAAAGGCCCTAACAAATAGATGTTACCAATACTTATTGGAAGAAAGCGGGGGGAGGGGTGGAGGAGGGGCCAAAGAAGAGAAGAAGGACTGTGGTCTGGTCTCTAGGAAGAGGCAGCCTGGACTCACAGCATCTCCTCAACTTGCCTCTGGAATTCCCTTCCCCTCGTCCAGGTCACTGTGAGGAACCGCCACCATGGGAACACGAACGTGAACCTTTAAAGAGAGTCTACCATTTCACGCTGGGGCAGACGGTTCATTACCAGTGCGCCCAGGGATTCAGGGCCCTACAGACCAGTCCTGCTGAAAGCACCTGCATGATGATCAACGGGGAGCTGAGGTGGACCAGGCCCAGGCTCAAGTGCATACGTGAAGGGGAGCACGGTCAGGCTTCAGGTACAGAGGTGCCCGGGCCCAGGGCCCGCCGCCTGGCTGCTCCCTGACCCACCCGCCACGTGGTCCTGGGCAAGCCGCTCCCTCTCCTGGGGCCTCGGTTTGTTCTTACTCTAGAAAACGGATGAAATGAACCGTAAGGTCTCCATGCCCTGGGGTCCCCCATTTCCTGATGGGGATAAAGAGCAGGATCTGAAAGAGGAAGACAGGCATCTTCCAGAGGGCCCCCCCCACCCCCACACGGCGTTTCTAGCTGATCCTGAAATTCCCCCTCTGCTTCTAAGCTACCAAGACTTCCTCATTCAAAAGGGAAAGTCCACCTGCCCTGCATATGTTTCCAACTTGCTGATACGTGATGTAAATCCAGCCTCCTTCTATACCAGGAGAAAGCCACCCCCCTTCTTATGTGAGTCCCACCTGAGCTTTGCCAAAGTGCAGACGTGCAGGGCAGGGACTTTTCAAGCACAGACACACAGGCACACGCTTGTGTGCTCGTTCACACACACGGACACGCCACCTACGTTGAGTTCTTCTGCTACTTTTGTCCTCAAATCGTATTACCATATCTACAATCAAAAGGCCCCCCATTGGGCCCTAACTGTCGGTGGTTTCTTTGCTCGCCCCCATTGCCCAGGCCCCACACCTCCCTCTTGGATCTTCTTGTTGGGGTGCTGTGTTTCTTTCCCATAGCCTGCCCCCCCACCATGAGTCACACTGCCCACCAGGCGTGTCCACGAGCAATGGGGAATCTGTCACAAAGAAAAGCTCTCCTTTTGGGCATTTCTACTTTAATAGGCTTCCCAGGTGGCCCTAGTGGTAAAGAACTCTCACCTGCCAATGCAGGAGACATAAGAGGTTCGATCCCTGTGTTGGGAAGATCCCCGGAGAAGGAAATGGCAACACACTCCAGGATTCTGGCCTGGAGAATCCCATGGACAGAGGAGCCTGATGGGCTACAATCCAGAGGGTCGCAAAGAGTCAGACAAGACTGAAGCGACTTAGCACGCACACACTTTGCTTAATGGTTTGATGGAATTTGTATTAGGATGACCCAATTCCAAGCTGCAGACAGCAACCAGAGCTGAGTAGGAAGTTCGGGGAGAAAGCTGCTTAGAGCTCCAAGGAGAGCCAGAGTCAGGGTCACAGGTCCCTCCCTCCCGCTCTGCTGGGGTCACTGAGCCACTTCACTGTGACCCTGATGGGGACCGCAAAGCCGAGACACACCTCAGCTACCATGTCTGGGGTCAGCTGAGGAGGCGGAGGGGGTGGGTGGGAGACCCCAGAACCCCACTCCTCACCTCTGCCCCACAAGCATCCTTCTTCTCTCCTCCAGATGACGCAGAGCCTCAGGAGAGCACGGAAGCTCCCCCTGGGAGTGGAACTTTCTTACCAACCAGGATGGCAGGGACCACAGGTACGGCTGGCATTCTTGGAAGACAAAAGCCTGGCTATTAAACTGTGAGGCAGGAGAGGGAAGAGCTGGCCTGGGAGTTGCCCCCTGGTGCTAGAGACGGTCCCACATCTGCACATGACCTCCCAGGCCTCAAACACGGTCAGTGTCGCCAGTGTCAGAGGATAAGCAAGTTGGAGGGCAGCAGCTCGAGGCAGAAGAACGAGATGTTCAGAAGTTGGGCCAGGGCTCCCCTGGCCTCTCGCAGGTCTCCAGCGGCCTCCGAGTCCCCTGCCTCCAGAAGCCTGGACTCTCACAGCCCCAGGCAGCCCCACAGCCAGCATCCACAAGCTCCTCCCCCTCTCTTGCAGATTTCCAGAAGCCCACAGATGAGATTGCAACACTGGATACGTTCATATTTACCACTGAGTACCAGATTGCAGGTGGGTAGTGACCCAACAGAAACCTACACATTTGCTTGGTGGGTGGTGAGCTGCTTGGTGAGTTAGTCTAAATGAACTCTTTACACTATATGATATATAAACTCAAAGACGAATCCAGAGCATAACGTGACTCAGAGTCACAGGCACGGCTGTGGTGAGTCAGCAGTGAGGTCTCCAACCAGCCTCAACCAGAGCCTCCTGACCAGCTCCCAGAGGACAAACACCCAGCACCTGGATGTGAGTGGAGGGAGGTGGCGTGCCCAGCGCAGGAGAGAAAAAAACACACCAAGACCACTCCAGCTGCCTTCTGGTGGGAGCCAGAAACAGGCTTTGAGGGAAACAAAAAAAACCCCCAAACACCAAAACGGAGCTCTTCGAGTAGAATGCTGGTGACCAGGGCCTGGGGGTGAGGCAAAGAGAAGACGGTGACAAAGGGCACGGACTTCCTCAGCAGAGGAGTCGGTCTGGGACAGTCAGGGTGTAGGGATCACAGCAACGATGCTGTGTCGAGGACTTGAAAGTTGCTAACAGTAAATCTTCAACGTTCTTGGCACAGAAGAGAAATAGTAATTACAATATATTTTGCAATAAAAGTGCACACCTTAAAATTACAGCCTGTTACAGGTCAATTATATCTTACGGGGCGGATGAAGGGAGAAAAACAGGCTCTGAGGCACGTCTGAGACCGATAGATGGATGGCTGGATGGATAACCGCCAGCTCCAGGGCAAAGGAAAGAGTGTATGGGAAACAGAGATGCTTTCAGGAGATGCCAAGTGTTTATCACTTACCTTTATACTCATCTTGATGTTTCAACATTTCTTTCACCCCTTGCGGGCCTCACTCAAGTTCTCTTTAACTGAGGCTGGGCCTCTGACCCTCTCTGAAGAGGGTGCCTGTCAGCTGCTCCCTGAGAAGGAGGGGAGTCCCCTTGGGAAAGGTTGGGGCCCTTCTGATCCATACCCCCAGGTCCTGGTCCTGCAGCCTCCAGGGAAGCCTGGCCAGGAGGGAGCTGCGTTCTGAAAAGGGGCTGCGGAGACCGCGGCGCTCACCTCCCCAGAAGCACTGAGCTGGGTGTGGAGGGCTGGGGGCACCGACACGCGGGAAGGGGCTCTCTCAGCCCCGGGGCCGCCTCCCTGACCTGCTTCTCTGTCCACAGTGGCCGGCTGCACCCTCCTGCTCGCCAGCATCCTCCTCCTGAGCTGCCTCACCTGGCAGCGGAAATGGTGAGTAGTTGTGAAACAGAGAACTGCCTGACACTGTGTGAGTCCCCCAGACGCCCAGAACTGCAGTCTTCTGGGAGACGGGAGCAGACACCTCAGACTGACCCAGAGAGCTGTTCCAAGTGTTAGTCACTCAGTCGCGTTCCACTCTTTGCGACCCCATGGACTGTAGCCTGCCAGGCTCCTCTGCCCATGGGATTCTCCAGGCAAGAATACTGGGTTGCCTGTATTGTGGCAATACAGGGTTGGTTGCCATTCCCTACTTCAGGGGATCTTTCTGACCCAGGAATCAGACCCAGGTCTCCTGCATTTCAGTCAGATTCTTTACCGACTAAGCCAACAAAAGCCTTCTTAGAATCCAATGCCATCTGAGAGCGCCCTCTTGTGGCCAAATGAAATACTACTTTCTTTCTTTCTTTTTTTTTTTTTTTTTAAGCAATTGGTAGCATTCAGAAGGCAATGGCACCCCACTCCAGTACTCTTGCCTGGAAAATCCCATGGACGGAGGAGCCTGGTAGGCTGCAGTCCATGGGGTCGCTAAGAGTCGGACACAACTAAGCGACTTCACTTTCACTTTTCACTTTCATGCATTGGAGAAGGAAATGGCAACCCACTCCAGTATTCTTGCCTGGAGAATCCTGGGCTGCCGTCTATGGAGTCGCACAGAATCGGACAGGACTGAAGCGACTTAGCAGCAGCAGCAGCAGCATTCAGAAAAATAAGATCGTGGCAGCCGGTCCCATCACTTCATGGCAAATAGATGGGGAAACAATGCAAACAGTGATAGACTTTAATTTGGGGGGCTCCAAAATCACTGAAGATGGTGACTGCAGCCATGAAATTAAAAGACGCTTGCTCCTTGGAAGGAAAGCTATGACCAAACTAGACAGCACATTAAAAAGCAGAGACATTACTTTGCCAACAAAGGTCTGTCTAGTCAAGGCTGTGGTTTTTCCAGTAGTAATGTATGGATGTGAGAGTTGGACTATAAAGAAAGCTGAGCACGGAAGGATTGATGCTTTTGAACTGTGGTGTTAGACTCTTGAGAGTCCCTTGGACTGCAAGGAGATCCAACCAGTCAATCTAAAGGAAATCAGTCCTGAATATTCATTGAAAGGACTGATGCTGAAACTCAAATACCTTGGCCACCTGATGCAAAGAACTGACTCATTTGAAAAGACACTGATGCTGGGAAAGATTGAAGGTGGGAGGAGAAGGGGACAACAGAGGATGAGATGGTTGGATGGTGTCACAGAGGCAATAGACATGAGTTTGAGTGGGCTCTGGGAGTTGGTGATGGACAGGGAAGCCTGGTGTGGTGCAGTCCATGCGAAGAATCGGACACAACTGAGCTACTGAACTGAACTAGGAGTTGGTGATGAGATGGAGCTGGCTTACAAAGGCTCCTGAAAGCCAAAAGTTAGGTGTTCTGGAGTTTTGCAATCTGCTTTTAAGTTTAGCCATTATTAAAAACTAAAATATTAAGCTTACAATTAAATAAGTTTAGTACAAAGTCAATAAATATTCAAAATTAATCACTTTCTAATTATTTTATTGCCTTTGACTACTTTATTCTCAGGGTTGTTTGCATCTGTGTACCTGTGTTGAGGAAACACTGCCTAGATAATGACTTTACATTGTGCCTCTCTCCCCAGCTCTGTATGCAGGACATATTGACACTGGGTGTGGTGGGGGTTTTTACACCACGGAGGTGAGCAGACGGTTTCCGAGAGCTGGTTGTTAAGCATTTGCCTGCATGCCAGTTCCTGCAGCCTCACCCCATGGGAGCTCTTAGCCAGGTAGGAGGTAACCAGATGCTGCTGAGAGCTGTCTGACAGGGTTGCCACTAGCCTCGTGCGGATACTTCAGCTTAAACTTAAATAAGTTAAATATGATTAAAAGTTCGGTTTACACGTGGCAGTAGCCACATTTCAGGTGTTTGATAGCCACATGTGGCCACCTCGTTGGACAACACAGATATGAAACACTCCCATCTTCACAGAAAGTTCTTACAGCACAGTCCTGGCTAGAAACTAGCAGTTTTCAATTCAGGAAATCCCCTTGGCACAGCTAGCTGTGCTATGATTTTTCCTTTTCTGCAGCTATTGTCTTCTACTCCCAAAAAGTTTTATAGAACAGCTCCTGTGTAGATGTGGGTCAGAGGGCACACACTTGCAGTTAGGAAATGGCCAAGTTCTGGGGAATCTGACGCAGCAGCTTAGGTGACTACAAGCAACAGCAGTGTATCTATATACTTTAGAGCTGCTAAGAGACTAGCTCTTGAATAGTCTCACCACCAAAAAAGAAATGACAACCACGTGATGTGATGGAAGTGTTAGCTTAACAGCAACGTGGCTATTATGTCACAACACATAAATGTATCAAATCAACACACTACACCTTAAACGTCCACAGTGTTCATTGCCAATTATCTTTCGATTTTAAAAGGACTCAGAGACTATCTCCTGTGTACAAGGCACTTGGTAGGGGCCTCAGGATGATTAAGAAGGGCCTCTGCTCTCAGGAGCTTATAGACCAGTCCAAGAGAAGAGAAAATAAAAGAGAGAGACTTGAAATGCAATTTGTGAAAGCCTAAGACTGAGGCGTTACAGAGAATGAAGAGAGAAATGACACAGACCATCCTGTTGGGGGGCGCCCAACAGGCTTTCAGAGCTGACACGGGCAGACAGGTGAAGAACAGCAGGAGCAGCTGCAAGGCAGAGGCACAGGAGGAGAAGGGAAGCGTCCTAAAGGGCAGGAGGCCATCTGCGAGGGTCTGGCAGTTCTCCGCACTGAGGGGTAAAGTGCACGGGGCAGTGGTCACAGTGCCCCGACGTGTGATGGCCAGAGACCACGTCCTGGAAGATCAGGCCAGACTGGGGAACTCAGGCCCATCCTGAGGGCAACAGCAGCCACAGAAGCTGGCTGATGTGGTAAATGGTAGCCTCGGCATTTGAATGGTCCGGCCACCAGAAAGGCTGGATTGAGGGTGGTAATAGTGGTGGCAGTTTGATATTTATGCCGGAATAAATCCACCCAGGGGACGAGGAGAGGCTGGACCAGGTTGGGGGCATCAGCTAAACCAGAGGAAAAGAATGGAGAGACACATAAAGGAGTCAGGTTAGCAGAGTCTGGTGGCTGATTGGAAGTGAGTGTGAAGGAGGAGGGTCGACTCGAGATGCGGCAGGTACCCACTCCCCAGGGACTGTCATCACCACCTACTGGGACAAAATGCAGAGTGAGGATGTGCACCCCGTGAGGAGCAGCCCCCGAGCACAGCCCACCTTTCAGCCCCTCCCCAAGACCCACCAGCTCCCCCACCTGTAATCCGCCAGACCTCGGGCTCATCTTCAGCCCCACAGGCTGCACAATGACTGGGTCACGTCCCCGTGAGGACCACGGGGCTGCCGGTCTTGACTTCTAGAGGGATGATCAGTGGGATGGTCAGGGTATCCTGAGGTGGGACTTAAAGTTAGCGGGTCAGTGGGGCTTGGGATGCTCAACCCACATCAGTTTAGTGAGATCATATTGGTGTTGATGCAGCATTCCACCCATGACTATGACTTGTATCACCACAGGAAGAAGAACAGAAGGACAATATAGAAAACCAAGGGCCAGAAGAAGTCAAGAACAGCCCACAGATGTCATGGACCACAATCAAAATCAAAGAAGCTAAACACTCATCCAAGAGGCCTTTCCTGATCCGGTGGGCTCTGGAAAGCTCTGAAGTCACAGAACAGAACACCGGGCAGCTGCAACCCCATCGTGAAGCCAGCCCTGTGGTATCAGCCCTTGAGGTGGATCTGCGTCTAGGCAGCAAGTCCAAGGTCGCTGGAGGAACGGGGAGAGACAACCAGAACTCTTGCTCCTGTTTCCATGTATATGCGTTCACTAGACCACAAGTAGCATGGAGCTCTCTCCACACCATGTAGAGTATAAAGAAGAGTAGTTTCATGCTAAGAGCATCCCGACTTCCCAGGTTAGAAATCCCAAGGAAAGCCCTAACACTGATGTAAATAGACACACATGCTCTCTGCCCAGGTGAGTGGACTTTGTCCCTGGATCCACATAAGTCCTTTCCAAGCCTCTGGTTGACCAGCCCACTCTCCTGCTCATATGCCCCCAAAGGAATCCTTTTGACCTTAGCCCAGTCCTCCAAGCTAGCCCCCTCTACTGAACCTTACAGTTTGAATTTCTAAAGAACAGATTCCCTGGGGGAGCAGTCTTTGGGTGACCGCAGAAGACAGCAAGCAAACCCATGGAACTGTTGAGCTTCAGAGTTTGAAAGGATTTCACTGGAGTTAATGCCAGGAGAAGGGGGAGAAGCTGGGTCCACGTAGTGGGTTATCCTTAACATTTAGCTTCAGCTGTTTGTGACTGGCTGTTCTAAGAGCTTTTCCTCTGGGATTGCTATAAATGATGCTCCACATTCGGCTACCACAAATCTGATGTTTACAGACAGACACACAGTGTGCAAATGTGTACATTTGCAAAGAGGTGTCATAAAAACACTGATAAGGGAGCAGTACATCTAATGTTTATGGGAGGAAAGAAAGAAAGAAGGATGGGGGCAGGGGAGCGCATGTAATTACGGACGAGGTCACATAAGTGACCCTCACACTGTGAGCAAATTAAAATTGCCTGGAGAACTTGGTGAGATCTAGAAGCCTGGGCCCATCTCCAAAGTTTCTGAGTCAGCAGGTCTGGGGTGGGGCTTGAGAATCCATATGTCTAATAGGTTACATGGGATGCCAACCCGGGACCACATTTTGAGAATCATCGTGTTTATACCTCTCCATACCTGCTGACCCTCAACCCCCAATGGAAAAGCCAACCTTGGGGGTTGAGATTTCAGTGCAAGTTCAAACTCTTGCCCAAGATATCAATTCTCAATCAGTTGACAGATGTCCTGGCTGAACAAAATCACATGATGAAGGAGATTAATGAAAAATTTAAATCAGCAGCCAGTTTTCATTTCTGAAAGGGCAGGAAAGTGTTACCAAAAAATACACAGGTATTAGCAGGTCTATATCCAGGTTAAAAAGAGCTTTTCTGTTCTTTCTGTGACCAACCAAGTACAATCAGAGTCCATCATCAGCGTTCCCTGACATGTATGTTTTCTGGGAAAGTGAGTAAAATGTTTTTAACCTTATTTATCTGACTTGAGTAAAACTGGATTATCATTATTCATTTTGTGGGGGGGAGTCTGTGAGATCAAAATTTTTTCATAATACAGGTGACCCTTGAAGAGCATGGGTTTGAACCGCGTGGGTCCGCTTACATGTGGATTTTCGTCAACAGTAAATCCTGCGTGCTATTCAATCCGAGGTTGGTTGAATCTGTAGATGCAGAACCAGGGATATGTAGAAACCGTGGGTATGAGGAACCAACTATAACGTGGATTTTTTTACTGCACAGAGAGGGTCATTGCTCCCAACTCCCGGGCTGTTCAAGGGTCAACTGTGAGTAAGATGTGATTTGCCTTCTCGTTCTTACTCCCTTACGAGTGCGTGGTGGGGTTTTCCAGAAACTACATGATACATGATGATGTCATCGCTCTGGTGTTAACATAAAATAAGTTTATCACTATTGTTGATGGAAGAATTAATGAATAATATTTTTAAAATTTCTTGGTGTTTTAGCATCTAAGTATGCTAAGTATCACTAGATGTAACTATATAAACAAAAAGTTTTGGGAGCCCTCAATACTTGTAATAACATACAGAGGTCCTGACAGTTAACAAGCACACCCTCACTGGTCATTTCAGCAAGGCAAATCAGGTACGTATGTGTACACACACACATGGGCATGCACACACCTGTGTGCAATGGAATATTACTCAGCCGTAAAAATAATGAAATGATGCCATTTTGAGCAACATGGATAGATCTAGAGATGATCATACTAAGCAAAGTAAGTCCGACTGAGAGAGACAAATATTGTATGATATCACTCATACGTGGAGTCTAAAAAGATACGAGTGATCTTATTAATAAAACAATATGTTTTGACATACTGTTTTATATGACAGACATAGAAAACAAACTTATGGTTACCAAAGGGGAAGTGGGGAGGGATAAATTAGGAGTTTGGGATTAACATATAAATACTACTATATAGAAAAATAATTAACAAGGACCTACTGTATGGCACAGAGGACTCTACTCAAAAATCTTATAATAACCTATAATGGAAGAGAATGTAAAAGAAGAACATTTATATATATATATACTTGAAACTAACAGAACATTGTAAATCAACTATATTTCAATAAAATTTTTTTAAAAAAGAAATGCAAATCAAAACCACAGTGAGATGGTTCTACCCAGTAAGACGACTTTAAGGAGAAAAGAAAAGAAATAACAAATGTTGACAAGAATATGGAGAAATAGGAACCCTCATACATTGCTGGTGGGAATGCCAAATGGTGCCGCCATGGTGGTAGTAGTTTCTGAAAAAGTTAAACATGGAATGACCACATGGCTCAGCAGTTTCACTCCTGGGTATATTACCCAGGGGTGAAGAAAACCCATGTGCACACAGAAACTGGTATAAGACTATTTATAACAGCATCTCAGCCAAACACTCAAGAGATGGAAACAACCCAAACGCCCCCCAGTGGATGAGTGGGTAAGCAAACCGTGATCTCTCTGCACACTGCAATACGGCTCAGGCACAGAAAGGAATGAGGCCTTCAAGAAAGGCTGCCATGTAGATGAGCCTAAAGAACATGACGCTAAGTGGAGGAGGCCAGACATAAAATGTCACGTGCTGTGTGATTCCCTTTGTACAAAATGTCCAGAAGAGGCAGCTCCAAGGAGACTGAAGCAAACTACTGCTCACCAGGGCTGGCGTGAGTGGTTGCTTAACGGGTACAGGGTAGTAAATCTTCCCAGGTGACGCAGTGCTAAAGACCCCGCCTGCCAATGCAGGACTGTACGAGACTGTAGGGAAGATCTGCTGGAGAAGGGAATGGCTACCCACCCCAGCATTCTTGCCTGGAGAATCTCCATGGACAGAGGAGCCTGGTGGGCTACATAGAGCACACGGACATGACTGAGTGACTAAACAACCACAAAACAGCCCAAAGACGGGCATGTCTCAGACCCCATTTAAGAAAAAATCTGAAGGGAAACCTAGAGAAAACCCAGGGAAAATCAGGGGGAAAAACCAACTACACCACAGGCAGCTTCACCCTCTGACATCCCAGGCATTGTAAGCATTAAACACAGCCTAATTCCTACATCAACATACAAAGCCTCCCACCAAAGGCCTACTCACCTCAGCTCCTGCTACCTGGGACATCATATCCAGCTCTCAACAGAAAAGTGCAAGCATGCTAGGGAATTCCCTGGTGGTTCAGTAGTGAAGACTCAATGCTTTCCCCGCTAAGGGCCCTGGTTCGATCCCTGTTCAGAGAACTAAGATCCCACAAGACAAGCAGTGGAGAAAAAAAATAAATTACAAGGCAAGCTAAAAGGCAGAAAGTACAGTTTGAACAGACAGAGCCAGCGTCAGAACCAAACACAGACATGGCAGACATGCTGGGATTACCAGGTTGGGAATTTAAAACAACTGTGGAAGATAAGTCATTCTAACAGAGATTGCTGTGTGACTCCCTAAATCCATCTTTCCCTTAGCCCCAGGTTTTAGGGGGACACAGTCCTCTCCCAGCTGAGGATTACATTTGCCAGCCTCCCTTGGGCTTCAGTGCGTCCTGTGACTAAGCTCTGCCCCAGGAGACGTGAGTGTGGTAAAGCAAGCAGTCTCTAGGATGCGCCCTTGAAGAGAACTGGTATGTCCCGCCCCTCCTTCACCTCCTCCGCTGGCCGGCAGATGGCCTTGGTGGTGGGAGTCAGACCAGGAGTGGGATCAAAACGGAAATAACACCAAAGGAGCCAGGATGTCTGGCATGGCGGGGCCATGCCGGGACTGCTTATACTTGTACTGGATGTGAGACAGAAATAACCTCCCCTGGGGGCAGATTGGGAGTTTGGAATGGACATGTTCACACTACTGTATATAAGATCGATCAACAAGGACCTACTACATAGCGTAGGGGACTCTACACAATACTCTGTAACAACCTCAATGGGAAAAGAGTTTGAAAAAGAATAGATACATGTATATGTATAACTGAATTACTTTCTGTACATCTGAAACGTATGCAACACTGTTAATCAATTATGCTCAAATATAAAATAAAATTTTTGAAAAATAAAATGCAGATGTAACATTTATAACAGTTTCTCTTGCATCTCCTGCATTGGTAGGCAGATTCTTTACCACTGAGCCACCTGGGAAGCCCTTTTAACAGTCACAACTGCCAAAAAGAAAGAAAGGAATACTCTCCTTTTTAGGCCATTGTGATGTCTGCCCTTGTTAGAACAGCTATACCAACACCCCACAACATCCACCCCTACCAATATCAGAGACAGACATGCCTCGCCCCCAACTTTGGCTGATATGGTCTTATCAGTATCCAAATATTTTCAGTGGGAAATGAGACAAGAATGATCGTGCAACATTTAAACAGACTTTCAAGTAAGTACATGTTTGCTGTTCATAAATATTATCTAAAAAATTTCTCCCTCCAGGAGGTAAACAAGGACATCCAAGGAAACAGCATTGACACTCCGTGCTCATTTGACTACTTCCTTACTAATCTTCAGAGAATGACTGCAGTTAGTCTGCAGTGTCCCTGAAGGCTTTCCAAAAATGTGGGCTCACATGGGGATGTTCCAGGCAGACAGTCCTTTCTGGCTAAGCTAGGAATCAGAAAGAGGGAGGGCTGAGATTTGCAGAGCCAATCCCCTTGTTACTCCATTCCTCCTGTGAAAGAGTGCAGTGCAAAATGTACGTCTTTTTCTTTCTACAGTAGTAAATTATCCTACTTACATAAGTTATCCTAATGCTACGAGGGTAGGATAACAGAGTATACCATCTGGAAAAAAAATAGGCTAAGAACTACCTTCAAGCAGTCAGGCAAGACGGACGGCTACTAATTTCCATTAGTAGAGTCGGAAGAGAGAATCTGGCTTAAGTCCTTTAGATTACCTTGAAAGAACAGACCCCAATATGAGAAGTTATAAACTATCTGAAATCTTCAGTGGAGTGCTTCACAGCCACGGGATTAACTGAGAAAGTAAACACCGCTCATCAGCAAGGGAGTAGAAGATGCAGCCGCAGATAGGTGATGACTTCTGTCCTTGCACGCCCGGGTCTCTGCTGTGAGGGGCTGTGTCTTTGCAGCTTCCCACTTGCTCCTGCCCTGGCTGTGGGCTAGGTGGCCTTCGGGAAGTCCAAGGAAGAGTTTGGAAGGCCGATGAAGAAAGAGAAGCCATAATCCTTCCTTTCAGCTTCTTGTGGCCTCTCCGTCAGCGAGAAGTGGCTGTGGGCTCCAACAGCCTTTGGCGGCCCTGGTACAGTCAGCAGTGGTTGACTGCCATTACAGGCTCCAAAACAGTTTTGCAATTACAGCAGCACTTATTTCAACCACAGCAACAGTTTCCGTCAGAATCAGCCGAAAGTCTGCTTATGTAATCCCACCTCTTCCCTGTGTTCCTGATGGCTTCCCTGGAGTGGCTCAGACCTTGAATCTGCCTGCAATGTGGAAGACCTGGGTTCAATACCTGGGTCAGGAAGATCCCCTGGAGAAGGGAATGGCAACCCACCCCAGTATTCTTGCCTGGAGAATTCCATGAAAGAGGAGCCTGGTGGGCTACAGTCCACGGGGTCGCAAAGAGTCAGACATGACGGACTAAGTGACTAACATTTTGCTTCCTGAAATAAAAACCTCTCCTACTTTGCTCCTTTAGTTTATTTAATGCAACCAGATGGGGAAATAGGAACTGAATTTACCCTCATGCCTGAAACAACCAAAAATGGGAGACAACAAAATGAGATAACAAGATTTTTTTAAAGACTTTTAAAAAAAAATGTGGACCATTTAAAAGTGTTTATTGAATTTGTTATCATACCGCATCTCTTGTTTATCTTTTTTGTCCCTGAGGCATGTGGGATCTTAGCTTCCCGACCAGGGACCGAACCTACACCCACTGCTCTGGAAGGCAAAGTTTTAACCACTGGACCACCAGGGAAGCCCAACAATGGTTTTCAAGACGTTGGATGTGCTGCAGTGAAGGATACCGATCCCTGAGGGGTGAGAAACAGACAGGAGAGCCTATGCTGGCCCAGCTTACGTGTTACATTTCAGGCCAGGCATGGGGAGGAGATGCAGCTGAGTGTCCAGAGAGAGCCCAGGCCTCATGGTTCACAGGGAAGAGGACCCAGGAGAGAGCAGCACTGAGAGGACTTGGAGACCAGCAGGTTCTGGAGAGACTGCGCCACGGCCCTTCCTCTCACAGGAGTGCCGGCCATCGGCTGTGTGTGAGGGACTGCTCAGGCCAGGAAAAGGGCCCCCTGAGGAAGTGGGGCGGCAACACTCAGCACACGAGAGGTCACGGACAGTGCCCACTCCCACCAGCCTGAGACCCGGGAGGTCGTGGACAATGCCCGCTCCCACCAGCCTGGAGACCTGGGAGGTCATGGACAATGCCCGCTCCCACTAGCCAGCCTAAAGCTCTCTGGATTCCGTAACTCATGAGGCACTGGGTAGAGTGCTCAGAGGGGCCACACCTCAGCATTGGGGAATAACAACCTCCAGGCTACAAGCTGTGTAAATCCTTCCTGACACAGCTTAAAAGCAAGATCTAAAAGGATCAAAGCGTATCCACGCATTTCACTGCACTCTGGAGCTAAGCTCGAGATTGTTTACAGGAACGCAGAAAAACATCCAGCAGCCAACGAGATAAAATCCACAAACCAGTCAGGATGTACGGGCCATGCAAGCAAGCAGGAGTACATGACTCACAATGAGTAAAGGTCAATCGATCAAAACCAAAGCCGGTGACCCATTAGAACGTTAACAGTAACTGCATTCCATCTGTTTAAAAAAGAAAAAGGAGGACTTCCCTGGTGGTCCACTGGCTAGGAATCTGCCTGCCAATGCAGGGGACACGGGTTCGATCCCTGATCCGGGAAGATTCCACATGGCGTGGAGCAAATAAAGCCTGTGTGCCTGGAGCCTGCACTTGGCAACAGGAGAAGCCGCTGCAATGAGAAGCCCGCGCACCCAACTAGAGTAGCTCCCTCTCGCTGCACGCAACTAGAGAAAAGCCCAACCACAGCAGCAAACACCCAGCACAGTCAAAATTAATTAACTAATTTTAAAAGATTTTTTTAAAAGCTAGAGGAAAGATTATATATGTTAAGTGGAGACATGGAAGATGGGCAGGGAGGGGCAGAGTAAGGGTTAAAAGGGCTTTTGTGTGACTGTGGGTTTACAGGTGCGGACATGTCAAAACCTATCCAACCATATGCTTCAAATATTAACCCCCTCCAATAACATGCTTTCTGAAAAATTCACCTCTGTTTGAAGTTCCTGGTGGGGTGGCAGGGTTTGGGAGGTTCGAGGGGAGACTGGCGTCTGAATGAAATGTCTTCTGGCCTCACCAGCCTGCAGGTTCAGATGAAGCCAGGCTACTGGGGATAAACCATAATGCCTTGTTCTTGCTCCATCTGCTAGAGTTGGACTTCAATCCCGCACACACCCACGGCATATGCGCACACACACGCTGACGCGCACACACCGTTTCCCTCAGACACCTTTGGGGATCCCCAGGATCTGGCTGTCAGGACTGCATTTACACTAAAACAAGTTCTGTGCACCCTGGAATCTCACCTGGAGTCTCTGTGAACCCCAAGTTCTCAGCTCACACCTAAATAGCTTTTCAGGTTCTCATCCACAGCCAGGGGGCCAGACCACTGGGACAGCCTCAGACAGGCACCAGCCTGTCCTCTCTTCCCCCGTGGGCTTGTCCCTGGGGCCCACTCCTCCAAAACTGCAAATAGACTCCTGCTTACTGTCCCTAGAGGTGCAGCAGGCATGCCCCGAGAGGGGTGGATTTCACTGGTGAACTCAAGGGCACGGGACATCCAGTCTACAGAGATCAGGACCACGGTGCTAAAACCTCTTCTAGGGCCTCTGGAGTTTCAGCTTCCTGTGTATTCATTTTACAAATATGGAGCACCACTCTCTAGGGAAAACCAGACAGACAGCTTCATAGCCGGTATGCAAGGATCATACATAAAGGAGGACGTTTTGACTGTGTTAGAAATGAAAGGACTAGTCTGTGTTCTGCACCCCTGCAACCACCGACGCTGGGACTCATGAAAACAAAGTCACCAGATGCTAATCTGGTTCAAGGAAACTCCACCAACTGCGTGGGACAAAAAAGGAGGGGGATCTCGGGACAACCGGGAGAGCGTGTTTCCTTCCCTATGCCCATTGCCTCCCCAGCCCGTGGGGAAGAGGAGAGGGCAGGGGAGGGGCGAGCTCAGAGCCCACCGTCCCCTGCTCTGGGGCGGGTGGGAGGTTCTGACACAGGCACTGTTAAACTGAGACTCAGGAGAGACCTGGGCAACTGCGGAGGGACAGGGGACGGCAAAGACCCTGGTGATCTTTTCATGATGCATAACATGTATCAAACATCTTTAGGGTACGTAATTTTTATATGTCAAAGAACATCAACAAAGCTGTTAAAAAAAAAAAACAAAAAGAGCCTAGGGGAGTCTGACTGTTTTGGGATGGGCAGCCAGGACACTAATCTTGCGCTCCTAGAAGTGGGAAAGCCAGGGAGCTGTCAGAGATGGCCCAAGTTCTGAGCTCCCCTCGGGGCAAATGAGGCCCGAACAGAATCCAAACGTTCCCAGGTGCCCGGTGCACCGCAGACAGGGACTGCACACTCTCCAGGCCTCAGCGAGGAAGGAGCCTGGGTGCAGGCAGGGAGCTGAGGCTCAGGATGTCAGCGGATCTCCTGCAGGGCACCCCCGGAACTGCTGGGACTGGAACAGGAAACCCTCCCTCAGCACTTGGAGACACTGGGGCAGAAATCGATGAGAGACATCCCCCGTCCAAGGAAGAGAGGGATGAAACTCAGACCCAGTTAATAATTGACCTGCAAGCTGACTGAAGTGGATGGAGGGACAGCGTGGAGTGGGCGAGGTGGAATGGAATGTACCTGGCAGGTCAGAGGTTTAGTCAGAAATTATTGTCACACATTTCAGAATAGATGGAGCCTCAGTGAAGAGAAATACAGTGTGTTTTTTCTTTCATAATGTCTGTGTTCCTAAAATAATATTTCATTTTGATACTTAAATTGTATATGCAAGATGTTAAAAAAGAAATTATTGTCACAACTCTAGAATGCTTCTGCCACCTAGGTCCTGTGAGGGCAGATGTCTGCTCACTTAGTAGGAAATCAGATGGCATTTCTGCTCCCCAACACTACACCTGCAGGGTTGGCAGGCTTTTCCTTCCCTCTTCTCCCATGGTTCCTCTCCCTAGAGATGTCTCAGTCATACTATAGTGACAAACCATGTGCTGGGATCCTTAGAGACAAGGATATTGGAGAATAAATAAACTGCAAGTCCAGTTTTGTTTTTTCTGTTTGCTTGTTTGTTTTTCCTGCCACACTGAATGTCTTGTAACACCTTACTTCCCCAAACAGGGATTGAACCTCTGCCCCTGCAATGGGAGTGTGGAGCTCTAACCAGCGGACCACGAGTTAAGTCCTTTCTTTCTGCTTCTTAGCCATGTCCCTCCATCCTCTTCTGGTTCACACAGTACCTGGTGTGAAGTCTTCAGAATGCAGTATATTCCTTATGGATCATTTCATTATTTCATTCTGGATGACTTTAAGGTTTTCCCTATATCACTGATTTTAAGCAGTTTGACAATGACATGCTATTTGTTTTTACTGGTATTTATCTTGATCGGGGTGCTTTCAGCTTCCTATTCTGGAGTTTGTTGTTTTTCATGCACTTTGGGAAATTTTCAGCTTTTATCTCTTCTTCCATATTCCTCTCTTTCATCCTTCAAGGGCTCAGTAACATGCATGTAAGACTATCTTGTACTGTCCTGTGGCTCCAGGATGTTGTTATTTCTTGTCCTCCCTTTTCACACCCTATGTTTCAGTGTGGATCATTTCTATTGACCTTTCCTCAAGCTCATGGTTCTTTCCTCTGCTAATAAGCCTATTGAGGAATTCTTCGTATCTCACATCATGGTTTCATTAGTCTGCTAAGGCAGGCCTTATCTCCAAATGCAGTCACCTTGGGGGGTTAGGGCTACAACAGATGAATCTGGGGGGAATTTAACCCGTAAAAATGATGTTCATTTTCAGAATTTTGATTTAAAAGTTTTCTAATGTTCACTTTTCCAACTACGCCCTTTTAATACATTAGTCACAGTTATTTTTAAAGTTTTTGATAGTTCCCACATCTGCATCACCTCTGTGTCTGGTTCTGTTGACTGTTTTATCTCATGTTATCTTGTTTTTTGGGTGGGGGATAGCTTGTTATTTGGATTGAATGTTAAATTTTCTGTGTACAAGAATAGTAGAGACTGAAGCAAAGAATATTTACACCCATAAATGGGCATGTATATTCTTCTATCAGGCAATTACAGCAACGTATTGCACTTGTCTTTACCTCTTTAAATAATTTTATTGAGGTATAATTTACATACCAAAAAATCCACTCAATTTTAAAGTACAATTAAATGACTTTAGTAAATTTACTGAGTCGTTGCACTTCATTTTTATTGTGTTTTGCAGATAAACATCTTTCACAAACTGAAGGTTTGTGGCTACCCTACATAATCTGAGATTGGTCACAGACATAAGATTTTAAAATGTGTGAACTGAACTTATTCCAATAAAGTAATATTTCTAATTTTTAGCATGGTGGAGGAAGCTGAGTGGTTGAATAAAAAGATTACTATATATTAGATGTTGCAAAGCCTATAAATGGATTTTCTTGGGCTTGCATGGTGTCTTGATTTTTTTCTAAAACAATAATCACTGTTTGCAAGCCAGGAGTTATCACACAAGGACCCAAATGTTGGACACACACAAAGCCTTCAAGGGCTTTCAGCTCACTTCCTCTCATGCCCCGAGCCCTGCTATCTGGCCATTGTGGGCATTTATTTGGGTTTGAGATCCTGGGGTAAGTCATGAGTTTACATTTTTAAAACCCTAAGGTTCTGTCGCTTTCTTCCTTGGTTTTATCCTGAGTTATTCAGGAATGAACCAAAAAACAATGGAGAGAGCAGGAGGCTCACGAAGCTGGTCCTCGTCTTCAAGCCTCCTCACTGGGAGATGAGACAAGGGAGGAAGAAGAGACAGGATGAGGGGCAGAGAGGAGGGGCAGGTGTATTTCTGAAAATTAAGGAAGAAGCCTCAGGGCAACTGGCCACGTTGGGCCCTTGGGTGGATGAAGGATAGGAGGGGATTCTCATGGTGTAACTGAAAATGAAGCACAAAGGCAGTTCAGCTCGGGCTGGTTTGCTTCATGAGTTCGGCATCTTAGTTGGCTGTAATCTTGCTGTAGGAGGTGATGGCGGAAGCAGGAAGATTGGTCCCAGCTGTTGGGACTTCACCCAGGGTGGGGTTTCTATTCTCACCATCTGTTCATGGGGCCTCACTGTCCATCTTCTTGAGACTTTGGTGTGATGAGAGGGAAAAAAAAAAAAAAAAAACTTTTGAGAAAAACAACTTTGTCTTTCTGAGTTGCTGCTGAGACATTGTATGCTGTGATAATCCTTCTCACACCCAGAGTCTGGACATCTGGATAAAGACTCAAATGGAGGATACCACTCCAAGTTCCCTCTTCAGTATTCTCGGGGCACCTTTTAAAGTTACTGCTTACAGGGAAGCCTGTGAAAAATTAGTGACCTCCGCCCAAGGACTTCATGAGTAATAGATGTTTGCTCCCCTCCTCTCTACCTCTGGCTCACTGTGGCCTGGGATGGAGAATTGTCTTTCCTGGAGTCAGCTGGAGTCAGTTGTGCCCCACTCCTTGCTTTTGGGATCTGTAAGTGATGATAAATCCTTGCCTCTGCCTCCTTTGTGTGGATGCATTGAGACTTTGCCTTCAATCAAGAGGACCCCATGGGTTTTACTTCCCCAAAGCTGGAGCTGGGATGCTGAGAAAGCTCCCCACCGACACCACGAGGGTGGCGGGTGCTGCCTCCTTCAGCAGATCACTGCCTGCCTGTTCTTCTTCTGTTACACCCTCTGGGCTCCTCCAGCTGTCTGGCCCCCATCTCGGCAGATGGCTCGACTTAGTGTCATAGATAATGTTTCTCCCAACCCCTTTCCCACCCCTAACTTGTACTTAACATTTCTAGCTGATAACTTTCTTTACAATCATCTAGGGAAAAGGTCAGTTTTCATTCCAATCCCAAAGAAAGGCAATGCCAAAGAATGCTCAAACTACCACACAATTGCACTCATCTCACATGCTAGTAAAGTAATGCTCAAAATTCTCCAACCCAGGCTTCAGCAATACATGAACTGTGAACTTCCAGATGTTCAAGCTGGTTTTAGAAAAGGCAGAGGAACTGGAGATCAAATTGCCAACATCTGATGGATCATGGAAAAAGCAAGAGAGTTCCAGAAAAACATCTACTTCTGCTTTATTGACTATGCCAAAGCCTTTGACTGTATGGATCACAATAAACTGTGGAAAATTCTGAAAGAGGGGAATAGCAGACCACCTGACCTTCCTCTTGAGAAACCTATATGCAGGCCAGGAAGCAACAGTTAGAACTGGACATGGAACAACAGACTGGTTCCAAATAGGAAAAGGAATACGTCAAGGCTGTATATTGTCACCCTGCTTATTTAACTTATATGCAGAGTACATCATGTGAAATGCTGGGCTGGAAGAAGCACAAGCTGGAATCAAGATTGCCGGGAGAAGTATCAATAACCTCAGATATGCAGATAACACCACCCTTATGGCAGAAAGTGAAGAGGAACTAAAAAGCCTCTTTATGAAAGTGAAAGAGAAGAGTGAAAAAGTTGGCTTAAAGCTCAACATTCAGAAGACGAAGATCATGGCATCTGGTCCCATCACTTCATGGGAAATAGATGGGGAAACAGTGGAAACAGTATCCGACTTTATTGTTTTGGGCTCCAAAATCACTGCAGATGGTGACTGCAGCCATGAAATTAAAAGATGCTTACTCCTTGGAAGAAAAGTTATGACCAATCTAGATAGCATATTGAAAAGCAGAGACATTACTTTGCCAACAAAGGTCCATCTAGTCAAGGCTATGGTTTTTCCAGTGGTCATGTGTGGATGTGAGAGTTGGACTGTGAAGAAAGCTGAGTGCCGAAGAATTGATGGTTTTGAACTGTGGTGCTGGAGAAGACTCCTGAGAGTCCCTTGGACTGCAAGGAGATCCAACCAGTCCATTCTAAAGGAGATCAGCCCTGGGTGTTCTTTGGAGGGAATGATGCTAAAGCTGAAGCTCCAGTACTTTGGCCACCTCATGCGAAGAGTTGACTCATTGGAAAAGACTCTGATGCTGGGAGGGATTGGGGGCAGGAGGAGAAGGGGACGACAGAGGATGAGATGGCTGGATGGCATCACTGACTCGATGGACGTGAGTCTGAGTGAACTCCAGGAGTTGGTGATGGACAGGGAGGCCTGGCGTGCGATTCATGGGGTCGCAAAGAGTCGGACACGATTGAGCGACTGAACTGAACTGAACTGAGGGTAGTTTATAAAGGACAATGCATCACATATTACACATTATATGTCATATATGTAACACTTATCGAGTATTTGTTATATGTGGGGCACACAAAATGGTTTTATTAATTCATCTAATTTTCATGGCATGTGCAGAACTGGAGAGAATGTGGTTCAAAGTCAGTTAAAAAGCAAAAGTTCCAAGACAAATCAAACAAAAATGAACACACAGATACAGAGAACAGAATAGGGGTTACCAGAGGGGAAGGGGCAGTGGAGGGTAAAATGGATACAGGGGATCAGCTGTATGGTGATGGAGGGAAAGTAAATTTTTGGTGGTGAGCACTCTGCAGGGTAGACAGAAGTAAAAATAAAACATTTTACAAATGAAACTTGCTATAAGTCTTGTCACCTCAGTATAAAGATCCAAAACAATGTTGAGTCAAAAGAAAAAAAAAATGAAACTGCAAAGAGTTGTTAAACACATTCTCCTCTGACACATTTAAATCTTTAAAATTCAGAGTCCATCACTCCATCTTTCAACTACAAAAGTGATTCGAGTATGGCTATGAGACTACAAATGAATATAATTGTGATATCAAGAAATGGATTGGGGGACTTCTCTAGCAGTCCAGTGGTTAAGAATCTGACCTCCAATGCAGGAGGCTTAGGTTTGATCCCTGGTCAAGGAACTAAAATCCCACACTCCAGGGGCAACTAAGCCCCAGCATCGCCCCTGGAGAGGAGCCTGTGTGCCGCAGCGAGGATTCTGTGAGCTGCAGCAGCGATCTGATGCAGCCAAAACGAAAATGAAGCAAGTAGATGAAAGGAATGGATTGGTCGCTTGGAGATTTCTGCTACTGAAGACTCATCACAGGGAAGAAACTGAGGGGTGATTTTCCCTGAGGGTGAATAGGCTTTTGTGTTCCAGAATCCAGGCTCTCCCAGGGATGCAGTTTACAGACTGTGTGATGTTTACTTGTCTGATTGATGGCTGGGTACCAGGGAGGTGGACCCACATAGGACTCTTCTGGATAAGGACCTCAGCTAATTGAGAGCATCTGCTGAGACTGCCCCTGAGGCTGTGCAAAACAGTGTATCGAGGGGAATGGAGGTGGAATCCCTAGAAGGGGTCAGAGAGGCCTGCTGAAACCAGAGGCTGGAGCCTGGGTCTGGACAACAACTATCCAGAAATAATCAAGAAGTCAGAGGTGGCAGGCCTCCTCTCTAGTTTTCCTGAAAAAAACCCATGGGAAGGGAAGAGAGCCATTGCTTTGGGAAGGGTGCAGGGGTTGGGGAGGCGGGAGTCGTATCGGATTTTTGTTGATCTTGGCAAATGGAAGCTTGGGGCCAGATATGAAGACTTACAAAAATAGAAAATGTGGTGTTTTTTATATTCTGAAGATTGAGAAGCAGTTCCTTCCTCGCACAGCCAGCACTCGTCTGTCCGCTCTTCAGCAAGGCTCCTCTGGGCGTGGACTCGTTTTCTCTTGGTCCCTGTATCGCAGTTTGCTGCCTTGGTTTCCCTGGGCTGTCTACTGCTACATGCCCGTACACTGATCCCTACAGATTTCCCTCGCCTTAGCTCCTGAGTCAGCATCTCCCAAACTCAAGGATGCTATCCCTTGGTGAGCAGTGGAATGATCACCCCCAGTCTGGGGACCAGTTGTGCCTGGTCCTTAAATGGCCCCCACGTCTTTGTGCTGTCCTTCAAGAATCTGAGTGTGTCCACGTGACCCAACAATTCTGCTCCTAGGCACACACCCAAGGGGACTGAAGACATAGATTCACCCAAAGGCTTGTACATGAATGTTCTCAGCAGCATTGTTCCTAACAGCCAAAAGGTAGAAACAGCTCAAATATCCATGTGCTGGCTTATGAATAAACAAAATGTGGAATATCTAGTTAATGGAATATTATGAAGCCAAAAAAATGAATAAAGTACTGATACACCCTACAACACGGATGAACCTTGAAAAAATTATGCTGAGTGAAAGATACCAGACACAGAAGGACATACTGTATGATTCCATTTATGTGAAAGATTCAGAACAGGCATATCCATAGGAAAAGAAAGATGTGAGGTTAGCAGGGACTAAGGAGAGGGGGAACTAGGAGTAACTCCAATAGGCACTGGGTTTCTTTCTGGGATGATGGAAGTGTTCCGGAATTCACTATTGGTGATGGTTATACAATGTCATGGAGAAGGCAATGGCAACCCACTCCAGTACTCTTGCCTGGAGAATCCCATAGACAGAGGAGCCTGGTGGGCTACAGTCCACAGGGTCACACAGACTCAGACACACCTGGAATGTCTTAGCACGCATGCATACAATGTCATGAATAAAAACAAATGAATTATACACAATAAAGTGGTGAATTTACTGTTATGTGAATTACAGTTTACTTTAAAAGTTTAACATTCTTGGGACTTTCCTGGTGGTCCAGTGGCTAAAACTCTGAGCTCCCAATGCAGGGGCCCCAGGTTCAATCCCTGGTCAGGGAACTACTAATAGATACCACATGTCACAATAAAGGTCGAAGATCCTGCATACTGCAACTAAGACCTGGTGCAGCCAAATAAACAATTTTTTAAAATTAAGATTCTAAAGCAAGAAGGAGGCAGAGGAGGAGGAGGGTGGGAAATAATCCATTAGCCTTGATCCACGGCCTCCTCCTCTGGGTGACCCAATGTGACCCATTACCCTTCTGTCCTGAGGGTCCACTGTCTACTCCTCCAGAGGAAGGGCTATGGCTGAAGACCCTGCTACCAGGAATCACCTTTCCTGTTCCCACAGCTGTGTCCTCAACCCTAGCTGCGCTCTGAGTGGCGGCTGATAACCGAGTTCCCCAGCCCTGTAAAGGCCTCTGATTTGAAGGCCCTGGGACAAACTCCTACATGAGTCACCCTCAAGGTGTGGATACCGCAGGGACCCAACTGCTCACTCCCTTTGGCCTGAAAAATAGGTCTTGGACTTTGTTCTCAGAAGTAAAGATACCATAGGGGCTTCCCTGCTGATTCAGTGGGTAAGAATCCACCTGCCAACGCAGGGACACCGGTTCAATCACACGCCCCATGTGAGCCGCATGGGAGCCACAACTACTGAGCCCTAGATCTGGAGCCTGGGGGCAGAAAATATGAAGCCCCCACAATGAGAAGCCTGCACGCTGGAACTAAAGAGATGCCCCTGCTCACCATCCCTAGAGAAAGCCCATTCAGCAATGAAGACTTGGTGCAGCCAAACATTAAATAAATACATAAAACAAATTTAAAAAATAAAAAAACACCCTCTTGTTTAGGTGGAAATGTGTCATCCTAGAAACATATGCTGAAGTCCTAACTCCCAGTGACTCAGCATGTCACCACTTTGGAAACAGGATCTCTAAGAGGTCATCAAGAGAAAACGAGGTCATTAGGATTAGGGTGCTTCCTAATCCATTACATCTGGTGTCTATAGAAGAGGGAGAAATTTGAACAGAGACAGGCATAGAGGGAAGGCAAGTTAGTAACTGGGAGTAACTGCAGTGACGCACTGACAAACCCAGGAACTCCAGAAGCTAGAAGACGTGGGTAGGACGGTCCCCCAGCGTCTTCCCAGAGAGCTGGGCCCCCAGGAACACTTGGATCTGAGACTCCTGACCTCCAGAACATCAGAGAATCACTTTCTGCTGTAATCAAGCACCTAGTTCTTGAAACTTTGTTAAGGCAGCCCTAGCAAACTAACACAGACCCAAAAGCACAGGGCGTCTGGGTGTGGATGGCGGAGCCTCACACGTTTTAAAAAAGAAACCGTCAGTATTGCTCACTAAAAGTGACAAAGTACTGACACACAGCAACTTGAATGGATCTCAAGGGACAAGAGTGGACCTCTAGTGGTTACAAACTGTACGATTCCACTTACATACCATCCTTCAAACGACAAGGTCACAAAGATGGAGGACAACTCGACGATGGCCAGGGCTCCATGAGAGGGTGCTGGGGACGAGTGCTCTCCGTCTTGACAGTGGGGGGCACAGACATCTTCACACATGACAAGACTGCCTAGAACTGAGCACACACCCTCCCCTGAGTCATGGAAAACGGACCAAACCTGAGCAAGGGCTGCGGTTGGCATTCGTGACAGTTTGCTGTGTGCCGAGTTATTCGGGATCTTAGCACTCGGAGAATGGAGGGAGGCCCAGGCCAAAGATGCCGCGTCGGCCTCATTTCACTTCCCAAACTGGGGGTTTTCGATTGTGCATCGGGAGCTTTCTCATAGCGCACCTGCTTCTCAGGACTGTCCAGCTTACCTGGAGATCCCAGGAAAGCAAGCTGCCTGCCCAGCAGCAGGATGGTAGGCTAGGCGAATTCCTCTAACGGAGGAATAAGGCACAGAGGGGAACCACGGTTGGTCCTCTCTCCCGAGCCCCCTTTAAATAGCTGAAATGTTCTTGGGGAAGAAAGATGCAGCAAGACTAAGAAGCGCCAGTGCCAGTGCCAGGAGTCGGGGAACGTTGGGTCAGGCAGCTCCGGGTGCGCGCCAGGTCTGGGCCTGGACGCACAGGGCAGGTGACCAAGCCAGCCACGCCGGGCGACAGCCCAGTTGTCACCCAGCGTCACAGGCCCGGACTGGCAGGGCGTGGGGCCGCTCGTTCGCAGGCAGCCCAAGGTCCAGGCCTTCTAAGTCAGAGCGACAGACGCACACAAGCCAGGGGAGGTGACCGAGTGGAGTGGAAGCCAGGTGTGACGCCCACCGGCCGTGTTTACGGGAACGAGTCGGTTTCTCCCATTCCCTCTGCGCGGGGACACGCGACGGAATAAACCGCTGGGGACACCAGGGGCTGGAGGGCACAGCCGGCGAGGACTCCGGGCCTCCGCGGGGCACAGTCCGGGCCTCCGCGGGGCACATTCCGGGTTCCCGTCCGGGCGCGGCCGGAGGCGCTGCGGGGACTCGGCGGCGGCGCGGGGGTCACGGCGCCGCCGGGTTTTTTCCAGGGGAGGGGGCGGGGATGCTGAGTCACGGAACTGTCACCGCTTCTCACCTCTCTCCTGCCCTCGGGGGCTAAAGCAAAAGCGAAAGCGAATGCGGCTCGCGGGGCGGCCGGTCTGGAGCTGCGGCCCGTCGCCTCCCCCAGGCCGTGGGCATCTGAGCGCGCCGGCGGCGGGGCGTCCCGGCCGGGGCGAGCCCGGGAGGCGGCCGGCGGGGGCGCGGCCGAAGTCTGGCCATGTCCGGGCGGCTCCGGGGCCGCGGGGCCGGCGCCCTCCCCGCGCTGGGGCTGCTGCTGCTACTACTGCTGCTCGGATCTTCGGCCACGCCGGGTAGGGCGCGCGCGCCTGGCGGGCGGGCAGGGAGGCGGGCGGCCGGGCGCGGGGCGGCCCCCAGCACGAGGTGCGCCCCGCGCGCCGGGGACACGTGGAGGGACGCGGGGACCACGGGCTGCGGGCCCCACTCGCCTGGCCACTCAAGGCAGGCAGCGAGTCGCCGGGCTTTTCATTCTACGTTTTCCCCAATTTCCGAGGCAAAGGGAAGAAGCCGGGGTGTGCTGCACGAGCTACAGTTGGGAGCTTTACAGCGATTTCGAGAAATGGGTGAGCCCCGAGAGGAAAGCAGGGAGAGCGTTCAACAGCCGGCAGTCCTCGCGGGGGTCCCTCCCCTCGACCAAAGCAGGTTATACGGGTGGGCGGCGGTACGACGGGGTACGGACCGCGTGCGTCCCAGAGGAGAGCAAACGTGTCAGGCAGGTTGCACACCCGGGGGGCCTGGCAACAGCTGGGAAGTCTCCGCGTTAGGAAACCCTGAGGGCGCGCGGAGGTAGGGGCCGCAGTCCGGACGGCGCGCTCCCAGACAAACCGGGAAAAATGAAGTGGAAGGATGGCTGGGTGTGTGTGTTCAGGAGGAATTTTAGACACAGCTGTCAACTCACTGGGCAGACTCAAATGAGTGTCGTTCTGGTGGGTTTTCGTCCCAGGAGCTGGACAAGAGGGAGGAGAAAGTAGGGATGTATCCGCGTTTATCCGCGTTGGCACGCCTTAATCATTTCGCAGTCACGGAGCTGCGAGGGTCTGATGAAAGCTACAAACCCTCTCCTCTGAAAAACACACGAATGCACGACTTAACAAAACCTGCATATAGTTTTGGGGTTAAGGGGCCCCCAAAGGCCATCCATGGACTCTCCAGAGGAGAGTAATCCTGCGATCTGTCTGTGCACGTGTGTGTGTTTAAGGCAACACTTCTCATAACATGTCCAGTCCGGTCAGTCGGCCGGTCCTCCACTGGAGGATCCATCCGCATTGGCCGCCGGCTGGCCTGCTGAGAATCCCCTAGCTCTTCTGGCTTTCCTGAGGTTTTTTTTCCCCTGAGACTATGTTTGGATTTCCCCCCATATCTGAGAATCCGAGTTATGAGGGTGATGTCAATTCCTCCCACCTGCCTAGCCAATGTCCCGCATGACCCAGGGGAGAACAACGTGGGGCAAGTCTACTGGACGATGTGAAAGTGAAATGCAGCCTTAGTCAGAACCCAGCAAAACCGAGAGCAGTGTACCTCCCAGGGCAGAGCAGGCTGCAGGCAAACTCCCTGAAGCTCTTCAGCTCCAGCAGCTCTTTGACCTCACAGAGGCACGGCTTCCATCTCTTAGCTCCTGATGGTTCTTAGTTTTTCCTAAACAGCTCTCTTGGGGGGTGGTTGACAGATAATAAACAGTGCACATATAAATTAAACAATTTGATAAGTTTAGAGGTAAACGTAAAGTCAGGAAACCATCACCACCACCACGAAAGTAAATATAATCATCACTCTCAGAAGCTTCCCCATGTCCTGTGTTCCTTTCACTTATAATAATTATCCTGAGAATTCTCCAGCTTGTAACTTGTATCAAGCAGTCCATTCTTCTTTATTACTGAGAATTGTTCTAATGCACGGATGTTGTAGTTTTTTTATCCATCCACTTTGTTGCTGGACGTTTTGGGGGTTTCTGGTTTTGACTATTAAATATAAAACTATTATGAACATTTCCATATAGGTTTTTGTGTGGACAGAGGTTTTCATTTCACTTGGGTAGAGAAAATGGCTGGGAGTGAATGGCTGGATAACATGACATGTGTATGCTTACTGTTTAAAGTAACAGCCAATCTGTTTTCTAAAGGAATTGTACTCATTTACATTCCCACCAGCAGTGGGCAAGAGTTCCACTTCCTCTCCATCTTTGTTGGCACTTGGTATGGCCAGTCTTTTTTTGTTAACTTTTAATTTTTTTCCAGTTTTATTGAGGTATATGTAATTGATATATAATATTGTGCAAGTTTAAGCTGTACAAAGGGCTTCCCAGATGGCACAGTGATAAACAACCCACCTGCCAATGCAGGAGATGCCAGAGACACAGGTTTGATTGCTGGGTCAGAAAGATCCCCTGGAGGAGGGCATGGCTACCCATGTTCTCCAACGTTCTTGCCTGGAGAATCCCATGGACAGAGGAGCCTGGTGGGCTACAGTGCATGAGGTCGTAGAATCAGAACAACTGAGCAACTGACCGCACACACAAGGTGTACAAAGTGATGATTTGATATGTGTATATATTGTGAAATGATTGCTGCAATAAGATTAACACATTCATCATCAGCTCCCATAGTTATCAAAAGAAAACAATTATGTGTGTGTGATCAGTCTTTCTCTTTAATCATCCCCATTCTAGTAGATGTGTAGTTGTCTTTCATAGTTTTAATTTGCATTTTCCTAATAATTAATAATATTGAGCATCTCTTATTGTGCTTCCTTGCCATCAATCTGTCTTCTTTTGGTAAAGTGTCTAGTTAAGCATTCTGCCCTTTAAAAAATTGAGTTATTGAATTATTATTGAGTTTTGAGAGTTCTTTATATTTTCTGGGTATAAGTCCTTTATTGGATATATGATTTGCAAAAAAAAATTTTCAGAGTCTGTGACTTCTCTTTTCATTTTCATAACAGTGTTTGATGAAGAGAAGACATTTTTAACTTTGATGAAGTTCAGCTCATGAATTTGTTCTTTTGTATTGTGCTTTTAGTGTCATATCTAAGAAATATTTGCTTAAGTCAAGGTTACAAAGGTTTTCTTCTATGTTTACTTCTAGAAGTTTTATAGTTTAGCTTTTATTGATGTCTGTGATTCATTTTGAATTAATTTTTCATATAATGTGAAATATGGGTTGAAAATTTTGTATTTGTTTGGTTTTCCAAGCAAATGTGGCTATCCAATTTTTCCAGCACCATTTGTTCAAAAGATGATCTCTGTTGAACTGCTCTTACACCTGTATTCAGCATCAGCTGTTTGTATATATTGGTTGCTATAGACAAAACATCACTACATGAAAATCAATTATATTTCTATACATTAGCAATGGGTAATTGGAAACTGAATTTTTTAAATAACAATATCATTTGCAGTAGCATCAGAAAGTTAGGGATAACTCTGACCAAAAAAAAAAAAAAAAAAAAAAAAATGAGAAAGACTGTACACTAAAACCCACAAAGCACTGCTGAGAGAAATTAAAGAAGATCTAAACAAATGGAGGTGTGTCATGTTCACGGACTGGACAAATTAATGCTGCTAAAGTATCAGTTCTCCAGATAAAATTTTTATCAGATAAAAATTCCAGCAGGCTTTCTTATAGAAAATGATAGACTGGTTGCAAAATTGAGACAGGAAATGCAAAAGACCTAGCACAATCAAACAGCTTTGAAAGACAACTGAGCTGGGGGATCAGCACTTCTGACTTTAAGACTTACAAAGTTGCAGTAATCAGGACAGCGTGCATGCTAAGTGCTTCATTTGTGTTCGACTCTTTGCGACTCCTTGGAATGAAGCACGCCAGCCTCCTCTGTCCATGGGATTTTCCAGGCAAGAATACTGGAGTGGATGGCCATGCCCTCCTCCAGGGATCAAACCCAGGTCTGCATTGGCAGGCGGGTTCTTTACCACTAATGCCACCTGGGTAGCCGCCAGGACATGTTCTCCTGGTGTAAAAATGGATGAATAGCTAAGAGAACAAAGGGTACCTGATGTTTTTAAGTGACTGAGAAGGGAAGTGGACACAGATGATTAGATTTGCTACTTGGCAGTGTGATCCTGGTCGGGAGTTATACAGAGCAGCTCTTTCCTTACAACTAGCTGGGTAAATGATAGTTTCAGATCTGTTCCCGCTAGTTTTCAGTGCTAATAGACAAAGCGAGTTGCTGTCATCTGTTCTGATTCAGGAGGCCTGATCTGGAGGGGAACGCATCATCTTGGCCAGGCAGCTTCTTAAAGACCCTCGTAACCCGTGAGGCTTCAGGTGATTTGCCCAAAGCAGCTGGAGACGATGATGATTTGTTTGAAGCTGAATATCCCTGCTCACCAGCTTGGGTTTTGTTATGCAGGGTGCTGGTGTGCCTAAAGGTGGTTGTACAGCTTGTGTCTTTAAACATTTTTTTAATTAATAAGCCATTTTTCAGACATCTGGGGAGTTTTGCTAAAACTTTTGTCAAATCATTTTTATCTCATTTTTGCTTTGTGCTGCTACTGATGGCAAAAAAGTGATACAAACTTAAATGTACAAAATATGGGATTTGTTGAAATCAACCTGAATGCCCCACAGTGGAGGACTGCATAAATATAATGGGGTTGCTTTCAAACAGTACGCACTGTATGATTCAGCCTTTACTAGAGATCTAGAGTCGAGAGATGATAGATTGTGTGTGTATGCGTCTGTGTCTGTGTAGTTTTCTGCCTTTTCTTGTCTTTCCAATGTAATTTGCATTGCTTTTGTAATAAAAGGAAAAAATAAAACTACAAAAGAAGTAACACAAAAAAGAGCTAGAATTTTGGAGTTTTTTCTAATTCATCTTTAGTTAATTATAACCAATCTTGTTTGGCAATGTTTTGGTGGCTTTGTAAATTTTGCAGATTGCTCAAAATTGGGCTCTATAAAGTCACTGCATATAACTGCATTATATACATATATTTTACAATCCTTTATGACTTGTTTAAATAATTCCTTATTGTTAGAGTTGTTGGTAGGCTTCTGTTACCTGCCAAAGGATGGATATTCAGGTTGTTTCAAAATCTCTGATATTCTAAACAGCATAGAATAAAATAAGTTGGATGAAAATTAGCTATATAGAACAAATAAGGCAAGGGGAAAGCCCTCGAAGTCTTTTTTAAATGGCATAAACATTTGAGGATATTCTTTTGCAATAAAATCATCACTCTAGCTAACTTGTATTGGGCTAGATCACTTCTACCAAACTGATTTTACCCAATAGCACATAACTAAGTAAATACATGTATAAAGTCCCCTAGTACATTCTCTTGGAGTCATATCCATGTTACTTATTAAACATGATTGATGTTATTTGAATGTTTCTACTTGGAAAGATGATTTTCTCCTGCACAGTGGGAAGGTAATTAAGGGCTGGGTCCAGGGGGATATTACTGGAGCTGTATGGTGGAAGAGTTGGACCTCTCTAGTGGCTCAGATGGTAAAGAATCCACCTGCAGTGTGGGAGACCCAGATGTGATCCTTGGGTCAGGAAGATCCCCTGGAAGAGAATATAGCAACCCAATCCAGCATTCTTGCCTGGGAAATCCCATGGAGAGAGGAGCCTGGCAGGCTACAGTCCACAGGGTCACAAAGAGTTGGGCAAAACTAAAGTGACTTAGCATGCATGCACGTGGTGTACGGGTTACTCTTGTCAAGAGTGTGGAGAATAAACTGTAGGCAAGAGAGTCTGGAGGCAGGAAGCTAAGCTGGAGACTTTTGCAATAGTTCCAGTAAGTGGTGATGAAACCCTGAACCAAGGCGGTGTTGGTAAGGTGGAAGGTGGGGGGGCAGATTTCCTCCTGAGTCCTTCGAGTATAGAATGTATTTCATTCTTTTGTTCGTCCTTCAACCTACAGCCACTCAAGTCTCCCAAGCTTTCAGAAGTCATAATTTAAGGATTTGAATGATGATGAGTCTACCTACCACACAAAAGGTAGACTGGGAGGCTTAGTTAACGAGCCTGAGAGAGCTGATGAGTTAAAGGCATGACCTGGGTGTAGCGGGTACTTACACTGAGTGCCAAGAGGAAAATGTGTGTTGGCTTGGCTGGTGCTTCAGCCAGAATAAAGAGGGAGAATGGATTACTGAAAACACAGAAAGGCTTTTATGCATTGGCTACATCAGTGTCACAACGAGCACAAGGGCAGCGATCATATCCTATATGTCTTGGTATCCCACCAGTCAGCGTGCTATAGGCGTTTCAACAGCAGAATATGAGGCAGGAAATGCTGAAATGGATTCTGACTTTTCTTACAGAATGGGAGGAGCCTGCTACTCTTGAGCTCTGGATTCGAGAGTAGGCCAGGATTACTTACTCATGTTAGAAAAAAGTCTGATTCACAGGTTCTGGGAAGTAGAAAGAGGTGTGGCCCTACACAAATATTTTGGTGACTTCATTTAAACAATCGTTAGGACTTGTTATGTATATTTTTTGCCTACTTAAGAATTTTGAAAATCCAAGAATCTTACATTTTCTCCCATTTCCATTACTTCATCCATTCCATCTATAGATTAGTAAGCTGAAAACTAACTTCAGAAAACACCCATCACATACTGGGCTTAGCTCCTGTAATAAGAGTACCTGAGAACTATATTCAGGAGCTTTCAGTGTTGTAAACAAGGTGAGATTTGCTTCACTAACTATCTAGAGGACAATGTTATGAGAAGAGAAATTATAATTGAAGTATCAAAAGGTGTGACTAAGGCCTCTGAGATGAAGATTATTGACACAATCCAATGTGTTACCTCCATTGCACTTGTGAAAGTCTAGCTTCGTAAAGTGAGTTACTGACCAATATGTGGTTGATTGGCTGCGCAGGTGGCTCAGTGGTAAAGAATCTGCCTGCAATGTAGGAGACACAGGTTCCATCCCTGGGTTGGGAAGATCCCCTGGAGATGGGAATGGCAACCTACTCCAGTATTCTTGCCTGGGAAATCCCATGGACACAGGAGCTTGGCGGGCTATAGTCCATGGGGTTGCAAAGCGTTTGACACAACTGAGAGGCTAAGCATGCACACACACACACACACATACACACACACACACAGTTCACAGTGGAAAGTAGACTTCCTTTTTCAGTAAAATGACAGAGTAGACATTCTGAAAAATTCTGCTGGAAACAAAACACCCAGAAATGATGAATAATAGATAGAAAACATCTATTAAAATCCATAGCCAATAAAATATGTAATCAGCTGTTTAAAGTAAAAATAATAATAATGTATTGTGGTATTTATAAGTAGAAGCAAAACATTTGAGAGAATAGCAAAAGGCTGGATGGAGAGAAATGAAAGTATATTGTTCAAGGTTCTTATACTACACATGTGAAGTAGTATGATTTCACCTGTGGGTGAGCTGTGATGAGGCAAAGACATATACTACAGATCTGAAAGCAAACACTGCAATAACACAACAGAGTGTTACATTTAGTAAGACAACACAGTAAATGAAATGGAATCATGAAATTTCTATGGAACCACCTGCATAGAAAATCCCATGGAATCTACAAAAATGCTAATGGAATGAGTGAGCAAAGTTGCAGAGCACACAATCAATTTACAAACATCAATATACAAAATACTAGCAACAATTAAAAACTGAAATAAACATAATGTCATTTGGGTTGTAGTAAAAATATGAAGTACTTAGGGATATATTGACAAAAGATGTACAAAATTGATACACTGAAAACTAGAAAAAATTTCTGAGATAAATTACTGAAGACTTAAATAAATCAAGAAAGACTGTGTTTATGGGTATTGAGAAGACTCAGTACTATTAAGATGTCAGTTCTTCACCAACTTGATCTATAAATTTAATGCAATTCCAATCAAACTTTCAGCAGGCTTATTTTTTTCCAGTTAGAAATTGATATACTGATTGAATAACCCAGTAAAGGACCAAAGTCAGCTTTGAAAATGATTAACAAAGTCAGAGGACTTACACTACCTGACTTCAACAATAAAGCTACAATAATCAAGACAGCAAGGTATTGCATGTCTAGATGAACAAATAGACAAATATATCATTGGAACAGAATGTCAAGTCCCTAAATAACCCCACATATACTTGGTCCTGGGTACAGATCCTATACCAACACCACTGGAGGCCCACCACTGCTGCTGCTGGAGACGCTTTTACATGCACAAACCCGTTAAAGATAACGAGGGAGCGTTTGGCTGCCACGAAAGGAAAAGGCAAGACGACTGAAAGCTGCAAGCCTGAGCGCCAGGCACAGCGGGCCTGCCTAAGACTGAGGCTGGACCAGGACAAGAGTCAGCTTCCCCTGGCCCCACCCCATCCAGGCAAGCAAATGCCAAGTCACAAGCGCAGCCATCAACTGCCCAGGGTGGGGTGGGCAGGAGTGTGGAGAGATAACCCCTGTGGTTTAGATAAACAGAAGAGGACTCAAGATGAGGGTGGAGCAGGAACACTGAGAAAAACCCCCGCCACTCCAGCCCCCAGTCGAAGCACTTGTTGCTCAGTCACTATGTGGTGTCTGACTGCAGCCCCATGGATTGCAGCACACCAGGATCCTCCGCCCTCCGTTATCTCCCAGAGTTTACTCAAATTCACCCTAAGCACAAGAAAAGACTAAAAGAGGGCTTCCCTGGTGGCACAGTGGTAAAGAATTCACCTGCCAATGCAGAGGACACAGGTTCGATCCCTGCGCAGGAATATCCCACATGCCACAGAGCAACTAAGTGTGTGTGCCACAACTACTGAGCCTGTGCTCTCGAGCCTGGGAGCAGCAGCTACTGAAACCTGTGTGTGCCCTGCAGCCATGCTCTGCAACAAGAGATGCCACTGCAGTGAGAAGCCCGCACGCAGCAACTAGAGAGGAGACCCTGCTCACTGCAGCGAAGACCCAACACAGCCCCCGCCCTGCCCCATCCCCTGCTAAAACAAACAAACAAACAAAAAAAACTGGGGGAATTTGAAGCCAATGCTAGTCTGAAGTTAACCATAGCAACAACAAAATCTAAATCCAATTCAACAACTGACTTGACTGACTGGACCTTTCCCACATCATCAGTTTAGCATTAGAAGTGTTCACACTTTCAGGTATAAATACTGTTTATCTCAGTTCTACAAATATGGTTAAGCATTCAATCAAAAATTGAGCCATGCAAAAAAATATGTCTCAACATACTGTATGTCTATGTCACAACAACAGAAAAGTCCCACTATGAAGTGAAAGTGAAGTCGCTCAGTCTTGTCCGACTCTTTGGGACCCCATGGACTATGGCCTACCAGGTTCCTCCGTCCATGGGATTTTCCAGGCAAGAGTACTGGAGTGGGTTGCCATTTCCTCCTCCAGGGGATCTTCCCGACCCAGGGATCAAAAGCAATAAACAAGACTCACCGATGACCCAGAAATTGAAACTATCAGTTCAGTTTAGTTCAGTTCAGTCGCTCAGTCATGTCCGACTCTTTGCACTGGAAGTTAAAGGAACTGTTGGGTTGGCCAAAAAGGTCCTTCAGTTTTTTAGGTAAAAATAAAAGACACATTTTTCATTTTCACCAAGAACTTTCTTTTCTTTTCTTTTTTTTTTTTTTACCAAGAACTTTATTCAACAATATATTCCCTGTTTTGTTCCACTACCTTCTGCCATTTTTTTCAGGCAACTTCATAAATCCATCTTCCCAAAACTTTGTATCTTTTTGAGCAAACAACTGTTCCAAGTGCCTTATACAGTCTTCCAGGGAATTGAAAATTTTTCCATTAATTTGTAAAGACTGAAATAAATGGACACCTAAAGGTGCAGTGTCTGGTGTATATGGCAGATGAATCAGAACTTTCCAGTCAAACTGCAACAGTTTTTGCTTGGTGTCAAAGAAACACGCGATCTTGCATTATCTTAATGTACATGTGTTTTCTGTTGACTAATTTTGGATGCTTTTCGCTGAGTGCTGCTTTCAGTTGGTCTAATTGGGAGCAGTATTTGTTGGAATTAATCGTTTGGTTTTCCAGAAGGAGTTAATAATAGAGGACTCCCTTCCAATCCCACCATATACACAACATCACTTTCTTTGGATGAAGATTGGCCTTTGGTATGGTTGGTGGTGGTTCATTTCCCCTGGCCCACTATCTTTTCCATTCTGCATTATTGTACAGTGTCTACTTTTCATGACCTATCACAATTTGTTTTAAAAATGGAAGATATTACATTTAAGTGGAGAGTCACATGTAGAAATACAGTCAAGGTTTTTTTTTGTTTTTGTTTTTGTTTTGCTTAACTTTGTGGAACCCAAACATCAAAGCGATGGATATAAGCAACCTGGTGCACAGGATCTTCAACCCTCGGTTTGGATACTTTGAGTATGTCAGCAATCGCCTGCATGATATAACAATTAATTGACTGTTCTCAATTAATGTCTCAATTTGACTACTATCAACTTCAACTGGTCTACTCAACCATGGAATGTCATCCAGTGAGAAATCTCCAGCATGAAACTTTGCAAACCACCTTTGACATGTTCGATTAGTCACAGCATCGTCTCCATACACTGCACAAATATCTTTCTGCATTGCAGTTGTGTTTTTACCTTTCCTGAAATAATAATGCACAATATGCCAAAAATGTTGCTTTTTTCTTCCATCTTCAATATTTAAAATGGCTACATACAAATTCCCCAATTTTGATAAGCTTTTAAAAATGTATGCTGATATGATAGTTGTCACAATACAATCTAACAAAATTGTTTCCAGTGAAGTTAAAGACAACTAAGCTCTATGAGAGCCATCTTATGGAAAAAACCAAAGGAACCTTTTGGCTAGCTCAATATCATTAACATGTTAAAGGCTCAGATGAAAAAGATAGACAGCATTCATATGTAAAGGGGGGAATTTCAGCTGAGAAATGGAAATCATGAGAAAGTCTCAAATGGTAATATTAGAAAAAACTTAACAACAATACAGATGAAGCAAGCCTTTGACAAGCTTATCACAGCGCTTGACATAGCCAAGAAAAGAATCAGTAAACTTGAAGACAGGTCAGTACACATTAACAGCAACACAAAGAGCAAACAAGAGAGGGAAAACAGACCAGGGCAGAGCATCCAAGAGCTGTGGTAGGAAGTGGTTTCATACATGTGTAATCAGAGCTCCACAAACAGAAGAGAATGGAGCAGAAGAAATAGTTGAAGAGATAATAGTTGGGAATTTCTCCAAGTTTATAAAAGCTATTCAATTACAGATGCAGGAAGCTAAGAGAACACCAAGCAGGATAAATGCCAGCCCCTTGAAATAATCTCATGCTAGACACATCATACTCAGACTGCTGAAAAATGAGGAGAGGGAGAAAATCATGACCCAAAGAATAAAGATACATTATATACAGAGGAACAAAGATAAGAAAGTAGGGTCTTAAAGAGATATTTGTGCACCTATGATCATAGCAGCATTATTCACAGTAAGCAAATTGTAGAAGCAGCACAAGTGTCCATCAGCAGATGAATGACAATCAAAATGTGGTTGATACAGAGTGCAATATTTAGCCTTAAAAAGGAAGGCGGTTTTGAAATATGCTACAATATTGATTATGCTAAATGAAATAGTGTGTTAGTCACTCAGTCATGTTCACTCTTTGCGACCCCATGGACTGTAGCCCACCAGGCTCCTCTGTCCATGGAATTCTCCAGGCAAGAATACTGGAGTGGGTTGCCATGCCCTCCTCCAAGGGATCTTCGCCATCTAGGGATCAAACCTAGGTCTCCTGCAGTGTAGGCAGATTCTTTACCATCTGAGCCACCAGGGAAGCCCTTTAAGTGAAATAAGCTGGTCACAAAAAAGACAGGTACAGCTTTGAGCATGTTGCCTTTGCAATTCTGAGGAAATGGACTGGTCCTGAGCATCACTGTGTGTGTGGTGTTTGGGGTGAGGCGGGGGTTCTGAGTCTCCTCCCTTCTAAGGTTTCAGAACAACCTCTGGCAGAGAGGCTCAACACTCGACTCTGACATTACAGACTCTCCCAAGGCCAAGACAATGATGGTGTCAGCTCCAGAGACCAGACTTGGAATAAGGAAGGAAACCAGCTAAATACACTCTTGCCAACTAAATCCCGTCTTTGCCGAGCCCTCTCCCATCTGCTGTATTCTCTGGAGTTACTCCTCTGTGACTGGAGAGACCGTCCAGCCATCAGTAATGTATCCTGAGAGGTCCAAAAGTCCAAGGTCCATTCAGGCTCCCACAGAAGGAAGGAACACTTTATCATAGAACAGAGTCTAGTGTTTTTATGGGACTATCCATGCTGGTCATGGTCAAATGCTTCCAGGGTTGAGTTTTACGGTCATTCCTCTCCACTTCACCTACCCGTCCCCTTCTAAATACTTCCCCAGCTCTGTTCACGTATAGCAAAGCCCCACAGGTACAGACTTAGGATTTTGGTAGCAAAAATCTGAGATTTAATTTAAGATTTTGTGGTGTGGTACTGTCAAGCTAGACACACACAAACACACCCACAGAACATTTTTGAGCTGGAGGTGGGGGAGAATTAGATTCAATGAAAAAATATTATAAATTCAGAGGAGCACACCAGGAAGAACTGTGAAAGAAATCCTCACTGATGGAACCAAGACCATGACCTGAAAAAGAATGAACAAGCAGTTTTCATGCTGAAAAGTAACTTGCTGTGATGCCAGGGCGCTTCTACGCCTGTAAATAGCAGAGGGCATGGTCCCTGGGCCGGCAGCATCGTCATCACCAGGAGCTTGTTAGGGCTGGGGTTAGGAAGTGAGATGCTTGGCTCCTGCCTGGGACCTGCTGACTCGGGAGTTCCAAGAAGAGGGTGCAGTACTCTGTGTTTTCACAGGCCCTCCAGACGGTTCTGGTGCACATCTGAGAAGCACTGACAAGGAGGGTAGAAGAGGAGGGTAAAGGCAGCAAAGAGCAGAGTTGACGAGGCAGAGCAAGGCCTCCAGTGTGGCCCTGATGGAGACGAACACTCCCATCAGGGACAATGCAGAACTCTTGGCTGCAGCCCGCGAGCGGCAACTAAAAGACCCCACACGCTGCAGCTAAGACCCGGAGCAGGGCTCCCCTGGTGGCTCGGTGGCAAAGAATCTGCCTGCCAGTGCCAGAGACTTGGTTTCGAGCCCTGATCCGGGAAGATCCCATATGCTGCAGAGCAACTAAGCCTGTGCGCCACAACCATTGACCTTGTGCTCTAGAGCCACAACTACTGAAGCTCTCGGACCCCAGAGCAACAAGAGAGGCCGTGAGCGCCGCACCTGGAGTAGCCCCCGATCACCACAACTAGAGAAAAGCCCACGCAGCAACAAAGACCCAGCACAGCCAAAAATAAATAGCATAATCTGATTTTTTAGAAGACCCAGAGCAGTGAAATAAACATTAAAAAAAAAAAGACGACCAAGTGTAGAAAGAGTGGAAGCACCACTACTGGCCCCCGGGGAAGTGAGGAAGAAACTCTAAAAGGTGTGAAGAGAGGACAGGTAATGAGGGGCAGTCAGCACCATGAAAATCACGAGGGAAATAATCAAAGATTTTCCTGACCCAAAGGTAATTGTTGTCTGAGCTGTAGAGGGCTCGTAGAGTTTGCTTCAAGAGGAAATCTCAAGGAAAGGGCCCCAGGCACCACTCAGCTAATGTTGATTTGCATGCTTACTTATTTTTTACTTTTATTTATTCCGATACAACCTCAAACTCACCAGGAAGTTGTAAAGACAGTACAAAGGCCTTCTGAATACCTTTTACCCATCTTTGCCAACTGTTTACATCTGGCCCCATTTTATTTTTTTCAAATGTATTTATGTGCTTTGTCGGGTCTTAGTTGCGTCATGCGAGATTGTGGCGCACAGACTCTGTAGTTGTGGCACATGGACTTAGATGCTCCATGGCATGTGGGATCTTAGTTCCCCAACCAGGGATCAAACCCATGTCCCCTGCACCGCAAAGCAGATTCCTGACCACTGGACCACCGTTTTATTTACTGTTTCCCCCTCTCTCTAAGTATAAGTACATTTGCATATTTATATTACATGTACATCTTCTTCTGAAGCATCTAAACTGTTTGCCACATTATGCTTGAAATATTTATGCCTAAATATCTCAATGTATATTTCCCAGGAATACATTTTATTACATACCTTCCTAAAACACAACACTCTTACCAGATCACAGTATGACTGTCAAAATTAGGACATTTAATCTCGGCATAATAATATTATCTAATACAAGGTCCATTTTTTCAAATTCCGTCAGTTGTCCAATTAATGTCCTTTTAGCTGTTTTCTTCCTAATTCTGGATCTAATCTAGGACCACGTGTAACATTTAGTTATCATATCTCTTTAGCCTCTTTCAGTCTGGAACATTCTGTATGTTTCCTCATGGTTAGATTCAGGTTATGAATTTAGGGGAGGGAGACCACAGATGTGGTCCTGTGTCCTTGGCAGTGAATCAGATCAGGAGGCATATGACAGCTGTGTATCTCCATGTTGGTGATCTTACTTTTATTTAATATTTAATTTATTTATTTGACCACACCGAGTCTTAGTTGCAGCATGCAGGATGTAGTTCCCTGACCAGGGATCGAACCTAGGCCCCCTGCATTGGGGATACAGTGTCATAGCCACTAGACCACCAGGGGAACGTCCCTGTGATGTTATGTCTGATCACTTGGTTCAGGTGGGCAGCTTTCTTCAAGGTAGTTACCATTTTCCCTGTTGTAACTAGTAACCAACTGTGGGAAGCAACATAGTTACCATTTTCTCACTGTAACTAGTAAGCAACTGTGGGAGATACTCTGAGACTGTATCCGTCAGGATTGTGGTCCTAAGGATCTAAGAGGAGCAGAACCACCTTGTGCTGCTGTGGGAGCCAGTTACTGTCTAGGTGAGCTGTCCTTTCTGCATCTGAAGCCGGAGCCTCCAGGTCATGGTCTGGTGGGAAGATGGATGTAAACCGGGGGGAAGCAAGAGCCCCCTGGGACCCGAGAGGCAGAGCTGGAACCCATGTGGGTCCTTCATCTTCCCTCTGAGACTCCAGCTTCCACAAGGGGCGCTCCTCATCCTGGAGCTGGACACACCTGGCCCAAAGGTGGGAGAAGCTGCAGCAAAGGGTCACAGGGCTGGAGGAGCTGCTCGGCCGCCCGTGGGGGCTGCAGATGAGTGACAGCAGGAGCTGCAAGGGCAGCCATCTCCCAAGTGCAAAGGAACAGGAGCGCTTCTTCCATCCTGCCAGGGTGCTCACACCCATCTTTACTGTGTCGCAGGTTAACTATGCATCTAAGGTGGAGTCAGGCCACCATGGAGAAGACTGCCTATTTACTTAAGTCTGCCCCAAACTTAGAATTATTACATATGCCATAAACTTAGGTACTTAGACATGCAATAAACTGTCCCACCCACATAGCAGGCAGCTCTGCAGAATGACACATTAGCACGGCGTCCTTACACTGCGGCAGTGATTCTTGTGGCTCTTACTGACACGGTTGCCATGGCCTCAACTTTTTAAATCCCCTCGAGTGACAGGGCAAATGTTTTATTTCAGAATGCCACAAACACTCAAAGTTGAAATTCATTGCCCTAAATGGAGGAAAGGATTTCCAGATTTAGAAGATGTAGGACAATTTGCTGACACATGATCTCAAACCTGAAGACAACATAGAAAACAGTGAGGACCAAAAAAAAAAAAAAGGTGACCAAGGAAAGATCAATAGATTCAAAACATGATTCGAAATTGGAATCCGTGGATGAAGCTGAACTTGAGGACTACAAGGCGAATAAGAATGTTTGGGAAGGGATTCAGGTGAGCAAGATGCAACCCAGACATCGGATGGAGAGAGTGGAGGAGGAAGGGAGTACACCTAAACAGCCAGATCGCTTATCCCATGATCTCTGTTCACACAAGTTAATAGGGAAAAATTTTTTTTTTAGAAAACTACTACATTAAAATATAATGGTTATCTTATGATCTCATTGAAAAGGGAATGAAAATGCTGTGTCCACCATAGAATCACTGTAAGTGGAGAGAGCATTGCCAGCGTCAGGATGGAGTGATAAAGGACAGCAAGCTGGATATTATAGTTTTAAAAATGTAACATTAGGGACCTCTCTTGTGGTCCAGTGGCTAAGGCTTCATGCTCCTTGACTGGGGAACTAGATGCTATATGTGGCAACTGAGACCCAGTGCACCCTAAATAAGTAAATAAATATTTTAAAAATCTAATATTAGATGTCGATGGGGTTTTAAAAGAAGAGTCAGTGTTGGATTAAGAATGAAAATCAAACAATCTATTTTCCCTTCTGAGACTAGGAAGACCAAAGTAAAGCCCAGAGTGACTGACCCACTGGACTCAGGTGTGCTCAGGTGTGCTCAGGTGTGAGGATGCTGACGCCTCACCAATACACCCTGAAGTGGGAGGAGGGGGTCTGACAGCTGGCCCTGTGGTGGCTGGCCTGTCTGTAGACTGCTGAGCACTTGGCAGTAACTGTTCCAACCACACTCTGAATGTGGCTCCCTCTGATTTGATGTCTAAAGAGGCCCTCCTAGCCAGCAGGATGTGGCAGAAGGGGTTCAGGAGGTGGTGACCCTGAGAGGTGAGTACGTGTCCCACTCATTCTGGCAGTGATTCTCTGACATCTGTACCTAGGCTAGCAGCTGGGGAGTGTGGAAACCCAGAGGGCGCTTTCTGGAGGAGAAGATGGGTAAGCCCTGGGCAGAGGGTCAGGCAGGAAAGCAGAAAGCTAGGACTCCACGCAGAGATGGCATGGTGTTACAGTAAAAGCAATGAGCACGCTCCGCGTGGTTTAGTTCTCCTTTGTCCTGTGATTTCTGACTTCCTGTGGTGGGGTATTTTTAAATCCCATCCCCCACTTTTTTATTATGAAGTATTTCATATATTTAAAACAGTATATAGTATATATATACATGACTGATATTCTGCCAGTTCTCATCTTTGGTGTGGCTTTTGATCTGTGGCCAGTGGTCACCCCATCGGGTCCTGGTTAATGCCAGCAGCTATTCTGATTGTTTGCTGTCTGAATCAGGCCACTGTTTGGCTGCTAGCTATTTTGATTGTTACCCCAGCATATATCATGGGGGAAAAAAAAAAAAAAAGAACCTGTGTACACATCAGCAGAAGAAACAGCATTACAAAATATTTCAAAAGCATTTTTAATAAAAATTCAGAAAGCATGAAAAGGCAGCAATCTTATCCCTCAGCTGCCTCACCTCCAGTGTGAATAGTTTCTTGTGTATGCTTTTGGAGATTTTATGTATAAACAAAAAACTGGATATATGTATTGCTTCATCTCTCACTGAGGGTAGTGTATAAAACACAGTGCTCTGTCCCTTTGCTCCCAAACCTAACAGTTTATCCTGGAAATCTCTCCACTTCAGTGCATAAATAAATTTTCTTTTTTTTTCTAATCTCTATTGTAAAGAGCTGGGTAGGACTTCATGGTACAGTGGCACTATAATCTCTATTGTAATTTATTTATTCTCCTACTGACGACACACAGGGTAATTTACTGGCTATTTTAATGGATAATGTTGTACACACTCACTTCATAAATACACCAGTAAGGCAAATCCTAGAGGTGGAACTGCTGAGTTCAAGGGTATATGCGTAAGTGTTGTAACAGTGTTTCACAGGAATGCAGATATAGCTGTAAAATAAAATCCCTGGGAGCAGAATTGCAGGGTCAAAATGCATGGGTATTTAGATTACAAGTATGTCTCACTTGGGGCTGTATGAGCCACATGCCAGTAATGGTGTAGTAACCAACTTCTGGCTCTATTCCAACTTGGGAGCTGAAAGCACTGTCTTAGGTAGTTTTATTTTACATTTCCTTCATTATGACTGAGGTTGAGCATTTTTAAAATGTATTTAACAGCATTTGTATTTCCTTTTTTGTCAAGTTCCGGTTTATACTCTTTTCCTATTTTTCTGTGGGATTGGCAGTCTTTTGATTGACTTTCAGGAGCTCTTGACATGACAGAAGTTAACACTATGTGATAGAAAATGCAGGGTTTTTTTTGTCATTTTGGTCATTTGTCTTCTGACTTACACTGAGTTTTGCCACCTGGGGCAGTTTTTCTTTTTATGCGGGACAATGTTACTTTTGTCAACCTCAGTTACTCCGAGGATGGCGCTAGTTCTCTGCTGACTCACTCAGCTGGTCTTAGTAACAAGGGCAGTGGTTTGTTTCAAGGCTACACAGCCTGGGGCAGGCTGTTCCTGAAAAGGGGCCAGGAAGTAAATAATTTAGATCTCTGTTGTAACAATTCAGTCCTGCTGTTGCAGAGTGAAAGCATCTATCTTCATGAACAAATGAGCAAGGCTGTGTGCCAATAAAACTTTATTGGCAAAAGTAGATGGCAGGCTGGATTTGGCCCTTGAGCCCTAGTTTGGACCCCTGGCACAGGGGCAGTTAGGGCGCCTTCCTCCTCCAGACTGTGAATCCAACTGGCGCTACATTCAGTCTTCCCCTCAGAGTCCCTCGCTGGCAGAAAGATTACTTCACTCACTCCTCTTGCCAGAGTCCTAACCCTCACGATGCTCCAGCTGCTCAGCAGAGACTTACTCATTTCCCAACCTGGAACCCGGAAGTCAGCTCTGCAGGCAGCTGTGGGCAGCCAGGCACCCAACCAACGAGCCACTCAGCACAGACACACCCTTTAGTAACTGAGAAAGGAGCCTTCAGGATGATGGCAAATGCTATTGAGGAATTTCCCTGTGGGACTTTGCCTCCAGCACAGCCCACTCTCAGCTGCCTCGACCGCCCCACATATGCGAAGCTTGCCCTCAGAAACTAGTTCTCCCATCTCTTCCATGCACAAGAAAACCTAATAATGTACTGAATTGATAGGGGAAAGAGCATTAAGAAATCATACAGTTATTTCAAGTGGCTACAGGAAAATCTTGCTTTGAAACTTTAACTGCAATAAACTCTTCCTGGCTTTGGATGGGACTCAGTCTTAAAGGAGGCCGCTTTGGAGGAAAGGTGGTAACCTGGCTGGGTCCTCACCTTGTAAGAACTGAGGACCCTTGTGAGGGAGGGCTTTCCTGAGGAAGTAACATTGAACTAAGCTAGGAAGGGTGGGATGGGGGGAGGCAGGGGGCATGGTGAAGGCATGGGGGATGGTGATGGGCCAAAGGCCAGTGTGGCCAGAGACAAGAGTAGCTGGAGAGGCAGACGGGGCCAGCAGAGCCTTCTTGAAGGCTCCATGTCTTAAATACAGCTGTGGATGGAACCCACTGTAGAGGAAAAGGACACAGAACTCTGGGACTCAGGTGACTGCAGGGGTGAGGGAGGGCTTTCCTAAGAAAGTGACATTAAACTCAGCTTAGGAAAGATGGCAGTGGGCAACCAGGAAAAAGTGAAGTCATCAAATATGCATTTATAAAGATGCTGCTGGGGACTCCCCTGATGGTCTAGTGGTTAAGACTCCACATTCCCAGTGCAGGGGTCCCGGGTTCTATCACTGGTGGGGGAACTAGATCCCACAGACTGCAACTAAAGATCTCACATGCCACAGCCAAAGAAATAAATACATAAACTATTTAAAAAATGAAGATGATGCCAGCTGCCTTGTGGAAATGGAAGGTTTGTTAAAGGTAGCAATCTGGAGCCTTTTGCTGTTGTTCAGGGTAGGAGAGAGACAGAGGTGGATATGTTTGAAAGATACGGAGGCTGGAGACATGGGGGTAGAGGACAGGGAGAGGGGTCTCCACTGATGACCCCCAGGCTCTAGTGATGCTCAGTGGCTGGCTCTTAAAGAAAGATCCTGGACCACTTCTAGATGGTGGGTGCCCTTACTCGACATCTTCCACATGCTTGAATCTGGGGGGTGGATCCCCGGGGTCCCTTGGGTTTAAAGTTACTGACTTCCACCCAAGCATCCTGCAGAGCAAGCTGCAATCCTCTCACATTTTCTCTCTCTTCTACGCTTCTGTAGGCATCACCTGCCCGACTCCCACATCCGTGGAGCATGCAGACATCCAGGTCAAGAGTTACAGCATCAACTCCAGGGAGCGGTATGTTTGTAATTCTGGCTTCAAGCGTAAAGCTGGGACCTCCAGCTTGACCCAGTGTGTGTTTAACGAGACCGCGAAAGTCGCCCACTGGACCACTCCCAACCTCAAGTGCATCAGTAAGTGGCTGTCCCAGTACTGTCCCTCCACCCCTTTTGCCACGGCCACGCAGAGAGCAGACCGCAGTATGGGCAGCTGATGAAGGAGCCTACATGTCTGGGTTGAGGACTGAGGCTAAATAAACCAATGGGCCTCTAAACACAGCTCAAAGAGGGGGAACTACGTGGGCTTTGGGGGCCACACAGTTCTGGATTCAAATCCTGGCTCTGCCACATAACCACCCATGAGACCTTGGGCAAAGGCCTCAATGTCTTCGATCTTTTGATTCCTCATCAAGAAAATGGGCCTGATTCATCAGGTCCTTTCAACATTGTGGGTTGTAGGAGGAGTAAGCAAACTCTGGTAAATATTAACTATTATTACCATCAGTGCTTTAGATCACAGAAGCAAGAACTGGGCTACAGACAGAGGTGTTTGCTCATAGCACCCTGCTCCCTGGAGGGCTGCCCAATTCCTCCCCAGGGGACAGCCCACAGGGAAATCACGGCCCTTCTTCCCCTGTTGATACCTGCCCTGAGAGAAGTGGGGAGACCCATGGAGCAGAGACCTCCTGGCCCAGACATTGTCTGGGATCCAGCCAGAGCTCCAGACCAAGAATGAAGAGAGATCTATGGGATTCCCCCACCTTTAAAAAAAAAAAATCCACAGCTGGATAACCATGCCAGGAGAAGTCAAAGAATCTTAGAGTGGAAGCCAGCAGTGTTATTTTCAGCAAGACTAAGCCCTGTACTCTAGAGAAGGAAAGAGCAACCCATAGTCTTCCAAGAGAAGGATGTGCTGAATAGTTACTGCACACATGGTGTGTGTCCAGGTGGGACATGTTCTCACGTAACATTTGCGGACATTCTCAGCTCCTTTCCGGGGAAAGCAGACAAACGGGGTTGTTCAAGAGCAGATTCATGGCTGGGGGACTCCTTGAAAAGCGTCTCCTATTGAATCTGTAGTGTTGAGATCACCCTGAGCCCCTGCCCTCCCACCGCGTGGCCACCGTGCAGGGCTCAGAGGCCAGGCAGGCATTCTGCTTATAGCAGAAGCATCGCTGGGCTGGGAACAGGGTGCCCATCGCATGGACCGTTGGGCCCATGGGAATGGGCTGGGCGAGGCCAGGTCTGAGCAGTAACTTTGGGGAGAGCATGGCTGTTTTCCTTGGTCTAGCCCAGGGACCCACTGGAACTGTAGTCCAGGGGCAAAAATCAGGGCTTCCTACTGTAGAGAAAGTGGGCATTTCCTCAACGTTCCAATTCCTCTGGGTGAATGAATCAAGGATGTTGAACTGAACAGGGTGGGTTGCAGGGTGGGGTTGGGGGAATGAAAGATGGGGTAAGCCTAGAATCATAGATGTTTAGAACCAAAGACTAGGGGAACCTTTAGGTCTTAGCCCCCAAAGCCCCACCTTTTACTACTAACCACTCCCTCCATGATTTCCCCAACAACTTGTGCCCAGAACAATCCATTGAGTAATCATCTGTTTTGTCATGGAAAAGCCAGCGTTAAAAAGCTGAGTTGATGTCATTGCTATCATTCTAGCCAAAGATAAGACACTTGCCTCTGAACTTTTGCACTCTGTTTGCACTGGGAACTGCAGATAAACAGCTGTTTATCTCCTGTGTGTCTGGCCAGGCCTGGGTGGCCAGATGTGTCCACTTTAAATTATAAATGTATTATTTATTTAAAGTATACATTTATTATTATTATTCTTTTATCTACATGCAGTTCTGAAGCCACCCCAGGTTCCACCCTGGGATCATAAATGCCGTGTGGTTATCCTCTCTCTAGGAGACCCCTCCCTGAGTCACCAAAGGCCACCCTCCACAGCAGCGCCGACAGGGTTGACCCCAGAGCCAGAGAGCCCCACCCCCTCCGGAAAAGGTAGGAATGCCGCAGACTCTCTCAGGACTCCCATCCTCGGCTGCCCTCAGGTCCACAGAGAGCCTGCAGATCTGTGGACCGCTGCGGGGATTCCACCGCAAACACCCCTTATTCACGTCAAGGATAAGAACTGACATTAGCTTCATTTTCTCTTTTAAGCCAAAGTTGCTGGACAACCAGGCTTCATGGGTGCACACTTCATAGTGGTTTAAAAGCCACTCTTACTAGGCCAGATCACACTTCATGGTAGATGTGTAGCTTCGAGAATGGGGGGGGTGGGGGCTGAGGTTCTGCCCACCTTGCGTATCAGCCTTCCTGGGCCTCATGGGCACTGGCAGAAAACCCAATCCTCCTAGATCAGAGACGGAGGACTCTCTTGCCTGGCACTGCAGGCAGCGGGGCCACCGGCAGGTTTCATCAAGTCCCTCGTCCACACGTGCCTTAAACAGGCCTAAGCAGGTGCCCGTGTGGGCGGCAGACATCCCTGGAGAGGAGGGAGCCTGAGCAGGAACCTGATGTTTTAATGTTGGTGTGAACACATCTGCCCTGTGCTCCGAGGGAGGTACTATCTCCACCTGCCAAGGCCATCTAAGCATCCTTGAAAAGATGGACCTCCACTGGCGAGACGTGCAGAACTGGGAGAGACCCAAGCACACCATCTCCCAACAACCCTACTCGTGATTGTTTCGGTACACACGCTTGCACAAAGCTGCCAGGATTCTGCATTTTGACCGAGTCTTAGGAAACTCTACCCTAGTTTCCTCTGCACTGTTAAGAAAATCTGAGCTCTTGGATGCAAAATATCCTGGAAAGACTTGCCCTGTGTCTTCTGACACCCTCTCTTGACTCCTGATTCTCTGTGGCCCATTACCCAGTGTGAGGTTTTCATTAATTTTTTATTTATTTTGGCTGTGCTGGGTCTTTGTTGATGCTTAGGCTTTTCTCTAGCTGCGGTGAGCAAGGGCTATGGTCACGTTCCGGTGCATGGGTTTCTCATTGCTATGGCTTCTCTTGCTGTGGAAGCACAGGCTCTAGGCGCCCAGGCTTCAGAAGCTGCAGCTCGTGGATCAGGAGTTGTGGCTCGAGGGCTCTAGTGCGCTGGCTCACTAGTTGTGGAGTCTAGGTTTAGTTTCCCTGCGGCATGTGGGAGCTTCCTGGGCCGGGGATCAAACCTGCGTCTCCTGCGTCGGCAGGTGGCTTCTTTACCACTGAGCCATCAGGGAAGCCCCAGTGCCAGGCTTCTCCTGGCCCCGTCTCCTCCTTTCCTTCCAGGCGCAGCCATCCCACAGTGGTTGACAGCGCTTCTCGGGCTGCCTCCCCAGAGAGCCAGTTCTTAACTGAGGATGCTCTCTGAGATCTGGAACTCTGGGTTGGTGGGGAGCACCTGGTTACTGGAGTTCCAGAAGCTCTCCTGCGACCCTCAGGGGGCCAGGGCTGAGCACCATCACTGAAGGGAAGGTGGAGGGGTGGAGCAAGGGTTTCCTTCCAGTTACTGAGCCAATGACAAACAGGAAGAAGAGGCTGGGGTGCCCACAACCCCTTTGACCCGAGTCACACCTGGCTCGAGGGACCTCCCTCAGCCTGGCCTTCATGCCCCAAGCACTTGGCAGATTGCAGCCATGCAGGGAAATCTCAGGTGTGAGTGTAACCTCCAGGGTGGGTGCTGTGGCCAGGGCACCTCATGGGCCTGCTCCAAGTCAGGGGAAGCATGGTCTGCAGAGCGCCTAGGCCCTACGAGGTGCCGACAGAGGGTGAAAGGGCACAGTGACTCCTCCGGCACACGTGGCTGGGAGAGCGTGGGGCAGAGGCCCTAACCAGGGGCCGGATAACCCAGAATGTGTGGTCACAGCTTCCCCTCCAGGGCTGGGCTCATCAGGACTGTATTATCACCGTGGAAGACCCATTCACCACGGAAACAGAACAGCAGGGTTGTGCACTGCAGCCTACAGGTTGCGGCAGCTGCTGGCCGGTGAGGGACAGGAGGTCAAGGACCTCAACGCAAGGCAGGTGGCTCAGCCGCCTCCCAGAGATGGGCGCCAAGCCAGGACGCATCCCTCAGGTCCACTCACGAAAGGTCAGATGGGCTGAATCCCAGGTTCCCCTTATTTCAAAAGTTTTGTGCAAGTATGTACAAAGTAAACTAAAATTAGCATCCTGATGTCTTTGGCAAGTACAGTTCCTCTTTTCTTAACTATTTTTATTCATTCATTTTTTGGGTGCACTGGTTCTTCACCGCTGTGTGAGGGCTCTATCTAGCTGTGGTGGGCGGGGGTTACTCTAGTTGTAGGGCTCAGGCTTCTCACTGCCGTGGCTTCTCTTGTTGCAGAGCATGGACTCAGTAGTTGAGGCTGGTGGGCTCTAGAGCACAGGCTCAGCAGTTGTGGTGCACTGGCTTCGTTGCTCCACAGCATGAGGGATCTTTCCAGACCAGGGGTCGAACCCCCTGTTCGCTGCATTGGCAGGTGGATACTTATCCAATGGACAACCAGGGAAATCTCCAGTTCCATTTGTCTGAGCTGGGTCTCCTGGTAACCACTTCTCCAGTGCCTGATTCTACTCAAACCTTTGAGATTGTTAGCTTATGTGGCCCATGATAAATAGTCATAAATCCACTAGTGTCCACAAAAGCCTCTTGGCCATTCGGAACTGACGAAGATGTTGCCCACTCAAGGGATCTTCTCCCAGAGCTGTGGAGGAGTTTGCTGGGAGAGGGCTGGCCGGGGTGGGTTCACGGGAGGTGCTGGTCCACTCTCTTCTGAAGCTGAGAAAAGACACTGTTCTCAATGTTTTCATTATCCATGTCTTGCACTCCCCTGCAGAGCCAGATCTTACTTCCAAGTCAGACACCAAAGTGGCCACAAGGCCAGCTACTGGACCAGGCTCCAGGCTGCCATCCACAGCTCCTCCTGTGGGAACCACAGGGGTAGTCAGTAAGGAGACCACCTACGTCCCAGCTCAGACAGCAGCCAAGGCTCCGGAACACACATACCCGGCCTTGCAGGACACGCCCGGTTAGTGCTGGCTTTGCCTGCTGGAGGACAGCGCAGCTCCCGGGGGCTGTTTCTGAGACACGGGTGCAGATCCAGAGTAGGCCGATCACATCACACCATCCAATCCAAAATCAGGATGACTGCGTGACCCTCTGCCTCCTGCTCTCTGCCACAGCCTTCTCGCTCTGGCCTGTGCTCTATGCTCCACCCTGCTTCAGAGGGGAGAGAACTGTCTTGCCCCACATTAAGTTGCATGGCAGAGCCTTTGCTGAGAATCTGATTAAGATCTGCCTCCTCCTGACATGGAAGGACAGAGGAAGCTTTCTGCCATCTGGAATCACGGTGTGAGGGATGGGGGCATGCTCTCTGGGTAATCTGTATGTTCTGTAAATGTGCCTCTGATTCCTAAGCATGGCTCAGCATGGAAACAAGTGATCCTGGTTCTGTGCTAAAGTTAGTCTGATTTTGCCAGCTGTGAATCTCTCAAGGCTTTAATATGAGAGCCAAACTGTCCAGGAGTTCTCCTGCTTAGAGAAATTAGTGCCTTCAGGACCGTGGCAATAACTGAGCTGTAATCTCTTCCCTGCAGGTGCATATCAGAACAATCCCAGAGTTGTGACCGGTGAGTATTTTCCTTGGTCCTTTGTAGTTATATTTTATCTGCATCAAGGGGTGGTGTCTATGTTCAGGGGACCTCAGTGCCAGGGTGCTGGAAGGTCCTGACTTACGCCTGCTCTTCCAGTGTGGTCACCAACAGCTGCCCCTTTCACTCTCAGAAGTGTTTCCGTGTAGATGAGTTACATGATTGTGCTGTTTACAGTGTGTGCAGAATTCTAGGTTGGCTATTTATCTTAATCTTGGTAGGTTCTCACTGTCAGGCGATCGGTACAGAAGCCAGCGTCGGTGCACCACAGGGCCCCCTCGTGCAGCTGTTCAGGCCTACTAACTGGGGGCTAGACTCATTCAGGACCCACTGGAAAACCAGTTAACATGATTAAATGATATTCTGCCATGAGACGCACTTATCTTTCACAGGGAGTTAGCACTATACACTCAACAGCGAGAAGTTCTCGTCCTTGGTCTAAAAGGCATCTTTACAGAAGACACATGACTTTAAGGCTGGGAGAGAGAGAAAGTCCCAGAGAGTATAAGGAGGAAAATGGAAAAGTGCTTGCAAGAATGAAAGACAAAGAGGAAGGGAAGAGAGAGAGAAAAAAGGAGAGGGGAGGAAACAGAAGCAGGGAGAAATGCAAGGAAACAGAAGCAGGGAGAAATGCAAGTTTTCAGTGATTAAAAAAACTATAATTTCAATGCAGGCAAAAATTAATTTCTAATTTCTATTCACAAGTTTCCTGGCTAGAGAATGATTCAAGTTTTTGTAGTTATATTTTATCTGCATCAAGTGTGTTCTGGGAAAAAAACCAAGTGGCTTTGGTCGTTTTTGCATTTAGTTGATTAGAATGGTTTTAAGAATGATCAAAACATATGCCAATGCAAGATATTTTTAAAAGGCTCTCTGGAGAGTGTTTTCATGGAAAAACTGTGGCATTTAATGACAATGATGTTGAAACAAAAGTATGTTTATCATTTAAGAGGTGGCCAATAAGTCAGAGAGCTGACCAAATTTTTCTCCTTATGTCACATATTACATTAATCTTTCTACAGACTTTTACATTTTTTTAGTCATTTTCTTGAACTGTTAATATTTGCCCAGGGCTTAACAATTAAAAGTTATAAAAGGCTGTACGGTAAAAAGCCCATCTCTGACTGAAAGTCCCCCTGCAGGCAGGCAGGAATTCCTGCTACTAGATTTCAGGGTATCCTTCAGAGAGAGTCAATCTGTAAATAGCATGTAGAAGATACACGATACAGGTAGGTGTATTATTTTCACTGTTCTGCATCTTGTCTTTACCTAATGGTATGTCTTGGAAATTTTTTCATATCAATAGACGAAAAAACCACCTCATTCTTTCCAACAGCTCAGGATATTCTAATATATGGATTTGCCAAAATTTATCTAGCCAAAACCCCTACTGGGCCTTGGGGTTGCTTACATTCTTGGGCTACGTAACAAAGGAGGACTAACTGGAAAACCTTATATCGCTTCACACACGTGCAAGGATGGTGGTGGCGCTGGTTTAGTCCCTAAGTCATGTGTGACTCTTGTGACTCCATGCCAGGCTCCTCTGTCCATGAGATTTCCCAGGCAAGAATACTGGAGTGGGTTGCCATTTCCTTCTCCAGGGGATCTTCCCGACCCAGGGATTGAACCCCCCAGTCTCTTGCATCTCCTGCAGTGGCAAGTGGATTCTTTACCACTGAGCCAGCTGGGAAGCCCATGTACAAGTATATCTGAAAGAAAAAAAATCCTACAAAATTTGAGGGCTATTTTTTTCCAAAGTGGATTTCCAAACTATTTTATTATGAGATCTAATCTGTATTTCTTTCCAGTTCATGACTTTCACTGGATTAAAATATCAAAAATTCTCTCCCTTATTCTAAAATGCCAGATAATAAACATTAACTGAATACCTACAATAGGCAAAGATAGCTCTGCTCAAGGAACTGTGGAAATACAGAGATTAAAAAAAAAAAAAACAAACTTTAAATCTTTTATGTGGCATGAATAAGATTTCTTTTCTTCCAGACTGCTTAATGTAGACACTAACTATAAGACAGGCCTAGTCAGCAAAGACATGAAAATGAGATCCATTTAAGTTTTATCGGCTAAGAAGATAGGAATTAAAACTAAAACCCTGCTGCTGCTGCTGCTGCTGCTAAGTCGCTTCAGTCGTGTCCGACTCTGTGCGACCCCATAGACGGCAGCCCATCAGGCTCCCCCGTCCCTGGGATTCTCCAGGCAAGAACACTGGAGTGGGTAGGTGTCTAGAAACACTTAGTGATGAACAGTTTCTCCAAAGTATGTCTGTCACACACAGTCCCAGCCACCTGGGCCCTAGGAGTGTGCCCCGCCGGTTACAAGAGGCAGGGACACTCATGGCACTTTGGGCGTCGGTAGGGGCTCCTATTTCTGCAGCAATAAGCCACTGATTGATCATCTTTGGAAGATGATATAAATAATGCTTTACCATAGCAGTTGCTCAGTAGATATTAATGTTTTAATCAGTCCACTGGTATTACCAATATCAGTTCTTAAAAAATGAATCATGTAAATGATTATCATGACTTTTATGTATTTAAAGATATTTTTTGATGTGGACCATTTTAAAGTCTTTATTGAATTTGTTACAATATTGCTTCTGTTTTATGTTTTGGGTTTTTGGCCCTGAGGGATGTGGGGTCTTAGCTCCCCGACCAGTGACTGAACCTGGACTGCCAGGGAAGTCCCTTTCACAACTTTTAAAAGTGGCTCTTTTCGTGCAACAAAATGGTAAATAGTAAATGTTCCATAAGTGAGGGAGCAAATACTCATTGGAGTTTGAGGGCTCTAACATTTTAATACATGTTGAGGGAAATGGTCCTCATTTCACTATCTTCTATATCTATGCACTCACTTGGCAGCCTTGTTTTGTAATCAATAACCTTATTCGATGATTCCAATGTCTGCCTCTGCTCCTTACCTAGGCTATTTTTGAAGATTCCTGGTTGTGAAATGAAAGGATAGAATGTCAGCTACGACGGCGTTTACACTGCCATATCCATTTAGTGCACCCGAGGGGAAGGGTTCGTCTTTCAGACTGTATTATACCTCCATCTCTCAGAGCAGAAGTACATCTGCTGCAGTTTACATGCTCAGCCTTTAAAGGGAGCTACTTCTATATCATATCATTTGTCTGTTCAAATGATACAAATTGAGCTCCCATCTTGTGCCAGACATGGTCCTAAGCTGCAACAACATGCAGATTTCTCATTAAAAAGCAAATGGCACTTTACACGTCCTTCAGCTGCAGTTCAGTTCAGTCTCTCAGTTGTGTCCAACTTTTTGTGACCCCATGGACTGCAGCATGCCAAGCTTCCCTATCCTTCACTATCTCCCAGAAATTGCTCAAATTCATGTCCCTTGAGTCAGTGATGCCATCCAACCATCTCATCCTCTGTCATTCCCTTCTCCTCCCACCTTCAACCTTTCCCAGCATCAGGGTCTTTTCCAATGAGTCGACTCTTCTCATCAGGTGGCCAAAGTACTGGAGCTTCAGCTTCAGCATCAATTCTTCCAATGAATATTCAGGGTTGATTTCCTTTAGGGTTGAATGGTTTGATCTCCTGGCAGTCCAAGAGACTCTCAAGAGTCTTCTCTAACACTACGGTTCAAAAGCATCAATTCTTCAGCACTCAGCTCTCTTTGTGGTCTAATTCTCACATCCATACATGACCACTGGAAAAACCATAGCTTTGACTAGATGGACCTTTGTTGGCAAAGTGATGGCTCTGCTTTTCAATATGCTGTCTAGGTTGGTCACAGCTTTTCTTCCAAGGAGCAGTGCTTTTTAATTTCATAGCTGCAGTCACCATCCACAATAATTTTCAGGCCCAAGAAAATAAAGTCTGTCACTATTTACATTGTTTCCCCATCTATTTGCCATGAAGTGATGGGACCAGATGCCATGATCTTAGTTTTTTGAATGTTGAGTTTTAAGCCAGATTTTTCACTCTCCTCTTTCACTTTCATCAAGAGGCTCTTTAGTTCCTCTTCACTTTCTGCCATAAGGGTGGTGCCATCTGCATATCTGAGGTTATTGATATTTCTCCCGGCAATCTTGATTCCAGCTTGTGCTTCATCCAGCCCAGCATTTCACATGATGTACTCTGCATATAAGTTAAATAAGCAGGGTGACAATATACAGCCTTGACGTACTCCTTTACCTATTTGGAACCAGTCTGTTGTTCCATGTCTGGTTCTAACTGTTGCTTCTTGACCTGCATACAGATTTCTCAGGAGACAGGTAAGGTGGTCTGGTATTCCCATCTCTTTAAGAATTTTTCACAGTTTGTTGTGATCCACACGGTCAGAGGCTTTAGCGTAGTCAATAAAGCAGATGTTCTGGAATTCTCTTGCTTTTTCTATGATCCAACGGATGTTGGCAATTTGATCTCTGGTTCCTCTGCCTTTTCTAAATCCAGCTTGTACATCTGGAAGTTCTCGATTCAGGTACTGTTGAAGCCTAGCTTGCAGGATTTTGAGCATTACCTTGCTAGCATGTGAAATGAGTGCAGTTGTACTGCAGTTTGATCATTCCTTGGCATTGCCCTTTTTTGGGATTGGAATGAAAACTGATCTTTTCCAGTTCTTTAGCTTGCAGAAGTTTAATGGTTTAATTCCATCAATTAATCATTTATTGATTACCCACTCTGAACCCAGCACTTCCTATGTGCTCAGTATAGGAAGACACAAAAGAGAAACCATTGGCAGGGACTAAGGTGTTGACATTCTCATTTCATAACTGCTTTCAGCGAATGCAGGCACACAGCATGTCAGAGACCCTACCATCTGCCTGAGCTAGTTTGAAGGTACTGCCAAGAAATGATGATTCCCTGGATATGCACAGAGAACACTTTTTAAAAACTGAAGTATAATTGATTTACAATATGTTAGTTTCAGGTGTGCAGCATTTTTGTAGATTACACTCCATCCATTCATGGCATTGAAACACGTATAATATCATATGCGAAACGAGTCGCCAGTCCAGGTTTGATGCACGATACTGGATGCTTGGGGCTGGTGCACTGGGATGACCCAGAGGGATGGTACGGGGAGGGAGGAGGGAGGAGGGTTCAGGATGGGGAACACGTGTATACCTGTGGCGGATTCATGTTGATATATGACAAAACCAATACAGTATTGTAAAGTTAAAAAAAAAAAAAAAAGAATAGCCAGCTACCAATAGATGATAAAAAAAAAATTAAAAAAAAACAAACAAAAACTGAAGTATAGTTGATTTACAACAATATGTTAGTTTCAGGTGTGCAGCATTTTTGTAGATTATACTCCCTCCATTCATGTTATTACAAGATAATTGTCTGTAAGCCCTTCTGCTGCACAGTATATCTTTATTGCTCATCTATTTTGTGTATGGTGGTTTATATCTGCTAATTCCCTATCTCTGATTTGCCCCCCTCTCTTCCCTCTTTCCTTTGGTAACCACAAGTTTGTTTTCTCTGTGTCTGTTCCCGTTTTACATATACATTCATTTGTGTTACTTGTTAGATTCCACATATAAGTGATATCATACAGTATTTCTCTTTCTCTGACCTATTTCACTAAGCATAATATACTCTAGGCCCATCCACACTGCTGCAAATGATAGAATTTCATTCTTTTTTATGGCTGAGCAATGTTACACTGTACATAAATACCACCTCTTTATCCATGCAGCTGTTTGCGGACATTTGGGTTGTTTCCATGTCTTGACTTGGAAAACAGTGCTGCTATGAACACTGGGGGCACGAATTAGTATTCTCTGTCGACTTGTTGATGGTGGCCATTCTGACTGGCATGAGGTGGTACCTCACTGTGGTTACAGAGGACTCCTTCACCCACACTGAACATGGTCCACTGGCCACCTCGGCTGTCTTCTCCACTGCAGACCCAATATCACTGTAGGCTGAAGGCCAGGCAGGGGCTCCTGCCTTCTGGCCTGTGCAATAACCATCTTCTGCTTCCTCTCTCAAGCTAATCCTCCTCCCTTCTCTGTCTCATCAGATCTCTTTTCCTCTTTCTCCAACCCACGCAGCCTGCTAGGAAACATAAAAGGTTGGAAAACATGACAGTTGATTTATTAATCCACTGTTTTGGCGATTCTGGTTTCAATCTCTTTACTAAATTTGGTGATTCTTGTTTCAATTTCTTTACTACATTTGCCTGGAAATAACTGGGGAAGGAACCAACTGTCTGAGTTCCAGGGGCTGAATTCAGATTGCTTTGTCATATCATTGGCTCAGGACCCCTCTTTGTACTTGAGTCTGAGTCCGCAGCTTCTATTCTCAGTTAGAAACAGGAAGCAGCACTGTGAAAGTGGAACTAGAGTTAACACTAGCTCGCCTTTTCCAATAAATCTCTCCGTGGACAGTAAATGCATGCCAACCTGATTAGTCAACGTGAAGGAATAGTTTACTGGAGGGTAAGACATCTCTGCTAAGAAATTTGTCTTTTAGTCATAATGATGATTAATGTTAAATTTAGAAGCTCAGAACAACGTTCACTAATTTCTCATGTTTTCTCTTATTCTTTTGGAATAGCTTTTCTAAGTTTTATTTACTTAGGTAAATAAAAGTAGTCTTGTTTTTGTAACTTTAGTGTCTCTTCTGATTGGAGCGTCATTGCAAAAAGATCGGGGGTGGGGGAAAATGCAAACTTTTTAAAAAAGAAAATAAAGTTATCTACAAGCCCAAAGAATTACTTAATACTTGGCATATATTCTTCAAGACTATTTTGTGTATATGGACACATACGTGGCTTACTGGAAATTCTTTTATTTATTTTTATCTCAACCAGCTTTTTCACTTAAGACTTTGTAGACATCTTTCTGTGTTAACAAATGTAGATTTCAAAGTTTTGAAAAGCTGAATAATACTCCATTGTATGGGTATGCCACATTTCATTTAACTGTCTACTGATAAGAGATTTAGATTAATATTTAAAAACAATTATTTTAAACAATGCTTTAGTGACTACTCCTGTGTATGCATTTCCCCTTTTCTTAGAATACATTTCTAGAAGTGAAATTAGAGTCAAAAGGAATGGTCTTCTCTGAAGCTTCCGTTACACATCACCCATTTCCTCTTCTAGCCTGTAGAAATCTGGGTATGTTCCCTCATCCTATCTCTAGCTGTTTTTGAGGACAGTTCTAGTTGAAGGCCAAGTCCTTGCACACACAGCTGTGGCTGTCTGTCTAGGCACAGGTCTGAAAAGCTCAAGGCTCCAGGTGATCAATATGCCTCCTGGGCCACAGTGAGACTCCTGGGTCCACAGTTGTTCAGGTTGTCACCTTAAATTTTTTAAAATTTAGTTTATTTTTGGCTGTGATGGGTCTTCACTGCTGTGTGCACTTTCTCTAGTTGCAGTGCTCAGGCTTCTCGTTGCAGTGGCTTTCCTCCTCATGGAGTACGGGCTCTAGGGCCTGCATGGGCTTCAGTAGTTGTGGCTCCCGGACTCTAGAGCACAGGCTCAGTAGTTGGGGTACTTGGGCCCAGGCGCTCCACAGCAAGTGGGATGTTCCCAGACCAAGGATCAAACCCATGTCTCCTGCATTGGCAAGTGAATTCTTTACCACTGAGTCACCAGGGAAGCCCCAGATTGTCATCTTAGACGCAGGGCACGTTGGTGATTTTTGCAGGGAGATTTCACAATATTAAAGCAAAATGGCCAAATCTGCTGGGAGCTTCTGATGGATACAAGTGTTTTAAAAAGAGTACTGTTTCACCTGCTCCTGGGCCCAGCCCTCTTGCATCCACGTGAAGGTCCCACCCTCCCTAACAACTCCCAAACAACCACTGTGGCTGTGCTGCCGGGAAAGGAGTGTCCTCTCTGCCCTGATGTAGAACAGACAGAACAGCGTGGATCTCAGGATCTGTTAGTAACTGTGAGCTGGTTGGGAAGGCATCTGGATCTCCCTGCAGAAGCGTAAACTGTACAGAATTTTCAGGCTCAGAAACGCTGGGACTTTGAGCAGGGTGCCGACTCACTCTGCTCTCTTTCCAGCAGCCGTCTCAACTGTCACCGTGCTCTTTGTAGTATGCCTGGTGTTTCTTCTGGGACGTTGCCTGTGGTCAAGGTGAGTAGCACAGGAGACCCATGCTGGACAAGAGGCTTCCTCCCCCAAGAGCAGGGTTGCATCTGATGGCCTGGCTCTGCCCTTGCCAAGGAAGACCCTTTCCTGGCTGGAGGTGTGAGTGCTCCCACCCACTCTGTGCTGGGCAAAAGGGGTGTCCAGGCCAAGTGGTCACTGAGTCAGGCCTGTTCCCTTCACTGTCCAAAGGCAGCCTGCAGGTCACTGGTCAGAATCTGGGCAGCCAGAAATGAATGGACGGCATGGGGCCAATTCACCAAAAGCCAATTCAGAGGGAAAGAATGTGCCAAGTAACCGATGTGATGGATATGCAATTTGTATGATATATTTACGGACTGTTCTTCTTGAATGTACTTGTTAAATACGGGCACACGTCCCCATAAATAGGCTTATACGTGTTGGCCTTGGCATTTCTAATACTAGAAATTCTATATTTCAGCAAGACTGTTTCTGCCACTTGCTGAAATTTCAGCTTTTATTTTTCTAATCTTTAGGCATTTTTACCATTTCTTCATAAAAGCCTTAAATAGCATATTAGCCTTAATTCTGTACTTCCATCAGCTGGTGACCAGTATTTTACCATTCCATAGTGATATGGCTGTTCCAGACATATCAGGTGTGTTGAAACTAAACTTTCAATCACTAGTCACAAAAATTTCTTCCTAAATATTATATCAATATAAAGATTATACCACTCTTCGAGCCTAACTTTGACAAAATGAATATTCCACGAAATGGCACTGCAAAGCCAAAATATAAAACAGCCATCAAAATATTCACACACATCTTCAAAAGCTATTAATATCACCCTATGCAAAAAGAAATACCACAAACTTCATAGTCTAGAAATCAAGAAAAGAAAGCTGATATTTTACTTAAAAATTCATCAAAAAATCCCCCTAAATGCTAAAATATTTGCAAAATAGAAAATTACTTTTAAAAGGATTTTAAGAATATCATTACGGTTAAATAATTTCTACATAAAATGTATATAGAATTATTCTTAGGAGATAGAATATATTCATTGATTATATTAAAAAAGAATAAATATACAATCTTTTTAAAGAAGACATTAAAAATATATTCTTAAAAAGAATTTGTAAATTTGATAAATATGGCCAATAAATATGCTCCTAAAAGGAATACAGCAATATTCACTGACTGTATTTATGGTACGAGTCATGAATGGATCTTTAAGAACTGGTGAACATGCTAAACATTGCTACTTGGGCATGTGGTGAGCTGATTCTTTCCATAAGCTGATTAATTTGCAAATGGGTTATTAGGTAGATTAGTGATTCGACAAATTGGGTTTTAGAAAATTGGTTTTATAAACTGGCCTAGAGTTCTGATTTATAGTTTAGGCCTCACTCCAAGGAGCTTGAGTGTTGACTCTACAATGTCCTGAAACTTGCTTCTTCTCAAGAGGCAGACTGTAATCCACAGGTCCGCATACTCAGGACCTAAAACACACTTCCAGTGACAGGTGGGGAGGCGTGGGATGAAGATTCTCTGCATCCCCTACTCCTGGCTTCTCAAGAACTGATTATTATATTTGTTTATTTAACATTTACTAAATAAATGTCAGGGCTTACCTGGTGGCTCAGATGGTAAAGTCTCTGTGTACAATGCGGGAGACCTGGGTCCAATCCCTGGGTTGGGAAGATCCCCTGGAGAAGGAAATGGCAACCCATTCCAGTACCGTTGCCTGGAAAATCCAATGGACAGCGCCGCAGCCCCGTAGGCTACAGCCCATGGGGTCGCAGAGAGTCGGACATGACTGAGTGAGCTTTATAACCACTACATCACTTTTATCAGGACTGCCAATGCTGGCTTGGCCAGGCTCCTCGTCACTCACTCCTCCCATGGCACCTGGCACTGGAACCACTGCCTTTTGGCAGGGGGTTGGCAAGGCGGGGGGAGCTGCCCCCACAGTGCTGGTAAAACTTGGTGGACAAAGGGGTGAAATGCAAAATAAGACCTAAAGACCGCCTGTGAGTGGAGGCAGTCTAGGTGTTCTCCATCAGAGTGTCCAAAAGGAACTGTTTGTTGACACAATCTTCTCTGTCAATTATCCTGCTTTCCAGGCGAGCCCACCAGACACCCGGTGTTGAGATGGAGAGCATGGAGAGTGTGCCAATGACCACGGGGGCCGATGCCAGAGGGGAGGACACGGAAATCCACCCGCATGGCCTAGGAGGCTCCGGGGACGCTGAGGCCAGCAGCGGCCGCAGTGAAGGCCCAGCTCTTCCCCAGTCAGAGAGGACCTAGGGAAGACTTGGGGCGCTGGCCCCAGGGGAAAGACCCCCAGGGTGAGGAAACATCCGGCCTTCATCTTACCGACGGCCCAGCTCCAGCATCGCCCTTACCGGTGGGTTCTCTGGGCTCAGGACAGATGCCCGCCGTCTGCCTGCCTTGCCTGCCCGCCCTGGGAGTAAGGCCTAGTTCCCAAAGTCCCAGCCGTCAACAGTTACCCGGGAGGGAGTGAAGGCCTCAGGGCTTCCTATCAGGGCTTTTATTTCATCATGACATTTATTCAGGACAGCTTGTCCACTCGATTCAATCCCATTCCTCACCCTGACCAGCAGGTTACAAAGAGAAGAAACACACCCGAGGCTCCAAGTGAGCTACAAGACTCCTCCTGGATTGGGAGGTGTTAACAAGGATGACACCAGCATTTCAACTCGTAAAACCTTCTCTCGGCCAGGTGCTGTGCGTGCATGGAAAGGGAGCAGAGAGACTGTGCCTAGTGGCTCCTCTAGATTTAAGGATTCAGAAAGAAGAAAACTTGGTGACGTTTTTCTATAGATGTGCATTTATATTTATATCCTTGTCTTTTATATCTACGTATTGTAAGATTTGTATTTTGAAATTTGTTCCTTGTACAAACAATATAAAATGTCTATTTTCAATTAAAAAAAAAAAAAAAAGATTGCACTGAAAGAATCACTGACGAGAAATGTACCAGAAAGAAAAAAAGGAGATCAGGAATGCAGAGTCCCGCATGACTGAGGTCAGCTTTTCTGAAAGAAGGAAAAAGTCTTGCCTGCAGCCGAGTCAGACTGTGGCTTTGGAGAATTTCCGGTAGCGTTTCTACGTGAGAAGCACGTGCGTGTCTGCTGCACACGCTGTCCCTGTGTTCTTTCCTCCTTTGGTGTTTATGTTTGTTTATAAAATCATGGGCCTTGTCCCAGCTCTTCACTTTACAGATGGGAAAACTGAGACCTAGAGAAGTGACTTGCCCATTTACTCATGCAGAGTCTGCACAGAGTCGGATGGGGGCAGGTACAGGGGCGGGACTGTAAACCAGGTGTCAGCCGCCCCATCACATGGCCAGGGTAGCCGGGACGGGGAGGTGGACTGGAGGCAGAGCAACCAGTCCACCCGCTGCTGGGGCTCTCAGTGTTCCTTCTTGTGAATTTCTTCAGGTCATGAATTTAGATGCCTTCATCAGGGCTGGTGAACTGGGATGACCCTGAGAGATGGGATGGGGAGGGAGGTGGGAGGGGGGTTTCAGGATGGGGAACACATGTATACCCAAGGCTGATTCAGGTCAATGTATGGCAAAAACCACTACAATATTGTAATTAGCCTCCAATTAAAATAAATTAATTAATTTTAAAAAAAGAGTGAAGGAAGAAAGGGTGGGAATGCTAAATAGCTGGTGTTGGGGATTTCAGAGATGTACCATATTCACTGTCTCTTTCAATGAGCAGGAAACACTGCTAACACTCGAGCTGAGCCTTACATACACTTGGTTATCTGGTTATCCTTACATAGCAGCAGCAGCTGGTGGCTCAGAAGTTAAAGTGTCTGCCTGCAATGCGGGAGACCTGGGTTCAATCCCTGGGTTGGGAAGATCCCCTGGAAAAGGAAATGGCAACCCACTCCAATATCCTTGCCTGGAGAATCCCATGGACAGAGGAGCCTGGTGGGCTACAGTTCACAGGGTCACAGAGTCGGACACGACTGAGTGACTTCACTTTTACTTTCTTTTATCCTTACATACACTGGTTACCTACACTTTTTTGTTTCTCTCTACAGCTGTTTGTCCCTAAGTTTCTAGAGTTATTAATGCTTGGACCCAGTTTGTTCTTTACAAGAATTTTTAAGTGCACGACCCTTGTTATTTTTAAAACTTATTTAACAGGAACAACATCAACAAAAAGGCACATGTTCAGTGGAGCCAGGGATTCGAAAGGTTTCTATAAGAGTCGGAGACGACTGAGCGACTTCACTTTCATGCATTGGAGAAGGAAATGGCAACCCACTCCAGCGTTCTTGCCTGGAGAATCCCAGGGACGGGGGAGCCTGGTGGGCTGCAGTCCATGGGGTCGCTAGGAGTCGGACATGACTGAGCAACTTCACTTTCACTTTTCACTTTCCTACATTGGAGAAGGAAATGGCAACTCACTCCAGTGTTCTTGCCTGGAGAATCCCAGGGACGGGGGAGCCTGGTGGGCTGCCTTCTCTGGGGTCACACAGAGTCGGACACGACAGAAGCGACTTAGCAGCAGCAGCAGCATGGGATGGAAGAGGGCTGGGTCACAGGGCTAGCTCATGGATTTATGCACATCCTCCTGGGGAGAGTGAGTGATGTGATGCTGTGGAATCACCTGACTCATGTCCAGCACGAAGTCTGCTGTCCACCAAGCACCAACCAAGTTCAAGCTGGGTGAATTATATGTCAAAAGTTAGATCTAGACATAGCATCGAGCAGGGCTGGGTGGAGCTGCGGTCTAAAAGGGCCAAGAGGGCTTGGGTAGGGACAGATCAATCACTCACTCAATGAGGGCTTTTTTTTTTTTCCAGTCCAAGGGATAAAATGAATTCTTTTACCAGCTGGTGCAGTCCTTCTAGGGGAAGGTTTAAACAACCTCTATAATGCCAAAACATACCAAGGCCCCAGAATGCATCCATCACGCAGTGAACATCTTGGAAAGAACTATGTGTTCATCTTTGAATTCTCTCAGAGACTGACACACTGCCCTGAAGGTCATTAACAGATGCTAGATCAACAAACTAAAAGATTCCATTGGAGAAGGAAATGGCAACCCACTCCAGTATTCCTGCCTAGGAGATCCCATGGACAGAGGAGCCTGGCGGGCTACAGTCCATGGGGTCACAAAGAGTCGGACACGACTGAATAAACGATCACACAATGTATCTCAGGCTAAGACCCTATGGGTGCCTATGATTTCTGTAGCCCATTTTAAATCATCCCTTTAATAAATTCTCAAAGTCCATAATTCTTCACAATCTATATAAAAGAAAAAAATAGGTTAATTAAAATATTCCAAATAATAAAATCAAAATAAGGTCAAATGTTCTGAGAGCTGGTTCTCAGGCAGAGTTAAAAGGAGGTAACCTGGGGACACTCAGCACCCAGCTGCCTATCCTTCTCCGACGTCTCCAAGCACCTCGAGTTCTACATGTACCCCGTTTCTACATGCAGACAGCGACTGATCCCAGAGGGCTGGCCTGGGCGGACACCAGGTGCCCAGAAGTGAGGCGTCATCACGGAGACCACAGCAACCTACCCGGGAGGGCAAAGGAGTGCACGTGGGGTCTCCGGTGCCCTTCTTCTGTTGCATCAGGACTCGTTCCCATCCCCTCACACCTGTGCCCATGCGCAGGCCAACTGTGAGTTCTCCAAAACCACCACTTCCCATCCGACCTGGAAGCCTCGACTCAGCCAACCGGGAGGGTCCTGCAGGTGTACCCGATGTGATGCCACCTCCTTCGACCTGTCTGAAGCAGCTCCAGACCACTACTGCTTGCTGCCCTTGGGGGCTGACTGGGCTCAGCCAGGCAGGTCTGCTCTGCACGTCGTCAACTTGTCTGCATTCCATTAGTTGCTGGGCTGAGCTAGAAGACCTGAGAAGACCTCCCTTGTGTGGGGCCCTAGCGCTCCCTTGCATGAATGCTCCATGTGGCTAGCTTGGGCTTCTTCACAGATGGTGGCCTTGGGACAGCCAGACCACTTCCAGGTGAAAAAAGAAACTGCCAGGCCCCTTAAGGGTGGGGACTGCCACATCTTATGGGCACATCTGTTTCATTTCATTGGTCAAAGCAAGTCGCTGGGCCGCCCAGACTCTCGGAGATGTGGTGGGCTGACAAAAGAGGAGGGAAGGAATCAGGGGAACCATCTGGGGAGATTCTACCTTGGTACTGCCCAGGGCCAGCATTTGTCTTTCCATCCTTGGTAGTCCGTAAATACCAAGGAGTGTTGGATGGATGAGTGAGGAGAATGATAGGAGTCAGCACCTGCCAGGCACTGGGAAGAGTCCATCTTTTTATTTTTAGTGGAGAAAGCACACAGGACTCAAAAGGATCTGAGCTCTACAGGTGTTAGAGGTCTTGAGCCCAGATGACACTGTCAGTTGGCTATGAACCTACATAATTCATATTTTTCCCTGCTCTCATTTCCTGTCCTACACAACATTTGTCACAAAGAAAACTGCCTATCATCTTTTTTACCTTGACTTGATCAGTAAATAAGACTTTCGTCTTTATAAACTCTCTTCTAGATGTTAGGAAGTAAGAGAACAGGGACCAAAGGGGCACATTTAAGGGTGGTTACATGTTTCCAACTGACTGATCTGCTTCAATTCTGGCCTCAGAATTTCAAGAACGTAGCTGAGAATCTTGGGTTTACTTGTTGGTTTTCCCATAAGTCTTGAAGGCAAAGAAACCAGCTCAATTCAAATCAAAGCATCCCCAACACCTCACACTGTCAGGAACAAATCAGGAACTCAACATGTGACATTTTCACAGAATTTATAAATATACGGTGTTACAAGTATAAAGGAGTCATGGTTCACTTTTCTCCCCTAGGGTCCTGTCTATGAACCCACCCATTCTACTTCTCTGGACCTGAGTAACCTGGGGTGTGACGCTCTGTCTTCTCCAATTTGTCGTTGTTGCTCAGTGGCTGTCGCGTCCGACTCTTTGCAAAACCAAGGACTGCAGCAGGCCAGGCTTCCCTGTCATTCACCGTCTCTCAGTTTGCTCAAATTCATGTCCATTGAGTCAGTGATACCATCCAACATCTCATCCTCTGTTGTCCCCTCCTCCTGCCCTCAATCTTTCCCAGCATCAGGGTCTTTTCCAATGAGTCAGCTCTTCTCATCAGGTGGCCAAAGTACTGGAGCTTCAGCAACAGTCCTTCCAATGAATAATCAGGGTTGATTTCCTTTAGGATGGACTGGTTGGATTTCCTTGCAGTCCAAGGGACTCTCAGGAGTATTCTCCAACACCACACTTTGAAAGCATCAATTCTTTAGGGCTCAGCCTTCTTTATGGTTTGACTCTCACATCTGCATGTGACTACTGGAAAAAGCTTTGATTAAACACACCACTGTTGGCAAAGTGATCTGCAATCATGTTGGAGACCTCTCGCCCACACGCAGAGAGGCTGATATCCCCTTCTCCGGCTCCCACCAGGGTGCAGATCCAGACCCATGTGAGGCCCATCGGATGCCCTCACCTGGTGAGAAGCACTGAGTATGGAATGAGCAAACACAGCAGAACTGATGGAGCGGCAGCCGGCAGTGCTTTGGAGGCACCAAGTGGTTGTCATGCTGCCATTGTCTTAGCTCTCCAGGCTGCCTCAATTCCTCCCAGCTTTCCTAACCTAATCCTCCAACTTCCTGTGATCCTCCGAGCCCCCAACATTCTTCCATTGCATCTTCTTTCCTTATTACAGACTGTTTCCATCACTTGTCACCAAAGCATTCCCACCAGAATGATTTGGTAGTAGAAGCAAGTATTGCTAATCACAGAGAAGTAGGGAAGGAGGAATAACTCTGAATCGTGATCTGCCTTACAGATGACAGAAAAACAGCATAAGTTCTGCTAACAGCCTGAGATGGAGCAGGAGTGGCCTGGAATGGCACACTCACCAACTGTGCAGCTTTGTGGTTCTCCTACAACCCCCTCCCCTGCTCCAGGGGTTGCTGTGACCCTAGGTGGTTCCAGGAGTGCTCAGTGACTATTATATAAACAAACTGAAACAAAAGCAGCCTTGAAGACTGAAGGTTGTGCAGGGACTGGTTGCAATCAGCAGAATCTTTGGGTCCTGCTCAAGTCCCAGGCACTACCCAGGGGGCCCTTTCTCATGGACTCCATCACCATGAACTTGGTTATCTGTACAGGACTGTTTCTTCACGTATCTGGGCAGAGAGCCAAAGGCACTCATTACAAAACTCGCATGGAATCTTCAGAATACCCTCTGAGAAAACCGACATCAGGAGGGCGCCAGAGTTGCTCTAACTCCAAGAGGTCCAGCGCCCCCTGCGCTACATGAGGCTGCAGTGTCTCTGGTCTTCCAGAAACCTCTAAGGTTTCCCAGAACCCTTAGAGGCTGCTCAGCTTGGGGGCTTCCCAGGGGAGAGCTTAGAAGGAATTCTAGCTGCTACTCTGAGTATGGCAGCTATATTTATTGTGAGTAAAATTTGGTTTGAAGAATGCCATGGCTGAGAACATCTGAAAGCCTTCTATGCTTTGTTTCCGACAGATCTGGGTTTTCGGAAGAGCTCCAGTGCCAACCGTCGACGTGCCGGTGGTGGAAACACCATGGGTTTGGAGATCACACTGGTTTCAACCTGAGCACTATGCTACGTGCTACTGATCAACCACCCTAGAGCCTGGCTCACCACCTGCTCCCCCAGGCTTGTCAGGAGAGCTGAATAAGGTGACACTTGGTGTCCCAAGTGTGTCTACCAGGCTCATAAACATTGAAGTTGCTTCCTGGATAAGGTCAATGTAAATACTGGACAACCAGGCCCCAGTGGCTGCCTGCTCCCTCCCTCCTTCTCAAATGAGTTCCCACTTTGGGGTATTAATTCCCTTCCACACTGTCGTGTGCATCAAAGGAAGTGGACCTCACCCAGACTCCAGGAAAGCAAATCTGGATTACTCTATGCATCACCAACTCCAGCCCACATTCTGCCCTCTACGGAAATATTCTGCCCAGGACTCCCCTGTCCTGGGTCAGGCTTGCTGTTTGCTAGGGAAGGTCCTCCTCATCCTGACTGGCCCTTTACTGTGCTGGGATTCAGCCTTCCTGCAGCTTCCTAAGGAAGGCAGCGTGGTGGATGACATTTTTACATGTAAAAGCGTCTTTATTTTACTGGCCCTTTGGTTGGGTTTGGGATGCTAGGCTGGAAATCGCTTTCCCTGGGTTCTGAGGTGCAGCTCCTCGGTGTGGAGTTGCATAACCTGAAGATGTTTCCACTCCTGGACCTTTGCACACAGGTAATGCTCTTCCTGTAGGATCTCCATCTCTGGCTCGCTGGAGGTCTATCTTCATATATTTTGCTGATCATTTCAACCTGCAAACTCATAATTCAGTTCTGGGTGATTTTTCATATTAAAAATGAAAGTTGCCAGCTTGTTTTCTTTTTGCCAAACTCCTTTGGCATTGAGATGCTCAACCTCTTAAGGCGGTTCTGATCACGTGTCTCCTTTCAATCTTTTGTTCAACTTCCTATATTATTTTTCCAACTTCTTTCAACTATTCTATTGGTTTTTCATTTTATACTTTTGTCTCCAAATGCACACACACACACACACACACACAACTGATCCTGTTATCTCATGCATACACTGTCTTCTCTTATTCTTTGAATACATTTAAGAGATTTAGATTTTTCTTTTCCTTGTACAGACCGTTTCTTTCAAGTTGATTCTTTTCTGTTTTGATATCCCACTTTCGTCTTGGAGGCTCTTTTCAGATGGCTGGAGATCCACATTTGGTTGGTCTGCGGCTCCTATTTAAGGGTCGAGCACTAAAAACTTATTTGAAACCCTGGGCACTTGGGTAGTCTGATGCCGATACGGGTTCCAGGGGGCCAGTCACCCAAGGAATCTACATCACTGTGGGTGTTTCACTGAAGTTGGGTCTACTCCCTACAGAAGTTGCTGGTCTCCCATCTAGCATGTGCATGCATATGTATAAAACTAGGATGTTGATTCCTAACCACACCCCCACCAAGGGGACGGTGTCAGGAGATGGGGCCTTTGGGGGTGATGAGGTCACGGGGTGAAGCCCTCGGGATGGGATCAGCATCTTGGGAACAGACCCGAGAGCTCCCTGCTCCTTCCTCAGGTGAAGACACAGTGAGAAGATGCTCTCTGTGAACCAGGAAGCAGGTGCTCAACAGCCAGGTGCCAGTGCCTTCCCCTCACACTCCCAGCTTCCAGAGCTGGGAGGAGTTGGAGTCTGAAGGTTACAAGCCTTCTGCTGCAGCCGCCTGAGCTCGAGACGATGACGGCCTGTGTCCACCGTGGCCCTGGCCCTCAGCTGTGCCTGGTCTCTTTCAGGAGAGCCTCCTGTTTCATCCTTCCTAGAGACCAAAGCTCTGGATTCCGCCAGGGTTGAGGACGAGACGTTGCCCAGTTTCACAGGACAGCAAGGAGGATGTAACTGGCTTTTATTCAAACTCTCAGCCACTGTTCCTGCTCCACCTTTACTCCTAATTCCCGGGGTCCCAGCACCATTAAGTCCCGCCCCTTGTCAGAGTTCTTGGGCCTGGGGAGCTGTCAGTCATCACTCACTTATCTGCTTCCCAACCTCCAGACTCTTGTGGCTGTCACTTTCTCCCTGTTGTCTTTGTCCGAACAGGTTTATGCCTTTAAAAAAGGATCCTATTTGCTGTCCCTGAAGTATGGCTTCAGGAAGCAAAGTACACATGTATGACTGGTCTATGATCATGTTCGGTTACCTAAAGGCCCCATCCACGTTAGCCCCCGCGGTCCAGCTCCTGGCCTCACTGAACTGACCATGCTAACACCGCCTCTGGCTTTGCAACTTTATTCCCCACCCGTGCTGGTCTGGGCAGTGCTGGACGCTGAAGCCACTTCCACTTAAACCCCTTCCTCTCCTGAATTCAGCAGCAACTCCATCTTTGGGAACTGGCTGTTGCCTCTTCAGAGAATGCTCTTCCTTTCTCAGCTCAAGCCTGGTGTTCCTCTGTGCTTTCTTTTCTGGACACTATGGTGGAGTGGACTCATCGAAACCCTCATGCTGGTCTTCCTCACCCGCCACTTACACACGACAACTCTAAACTGCTTCCAGTCCATGCCAGTCTGCTGACCTACAGACCTGTGTCCCCATCAGCAAACCTACTTGGGTTTCTTATAAGCACCCAAACTTGGACAAGTCAAAACCAAGTCCATCAGTGTTTTTACACAAACCTACTACATCCCATGTTTTCTGTCCCAATGAAGGGTACCCTCACCCACACTGCAAATGAGCCAGAAACCCAGGGGTCTTGTCAGGATTCCTACCACACCGACTTATTACCCCCAATGAAGCCCTAAGTCCTACTGATTTGACCTCTTTAATCCCAAAAGCAGAAGTTCTCAGAACTCAGTGCACATCAGAATCACTTGTAGGGCTCGTTAAACATCAACATCAACCACATGTCCCTCAACAGATGAATGGATAAAGAAGATGTGGTACATATATATACAATGGAGTATTATTCAGCCACAAAAAGGAACAAAACTATGCCATTTGCAGAGATGTGGATGGACCTAGAGGCTGTCATAAACAATGAAATAAGTCAGAAAGAGTAAAACCAATATTGCTCATATGTGGAATCTAGAAAAATGGTACAGATGAATTTATTTGCAAAGTAGAAATGAAGAGACAGGTGCAGAGAACAAACGTATGGATACAAAATGGGGAGGGGAATGGGATGAAGTGGGAGACAGGGACAGACGTATACACAGTGCTATGTGCAAAACTGATCGCCAAGCACAGGGAACTGTACTCAATACTCTACGATGATGTAAATGGGAAGGAAATCCCGAAGAGAGGGGATGCGTGTATATGTACTATAACTGATTCACACTGCTGTACAGCAGAAACTAACAGCATTGTAAAGCAAAGACATTCTAATAAAAAGTAATAATAATAAGAAGAATACTAACTGCTGGCCTCAGTCTCATGAGTTTTGACCCAGCAGATGTGGGTGAGGAACAGAATGTGCATTTGTATCAAGGTCCCAGGGGATGTGACACTGGCACCTGGGGGCCACACTCTGAGGACCACTCACTAGAGGACAAGCCCATCTCACTGGACCACTTCGCCTGTGCTGGTCCGGCCCAGCAGATGTCATTTCTAGCTGAGATCAGGACTCTGAGCCTCTTAACTGAGCTGACCTTCCCAAAACATCCTCCAGTCTACAACTGGAATGCTCTTCCTGAAAAGGAAATCTAATGTCTTACAATTTCTCACTGACTTCTCATAATTTTTGAGCACACCACCCACACTCCTTCGTGTCCAGCGCCCTTGGTGACCTGGCCCTCCCTAGCCTGCTCCTACTGCACACATGCCCCAGCCAAACACATCTCATCTCTCCAAACATTTCCTACAGGTCATACCTTTAGTGACTGCAATTTCAGTTGCTGATATTCTGTGATATTTTAAAATTTCTCTGTACCAATACTTTAGGTTCATCAAATGCTATCACCTAGTTTTTAAAAAAAAATCTAAAATCTGAAATATGCCTTGAGAATAATTATATGAAAGGACAAAGTAATGCATAATCTACAATGCACTATGATATTTTAACACTATTTCAAGAATAATTTTTATTTCCAATAACTTCTAAACAAACGGATTACATGACATAACAGAATTTGTTTTTATATGGCTAATTCTGCATCAGAACCTCTATATACATGATAAAATCAAAGAAGATGGAGACAAATCAGAAATCCTAACTTTGAAATAAAATACTAGAACTTGCTATTAAGACTGAACATTCTTAAACAGCTGAAAAAAGATCTCATTTAAGCTATCACTGAGAAGGGGTTACTTAAAAATGAGTGAACCAAAGAAAAATATCTGGAACTAGCTTATAATTATTTTCCTTATTCTCCCAATTTATGTGGTGTAAAAACAAAACAAATCTCTACAGAAAATGTGCACAAAAACACATTCACAACTAAATGAAATCAGGGAAGCCCCATGTTTTAAAGACTAACCTTTATAAAGGAGCTAAAAGATTTTCATTTCCATGCAGTGCTTAGTTTATATTTTTGAATAACGCTTTTATTTTTTTCATCTAATCACTCATTAAAATGATAATGGATATTTAACACTTATATACACGGGTATGGGATTAGAAGATGCAAACTATTATGTATAAAGTAAATAAGCAACAAAGATATATTGTACAGCACAGGGAAATATAACCATTTTTAATAACTTTAAATGGAGTGTAATCTATAAAAATATTAATTATGTTGTACACCTGAAACTAACATAATATTGTAAATCAACTACACTTCAATAAAAAAATCTGTAATAAAAATAAATAGAATATAATTAACTTTATAAGTATATTTAACAAAACTATAAATTCTATATAGGAATTTCTATCTTAATAAACTGATTACTGATTTCCTTAAGAAACTAAAATAAATGACATTCTATTTTTACTGTGTATTTAAAAATTATTTTTCTATTTGAAACACACCAACTATTTGATTTTACTGACATTTTAGAAATTCTTACGACACTTAAAAAATAAAGTACCAGTATCAATTCCTGAATCCTATTATTTTTTAAATAAGTACCAAAATCCTAACACTGGTGTTTACTGTGGCACCATGACCACAAACACGCTTGCCCTTCACGTTGCTCCTTCTTTCCAGAAGCTTCTCCCCTTCTTTAGTGGGCAGCTAGCCATTCACTCCAACATTAAACACAGCTCCAGCACCACCCATTCTGGTGGTCCCCCACCCTCCACTCCGATGGGCGCCTCTTTGGCCCCAGGGCAGCAGTGCGGCTCCAGCTCTGGACGCCCACCTCTAAACCCCCACACGGCATCACAGTCCTGACTGCCCTCTCTGTGTCAGGACTGCATGTGATTCCAGACACCCATGGTTGGGCCTGCCCAAGAGGTGCTCAGTGGAGGCCTAGGATATACTCCTCCAACAATCGCAAGCACCCTCCTCTCCAGTGAGCAAAACAGACTTCCAGAAAACGTGTTCGTGGGGCCCTCTCTAGCCATCCCCTCCCCAAACCCTTCTACTGAAAGACTCTGAACATTGTGCCCTGCAAATCTAAACCACTCCCTCCCACTCGCTGCTTTGTTCCGAGTGATCCAGGAGCACCAAGCGAGGCTGGGCCAGGAGCACGGCAGAGGGGTGAGGAAGCCCGCCCCAGCCGTGCTCAGGGCCCACCGCGTGAATGCTCCTCCCTGTGCAGATGTTAACGCAGCCCTCACCCTCTTCACACAGCCGCCCCGTCCGCCAGCACCCTTGCTTTCCTCACCGGCCTGCTCGCTCGCCAAGCTCCACCAGAGGCCCGATGCGGGTGAGACGAGGGGAGCCGCACGAGGCGGGAAGCCTGCTCCCCACTTAGCGGCCTGGGCTCAGACACCAGAGCCGGGGAGCTCCGGCAGTGCCCCACCTGCCGTCTGCATCCCTGATGTGCTGCATGGCGAAAACGTGCAAACACCGGGTCCACGTGTGGCTAAGCCACACCTCTGTGAGAACAGCTGCGTTACTGACTCCCCCAGCACCCAACCAGGAACCAGCTGCCTGTGTCCCCGCGTGGTGGCTGGCCGGCCTCGCCCCGCTCTCGGGCTCTGGCCTTCTGCTCTGCCTGCAGGGACACGAGACGTCTAGCTACAGTCGCTGTGCACTTGTGTGTCATGTGCCTCCCCGTTCAGGCTGTGAGCCCCACGATGAAAGGGCGCACCCTGGGTCCCACATGTGCACGCCTCCCCAGAGCATGAAAAATCTCCTTTCTGATGTGTCAGCTGCCCCTGGACATAAAGCCTCCTACTCTGTTCAGTGTGTGATATGAACAGTCACAGAGCTTTGACAACAGTAAGTGGAGAAACGGAGAAAGTCCAGAAACAGCGGGGGTGAAGGCAGGGGCCTCACACAGTGGAATGCCAGTGCTACAATGCCTGTTTAATTGAGACGTTGTAATAAAAGTTTAAATACATAAAATGTTTTGTTTTGTTTTTATCAAAAGACCATCCCCCGTGTTCCTGGCCCACTGACGTGGAGGAGGGGCGGCAGGGTCTGGCTACCTCCAGGGGTGAAGACAAAGCAGGTCCAACTTTGGCCGCCGTCATCATCCTTGGAAAATGCTCTGTGAGCGACTCTGGCCTCAGGGAGGGAGCCCCCCACGCCGCTGTCTGCAGGGGCAGGAGCCCCCCGGGCATCCCAGCGCTCAGAAGACGAGGAAGAGCAGGGCCTCATGCCGGGGCAGTACGACGTTCTCCACCGTGCGGACCATGGCGCGCACCTGCTCGGGGGAGGCGGTCAGGAAGGCCAGCGGCCCGATGCGCTGCTCCACACATGAGTGGCACAGGTACCCACCCTTGTTCTCCTTCCTGTTGCTCTGCAGGGCGGGGTAAGGAAAGGAGGGGAGGGGGGACAGTTGGAGGACAAACGTTTTCCACCACCAAGTGTGACCCCCCTCCATCAGACTCCGATGCTTTCAGACCTGCCGTGTGGCCCTGAGGTCACACCTCCCCCAGCAAAGCATCCAGGGTGGACTCTGCTTTATCAAGTTCCCAGGGCGTAATAAGGCACGAGATGAAAAAGCCAGGAAAAAGCTAGCTGGGCCCCCAGGAAACAGTCCTCACTTGAGCGTCTGCACCAGCCTGCCTCCCAGACTGCCACCTGGCCTGGGCCCACGGGGTCCAGCGTCTGTGACGCTGAGGTCCACAGGGCACCTCCAGACCTCCTCATGGAAGGATCAGACAAGCTTCCCCTTCACCTCTCTCACCCATGGCCCGGACAGGCTCATGGCTGCCTGGCAATAAAGCTCGGATGACTGAGCTAAACGCTGGGAAGGGCAGTGGCAGCGGCCGAGACACGTACGTAGGTGATGGGCAGCTTGCGCATGGTGAGCGCGGCGTCCACAGGGATGGCGTTGCTGCACTGGCCCACGCAGCAGCGCACCACGCCTGTCTTCAGCACGTTACTCGTCAGCTCCGCCTGCAAGAAGTATTCCTGGGAAGGAGAGAACAAGGGTGTCGCTGCAGCGCCTCTGCAATTTTCTACCTGGACGTCCAACACTCTAGGACATCATATGAGTCCCAAGATAAGAAAAGCACGGACCACAGCGGCTTCCGTTGTTTCTCTGCCTTTTCCCTGCACGTAACACCAATTCCAAAAGAACACGCACAGCGGGACCCTGTCCAGCTGCATTCTTACTAAAATGACTGGTTTAAAAAAAAACGTTTAATGGACAAACATGTGACACTATCGGCTGTAATATATTAGGACTACTTCTGGATTTTATCTGAGGCTGACCTGCCTCTGTGACATTAAACATGATCTGCATGTTCTCTTCACAGCCCAGTGAGCTTCAAACACCTGTGCACGCCCATTTCCCCGAGCCCCTGGCTGTTCCCGTGAGCGAGCTCTGAGCTCTGCTGCTCTACCTGCAAAAGGCACAGACCCAGCACCCAGGTCAGCTGGCTGTTGGATAAGATGCACGATAGTGTGTGCCAGGCGTGCATCGTCTGCACACAGTGGACGCTGCGTCAAATGCCAGCGCCCTCCCAGATGGGAGACGCCCGAGAACAGGCACCAGGGTCTGGTCTGCCGCCGCGGCAGAGGGCAACCTGGGCTGACACACCAGAAAGACCTCCAACGCTTGCCGACAAAACAAGGATGATTTCATGGGTTTTTCTGAATTACAACTAGCTATTTATCCAATTTTTTTTTTTTTCAAAATCCAGGTCTACGGTTCTGATTTATGTGGTTTTTCTGTCTTTCAGGGTCTGCCTACCTGCTACAGGAAAGAACAGAAAATATACAAATGCTCATGTTCCTGCCAGTGTGTACGAACAACTAACTGCTGACCAGGGTGGACCTCACCACGTCTGAAACAGGATGTTCCCAGATGGAGTCATAAGCCACAACAGAGAAAAAGCAGAAGTCCTCCCCTCACGCAAGGCCCTTCAGACTAAGAATCATCTGGTCACACAAATGGGCCGTGCTAGCCCCTGGACCAACAGGTGTCTCCTAACCAGCCTTAGTGAGAAGGAAGCACTTCTGCAGAGTCTGTGTTCTTTTCTCCTTGGAGAAAGCTCATTTCTCCCACAAAATGTGTGCATGAGCAACTGACATACTTCCAGTTAGCTTTAAAAAGTCTGTGAGACTCTAACACAAAACTTGTGGGACTCCAAGACATACAATTCCCGTGATGAATATGGCAAAACCTAGAAAAGTGATACATTCATTATCCTTTACCCAGAGAGTATGACTGTAGAATTGTATCCCCAAGATGCATTAACTAAAACAGAAAATGACTTGTGCCTAAGATCATGCATGGTGGCAAAAGTATTAAATGCAAAAGACTGGAAAAAAGCCAATATCCATGGGTGAGGAACTATATAAGTCATGTCAGATGGATGCAGTGAATACTACTCAGCTATAAAAAGGAGGAGAAAAAGCTTTAGAAACTGATAAAAAGTGAGGTATAGAATATTATAGAATGCTACCTTTCATGGAAAAGGAAAATAGAAAAATACATATTTGTCAATATCTGCAAAAAAAATATCAAAAACTAATTTTTAAAAACTAGCTATCAATGATGGAAGGAGAGAAAGTCTACAGGAGATAGGGAGGGAACAAGACTTCTCAAAGGACACCTGTTACAAAGTTCTGATTTCAGAAACATAAGCTTTATACATTCAAAAAAGATAATGAAGAAGGACAGCAATCCTTGTAGGGGCTGCAGATAAACAAATATGTCTACCTGTGCTTAAACTGATGATCAAGTCACACAGAGGGGAAAAGACTCATTTCAAGCATGGTACTTCAAAACACTGTACTCTGACTACACATCTTCAGTGGAATATTAACAGACAGACCTGTTAGGAAATCTTTAATTCCACACAGTATTCTGTCAACAGTAATATTGGTACTACTTGAAAAATTTGACACCCAGAATAATATAAATAAGCAATTAATAAATATGGTTCTGAACCAAGAGTTTCAGTGTAAGAGAAAAGATTCAAATGTAAAAGAAAGTAAACTGTGTAATGTGTAAAGACGTAAAAATCCTTAAAGGACTGGGCTGGAGAACCACAAGTGACGAGGGTTGTAAGCGTAGCTGGCCACCCGCTCCCAACGGTGCAGACAGAGGGCAGCCCACCTCTGCCCGTTGCGCCTGCGTGTCTATTTTATATATCTGTGCTGCATTCAACAAGAAGCTTAAATTAAAGACTGGGGTTGAAATGATCAGTGTCAAAAATATGGATTTCCTAGCTCTGTCTGCTAAAGAGGTGAACAGCCTGAGCATCACTAAGAGGGAGAGAATCTGAAACCGCTGCCTCCTGACGGGACACAGCACAGAGTGAAGCCTGCTGCCCCCGCACCGTGGAGGGTTCCTGCCAGAACAGTTAGACCCCAGCCCAGTCACGCCCCTCAGGTGACTTCCTGTGATGGCAACCCAGGGCAGGCGACTGCAGGACAAACGGAAAAGAGGGGACGCTCTGGGGAACAACTGATGCAGTTTCCACAAACAGTCAGAACTGTCAGGGATGGGGGAGGGGTCCTGGGCTGCTCTAAATAAAGAAATTTAAGAGACCTAATAACAAAACGTCTGTCTGGGTCCTGATCTGAACAAATCAACTATAAAAAGACATTTCCGAGATAATCATAAAAGTATGATTATGGATCGGGTGGTAGAGGCCATGTGGAATCACCATAAATTTTAGGAGACAATAACGGGGGCTGTGGATATGAAAGAAAAGTCCCTGGTGTTTCAGAGACATGGACTCCAAACGTACGCAGATGTAGGACTGCAATATATCATTGTCTCAACATTAAAATGTCTCAGATTTCCTCATATAACCCATGTTGTGAAATGGTATCACTACTCTACAAGCTATCTGTTATCAACTGCCAATGTGATAATTTGCTTCTGTTACAGATTTAACCACTACCGTAACGCAGGTTCTACAAAACGACGCTGCAGGTTCTAAGAATACATAAGATCAAAGTTCATGCAGAAACTCACACAACAGGTAGAGAATTTGTACATAAGATTTACTCTCCTACTTCACTCTCTGGGGTACTGGTTTAGAGACTAAGAAAAGCCAGGCTTATCTATAAACCAGGAGTCAGCAAACAACTGTCTGTGCTTACCCCAGCCAAAGTCAAAATGTTCTCCAGAGATCTGGTCATGATGAGCCGCTTTTTGGCACGAGTTACTGCTACATACAGTAAATTCCACTCATCCTCAGAAAACGACTCTAAAGAAAGAAAAGGGAAAAAAAAAATATATCAACACACAAGCCTGCTTACAAAAATTTATGTCCTCATCTAAACATTTACTACTCCCCACCCACCCCGCAAAAATCCCTAAAGATCTGCTGGCTTCATAAATGAAGCTTTCCTACCAACAACAACTCCAGGAACAAACCCTTACAAGACAAGGGACACAGGACCTTGAGCTCTCGTTTGTGCTGCCTCTGGCAAGTCCTGGGGGCTTGTTCACTGGTCACCCAGCACCTGGTGCATGGTCAGCAGTGACGTGCCTGGAGCATCATCCTGGCAACCAGGAGGCTGGCAGAAATCAGGCTGATGGAGGTGAAGTCCCTGGACAGACAGACCTCAGCCACAGCCACACAAGGGACCCAGGGCGCCTGAGGCTCCTGTCTCGGGGGCTATGCTCTTCCCTCCAAATGCCCTCCCTCTCCCTCAGCCAGTCTGGATGGGCTTGCACGGTTTCTGCCCTGTCAGTGCCTGCACACAGGAGCCCTCCACAAGGCGTCGGGGGTCTGGGAACACAAGAGGAGCTGTGCCATCCGCCCTAGAAGGGTGGGCACAGGATGAGGCCAAACACCACAACACTGAACTTTGGAGCAGAGAAGAGTTTAATGCAGGGTTTGCAAGGAATTGGATGGCTTGTGCCCTAAACAGCCCAAGCTCCCCGAGAGCTCTCAGCAAAGCCCTTTTCTAGGGAAGGGGAGGGAGGAATGAGCGAGTTGTTGCAAACATCTTGGTGGCAGAGCCTGTGTTCCTGAGATCAGGTCACGGTCAGGGAACCATGCTCCTATAAACCTCCACCAAGTGAATATTATGCTCTGTTCTGACAAGAAAGGACACAGTCCCCAGGCACAACCGTCACTCACTGAGTTCGGGTTCTGGCTGAGGGGAGGCAGATCTCATCTGGTGGCTCCCTCAGGGCCAGGCCTCCAGACCCCGTGCGGCTGTCATCACTGAGGGAGCCAGGCACCCAGGCCCTAACGGCCCTCAGGCTCTGCAGGCTGCCAGTATGGTGGGGGCAGGCCCCACAGACGGTGACACATGCAGACAGCCGCTGCCGTGAGGTCTCAGAGGCGGGGATCAGGGACCGGGTCACCACCTCAAGGCATGCGCCCAGCCACGGTGCAGTCCTGGTGAAGGCTCTGGAGCCCTGCAGGACAAGGCCCCCAGCCTGTTCCCTGGGTCCCTGGCTCACGTGCTGGCCCAGGGATGGGTGAGCTGAAGGGCCCCAGGGAGAAAGCCAGGCTCCGCCTCTTACCTCACTCTCCTGATAACCACCACTCCACTGACAGCTGGCTGAATGGACCGCTAAAAGTCGCTCCCTGACACCCGGCTGCCTGTGGGAGGGGCCCCTTTGGCACCAACCAATGAGAGAGCAGGACTGCTAACAGTCTGGCCGTAATCCTAACCCACAGTGACAGTCTTGTGCTAAGGGCTGCATGTGGCCACACTCTATTACATTATTCAATAAACTTCACTTCCTCAAGACAGAGCAGCTGGTATCTCTCTGTGGCTACTGCGTCTCCCTGCTCCACAGCAACATATGTTCAACACTATGTCTTCCTCTTGTTTTAGGAATATATTTGTCAGAGATAAGGAATTTTTAGTATTTCTATTTGGGGCTTGCCCATGCAGGCTATGACCCAAATTTTGACTCCATGACTAAGAGAGACATTTTGTCTGTTTATAGGAAGACTTCAAATGGTTTCATTCTAAGACTTAAACCCCAAACAAACAGCACCAATGCTTAGAGTTTAACAGGTAGCCTCAAATATAAACTGATACAAAAGAAGCCAATGATAGTGTACACTGATGCCTTTTAAGATTCTCAGGCCTCTTTAATAAAAAAAAAAAAATTACAGGAAGAACACCCTGGTAGGTAGGTAAACGATGATTTAGAGCTTCTGTCTGATGGGGAAATACCAAGACGCGATAAGCCCACCTGCCCCTGGAGAAGCCTGACGGAAGTAGACCCTGGAAGCTCAGTTTTTCTAAAAACCACAGTCTAAGAATAATAAATTGAGGACCAGGAGGACCTTTCTGTTCTAGGAGGATCCTTCCAAGAGGCCACACCATCCCGGAAAAAGCAAGGCAGCCCCACAATGAGGACTCCGTGTGCTCACCGACTCTGAAGTGGGGCAGCTGTGCGAGGTTGTGCCTGGCACAGGGCACTTTCACAAAATCGTCCAGGACGTGCACGGTGTCAAACTCCAGGCCCTTGGCCTTGTGCACGGTGCCCAAGATGTACTCTGCAGCAGAAACACAGCCGACCGTCAGCCAGGGCAGGCAGGGGGAGACAGGGGAGGGGAGAAAAGTGTATGCTGCCCTAACTGCGTTTTCTTGCCTGGGTGCAGCTCTGCAGAAAAGGGAACCTCAGCTTGAAAAAAAAAAAGGGAGGGAGGGAGACAGTAAACAGGTGAGGGGGATGAGAAGCCCACTGCAGGGGCTGAGTACACGGCAGAGTCTGGCCCAGAGCTCACGGCTGCCACCTGCCACCCACTGCCTGCACACGAGGGGACACAGGCCCAGGGGAGGGCGGGAGCTTGCCCAGGCTCACGCGGTGGCTGGCAGAGCTGGGGCTCAGGAGCCCCTTCTTCCCGCTGGAAGTAGAGCAGAAAGAGAGGAGGGGCGGGAGGAAGGCAGCCCGGCTCCCCTCGCTGGTGTGGTTGCCCCAGAAAGTGAAGTCCACGCTGGCAAGAGCCCCAGAGGCCGCCCCTGCCCCATGTCCTCACCTGCAAAGTCCAAGTCCTCTACGTGGCACCGCTCTATCCTCGCCACCAGCTCTGGAATGCGGATGTTGTACTTCTCCACGACCGCGATCTTGGCTTCCAGCTCCTTGTCCTCAGCTGCGGTCACGTACCGCTTGAAGCCACTGAAACCCTCTTTGTGCGCCCACCTCCTGATGAACTTGTCCTTAATGATGAGGTTTCCTAGAGGGAACATGCGTGTGGGTCAGGGGGACACAGCTGCACCCATGCTCGGTGGTGGCAGTTCCACATTCCTAACAGACCATGAGACAAATGAATGGTCTGAGAGCTGGAGACCTGGTTCCAGGCCCGACGGCACCAACGACCTGCCCTGGGCCTCGGGGTGAGTTAGCACAGTGGCCTGTGCATCAAGTTTGGGGTCAAGAGCTCTGCCCTTGAGATCCCTGCTCGTCGGGGATTTGAAACAATGCGGTAATGAAAAAGCAAGTGTGCTATGGAAGTGTTAGAAACGATCGCACAGGGCCCAGGTAGAAGTCACCACGTGTGAGGTCCTCAGGCAGACGGAACAGAAAGAGGGTGAGGATGATGGCCGCGGGGCCAGTGTGTGAGAGAGAGATCTAGACTCCCGAGAACAGGGCCTGGAAAGAGGTGTCACCGCCTCTGAGAACAGGTGGCCTCAGGAACTGTGCCGCTGCCAGAAGCAGCATATCGGCTCCTCCAGGGCAGACAACAAGCGACTCAACACGCCCGTCCACCTCCCGCCCGACACCAGGGTGCCTGTGGCTGCCCCACACGGCCAGGCAGTACTCACGTTTCTTCCGTTCTTCCTCTGGCTGGAGAAGTGTCCAAATATCAATGATTCTGTCCAATCCAAACGATTTAATCCCCTGAAAAAGTTTGCTGGTGAAACTTTGGGCTTCTTTTCGTTTTTTGTTTTCATTACTGTTGTTAACAAGACAATGTAAAGAGGATGTACAGGTGGGATTTTGAAATGAGCTGGCTTTTTGGAACAGACTCTCAAACTGCACCCAGAGCATAAATGCGGTGAGCTTTTGTGTATGCACACAGGCGAGAAGGGCATGGAGTTTTTTCTAGAGAGCAGGGGAAAAGGTCCGCGGTCCTTGCTGGGCCTTACTTTACAGGACTCGCTGGAGCAGAACAGTTGGAGGGAGTGTCTCCCAGCGCAGACGCAGGACAGTTACCCCAACTCCTGTGTGCAGGATGAGTCTGAGCGAGGGGCACTTTCATCGGCTCTGTGTGTGGGTGAGGTTTCCGAGTGAGAGCAGAGGACAGACATGCACTCCTACCCCAATCAAGTGAATCCGGGCAGGCACCTCTCCCTCTGTGACCCGGACAGCCTCGTCAAACACATTGGCGTTGGTGCGGGACAGAAGAGCCACCTGCCCCTTTGAGTCACCCCGGATGCCACCTTGAGGGAGAGAGCACAAACTCTGGGGCCGATCCAGGCAACGAGGGAAGCTAATCTGTGTAACAAATACGAGGAACTGCAGCCTTACTCTGATGGTTGCCTCCAACCAATGTCTTCCTTCTCACTCGCTTGCAGACATCCAAGATGGTAGCTCCCACGTAGGCTATCTCTACACCGAACCGGAAACTCTGGGAGAAGAACAGAACAGATGGCGTCAGCACCCACCAAAGAATGAGAACACACTGCCGTCACCACCGAGGCCTGGCCTCTGCAAACCGTGCTGCGCATCCCTGGCTTGTCCAACCTTGAGAGGGTCCTTGGAAATTCCCTACTGCACAGCCACTCACATGGAACAGGAGCCTCAGTGGCAGACATCACTATTCTAAGTTTTCAAAACAGAATTTTCTATCTTGAAACCTGAGACTGACCTGTCTGTCTTTATCTCTTGCCCCTGAATCCAAACTGACAATCCTTCCACCACATTTTTTACACTCTTTTATTGCTGCTCCCAGCATAGCTCAGAAACCCCCACCTCATGTCTCACCTGCTTGGCCTCCAACCCTTCTCCCCTGCCCCTTCTCTCTGCCAGATGAATCCTCTGCCACACACTTTCATACAGCCCTGTGCCTCGCCGCAAACAGGAAGAACAACCCACGAAGAAAAAGGTGGGGTATGGACTTTCAGGACCCTCTCAGCTCCTTTGTTTCCTGAGACCAGCAGCAGACTTTCCTTTTAAGCAAATCCCTCATTCTTTCCAAACACCATCTGAAGAAGAAGCATAAATTACATAAATTACACACAGAAGACCAAGGGGGGAGGGTGCAACTCCCTGCCCCCTGAGGCTCCTTCAACACCAATGTAAAGCCACTGCCCCACTGAGGAAGGCACTGCTTCTGCAATGCTTGGCCACAGATGAGATGAGAGTGGACATTACAACACACAGCATTACCCACAGCTATTCCTTACTGTACTGAGCACAATGTTTATCGGGAAAAAATAAATAAATAAAACCACTGCTCTACTTAAAAAGCCGTGAGAAAGATCACAAAGTCCTGAGCATTTCCTGCCCCCTCCCCATCCCCGCCCACTGCATGTGGCAAAATAATTTCCTACCCTCAAAGCAGCGCCCAACGCACTAATTCCTTGACCTCTGCAGCTGGAAAGTCAGTGCTTTTGCCCAAACTCATGGTGTTTACTGCCTTTTCCCACCCATTTATAATTTGAGGTAAAGAAGTACTATATATTTGGGTGACCAGCAAGAACACAGTTGAAGGAGAGGGAGATTTTCAACAAGTAGTACTTTGCTGCTACAGAACTATTCTAAGTGGTGCTGTTCAGAGTTGATCAGTCGTGTCCGACTCTTTGCGACCCCATGGAATGCATACACCAGGCTTCCCTGTCCTTCACCGTCTCCCGGAGTTTGCTCAAACTCATGTCCATTAAGTTGGTGATGCCTTCTAACCATCTCATCCTCTGTTGTCTCCTTCCCCTCCCGTCTTCAATCTTTCCCAGCATCAGGGTCTTTTCCAGTGAGTCAGCTCTTCCCACCAGGTAGCCAAAGTATTGGAGTTTCAGCTTCAGCATCAGTCCTTCCAATGAATATTCAGGACTGATTTCCTCTAGGATGGACTGGTTTGATCTCCTTGCAGTTCAAGGGACTCTCAAGAGTCTTCTCCAACACCACGGTTCAAAAGCATCAATTCTTTGGCGTTCACCTTTCTTCATAGTCAAACTCTCACATCCATACATGACTACTGGAAAAACCATAGCTTTGACTAGATAGACCTTTGGCAGCAAAGTAATGTTTCTGCTTTTTAACATGCTGTCTAGGTTGGTCATAGCTTTTCTTCAAAGGAGCAAGTGTCTTTTAATTTCATGGTTGCAGTCACCATTTGCAGTGATCCTGGAGCCCAAGAAAATAAAGTCTGTCATTGTTTCCCCATCTAGCTGCCATGAAGTGATGGGATCGGATGCCACGATCTTTGTTTTTTGAATGTTGAGTTTTAAGCCAGGTTTTTCACTCTCCTCTTTCATTTTCATCAAAGGACTCTTTAGTTCTTCGCTTTCTGCCATAATGGTGGTGTCATCTGCATATCTGAGGTTATTGATATTTCTCCCAGCAATCTTAGCTTGTGTTTCATCCAGCTCAGCATTTTTCATAATGTACTCAGCACGTAAGTTAAATAAGCAGGGTGACAATATACAGCCTTGATGTACTCCTTTCCTGATTTGGAACCAGTCTGTTGTTCCATGTCTGGTTCTAACCGTTGCTTCTTGACTTGCATACAGGTTTCACAGGAGGCGGGTAAGGTGGTCTGATATTCCCACTGTTTAATGAATTTTCCACACAAATTTATTGTGATTCACACAGTCAAAGGCTTTAGCATAGTCAATGACGCAGAAGCAGATGTTTTTCTGTAATTCTCTTGCTTTTTCTATGATCCAACAATCACAGGATGTTGGCAATTTGATCTCTGGTTCCTCTGCCTTTTCTAAATCCAGCTTAAACATCTGGAAGTTCTCAGTTCACATACCGTTGAAGCCTAACTTGCAGGACTTTGAACATTCCTTTGCTAGCATATGAGATGAGTGCAATTGTGCAGCAGTTTAAACATTCTTTGGCATTGGCTTTCTTTGGGATTGGAATGAAAACTTGATTTTTTCCAGTCCTGTGGCCACTGCTGAATTTTCCAAATTTGCTGGCATACTGAGTGCAGCACTTTCACAGCATTATCTTTTAGGATTTGAAATAGCTCAGCTGGAATTCCATCACCTCCACTAGCTTTGTTTGTAGTGATGTTTCCTAAGGCCCACTTGACTTCGCACTCCAGGATATCTGGCTCTAGGTGAGTGATCACATCACCATGGTTACCTGGGTCATTAAGATCTTTCTTGTATAGTTCTGTATATTCTTACTCTTCTTAATCTCTTCTGCTTCTGTTAGGTCCATACCATTTCTGTCCTTTATCGAGCCCATCTTTGCATGAAATGTTCCCTTGGCATCTCTAATTTTCTTGAAAAGATCTCCAGTCTTTCCCATTCCACCGTTTTCCTCTATTTCTTTACACTGTTCACTTAGGCTTTCTTGTCCCTCCTTGCTATTCTTCAGAACTCTGCATTCAGATGGATGTATCGTTCCTTTTTTCCTTTGCCTTTTGCTTCTCTTCTTTTCTCAGCTATGTGTAAGGCCTCCTTAGACAACCATTTTGCCTTTTTGCATTTCTCTTTCTTAGGGATGGTTTTGATCACCGCCTCCTGTACACTGCAATGATCCTCCATCCATAGTTTTATCAGATTCAATCCCTTGAATCTATTTGTCACTTCCACTGTATAACTGTAAAGGATTTTATTTAGGTCATACCTGAATGCTGCTGCTAAATCACTTCAGTTGTGTCTCGGTGCGACCCCATAGACAGCAGCCCACCAGGCTCTGCCATCCCTGGGACTCTCCAGGCAAGAACACTGGCATGGGTTGCCATTTCCTTCTCCAATGCATGAAAGTGAAAAGCGAAAGTGAAGTCGCTCAGTCATGTCTAACTCTTAGCGACCCCATGGACTGCAGCCCACCAGGCTCCTCCATCCATGGGACTGCCCAGGCAAGAGTACTCGAGTGGGTTGCCATTGCCTTCTCCACATACCTGAATGGCCTAGTGGTTTTCCCTACTTTGTTTAAGTCTGAATTTTGCAATAGGAGTTGATGATCTGAGCCATAGTCAGCTCCCAGTCTTATTTTTGCTGAGAGCTTCTCCATCTATATAGAACTTCTCTTCTATATAGAGCATCTATAGAGCTTCTCCATCTTTGCCTGCAAAGAACACAACCTGATTTTGGTATTGACCATCTGGTCATGTCCATGTGTAGAGTTGTCTCTTGCGCTGTTGGAAGAGGGTGTTTGCTAGGGTGCATTCTCTTGGCAAAACTCTGTTTGCCTTTGACCTGCTTCATTTTGTACTCAAGGCAAACTTTCCGTTTACTCCACGTATCTTTTGATTTCCTACCTTTGCATTACAGTCCCCAATGATGAGGCTTCCCTGAAAGCTCAGTTGGTAAAGAATCTGTCTGCAATGCAGGTGAACCGGTTTGATTCCTGAGTCAGGAAGATCCGCTGGAGAAGAGATAGCCCACGCTGGTATTTCTGGGCTTCCCTAGTGGCTCAACTGGTAAAGAATCTGCCTGCAATGTGGGAGACCTGGATTAGATCCCTGGGTTGGGAAGATCCCTTGGAGAAGGGAAAGGCTACCCACTCCAGTATTCTGGCCTGAAGAATTCCATGGACTGTATATTCCATGGGGTTGCAAAGTCGCACATGACTGAGTGAATTTTACTCACCCCTATGATAAAAAGGACATCTTTTTTTAGTGTGTTCTAGAAGGTTTTCATAGAACCGGTCAACTTTAGCTTCTTTGGCATTAGTGGTTGGAGCAGAGACTTGGATTACTATGATACTGAATGGTTTGCCTTGGTAATGAACAGAGATCATTCTGTCGTTTTTGAAATTGTACCCAAGTACTGCATTTCAGACTCTTTTATTGACCAAGAGGGCTACTCCCATTCTTCTAAGGGATTCTTGTCCACAGCAGTAGATATAGTGGTCATCTGAATTAAATCTGCCCATTCCAGTCCATTTTAGTTCACTGATTCCTAAAATGTCAATGTTTTCTCTTGCCATCTCCTGTTTAACCACTTCCAATTTACCTTGATTCATGGACCTAACATTCCAGGTTCCTATGCAGTATTGTTCTTTACAGCATAGGAATTTACTTTCACCAACAGATACATCCAAAATTGGGTGCTGTTTCCACTTCGGCTCAGTTTCTTCAATCCTTCTGGAGCTATTTCTCCACTCTTCTCCAGCAGCATATTGGGCACCTACTGATCTGGGGAGTTCATCTTTCGGTGTCATATCTTTTTACCTTTTCATACTGTTCATGGCGTTCTCTACTCCATCATCTTGATGTTTCCTATTCTAAGTGAGCCATCCCCAAATTATCAAGATCCACAAGTCCATGCTGATACAAACAAATAAATGAATAAATAAATAAACTGAAGAGAAGACAAAGTATCTCCTTCACAGAAGAATTCCAAACAATCTATGTGGATATTCCAACTCTTGTTCTTAACTGAGGGCTGTGAGCCATGATTTCCTTTCAGGGCACACAGTGTGGAAAGGGGAGACAGAGGTGAGGGTGGGTGGGGGGGTCACGTCACAGTAGAATCACTTGCCACACCCCAGCTCAGCCAGGGCACCAAGACAACATCATCAATTGTAAATCATGTTGATGGTATAGACCCAAATATCAGTGTAACCACCAGACAAATGCCATCAGAGGGGCATGTGACAAGACACCTAAATGGTGCCCTTCAAGGTCACCAGGACCAAGGCAAGCTGGAGAAACCACAGAGCATAGTCAACAGGAGCCTAGAAGACTTGACAACTAAATGCAGTGGGGTCATCTGAATAAAAGTCTGGAACAGGAAAAGGACATTGGGTAAGAACCAGGGAATCTGAATAAACTGCGGACTTTAGTTGATAATAATGTGCCCACACTGACACATTAATTGTGGCAAACTCATCACCTGAATACTGGAGGACGCTGAGTGCAGCATGTTTAAGAACTGTCCGTACTGTCTTCTTGACTTTTTTCTAAATCTGAAACCAAAAACGTCCATTAAAAAAAATTCCTCTGCGCTGATGTCGTCCTAGATCGCTAAAATCTGAAACTAAAAACATCCATTAAAAAAAATTCCTCTGCGCTGACGTCGTCCTAGATCGCTAGAGCAAACGGTAAGAGAAAGCCTGGGGAACAGCGTCACAGACTGGGGCCCAGGGCTCCCTGGAGCAGAATGCACGTGCGGATGACGTCCGTGTGTGCCAGCACCGCGCACGCTCCCTAACTGGGAGCTCCCTAAAACCAGTGGTTCCCACAGATTTCCGTCTCAGGACTTCCTCATGCTTCAGAAAACTAGTGAGGACCCAAGGAAGCTTGTATTTATGTGAGTTTTATCTATCTACAATTACCACGTTAGCAATTTTAGTTAATTTAACAATAATCTCATTACATGAAAACACAAAGAACACATTTCTCAAAAACTGTAGTCTCCTCCCCTCCAAAAAAATATTTTAGAGACAAGAGTGGCACTGCTTTTACATTTTTGCAAATGTCTTTAGTTCCCAGCTTAGGAGAGCCGATTTCTTGGGGCTCTGTGGGTGTCCAGCTTGGTGTGACGGCTTCACACAGATGGTTGCAGAAAACAGTGGAGTATTTAAGAGCCTTTCCGGGCAATCAAGGCTCCAAGGGTTGCTGTGCTCGTGCTAGAAACCAATTTTTCAAAATCTGGATTTCACTTGAAAGCAAGACTTTTTTGGCAATGAACATTTGTTAGCTGTTCCCCTTGAAGACGCGGCTTATCGCATTCATTCTTGAGAAAATGCCAAATCCCCAAGTCTGAACAACCAGAGTTGGTCTGTCGACTGTTCATTCAAGTACAAAAGGAAGCAGCAGCCGGTGGAGCTCACAGCACAGTCACAGAAGTGCCCCAGGTGAGAGAGCGGCCGGCACACTGCAGGGGCAGGAGGGTGTCCCTCTCCTTCCCATTCTGCACACGGACTGCTGGAGAGATGGGCTCAGGGTCTGCAGGACAGAGACTTTCTTCCTTCTGCTATCAGGGATGCTCTTAGTGAGCGCCTTGCATTGAAGAATACAGAGACTACAAGGGCGGGCTGGCACTGAGGCCACGGCTCACTACAGGCTCTGCATCGTCAGTGCAAATGTCAACAAGGCGCAAAAGGCAAGTGACTATTTTGAAAACCGTTCTGACTCTGCAGACCCCCGAGAACCACGGAGAGCCCCTACTTAAGAGGCGTGGATTTGCTGCATGCTGTGAGCTCAGGCAAAACCTTGCACAGGGCCCGGCACACAGGCAGCACTGGAAAACCGGGGTGGGGAGCCCCACACAGGCTTGTGTATGTGTTGTGTGTGTGTGTGTGTACGTGCGTCTGGGGGCTGGGAAGCAAAGAAGAGTCTTACCTGTGTGAGATAGAAGACGTGTGTGTGAGGGACCGTGAACAGAGCATTCACGGCGCCGCGGAAGGTGTAGATCTGCTGGTGGGGGTCTCCCACGAAGATCTTCCCACAGGGCTGAGACAGAACGATGTTCATGATGGCTGCAATCCAGAAGGGGCAAGTAAGCGCTCTGATGCAAGGCCCACCCACACAGCAAAAAGAAACCAAACGGAAGACAGCAGAGGGCGAGAACACTTGCACACTGGGTGGCAAGGCATCCTTCCCTGCAGGGCACATGCACTCAGTCCAAGGAAACAATTTTCATTCATGTATTTATTTCTGGACATGCTGCGAGGCATGTGAGATCTCAGTTCCTGACCAGGAATTGAACCCGCGTCCCCTGCAGTGTCCTAACCACGAACCATCCAGAAGTCCTGAAGAAACAAGCTTATAACAGACAGTTTCTAATCCTATGAATGCAGATTATTTTTACTCCTGAACATGCGACTGTGTCTAAGAAATCACAGAGGCAAATATAAAATGATGCAAATTATCCTCTTTAATATAATAACTTGGGGCCTAAGGATAACCTACCAAGTCACATTATTTTCTATCAGCCACTAGGAAAAAAAAAACCTTTTTCATTCTGAATTGACTACCTTTTCCCTTCGGCGTGAGTCTTTGTCCTAATAATGTGATGACTTATGCTCAGCCAATATTTTAAGAATAACCCAAGCAAAATATTTAGAGAAAAATAAGTCTCCTTTGGGTGGAGGTGAGGGCAGAGACTGTTGAAATCTGGAATCAAAGAGTAAAGGATTTCAGAGTGACTAAGCATCAGACACCCCTTCTCCTACTACAGATAAGAACCACGGACTCACTGCATATATGTCCTCTGACACATGCGTGATGCAGTTTCTATGTGTTTGAAACTACTGGTGTCCCGAATGCTTTATCACCTGGGGTGCAGTCCTGGGCCTCGTCCACAAAGATGGCATCAAAAGAGGCCAGCAGGGGCTTGCTGAGCTGCCAGAGTTTCAAGTAGCCTAGGAGAAGGGGCAGAAGGGTCAGAACACGGGGTGAGGTGGGTCCACGTGGGGTCAGGGGTCAGGACAGGCCCATGCGTACCATCGTGCGTCATATGGTAAGCCTCCTCCCTGCACTCGCCCAACTTTCGCATGTTGTCCCAAAGCCGGCTCGCTTCGAGGACTCCGTTCTAGAAAGCAAGTGACACGGTGACGCCAAGGTCAGGGCCCAGAAATATGGGGTTCACGTGTGAGCAGGGGTCAGAGAGAAGGCTCCAGCACATGGTGAGTGGCGGCCCCTCCCTGACCTCCCCTGGCTGCATGAGGGCCTCGTGACACCATCAGGCACCCAGCCAGCAAGCAGCCAGGGCTGGACCACACCCAGCGGCAGAGCATCTCTCAGGGAGCACAGCATCCAACGAACCAGGAGGGGCTGGATGATTCCTCTAGATTTATGACCCATGGTGATTATAATTCATAAGGAGAGTGACCAGGGACTTCCCTAGCAGTCTGGAGATGAGGGCTCTGTGCTTCCACTCCATGGAGCACATGCTAGATCCCCAGTCAGGGAATTAGGATCCCACATGCTGTGCAGTGGGAGTGAGGGAAAAAAAACAGTGATCAATGACTGAGCCCTGTTGATGCAGTGCAGGCCAGGCTGAGGACCACGGGAGAGGACCACACTTCACAGAAGACCGTGGACACCCTGCTGCCACACCCGCCTGTGGCCTGCCTCCGCCTCTGCCTCCCGCCAGCAGTTCTGAAGACACCAAAGGCTGGGACACGACCCCAGGTCACGCCCTCAACCTCCCAAGCCTTAACTCCAGGGAGACTGAGCCGCTCACCAGCTTTTCGCTCTGTTCCACCATGACTCGTTGCCCCTGGGTGTTTTTGCACCAGATGGGCACATGGTCGATTGTCAGCTCCTCATCAGCCGAGGCGAAGAAGTTTTCCAGAGTCTTGCACACGAGCTTGGCCCTGATGAAGCCACCCTTCCCTTCAGTGAGGACGGAGTTGACCATGAAGGGGGTTAACTTGAAGAGATTCAGCTTCTTCTTCAACTGGTACCTGCAACGCACGTCCCGAGGGCACAGGGTCGGCCTTCCTGGCCACACAGGACTTGTGCGCCCCCAGGCCTCCCTACCTTCTCTCCAAATGACATCATCAGGTTGCTGGCAGTGGCTCCTCCAGGTAAGGAAACCAGCGAGGGGCTGAGTGAGGCCCCTGCAGGACCAGAAAGGGCTCCTCTAGGCTTTCCAGAATTCAGATCTAATAACTCAGGAGACAAAGGGGCTCACAGCAGACACTGCTGTTTCATGGTTTGGCCCCAACTCCAGGAGGCCCCGGGAGGACCTTGAACCTCCCTGCAGCCTTCTCATCCCATGGGGCGCGGCTCAGAGGCCCTGGAGCCTGGGTCTAGCGCCCCTCATCCTCTCCCCTCCCACTTCCAAGTAGAACCTGAACTGATCAACCAGGCTGGTGGCACCTGGGACTTCAGACATTGTCGTCTGACCTGTGCCTCAACTCCAGAGACACGAGCATGCCTCCCTCAGTTGACAATGTATCTCTCTGGGGTAAAAGTATAAATCACTAAATCTTTCCTTATATTCCCTGCCTGTAAACAGAGATAAGGCACTACGTTTTCCCATCACTGCGGTGCGCTGACTGTAATCTGAAAGCGGCACCGTGATGCTCACTTGCGCCCGATGTGACCATAGGCCATGGAGTGGAAGGTCTTGCAGATGACGTTGCTGGGGAAGACGCGCTCCGCCTGCTTGGCAATACTCTTGTTGAAGGTCACGTATAGAAACCTGCTCTGAGACCACTTCTCAGCATACTTGACCAGCGTGGAGGTCTTCCCGGTGCCTGGAGATGCCAAGAGGAAGGGAGGTCACTCTCTGACCAGGAAGAACTGCTCCAATGGGACTCTAATCAGGATCTCCCCATGCTTATCTTGCCACCGGCCTGGGACCCAAGAGTGGCAAGTTCTCCACTCCACAGATAAGAACTAAAAGCCAAGCAGTGAAGGGAGCAGCAGAGTTGAGACAGAGCCACCTAGGTTGGGGTCGCAGCCCCAGCTGCTCTAGCGAGGGGCCATTGATTTCCTTGAACTTTAGTCTGCTCCTCAACCGTGTGCATGTAACACACAGGGAGAAAAAGCACTGTGAGCAAAGGTCAGACAAAGAGTGACCAAGTACTTTGGGAGCCAGCTAGGACAATTAGCTGGTCGAGGCAAAACACTGGACCACACCTCTGGGGATGCAGGTTAGAATTAGAAGGTAGAAGCCCTTCTAGGTTTCACCCTACAGAAAGCCAGGAGCTCCTGACGTTGTCTGAATAAGACAGTCACATGACCTGCTGCCTCACAGCCACCCGTGTGTGAACAGACACGATGACACGTGACAGGCTGGGTCAATCCCACAAACTATGGACCATCTGCCCCCAGGAACTCCAGGGTGGATGCTCGCTGGAGTGGTAAGAAAACGCAATTATTCCTTGACAACTGCTTTTTAGATGATTTAATTGCAGCAGGGGAATAGCAGGTGATGGTAAGATACTCCAGCAGGTAGAGGGAAGGGGGAGGCAACGACGAGAGGCCTTCAGGAGCGGCAGCCCCTTACCTGCAAATGCCATTATTTTCACCACCTGGAGAGGCTCCATCTTATGGCTTAGGATCAGCTGTTGTTCATGTGTCAGCTGGATGGTTGTTTTCTTTCTAATCATTACAGAAGAGAAATTAGGAAAAGAGCAAGGAATTGAAAAGATCAGGGGATAGACTACCAAAAACCCAATAGGAAACCAAATGGAATGAATAAAATTTAACGAGGAAAAAAAAGAAGAAGGGACTTTCCTGGTGGCGCAGTGGATAAGAATCCACCTGCCAATGCAGGAGAGACAAGTACACGCTCCGGTCCTGGAAGATCCCACATGCCATGGAGCAACCAAGCCTATCAGCCACAACTGTCAAGCCTGCGCTCTAGAGCCTGCAAGTCACAACTACTAAGTGCCTAGAGCCCGTGGTTCCACAAGAGAAGGCACCACAGTGAGAAGCCTGCACATCGTAACTAAGGAGTAGATCCTGCTCACTGCAGCTAGAGAAAAGCCTGTGCAGCAGTGAAGACCCAACAGAGCCAAAAATTTAAAAAATAAAATTATTTTTAAAAAAGAATGTTCTCTTCTTTAAGGAAAAGAGAAAAAGGAGAGGGTGGTCCTTTAGAGTGGTCAAAACGTTCTAAAACTAGATTATGATGTTAGCTGAACATTCAGTAAATCTACTAAAAATTACTGAATTTAACAATTAAAATGGGTGATTTTTATGTAATGTAAACTATAACTCAATAAAGTGCTTAATACAAAACCCTTTTTCTCCTTAAGTGTGACAGTCACGAATCAAAGGGGCCAACACACTACAACACATCTACAGACGGACATACCCCGGCCAGACCGACGGTTCCTCTTTGTCTCCTGAGGCCTGAGCACAGGAATTCTCCTGAAGATACAGGCAATAGAAAATGTTGTAGTGAATCCTAACAGGAAGAAAGGAGATTAGAGATTTTCATATTCAGTCACAACCTGTATATTATTTTTCCTCAGACTCCTGTTGCTAAAAAAGAAAATATGTACCATTATTTTACAAAAAAAAAAAAAGAGAGAGAAGCAAAGGGCTTAAATATACCAAGAGCTGTGGTGTCTTTAGCTGCAATGTTGATGGTAAGCAGCAGTGCAGGTCAATATCTGGAGAGCATGTTCTGGGAGAGAGGCCTGGCTGCAGGGGCCAGAGAGACTGGCACATGCTCTCTGGGGAACAGGACGCAGCCGTGAGTGCGCACACGGCCCCAGGACGCTGCGTGACTGAACAGCGCCTCCTGTCCCTGGAGTGTGCTCGCTTGCTGGCACCATCGCACTCTGGTCTCTCCGAGAACCCAGGGCGCGGTGGGTGGGGAGCTCGCCCGGGGCCCGTACCGGTTGCTGATGCTGATCCCCTTCTCCCGCATGGCATACAGCAACACGGCGATGCAGTACAGGGTCTCGGTGACGTCCGGCACGGTCACAGTGGAGCTGGGTCGCCGCAGGCAGAAGAGCAGCTGCTGGATGTCGCTGACGCTGCTGGACAGGAGGACGATGGCCGCCACCAAGGCCCACACATTGACGCCCTGAGGAGGGAGGCAGGGGGGTGAGAGAGCAGACCCGAAACAGTTGGTGAGAAGCACACGGGACGACAACGAGGAAAGTTAGGCTCAGGGTTCACGTGTCTCCTACAGACCCTCTGAAAGGAGGCCAACTTCCCAAATGACACTTGGGAAACGACAGGAACGTCTCCTCTTACCCTGGATTCCTTTCTTCTCATCACTTTTGGATCTGACTTCCCAGTTTCCGTTGACTGAATGATATTTATAAAGTCCCTAATATATAAGACCCTGCACAGAGGTAATCCACACTCTCCCCACCCAGGTCAGTGTGAGCTCTCAGGTCCAGACACTCAAGTCCAACAAGCTTACTAATAAATGTGCCAAAAAGGCGTGTAAAAAGAAAACAGCAGTCTTTACAGAGAAATCAAGGCTGACAATTCAATGGCATGAAGATGTTAATTTACTATTGCCCTTCCCTGGTGGCTCAGTGGGAAGGAATCCACTTGCCAATGCAGGAGACACGGGTCTGATCCCTGATCCAGAAAGATCCCACATGCCGCAGAGCAGCTAAGCCTGTGTGCCACAACTGCTGAGCCTCTACCCTGCAGCCTGTGAGCAGCAACTATTTAAGCCCACGAGCCTGTGCGCCACAAGAGAAGCCACTGCAATGAGAGGCCTGAGCATCACAACGGGAGAGCAGCTCCTGCTTGCTGCAAATAAAGAAAAGCCCGTGCAGCAGTGCAGACCCAGCACAGCCTAAAAACCAAATTTTTAAAAAGAAATGCTAATCTACTACTTACTTTACATTACGATTATTTAATAACTTAGTAATGGAACTTCCCTGGTGGTCCAGTGGCTAAGACTCCGCACTCCCAATGGCAGGGGCCCGGGGTTGGTCCCTGATCCGGAACCAGATCCCCATGACACAGCTAAGAGTTCACATACCACAACTAAAAGATCCCACATACTGCAACTAAGACCCCATGCAGGCAAATAAATTTTAAAAACTTTTAAAAAAAAAAGAAAAGATGGGTAGAATTTTTTAAAATATTTATTAAATATTAAGTTTAATAAATAGTAAATAAATTATTCAAAGTGTATGATTATGGACACAGTATGCTCCATTTATTAATGTCTGAGAAAACATTCACTAACATGGATATATCAAAAATAGATACTACTATTCCTAACTCCTTGCAAGCCTCCCTGTTAAAAACATATCCACGAAAGGAAAGTTCTGCACATTTCTCACTACAACCGTCCTGTGAAACAAACCTCACTCCACCATCGACAGCCACTTCACTAAAGGCAGAGAAATGCACAGGGCTAGATTTTCAACCTTCCACTGGTTGCAGAATAAGGTTGGGGTTGCACGCGGTTTCCAAGAGAACATTTAAGAAGAACCCTTGATCTAGATGACAATTCCAGAAGATGGAGTCAGGACACTGAGGACTATTTCCAGCATCTCAGTAACTCACCATGTGTCAGTACAAAGCCTGTCATTTCTCTGGGCTTCCCTTGCGGCTCAGCTGGTAAAGGATCCAACTGCAATGCGTGAGACCTGGGTTCAATCCATGGGTTGGGAAGACGACCTGGGGAAGGGAAAGGCTACCCACTCCAATATTCTGGCCTAGAGAATTCCATGGACTGTATAATCCATGGGGTCGCAAAGAGTTGGACGTGACTGAGAGACTTTCACTTTCAGAAAACCCAAGTTGTCACCAATACAATGGGCTGCCTTGTAAAGAAACTCTTAAAATCAAAGTGTTTGGAGGCTAGGTGACCATCCTTTGTTGAAACTACTCAATAGAATAGAAAACTGGATGAAATGCTTTTTAAAATTCCTTCCAAATTAAAGAATCTGTGGCCATTTCTTTCTCTATGGGACCAATGACAAAGCTTAAGGCTTCAAAGCAGAGATTTAAGGAAGATTTTTAAAATAAATCTAAAACAACCTTCAGCCACACCTGACCACCAAGACATTCTCTTCCAAAGAGAAAAGGCGCCGCCTCCCCAGCCCTCCCCACAGCCTCTTCACGTACGGCAGGGGCAGCACAGAGGTCAGGGAGGTGTTGGCGCACGCAGGCCTCTGCCTCGGGGAGGAGGAGGTGATCCCTCAGACTCCACAACGCCTGTCCAGGGTCCACACTCGGGGAGCACTTCGTGGTGGCTGTGTAGCTGTTAAGACATTCACAGCAGTGTCCATGGGGAAATGATCCATTAAGTGCTGATCTCTCAGAAGGGACTTCAGAAACCCACTTCCTCCCACAGGACGGTGACTTACCGGATGAGGTTCAGCACACACAGGTCCGACTCCTTCTCTATGCCGTAGCTCGACAGGATGCCATCCACCTTGCTGACGGCTTGCTCTTCATTCATCAGGTATCGGTGGTACAGCTTTTTCCAAGGAATGAACTAGATAGTTTAAGAAATCCAAAACGACATGCAGGCAATCGCTATTAGAGACCAGGCTACATATATAGACAGCTGTTTAGAAAACAACTACAGCTCACAACTCAACAGCTGGACAAAAGGGCAGAAACATCACACAGATTCTAGTCGAAAACGAGAAGGTGGGTATCAGTTTCTTGGTTCCAACACCAATTTGTTACAGAATCTGGGGAGAGCTAGAGCTTCAGCTTTCCTGTCTGAAACAGTCTAGTGCCTGTTAAGACACTAATGACTCAGAGTTTCAACTCGGATTAAACATGAGAGCTGCAGCTATACTAATAGTAAACAAAACAGACTGTGAGTCAAAAATTTTAGGAGAGACAAAGAAGAAGAGTATATAAGAATAAAAGGGTCAGTTCACCAAGGAGCTGTAACAATTATAAATACACATGTACCAAATATCAACGTCCTAAATCTAAGAAGCACGTACGGGCAGAACTGAAGAGAGAAACAGACAACAAGAGACTCTGATGCTCCACTTTCAAGAACAGGTAGCACAAACAACACTAGACCAATTGAACCCAACTGACATATAAAGAACACTCTACCCAACCACAGCATACAATCTTCTCAAGTACACACAGAACGCTGTCCAGGATAGATCATGTATGTGGCCATGAAATAAGTTTTAATCCATTTAAAAAGACTGAAATTATAGAAAGTATGTTTTTCAATCACTACAGAATGAAACTGGAAATTAGCAGCAGAAAGAAAACTGGAAAACCCACAAATACAAGAAAATTAAACAACACATTTTCAAAGCAACCAATGGGTCCAAAGGGAAATCACAAAGAAATTAGCATGAGATGAAATGCAAGCAACGCTAAGAGTTAAGTTTATAGCTACAAAACTTACATTAAAAAAGACCACAAATCAACAACCTAAATTTACACCTAAAGGAACTAGAAAAAGAACAAACTAAACCCAAAACTAGCAGAAGGAAGGAAATAAGAGAGACTATAGAGGAGAAATAAATGGAATAAAGAATAGAAAAATAGGGGGAAAATCAATAAAACTAATGAGTTTTTTTTTAAAAGATCAACAAAATTGACAATGATTAACTACATTATGGAAAAAAGGGAAGATTTAAATAACCAAAATCAGAAATGAAAAAGCAATGGTACAACTGATGTCACAGAAATAAGAAGGGCTATAAGAATACTTCAAATAATTGCAGGTCAACCAACCAGACACTCTAGAGGAAGTGAATAAATCCCTAGGAACACATAACCTACCAAGACCAAATCATGGAGAAACAAAATCTGAACAGATCAATAATGAGCCCGCCAGGCTCCTCCATCCATGGGATTTTCCAGGCAAGACTACTGGAGTGGGTTGCCATTTCCTGGTCCAGGGGAATCTTCCCGACCCAGGGATCAAACCTGGGTCAACTTCATTGCAGATGGGCTCTTTACCATCTGAGCCACCAGGGAAGCCCAATGAGTAAGGAGACTGGATTAATAATCAAGCCTCCCAAAAAGGAAGCACCCAGGACTAGATTGCTTCACTGAAAAATTCTACTGAACATTTAAAGAAGTAGTATCAATCCCCCTCAAATTCTTCAAAATAACTGAAGAGGAGGGAGCACCCCAGACTTATTCTGAGGCCAGCATAACCTTATACCAAAGGCAGACAAAGATACCACAAGAAATAAAAAGAAAATGAGAGCTGTGAGAAGGTCACTGAAAGTAACACCATCATGTCATTGCTGGTGATGATAAAAAGGGCATTGTTCTAACATTTTAAGATGTAAGAATAAGCTGTGATATCGTCCCAAAATCTTCTCAAGCAGAATGGCAGGAACCCTCACTTATCCCCATTTCCCACCAGAGACCTTAATTAAATGCCCAGAAATACTGACCCAAAATAAAGTTCACAACTAAAAACAGAAAGATATTTGTCTGAAGGTAGGAGACAAGACCCCCAAGCAAAATATGGAGCAAGAGCGATGAGAAATTTCCTCCAAAATCCTTTGGGCTTGGAAGAGAAATGTATTAACTCTTAACATATCCACCTTGCCCTCCATCTCCAAGGTTTTCAACTTCTCACTCGGTAAAGAATCTGCCTGCAATGTGGGAGACTTGGGTTCGATCCCTAGGTTGGGAAGATCCCCTGGAGGAGGGCATGGCAACCCACTCCAGTATCCTTGCCTGGAGAATCCCATGGACAGAGAAGCCTGGTGGGTTACATCCGTGGGGTCACAAAGAGTTGGACGAAACTGGGTGACTAAACACACACATTTGAAGAATGGATTAAACTCTGCTGCTGCTGCTAAGTCACTTCAGTCGTGTCTGACTCTGCATGACCCCATAGACGGCAGCCCACCAGGCTCTACCGTCCCTGGGATTTTCCAGGCAAGAACACTGGAGTGGGTTGCCACTGCCTTCTCCAGGTTAAACTCTACCTCTGGCTTATTCCCAATGGCTGGTCTAAGGGACACACTAGCTAAGCAGAACATTCTCCTAGCCCTCCTGGAGACCTGAACCTAAGAAGTATAATGACACAACAAATGGAAGCACGGGCTGTGGGCTAACAGTACCAGGAAATCCTTTCTGAGAGTGTGGGTTGCCCCTGTGTCATTCTCAGAAGGTACTCCTGTGACTACATGCAACACTCATTTAGCAATCACCTCCTATTAATACGTGTAAACTATTGTGAGACACAGTGGAACACACAGTGGAGAATGCACAAACAGGACAGCCAGCCCTCCAGCAGTGCTCTAATGTTAAATGAAGGAGGAAGGCTCTCTAAGATCATAGCAGAACATCGTAGGCTTGAACAGAGGTATATATCACTATCATAGCAATAAGGAAGAGAGAGGGTGCCTTCCGTGGGAAGAGGAGTTACTTGGAGTGCAGCCTGGAAGAAGTGAGATGTCAACAGAGATATGAGGGGCTCTTTGGACTGGTCAGCTGTGGGGTGCAGATTAGATCCACATAAGGGCAGTACCACACAGTCCCCAGCTGAGAGGCAGCACATCGCGTGCTGTGGACAGAATACCAGAGTGGACTGGAGAGAAGTCAGCAGTGAGCCTGGAATAAATAGTAAGGTGGGACACACATGGAAGGTCTCAGGTGCCTCCAGGGGTTGGGATTTGATTCTAGAGGACAACGGACACTAACATTTCTGAAGAAATGCCATCGTCAGGAGGACGCGTTAAGTGAGGCGAATCCGTGAAGATTTAGAGCAAACATCAGAGAACGAAGAGCGCGTTCCATACCAGCGGATCACTGATGACCTCCCTCCAGAGGCGGCACACCAAGCTCAGGTTCCAATAGAGGTCTTCCACGGGCAGGAAAGCAAAGATGTGCCTCAGGACCTCGCTGGGCAGGCTGCAGATGTGGCTCGGGGGCTCCTGGCAGGGCAAGGTCCCAAGGAGCCCGTAGTGAGAGTCAGGAACAGGGTCTGGACCAAGGTCCTCCACCTCCTGGCTGGGTTCTCCAGGCTGCACGGTGAGCTGCCCCACCCCGACCTCTGCTTCTGGCCTGGCTTCCCTGGGCCGTGTGCATGATGGGGACGAGTGATGCCATGGGGTCTTCTTAGACACCCCATCCCACGGACTGGTCCCTGGGGCCGGATTCCTCTCATCGTCTAAGGACAGAGACCGCTTCCTTGCAGGCAAAGCGGACCCTGACGAGTGCAGCCTGGCTTCTCCGTCTCCCCCTGGAGGCAGGGCACAGGGGCTCCCTGCCGCAAAGATCATTTCATCCTCTGAGTCCTTAGAGCTGTCCTGGCCCACAGAATTGCTTTTGGCCATGTCATTGGTGCACTGCTGCTGGCCAGCAAGGAAGAAGTCAAGGCTGTATCTCAGGCATCCTCGACCTAGACAGAGAACCCACAAAGAACACATGAGAAACGAGGAATGACTGACGATCCTTCGCTGACCTGAATGAGACAAACTAATTTTCAATTATCTATTTTAAAACGGGAAAGAGACAAGGATATATTTATTGGCCTAGTGATTACATATAAAGCTTAATACAAAAAATATTTATATCAGGCTCTATCATATGGTCAGACTATTGCAACAGGACTGTAAGATCACAGTAACAACATTTACAAATACTGAGATACTCTAAGGCCACACACACTATAGATTCTGAAACACAGGGTATTTGGGGGAAAGACATACCCCTGGCCCCTCTTTTGGTTCTGGGTCTAGGATAGAGACCGTGGTTCGGGTCTCTGCTTGTCCATCTTTGAAAGGACTGGGACGCAGCCAAGTGACTCCGAGCGAGATGTTGGCACTCAATGGCTGTAAGATGCTTCCGCTTAAACCGTCTCACTGTTTTGTACCAAAGGGCAGAAGAAATGGGACTCGTTAGTTATCACAAATTCTACAAGCTAGTCAGCAAATTAAACTTAATTTTTAGGAATCTGGTGACTGTGGACCACCCGAGCCAGCCCTTTCCATCTTCTCTACTTTCCCATTGATTTTCAGTATCTCATAGTTTCTTAGTATCTCCTCCTCAGGATTTTAGAATCCTAAAATAACCTTCTTTTCCGCCTATCATGCTTTCTAGAAGCCCTGATCATGAAACGCTCATTTGAAAAGTTGCCACTATTGCCCAAACGGAGATCTGTCATCTTTTGCTGACTTAACCCAGGCCCTGTATATTCCCATATTAACCATAAATATTTTAAGAGCTGGCTGTAGCTTTTTAAAAATAAACTCAGACATTGTCCCCTGAATACACCAGCTTCCCCAAATGGCAGAAGCAGAAGGCACTAAGGGGACAGTCCCTGCGGGCTCCCCAAGGGGCAGCTCACCCCTGTGCGCCTCCACCCGCCCCCGGGTGCACCCCCGACCCCCCAAGGGCCCCAACGTTCAGCACTGGTGTGCGAGGATGGCAGCAAGGCCCCCGAGAGGAAAAGAATTGAGACCACTCTTCAGCGTCTTCATGGGACGAGGTTTCATATTCCCCCTCAGCAACACAACAGCATCTGTGCCCAGAGTTCTGTCTTGAGAGTACTGACATATTTATGTTTATGTCAGGCATTTTCTGCCAGGTAAATATTTTCCATATTTAGCTGATGCTCTTCCTGTTTCTGCATATCATCACATTTACGATCTAACCCCTCCGATATCTCTAAATACAATAGTTACACTACTGTAAAAAAGAATAGTTATGTTTTAAAAAAACAGTAAGAGAGGAGAACAATACATGCAAGAGAATTAAAGTGACCCTCTACAGATGGCCCACAGAAACCACTTCCTGCCAGCACCATACTGCCAGAGGTCCTAAAAACATTCTAGAGTAAACTGCAACATCCCATGTTAGAATCCACTCAACATTTCCTGTAACCCTGAAAACATCTAAAACCAAGACACTAATACGTGTATCTGGTATAATTTATATTAATCAATAACCCACCCCCCTCAGCCCATAGCTTCTTCAGAAATGATGCTTCAAAATTTCAATTCATTTTTTGAAGGTTTAACAGAAGTGTATGGATGTGAGAGTTGGACTGTGAAGAAGGCTGAGCACCGAAGAATTGATGCTTTTGAACTGTGGTGTTGGAGAAGACTCTTGAGAGTCCCTTGGACTGCAAGGAGATCCAACCAGTCCATTCTGAAGGAGATCAGCCCTGGGATTTCTTTGGAAGGAATGATGCTAAAGCTGCAACTCCAGTACTTTGGCCACCTCATGCGAAGAGTTGACTCATTGGAAAAGACTCTGATGCTGGGAGGGATTGGGGGCAGGAGGAGAAGGGGACGCCAGAGGATGAGATGGCTGGATGGCATCACTGACTCGATGGACGTGAGTCTGAGTGAACTCTGGGAGTTGGTGATGGACAGGGAGGCCTGGTGTGGGGTCACAGAGTCGGACACGACTGAGAGACTGAACTGAACAGAAGTTTTAAAAAAAACTTCGTGGATATTTCAAGACTTATAGAAAATTATTTCTCCACACAAAAATAGCTCGATAAGGCCCTCTGAAAGTATGCTAGAGAGACCTTTTAACTACCTGAATTCAGAGTTAAAATGCCGCAGGAGGACCCCAGTCACTTAGCTTCTTGAAGGTTCAGGGGTGCTATAATGATTAAATGAGAAAACACACCCCCAAAGACTTGTCAAACTATAAAACCCAACACAAATTCACCCATCTGCTTATTCTCTTGAACAAAGCTTAGATGTGATTGCATAAAACGTTGACTTGGTGTCAATTTCAGGTGACCCTGGAATGGTTAGGGTGGGCATGACCTCAGTAACAAGCAGATCCAAACACACAGTGACCTCAGGACTCCAGCTCGTTTCTCTGTCCTGTAGCAGTCTCAGGTGACTGTGTGGGAGCCGGGGCCCCTGCCACCGTCTCGGGGTTAGCAAGGCGGCTGAGGCTGTGTGATGCACTCAGATGTGGAGCGGGGAGGCTTCCTCTATGCGATCACTCACAGTCCAGTCACAACGAGGACCCTGAGAAGTTGACACACGGAGTTCACACCACAGTCACACGGTTCCAACCACCACGAGTTCACACCACAGTCACACGGTTCCAACCACCACAGTCACACGGTTCCAACCAGACAGACGGAAGCACCTAGCGACACCCACAGGAAGGCTGACACAGCCCATCAGCTCAGAATCACACGTGGACCATGCCATGATGAGCCTCTTAAAAGATGCTATGTTCTAACAGCATCAGTGTTCTTGTGAAATTATTTAAAATTACTATAGTAAAATTCCAACCAGCTTCTAGCCTTGTTAATATATTTTAAAATCAGCAGCTTAAACCTAACTTTACCAGAATAAGGATGCTCAAATGCTACCCCTTCCTTCCCTGAGTCCCCAGACCTCGTGAGGTCCCCTCCTCCAAACAGCAGGTGTTCTCTGCATGGCACTTCAAGCGCACTTATTAGAAGATGTTTGTGATTCTTCAGGAAGCAGCTAAAGTGCACTGTGATGAAAGTGTACCATTAAGAGGGATGGAGAGACATGACACTTGCTGGTGGGCTTTCCAAACTACGCGAGGCCCCAGAAGGGTCCAGCAGAATCGTCTCCAGGCGGCAGTGGGCACCAGTGCCTCTAGAGCTGACCACAGTGTCATATCCCTTATGTCACGACAGGAAAACACTGGGAAGGCAGGAAAACCATTTGTCAAACAAGATTTTGCCCATCCCATGCTGCTATTCCTGTGATGGCTCTCTTATAGCGAGACGTCTCATAGGTCCTCCACTGCTAGGCCCCCGTTTCTAGAGTCGCCCCACCACCACCCCACTCTGCTTGGCAGACCACTGGCACTGCAAGTGTGGGTCCCAGTCCTTGTGTCTGACTCCCAAGTGGTGAGTACCTGGAGCCCTCTGCCAATCACTGTACTCTTCACCCTGATGACCGTCATCACCCCACTGCACCCCCAGGTCAAGCGCACAGCCAAAGACTAGATTCTCCTCAGCCCCCTGGAACAATCATTACTATACTGATCATCAATAAACATGCACGAGACACCCCCAGCCCTGAGAAGGCAGGGAACACGTCCCCTCGACTTCTTCCTCAAAGCATTCAGCATGACACTCCGTAAATCACAGCTACTCCAGTGCTGACTGAATGAGAAGTACATGCTGCTGCTGCTGCTGCTAAGTTGCTTCAGTCGTGTCCGACTCTGTGCGACCCCATAGACGGCAGCCCACTAGGCTCCCTCATCCCTGGGATTCTCCAGGCAAGAACACTGGAGTGGGTTGCCATTTCCTTCTCCAATGCATGAAAGTGAAAAGTGAAAGTGAAGTCGCTCAGTTGTGTCCAACTCTCAGTGACCCCATGGACTACAGCCTACCAGGCTCCTCCATCCATGGGATTTTCCAGGCAAGAGTACTGGAGTGGGGTGCCATTGCCTTCTCCACAAGTACATGCTAGGAAGCCTCAATTCTGCTGGAATCCGCCTGGCTTCATTTTCTCATCCTCCCGATTGCAAGACGTTTTATAAGACAAGTAGCGGAACAGGGTGCTCCTGGTTTCGTGGTGAAGTCAGCCCGTCCCCTCCCTCCTCAGCACATGGCTGGTCCATGCCTCCCTGTGGTGCTGGGAGTTGGGGCCCCAGGGAACACGTGGAGGAGTGTGCACCTCTCCCAGGCCTGGCCCGTAAAGCCTCTCCTGCCCCTTCCTCTGCACTCTAGTCCCGTCCAGGGAACAGGAAGGTGACCCCAGGGAAACCTGGAGGCCACACGTTCAAAAAGGAAGACCCTCCAACAGCCTGGGTCCTTGGATTACTGCTTTAAAGAGCACCAGTGCTTCCTTCCGTGGTGGCTCAGCTGGTAAAGAATCTGCCTACAATGCAGAAGACCTGAGCTCGATCCCTGGGTTGGGAAGATTCCCTGGAGAAGGAAATGGCAACCCATTCCAGTACTCTTGCCTGGGAAATCCCACAGACAGAGGAGCCTCGTGGACTACAGACCATGGGGTTGCAAAGAGTCAGACATGACTTAGTGCCTAAACCACCAGAGTTCACCCCCACAACACACACACACACACACACACACACACACCTGAAACTGCTAGCTGGAGTCCTGAGGTCACTGTGTGTTTGGATCTGCTTGTTACTGAGGTCATGCCCACCCTAACCATTCCAGGGTCACCTGAAATTGACACCAAGTCACTTTTTTGCATTCCTAACCTTCGTTAATCAGAATTTATACCAAACAGGCCTCCAAGATGTGCAGGTTACAGACCAATACAGAAGATAATAAGTGCCTACAATTAGTGCCTGGAGAGAAAGATTATTAAATAAAAATGTGAAAAAGGAAAATCAAGGTAACTCTCCGGCACAGGGGCCTGACGAGAGCAACAGCTCCTAACAAGAGGTGCACTGGGAGGTTTCACCAATTAAGAGGAACCCAACCTCATCCCATTCGCTCCCACAAGCCTCTTGCCCTTCTCAGAGAGGCTCCGTGCAGGTCGAGCGACACCCTCCTGTTTCTGGCGAGACAGTGGAGGTGCGCTGCGGCAGGCCTGTTGTTACCAGGAGTTGGGTACTTCACAGGTCAAATGTGCCCTGGGAGATCTAAGAACCCAATCTCAGCAGCGTGCATGGTGGTGGTCCCCAACCTCAGTGAGACAGAAAGTATTCATTCAACCCAGGCAGGGCTGTGCAGCAATGAAACCACCCTGTATGTGTCTGAGACATATGCAACAATTACTTGTACAACTATGTACTTAACACGAGTTGTTCACATACAGACTGGTGTTATTACTATTATATGTTTTATTAACACATTCCCTGATAGCTCAGTTGGTAAAGAATCCACCAACAATGCAGGAGACCCCAGTTCATTCCTGGGTCAGGAAGAACTTCTTGGGCTTCCCTTGTGGCTTAGGGGTGAAGAATACACCCGCGATGTGGGAGACCTGGGTTCAGTCCCTGGGTTGGAAAGATCCCCTGGAGAAGGGAAAGGCTACCCACTTCAGTATTCTGGCCTGGAGAATCCCATGGACTGTATAGTCCATAGGGTCGCAAAGAGTCGGACACAACTGAGCGACTTTCACTTTCAAACCACTGTTTAGGTGTGTATCAACATGTCTTCTGCCCCCAAATGAAAGCTTTACAGTTGGGTGGGAGGGAGGAGAAAGGCACCCAACACCCACTGCTCCATAAATATTAATGAAACGAATGAATGAATGAAATGAACAAATGTACCAACTACGGCACTGCCCTCTGGAGAAGCTGAGGTTGTCTTCTTCGGTTTTGATATCCTACACTATCTCAGTGTGCCAACGAGCTTCATAGGTTTTGATGTTCTTTCACAAATTCATCTGACTTCTGCATAACCCTGTGATTGTGCCACGATGAAATTGGGGCTCAGGGAAAACTTGCCTGAAATCACAACAGTTGTAGGTGATACAACTTAGGCCTTCTGACTCCTCAAGTCCAGAGTTCTCTCTATGGAAGGTAATATTCTCAGGACTTCCCTGGTGGCCCAGTGGTTAAGACTCCATGCTTGCTTCCACTACAGGGGATGCAGGTTTGATCCCTGGTCAGGGAACTAAGATCCCACACGCTGTGTGGCCAAAAAAAAAAAAAAAAAGATAATATTCTCCCTTCCAAATCCAACAGAAAGATTCAAAGCAGCTTCTAAAACCCTCAGGTTTAAACTCTCTGTCCCTTTTTTAGAAACCACTGTGGAACATCATAACCAAAGCTCCAACTTCCAGTACTTAGAAAACGTAAGTGTAAGGAGAGCGGAAGTGTTAATCCTTCAGTCGTGTCTGACTCATTGCCACCCCAAGGACTGGAGCCCACCAGGCTCTTCTGTCCGTGGAATTCTTCAAGCAAAAATACTGGAGTGTGTAGCCATGCCCTCCTTCCAGGGGATCCTCCTGACCCAGGGATCGAACCTGCGTCTCCTGCAATACAGGCAGATTCTTGACTGTCTGAGCCACCAGGGATGCCCATCAGGAAAGTGTAAACATGACATCACTAAATACTATACACTCAAAATGGAAAAAGCTCTAAATATTTTTGAATTCATTGGAAGTTTGAGCTGTACGAGAAGCAAAAGTGCTAGCTCCTCCAAGGACTTGCTCTCAATGTAGAGCCAAGTCCCTCTTTCCCTACAAACCCAAAGGCCTACTCTCAGAGGTCCCCAATTAGGTTCTCTGATGCCTACAAATACCTGCTTCTCTCATGGAACAGCAACCACTTACTATAGCAAGCAAGAATGGAGAGAGCTTTTTTCCCTATGTGTGTTTCAGGAATGGAGAAAGAAAGGAAAAACAAGAAAATGTACGGACTAGACTGTATTTCTAAAGATTTGAAAGGCTTTTTCTATTGTCAATTCCATCCCACAACCATGTGTAAATACCTATGATGCCCCAGGTTCATGAAAAACATCTCAAGGGCTCCCTCTCTTGGCATCTCTGGGGTCACATGCTACTTGAGACACTGCAGATTTAAAAATGAATGATTTCACCTGTCCACAAGGTAGCTCTCAAAACACACACAAGTTACTATACATAAGGCATGACAGGTGCTACACAAACGCACTTATGAAATGCTATGGGAGTGAAGACAAGTGACCAGTTAGGAATGATGAAAAAGGCTTTATGAAGAGATCAGCCTCACAAGGTGAGCAGGATCCAGGAACACAAAAGAAACGCATGGCAGTGGAGTGGTGGAAGTCGGGTTTCAACACACGGAGAGGCTCAGGAGAATGAAAAGGGAATCTGCAAAACACAGAGTACAAAGGCCCTCAAGTATAATGCTAATGAACTGGGACTTTATCTTAGAGGGACTCAGAGAATTATCTCACTTTTCTAAGCAGGGTCAATGCCTGGTCAAATTTACACCTTAGAATGGGAACTCTGGAGGCAGGCAGAGGATGAGTAAACATGCAGACTGTCATGGAAACAAAGCAGAAAGTCACTCTACTAACAGAGGCAAGAGTTGGTCAAGGACTGAGGGCAGCGGTGGCAAACAAAGGGAGAAGGGAAAGTGAAGACCAACACTGGAGAGATCAGAAGAGAAAAAACAACAAAGGCAACTGATATTGCTAGCCAGATCTCAGTGATAACAGCATTAACCACATGTAAAGAAGTAATCGTGCTTGCATTTTAATCATTTCTTCCAGGAGTCAAGGGAGAATGAAAGTTTTCAGTTTTGAAAATGCTTGCTTGTTTTGTTTTCAAATTATCTGTCGAGTGACAAGTTAAGCTCCAGGAGGTATTTTGAAATAGGAACTGCTAACTGCTAAGTCACTTCAGTCGTGTCCGACTCTGTGCGACCCCACAGACGGCAGCCCAACAGGCTCCCCCGTCCCTGGGATTCTCCAGGCAAGAATACTGGAGTGGGTTGCCATTTCCTTCTCCAATGCATGAAAGTGAAAAGTGAAAGTGAAGTTGCTCAGTCGTGTCTGACTCTTAGCGACCCCATGGACTGCAGCCCACCAGGCTCCTCCATCCATGGGATTTTCCAGGCAAGAGTACTGGGTGCCATTGCTAGGAAACTAGCCCTCAAAACATCTGTAAGTGATAGCTGGAGACAGAAGATTGGAGGTGCTTTGGTGAGATGCTCTAAGAGCAGACGATTCCACAGACCGATGAAAACAGAACTCACAATCTTTAAGTACAATCAGCTTAGGAAGGACAGAGGGGGACAATAAGCAGAGAGAGAGGATGACAACAAATCTGAAATCAGAGCTCTAAGTCTATGAACAAGAGTCTAGTGTTCGCACACTCAGAGGCCACAAAATATGTCAACCCATCAGGACACCCTCTGATGACAACTGCGGAATGCAACAGAACCAGGAAAAAAGAAGAGAGGAAAAGGAAAGAGGATAGCCAAGTAGCAGTGATGCCAAGGCAAGCCACAGGAGAAACGAATTACTACAGGGCACACCACAATCTCCACACACCTGCACAAAAGGGCCAAGCAGACAAATGGGGAAACCAGTAAGACCCCAGAACATCTACTTCCGCAAGCATATTGTCAAGACCTGTCCCCTGAACAGCAAGCTTTTGCTCTAGACAATCTCAGGTGCTGTGAATAGATCCACATACACTGTCCTCTGGTTGCTGAAAGGGGGATACAGGCCAAAATAAGTTCCTAAAGAAGACAGAAGCGGGGCTTCTCTGGTGGTCCTGTGGCTGAGACACCACACTCCCAATGCAGAGGTCGGGTTCGATCCCTGGTCAGGGCACTAGATCCTGCATGCCACAACGAAGACCTGGTGCAGCCAAATTAGTAAATAAAATACTCTTTTTTAAAAAAAAAGAAGAATACAGGAGGAGAACTGCCTGTAAGACACCAGTTAAATAACCAATCATCTGAATTTAAAATATTCTGTTCTATACTGCAAATACGTGTTTTGATTTTAAAAGCAAGGAAACTGGAGGCTTAACCCAAGAAAAGGTGGAAACTGCAAGTGAAGTGAAAGTTGCTCAGCCATGTCCGGCTCTTTGCGACCTCATGGACTACACAGTCCATGGAATTCTTCAGGCCAGAATACTGAATCATGGAATTCTCCAGGCCAGAATATTGGAGTGGGTAGCCTTTCCCTTCTCCAGGGAGTCAACTGGTAATAAGGATGGAGCGGGTGGTGGCAGGGGAAGGTTAGCAGTAAAAAGTGTGTGGAGCTACCAGATATCGCAACTTCAAGCACTTGCACCAATACCAACGGCTGCAGTAAGAACAACCCCTGGCATTTCCTAAAACTTAGTGAACTTAAAGAACTTTCATGCCTTCCTCTTTTTTTAATTGAAGTGGTGAGACAGAAGGGAACAATAACTTTGGTAAAGCTGATACCGGACCTGATTCTGTCTCCAAGGACTATTCTTACTACTCAGTTAATCAAATTCAATCCGCTCATGAGCAAAATGAGCTTGCTTTCATGTCAGAGATCTTTCTCCATTTTATCTTCCTTATTTGAGCAGATACCAGGCACGAGAGCAGGCCCCCACTGGCAGCTACCATCCTTCCTTCCAGAGATCTTTATCCTCCCATGGGAAAATCTCTAACTTCTTCAGGCCTCAATTTCCCCACCTGCCATGAGTGGGTTACCATGAGGCCTTACAGGCTTGTTTGCGGATGAGGTAACTAACGTAAAGTATTTTGTAAACCACAGTGCGATACAAGATGCAAAGTATAACGATTCCAGGCCTGAAAAGCAGAGCTGCTCCCACTTTCCATCGGAAGGAACAGAAAACACCAGGAGGGTTAAACGACGAGCACCTCGGAAGATCAGGTAGAGAAGTCAACACCGACCCTCACGTCCGCCACCACCCCGCACAGCTTGCTCGGAACTCACAGACTCTCCACCAGCTCCAGCCCCCCTTACATTACCCCAGTTTTCCCAATATTGAGGTTAGGGGGAGGGCAACTGCAAATGCAAAAGGCAAAAGGATGCCACAAAATGACTCGCCCAAGGTCAAAACAGCTGAGCAGCAGGAAATGTTGGCTGCCCACGGCCGAGGCCACGTTCCGGCGACGCCCACATCACCGACAGCGCCCCGGCCTGCCGCTCTCTCATCCGCCCTGGCCCCAGTCCGCGCTCCAACACCCCGGAGGACCATACCTCGCAGAGACCAGACCCGCTAAAGACCCCAGAGACTCAACGTCCACGCGACCGGGCCCGTCCGCGCCCCCACCACGCCGGCGGCCTCACTCACTATGGCGATCCGCATCGGGGCTCCCGCCGCCGCCGCCTCAGGTCCCGGGCCACCCGGGCTCCGGGTCGCGGCTTCCCAGGGGCAGTGGGAGCCCTTGCAGGCCGTGGACTTCCTCCACCAGCTCCGCCGCCGCCGCAGGGCCGCGAAGAGCCCGCCGCCGACGCTGACGGAATGCATCCCCGACCAATTGAAGCACGCAAGAGGAAGGGTGCACTTGACGGACTGCTGCGGCGGCCAATCGGGACGCTCAACCGCGCTACCGCTAGCAGGCCCCGCCCCCTCTGCGCTTCCGCCAGGGTGGAAGGGGCGAGCAATAACTTTCCCAGAGTTCCTCCGAGCTTAGGGACTCACGGAGGGGGCCGCGGCCGGCGCGATGGGCGGGGCCAAGAGTATGGGCGGGACCGGCCGCGGAGGGCGGGGCCACAGGCGGGGCCGCACGGGCCCCACCCCGTCCTCGCGTGCTCGCGCCGCCTGAGGTGGTGGTACCTGGGGTTCACCTAATGTTTCTCCTCAAAGTGAAACCAGTGCGGGCGGTAGTCTCCGCGCGTGCGTTCGCTGCGGCCCGCGGGTCGCGTGGTCAGCTCGGAACCTGAGGGTGTGGGGGAAGGTCGGGGCGTCTGGGGAAGGGTCCTGACAGGCAGGGTGGAGGAGGATCGCGGGGCGGGTCCGGGGGAGGGTCGCCAAGCGTTCCCGCAGGACTCGAGCCCGTGGCCATGACCGCGCTCCGGGTTCCGCGGCGGCTGTGCTGGTTGGTGCTGGATGAGAGGAGCTGCACGCGGCTGGGCGCGCGGGCTGCGCGGGGTCTGCCGGAGATACCCTCCTGCACACTTTACGCGCCACAGCCGCTGGGACATCTTGGCCTATCTGGGACCTGGACATCGAAGCCGTCCACCAGGACTACAAGCGGGCTCTCTCTGCACGAGGCTGCCTCCATGGGACACCCGGACTGCGTGCGGTACCTGCTGGCCCGGGGGGCCGCCGTCGACTGCTTGGAAGGCCGACTGGTAAGTGGTGGGCCCTGCAGAGAGACCCCCACCCTTTCCTGCCGATTTTAGATTCCCACGCTTGGTCGGCCTCCACACCATAGCCTCTCAGGCTTCCCCTACAGAACATCATTGCTGTCCTTGTGGGGTTAACTGCTCCAGCCTTCTGTTTCAGACTGCCTCCCATGATAGAGCAGAGAGCTGTAACGAACATGTTCAGATGCCCTGGAGAAGGAAATGGCAACCCACTTCAGTATTCTTGCCTGGAGAATTCCATGGACAGAGGAGCCTGGCAGGCTGCAGTCCATGGGGTCTCAGATTTGGACACTACTGAGCGACTATCACTCATTCACTTACTGCCTGTAGCAAGGGTCCCAGGTGTCATGTTTTTCTGGAAACATCTCACTAAATGATTATTGCACAGATGACATTGTTCTAATTTTCTGTTTTGAAATTCCTAGTTATAGCTTATCAGAAATTTGCAAAGACAGCCGGGAAGTCCCATGCACCTTTTCCCTGTCTTGCCCCAAAGTTAATGTCTTACAACTAGAGTACAGTCACAAGAAGAAACTGACACTGCTATGACATTGCTACTCTCAGGGCCCTTACTCCCATTTCACAGGTACATAGATGAGCACAGGTGTGTGGGGTCCTCTGTGTAGTTTTATCACATGACCTCCACAGTCACCATGCTCACCTGTAACCATTATACAAAGCAATTGCATTCTGTTATTAATAGATGCACACAATCTTCAGTACTGACTGTCCACCTCCGTAGACATTTGAACACCTGAAGATTCATACCATGATAAAGTTCCTGAATGAATCCACAAGGGATTCCTGATCTTACATAAACAAGAAGAACATCAGAAAGATACAGCTAAGTAAAGTGCATCTTGCCCACTGGCATGGGGGAATACGCCTGCTTACGTTTTGAGTTTGGGCTTTGGCTGTGACTGAGCCCAAGACATTTTCTTCTGCTGGTCCAAAGATAGTGGAGGCGTATTACCTTTTTAAAAACAGTTCTGTGGATAAAGAAACAGCCTCCCCAAACAACCATCAGAAGGCCAAGTCTCATTTGACTGTGTGCTTAGGAAGTGCCGTTACAGCAAGACATTTTGCCCGTTCTCACCTTACTGGCTTTCTCATGTCCCTTCTACCCTGGATTTGTTCCCTCTGTAAAGCACTTCTTCAAGATTCCAGCCTTCATGTATCTTGGTTTCTCCTTTTTGATTTTTCGTTCACTCTCATTACTACATTACCAAAACTAAAAAAAGCAAAACATTTTAAATACAGCAGTGTGTACATGACTGTCTCAAACTCACTAGCTATCCCAACAAGGACCTACTGTATAGCACAGGGAAGTCTGCTCAGTGTTATGTGGCAGCCTGGATAGAGAGGGGTTTGGGGGAGAATTGTTGTTCAGTTGCTCATTCGTGTCCAACTCTGTGTGACGCCATGGACTGCAGCATGCCAGGCTTCCCTATTCTTGACCATCTCCCGGAGCTTGCTTAAACTCATGTCCATTGAGTCAGTGATGCCATGCAACCATCTCATTTTCTGTCATCCCCTTCTCCTCCTGCTTTCATTCTTTCCCAGCATCAGGGTCTTTTCCAATGAGTCAGCTCTTCACATCAGGTGGCCAGAGTATTGGAGCTTCATCGTCAGTCCTTCCAATGAATATTAAGGGGTGATTTCCTTTAGGATTGACTGGTTTGATCTCCTGACTGTCCAAGAGATTCTCCAGAGTCTTCTCCAAGGGGGAGAATGGATACATGTATTATATCTATAGCTGAGTCTCTTTACTGTTCACCTGAAACTATCACAACATTGTTAATCGGCTATACCCCAATAAAAAATAAAAAATTAAAGAAACAAAAAAATGAAACAGTGTTGGTAGTTAATACCAAAGCAGTCCTGTTTAGTCAAAGGCATGGTTTTTGCAGTAGTCATGTATGGATGTGAGAGTTGGACCATAAAGAAGAGCTGAGAGCTGAAGAATTGATGCTTTTGAACTGTGGTGTTCAAAAGAGAAGACTCTTGAGAGTCCCTTGGACTGCAAGGAGATCAAACCAGTCAATCTTAAAGGAAATCAGTCCTGAATATTTAGGACTGAAAATCAGTCCTGAAAGGACTGATGCTGAAGCTCCAATACTTTGGCCACCTGATGTGAAGAACTGACTCATTAGAAAAGACCCTGATGCTGGGAAGGATTGAAGGGAGGAGGAGAAGGGGACTTCAGAATGAGATGGTTGGATGACATCACCAACTCGATGGACATGAGTTTGAGCAAGCTCCAGGAGTTAGTGATGGACAGGGAAGCCTGGCTTGCTGCAGTCCATAGGGTCACAGAATCAGACACGACTGAATGACTGAACTGAACTGATTTTCCAGTAGTCATGTATGGATGTGAGAGTTGGACCATAAAGAAGGCTGAGCACCAGAGAACTGATGCTTTTGAGCCATGGTGCTGGTGAAGACTCTTGAGAGTCCCTTGGACTGCAAGGAGATCTAACCAGTCAATCCTAAAGGAAATCAATCCTGAATATTCACTGGAAGGACTGATGCTGAAACTGAACCTCCAATATTTTGGCCACCTAATGCAAAGAGCCAACTTAATAGAAAAGACCCTGATGCTGGGAAAGACTGAAGGCAGGAGGAGAAGGGGATGACAGAGGACTAGATGGTTGGATGGCATCATCAACTCAATGGACATGGGTTTGAGCAAGCTCTGGGAGATGGTGAAGGACAGGGAAGCCTGGTGTGCTGCAGTCCATGGGGTCACAAAGACTTGGAAAAGACTGACCCCCTGAACGACAACAACAACACATAAAACAGATAACCAACGAGGACCTGTTGTATATCACAGGGAGCTCTACTCAGTTTTATATAATAACCTATATGGGAAAAGAAGCTGAAAAGAATGGAGATATGTATGTATATAGAACGGATTCACTTTGCTGGACACCTGAAACTAACACAACACTGTGAGTCAAATATACTTCAATGAAATTTTTCAAAAAATTGTTTCCTGCTGGAACAAGGCTTTATATCTCTTTAGAACAAATCTCTCCAACTCCTAATAAGTATCTCAGATTCTAAGGGGTCATTCCTATGACTTCCTTCCATTAAATTTGCAGTTTCCTGAAGTACCTTTATTCAGTCCAATGGGTCATGAGCATTGAGGGGCCCAATGACAACCAGTAACAACCCACAAGAGAGAAGAAGCCACATTTTGTTGGTTTTCGAATTTCTAGCATCCAGCACAGAGACTAGACTCTGGACGTGGTTGGTTTTAGGTGTGCAGCTTCTGAAGGACATGATACTCACTGAATAGCTGAAGTGGGGGAATATGATACACAGATTATTTTAAGAAGATAGATTTTTCTAGACTTTTCAGACTAGGTGGGTAACGAATGAAAACCTCCTAACTAGGAACATTCCCCCCACCTCTTGAATCTATTTAAAATAAAGGAGGACACACTACAAAGAAAAACTAATGGAAATGGAGCAGAACACTGTGAAGACCTCCCCATGGCACCTGCCTCTTGTTGGTAGAAAAGCTTTAGCCTCTGAGGCTTTGCCCAAGTCCCAAAGAGCAAATGTAATCAGAGAAGTGCGAAAATGCTGAAATAAATGAAAACAGTCTAAGACAAAATAACTATAGTTAAAACATCAAAGTCAGCTCCTCCTCAAGGGCTGTAGATAACATTCTGAGCCATATCCTGGAGTTCTGCAGATACTGAAACCCCCACCAGGTGGAAGAAGTTAACCGCATGCTGACTATACCTATGTAGACCCCAGACCAGTTGAAACCTGATGGTTGATGATACTGACTCCTAAAACCACCCACTTAGCTCACCACCAACCAATCCAGAAGGATGTACACCAGCTATCAGGCATCTCACACCCTCACCCCCAACGGTGCCTTTAAGAACCCTTCCCTGAATTTGGGGGAGGATGAATGCATGTATATGTGTGGCTGAGTCACTCTGCTGTGCACCTGAAACTCACCACATTGTTCGTTGGCTATGCTCCAATAATATACGTTTTTTTAGAAAATTATTTTTGTCCTTAGGAAACCTAAGCCACATATTTTTCTTTTTCTAGTTTACCAAGAAATGCATTCATTTTTTGCAAAGTCAGTTTAGATGTTTTTGTGAAGGTATATTTTAGATGTGATTAGTATTTAAAGCAGTAACTTTGAATAAAACTGATTTCCCCCCATAATGTCCATGGGCCTCATCCAATCAGCTGAAGACTGCAAGCCCAAATATTGAGGTTCCTCACAGTGGAAGGATGTTTTCAAATTGTGCTAGAGAAGACTCTTGAGAGTCCTTTGGACTGCAAGGAGATCAAACCAGTCAATCCAAAAGGAAATCAACCCTGAATATTCATTGGAAGGACTGATACTGAAACTGAAGCTCCAATATTTGGGCCACCTGATGCAAAGAGCGATTGCTCGGAAAAGACCCTAATGCTGGGAAGGACTGAAGGCGGGAGGAGAAAGGGGCAGCACAGGACAAGATGCTTGGATGGCGTCACCGACTCAGTGGACATGAATTGGAGCTAACTCCAAAAGACAGTGGAGGACAGAGGAGCCCTGAAGACTGCAGTCCATGGGGTCGCAAAGAGTGGAACACAACTTAGTGACTGAACAGCAACCGAAAAGTGGAAGAGTTCAAGTCTGAAGCATAGAAACCCTGGCTGAGTTTCCAGACTATTGTTCTGGGGATTCAGGTTCAAGACTGCAACATCAACTCTTCCCTGAATCTCCAGTCTGCTGGCTCACTACAGATTTCAGGTCTCCTGACAGACGGATAGATAAATAGCGAATCCCCTACTGTCTTTATTCCCCCTCTGGAGAACCTTAAAAATTGTACTGTATTCTAGCAGTGTGGTTCTAGTTATGTTTCACTATATCCAGGCAGCAGGAATATAGTTATGTTTATTATTATAGTAAAATACATTGTGGTAGTCATCTTGTAAGTCAAATCATTATGCTCTACACCTTAAACTTATACACTGCTGCATGTTAATTACATCTCAATAAAACTGGAAGGGAAAAAATTGCAATTCGGGAAGCAGAGATTCAGGTTAAACTGAGTGTTCCAAAAAGGAGTCAGGGGTTTATGAAGACAAAAGGCCACAGGTTGTCAAAAATTGCCTGATGAGAACTGTGAGCGACTCGGATACAAGCCAGGAAATATTTGTCCTTATGGAATCACAAGTTATTTAGGGGAGGGATGGTCCAAGAAGTAGCTTGAGTTTTTGGCAGATATTCTGGAGGACTTCATTAGGACAACAAATGATCGGAAGGTCAGATTCCATCCAGGCTGAGACATGCCTGTGTCACACTCGTTAATGGCCTCCTGGCTCTGTTTCAGAGAGCTCTTTAGGAAGCATTATTGTTGTTGAGTGGCTAAGTCATGTTCAACTCTGTGACCCAATGGACTGCAGCACGCCAGGCTTTCCTATCCTTCACTATCTCATGGAGTTTGTTCAAATTAGGGAACGTTACCGACTCCATGGTTTTTCTTTCACAAAAGGCAGTATGAAATCTGTCCCTGACTTCTGCTGAAGTGAACAACTGTAACAGGGAAGACCCTTTTGTATTCTATTACAAGTTCAGCACTAAAGGGATGTTGCCTTTATGCTTATATGATACATAGTTGCTCGTCGCTGGGAGCCTTGCCTCCCGCATAATAAGGATTAAGCTTAAACACCTGTGTTTACCTCCCAGGAAACAACCTGACCAAGCCCGCCTGTCAATGACTGCAGGAAGGGAATTAACACATTCCCTTCAGAGGCTGATGGGAACCAGGAAAGGTTTGACTTTACTCTTTCTCCTTTTAGTGTAAACCAAGCCTGAATTCTAACTCAGGCAAGATGGTTCTTATGGGACATGAGTCCACCATTATCTTGATCTACCAGCTTTCCAAACAAAGTTGCTATTCCTTGCCCCAGTAATTCATCTCTTGATTTATCGGCCCATTCTGTAGGAAGCAACAGGACTTGGTAACAGGATGGTGCTACTTATGTCTAAGGCCTTCAAGTGAGCGTCAGCTCACTGGCTGGTGCTGCTGTATACGTAACAGTTTACCAGAGATCTCTTCTTTGCAGACGAGGCAAAGTCTCTGCCAGTTGTAAATGAGCATAGCTCCCTGTACTCAGGTGTGTCCTGTGGGGGAGGACAAAAACTATCCTTCTAGGTTCATCTGGCTGGTTAAGAAGCGACTTAACATGAGACAGATTAACAGGAGAAAAGCAAACAAAAGGTTAACAACATGTATACTTCTGTATACATGGGTGAGAACCAGAAAATGTGAGTAACTCACCAGAATGGTTGAAACCCTCACCTTAAATGCCATCTTCAGCTAGAGACAGAGGAGGATGCTGTGGGTAGTGGTTTGGGACTAGAATGTGGAGGAAGGTGATTCACATGGAGATGGAAAAGCAAGTGTTTGGAACTCTCTGTAAATATTTGCAGTTCCCCTGACCACACCTGGCGCACATTTTTTCTCAGTATCTCTCATAGTAGCTGTCTTCCTGGGCCAGCCCTTTTATCTAAACTATTCAACATTTAAGGAGGCGGTCAAAAGAAAGGCTTTGAGTCTTTTGTTTCTTAAAAATATTCTGCCTAAAATCATTCTCTTGCCAAAGAGACACATTTTGGAGTGACAAATTTTGCTTCCCTACAATGCCCTGGATCAGGTAGAAAAGGTTAATACAGAAACACAAGGAGGAAGCCACCTTGCTTCCCAAAATAGTCCCTGAAATTCTGGGGGACTTGGCTTAGATTCCTGAATCTAAGACTTGGGGGACTTTGGCTGAGACCAATTTCTTTTGCTCAGTAAGGGTCTTGCTGATTAAATGTTGCCCAAGACAAGCCAAAAGGATTTGGTGCCCATCAACTTCAAGTTTCCTTGGACTGGTTACAGTGGCTGAATTGCAGCCTAAAACTCTTCTAGGAACAAGGAGGGAAATTGTGGGGAAATAAACTTCCCTGGGATTTCTCAGTGGTTTTGTAAAAAGCCCAGATCTTCTGAGACTCTTCAGCGCAGACATCTGCAACCGTTCATCTAATTAATAGCTCCGATCTGAAAGAATTCATAGTCTCATCTCCCCAAGGAGCAGGAGAGACCTACAGCCCAGAGTAGGTCCCCCCAAGGTGCTCCATCTCCTTAAGAATCTATATTTCAAGAAGGGATGAGGCCCAGAACCTTGGAGACTCCAGGTCAGGCTCCTGGAGAGATTTTGTTATCAGCAAAGCCCATAAACGGTTACCAGGTTAAACAAACAAACAAACAATATTAGGAATAAAAATACTAACCTCCTTTCCCTTGTGCGTAGTCTGGCTTCTCTTGCTTGCTGGGTGTTTCCTGCAGAGGCCTTGCTTCCGGCTCTTCAAACCCCAGTTCCTGGTGTGAACCAGCTTGGCCGATGCTCTTGCTTGGGCTGGGGGTGCCGTGTGCGGAGACGCTGCACCCACCTTAATGTAAGGTGGCAATGAGCCTTGTGAGCCCCACTACCGGGAGCAGCTGTGCCTATCTCTGCTCCCCAGAACCCCGCCAACTCCACCCACTCCCCCGCTGATGAAAGCCCTACGGAGCAGCCCCGCCCATGGCCTGTTGGAGAGTGTGGACTGTACAGTGGGTGCTCCCACTTCTTAGTTCCTTTGCTTCTCAACACAACTCATTCCATTGGCGGAGAAACACTGGGCAGAAGGACCCTTTTTGGGGTGGGTGACACCTTTACTTACGTACCAAAGGCCAGAGTAAGGAGGACATCCTTCCCAGGAGAGGAGAAGGCCCTTCTCAGCAGGAGGGACAAGGTTTTCTTCCGTTCTGCACCTGCTGTTGTGGAACAATTGACCTGCTCTCAACACACGGCCCCAGGTGCAGTCCTGGGCGAGGGGGCAACGCCTGTATGTTTACTGTGAGATACTTAATAAGAACTGTGTCTCTGATCACAATGACCTGTCCGTGCCTTCAGGATAAAAGGAATGAATACTGAAAGCCTAGCCAAAAGGAGGGAGTGTCTCCAAAAGGTCAGTTAGAGTGAACGCCAAGAGGAGGAATTCAGATAGACAAGGGCAGGAAAGGTGTGGCTTTGATTCAGCGATGTGGTAGTCATCAGTGACTTGGGAGTAGTTTTGAGGAAAGAAAGGGAAGACAGTCTAGAACTGCTAGGGATACAGGTGAACCTTTCAAGAAGTTTGTTGTGGGACCTCAGATTGTCTGGTACAAGTGAGAGGGGAGAAGCATGGTGAGAAGTTCGTAGAGAAGAGATCTGAAATCCTTATCAGAAGATACAAATTAATAAAAGTAGCAGGATCACTGGGCAGTGCAGCACTGAGACCCTTGGAGAGGGTGGTGGGGGAGAAGGATCATCAGTCTCATATGAAACTGGAGCTCTGCCAAGTCAGATCACTGAGAGGACAGAAAGACAAGGGGATGAAGGATTAAGTGAGCATTAGTAACATGTCAGCTCTTGGAACTGTTGGTGAGGAAAACACTTCCTCCACCCTTTAGGTTATTGGGAATCTGCCAATTAAATTGACAAAAGCAGATAACCATGAGAAAAAAAAACATTTAAATAGCTTTCCAGGAATGATGTACACATCTGAGAGTTGGACCGTAAAGGCTGAGTGTTGAAGAATTGATGTTTTCAAACTGTGGTGCTGGAGAAGACTTGAGAGTCCCTTGGACAGCAAGAACAAACCAGTCAATCCCAAAGGAGATCAACCCTGAATATTCATTGGAAGGACTGATGCTGAAGCTCCAATACTTTGGCCATTTGATGGGAAGAGCCGACTTACTAGAAAAGGCCCTGATGCTGTGAAAGATTGTGGCCGGAGGAGAAGGGGGTGACAGAGGATGAGCTAGTTAGATGGCATCTTCGACTAAATGGACATTGAGTTTGAGCAAACTCAATGGTGAAGGACAGGGAAGCCTGGCATGTTGCAGTCCATGGGGTCGCAAAGAGATGGACGTGACTGAGCGACAACAGTAACAACCACGTGCAGAGGTTCACAAAGAAATGTGACTTGAGGGGTGACTACAACCGGGAGTTGATATACTACTTAGTAAATGCCAGGGAGTAGGAGATAAAGGCATCTTCTGAAAAACAGGTGACTTGGGGAAGGAGGGGCACTTATAACAAAAAACATTTAGGAAATATAAATGGTACCTTAGGAGGAGATAGGGGAGATGGGGAAGTTTTGCAAAAATGTCTGTCTGGTGCTTGGAACTTTTCTCTCATTTTAACACGGTTTCCAAAAGTAAATCAATTAAACACGGTTTCCAAAAGTAAATCAATTAAAACCAACTCAAATGCATTTCTTTTTGTAGCTGAATAATATACAGCTTCTTTATCCATTCATCTGTTGATGGACATCTAGGTTACTTCCATGTCCTAGCTATTGTAAATAGTGCTACAGTGAACACTGGGGTACGTGTGTCTTTTTGGAATTTGCTGTATGATGCAGGGAACCCAAAGTTGGTGCTTTGTGACAACCTAGAAGGGTGGAATGGGGAGGAAGGTGAGAGGGAGGTTCAAGAGGGAGGGGACATATGCATACCTATGGCCGATTCAAGTCAATGTATGGCAGAAACCATCACAATATTGTAAAGTAATTATCCTCTAATTAAAAATAAATTTTTTAAAAAAGTTAATTCATTGCAAAGGCAAAAACTCAGGCAAAACTTATTTCTTCATGAGGAAGACCTATGAATCCGTGTTTACAGTTACATATAGTAAGTTTTATGCCACTGTTAAGTTGTAGTACATCAAAACATTGATGGTAGCCATAACATTGATGGTAGCCATAAGTATCTAAATCTTTAGACCTATATATAGTGATAAAAACTGGAAAATACAAAAAAGCTATCAATCAACACCACTAAATATTAATGACAAGTCTGGTTGTTTGGGTGCTGTTTAAACAGCTGATACTAGGGTTTGAGTTCATAAAGGGCCGCTCAAATGGTAAAGAATCCACCTGCAATTCAGGTGACCTGGGTTTGATCCCTGGTTCTGGAAGATCCCCTGGAGAAGGGAATGGCTCCCTGCTCCAGTATTCTTGCCTGGAGAATTCCATGGACAGAGGAGCCTGGCGGGCTCGTCCATGGGATCACAAAGAGTCGACATGGCTGAGTGACTAACAGTATCACTTTGAATATGGAAAACTCAACAGTGCTGGCTTTTAAGTCTGCTAAGTTAGATGCAGAGGAACATCGCTTAAAATACCATATACATTGTTATCATACACACATAATATGAAAATATTTTCCTTTAATAAAGAATTTCTCATCAGGTTTAATGGGAAACAATGAAAACTTCATGTAAACAGTCCTGTAGGGAAACTTTTACTATTCATCATTCAAATCATATCTTTTTTCTTCAAAGTCTGTACATATTCTTGTGATGTTTTCCATAGTAGGTCCTCATATACATTTGACCCATCTGTAGATCCTCAAGGAGTCACTCTAAAGGAATTAGATGCAAATTCAGCATCAACTGGAAGGAAAAGGAAAGAATTATATTCTTTACCTAAAATACCTGAGTTAACTGTTAGTTAAGAAAAAAACAAAACAAAATTGAGACCTTTCCAAGTGTTCCGAAGAATGAATTATATCTATAGATGACACAACACAAAAAACAAGATTACAGTTATATAATCCGCTCATGGTCGCACGTGTGGCTGAGTATCAGGGCTTCTGGTTTTCTCATTCTTCATTCATTTACTCGATAACTACGTGCAAAGGTGCTGTGACAAGCACTGGAATTACAAGATGAAGGTGACCCAGTCCACCCTGAAAAATGATATGCCCTAAGCTGGAAAAATACATGAACAGCGGATTTCCATACAGAGTCATAAATACTAAGACAGATATAAAAGATGGCACAAGGAACACTCAAAAGGGACAGCCAGCTTTGTGTCAGTACTGCCAGCTTTTTGATGGAGGTGATATGTAAGTAGCTATCTGAAGGACAGGAGAAAGTACAAGAGGTAGAGGGGAGAAATATGTACAAAGACCAGAGGTGAGGAAGCACACCTGTGGGATCCTACACAGTCTGGCTGGTTAGATGCAGAGTTGAGGGGCAGAGGAGGGTGGTAAAGAGATAAGGTCAACTACTTTGGCAGGACCCAAATTGATGTGGGTGTTTGGAGCTTTTCCTGAGGGTGAAAGATAAACTGGTGACAAAGTCAATGACAGAGAAATTTTAAAGTCACCCACCAAGTGACAGCTACACAAACATGACTGCTTCAGTCTGGTTTCCTAACCGTAACCACTATCAGACACTTGAGACGTTGATGAACTCCACGTATTCTGAGAATAGTGTCAGGGTGTAGGCGGATAGTTCCACAGGGATGGAGTCAGTAGAAGGAGGAAATAGCCAGAAATAAAAGAACTACCTAGACCTTTTGGGCTTGTTTTTCAAGCAATGGAACATGGTGAATAAATGAGGAAGAAGGAATTTTTCACTATGACTGCTCATGCTCTCACATTTTTTATTAGCTATATGTAAGAAAAAATATTTAAGATAGCAACTGCTATCCAAACAATGGAAAGAGATGCCACTGACTGTTTACCATGTATTTCAGAAATCAATGTCTAATGATTTTGTCATACGTTTTTGCAACATACCTTCTTCTAGTTCTCTAGTTATATCTTGTCCAACTCCTGCTGCATCTGAAATAAGTCAAATATTATGTTTAAGTTAAACAAGAGATATTATCATAGGAATGACGTATAATTTCCTACATGTGACATTTAAATAATACTTTGAGACTAGACCTAACTTGAAGATTACTTAGGTAGAAAAATAATCACATAAATAAAAGAAAATGAATTCCTACTTATTCTGCTTTTAGATAACAGAGAACATATATATGGGATGCTATTTAGATTAATCTGATAAAAAGTATAATAAATATCAGTCTATTGAGTACACATAATTTCAGAGAATTAGGGAATGACCCATAATCCTGGTAATGATGCACAAGATCACCATCTTCTCCCTTAACAGCTCCTGCCCTAAATATGTACTTCCAAGACCTTTATTTTGATTTCTAGGTGAGGATCATGTTCAAATGAAGTAGTTTGAAGTCAAATATTAATAAGAAGAACACATCTGCAGTTTTCTTTAAACTTTTCCATTTAGCGAGACATAGAAAGGTGAGAAAATCATACACAAGAAAACAATGTACCGGCAAGTTTTAATTCTAAAGGTGTTTAGCGAGAAGGATTCTCTCACAAGTGTTAGTTTCTGAACTATGTCCCATAGAAGGGGAAGGTCCCATGGGGGTCACTGAAGGGTTGAGGAACAGAGAAGTCACAGCTGCACGGTCTCTGGCCACTCCTTTAGCTAAATGACTCTATACTTGTCTCTTTTATGTAATATGGTTCTGTGCGGAAGGTTTTTTTTAAAAAGAAAGGTTGTTTTTAAGGTATGAGAGTCATTGATGTAGTCAAAGTTACAATTCTACAAAAGAGTCTAGAGTCCTATGCCAGCTACTTCCTCAGATTAAGAAAACACATATAGATTTTTAACTATAACATAGAGAAAATGAATATGTAAAACCTTGTTACATAGTTCAGTAATGCTTGTGGCATTTTAATGTTTTAAATTATATGTCTTAAATGTGTGAACAAAAATAAATCAATATCAAACTCCTATTTGTAGCAGTCGATATAGTTAATTTTTAAAGCATAGATATTTTTTAAACACAGGACAGGAAACTTGAAAATCTTTAGTTGAATCAAGCAGGCCAAAACTGAAGAGATTAGTTTTAAAAGGATGTTCGTTTCCTCCTGATAAAACCTGGTTTATTAAAATGAGTCAGCACAATGAATTATCCACATTTTGAGTTATTTAGGACAAAATTTAAAACACAAATAAGATCTCTCTTTACTATTTAGCCTACTTCTATCCGAGCTCTCATCGTTAATTGCTATATACAAAAAGTATGAGTGTAATCTCAACTATAAATCTGGTCAGAAATTACAGATGAACTTCATTTCCTCAGCCTGAAGTTTCAAGGGGAGGTTTACACTCCTACCCTCCTCATGAGAAGCAAGGAGATTTACAAAAAATATTTTTCTGAGCAATTGTAGAATGTTTCTAAATTTGTAGTTCAAGCAAACATGAAAAAATTTTAAATGAAGCTCACTTTTGTCTCTATCTCAACAATATACAGCCTTGACGTACTCCTTTTCCTATTTGGAACCAGTCTATTGTTCCATGTCCAGTTCTAACTGTTGCTTCCTGACCTGCATACAGGTTTCTCAAGAGGCAGGTCAGGTGGTCTGGTATTCCCATCCTATTCTAAATCCTTTCAGAATTTTCCACAGTTTATTGTGATCCACACAGTCAAAGGCTTTGGCATAGTCAATAAAGCAGATAGTTTTTTGGAACTCTCTTCCTTTTTCCATGATCCAGCATATGTTGGCAATTTGACCTCTGGTTCCTCTGCCTTTTCTAAAACCAGCTTGAACATCTGGAAGTTCACGGTTCACATATTGCTGAAGCCTGGCTTGGAGAATTTTGAGCATTACTTTACTAGCGTGCGAGATGAGTGCAATTGTGTGGTAGTTTGAGCATTCTTTGCATTGCCTTTCTTTGGGATTGGAATGAAAACTGATCTTTTCAGTCCTGTGGCCACTACTGAGTTTTCCAAATTTGCTGGTATATTGACTGCAGCACTTTCACAGCATCATCTTTCAGGATTTGAAATAGCTCAATTGGAATTCCATCACCTCCACTAGCTTTGTTCGTAGTGATGCTTTCTAAGGCCCACTTGACTTCACATTCCAGGATGTCTGGCTCTAGGTGAGTGATCACACTATCGTGATTATCTTGGTCGTGAAGATCTTTTTTGTACAGTTCTTCTGTGTATTCTTGCCACCTCTTCTTAATATCTTCTGCTTCTGTTAGGTCCATACGTGTCTGTCCTTTGTTGTGACTATCTTTGCATGAAATGTTCCCTTGGTATCTCTGATTTTCTTGAAGAGATCTCTAGTCGTTCCCATTCTGTTGTTTTCCTCTATTTCTTTGCATTGATCGCTGAGGAAGGCTTTCTTATCTCTTCTTGCTATTCTTTGGAACTCTGCATTCAGATGCTTATATCTTTCCTTTTCTCCTTTGCTTTTCGCTTCTCTTTTCACAGCTATTTGTAAGGCCTCCCCAGGCAGCCATTTTGCTTTTTTGCAATTCTTTTCCATGGGGATGGTCTTGATCCCTGTCTCCTGTACAGTGTCACGAACCTCCGTCCATAGTTCATCAGGCATTCTGTCCATCAGATCTAATCCCTTAAATCTATTTCTCACTTCCACTGTATAATGATAAAGGATTTGATTTAGGTCATACCTGAATGGTCTAGTGGTTTTCCCTACTTTCTTCAATTTAAGTCTGAATTTGGCAATAAGGAGTTTATGGTCTGAGCTACAGTCAGCTCCCGGTCTTGTTTTTGCTGACTGTACAGAGCTTTTCCATCTTTGGCTGCAAAGAATATAATCAATCTGATTTCGGTGTTGACCATCTGGTGATGTCCATGTGTAGAGTCTTCTCTTGTGTTGTTGGAAGAGGGTGTTATGACCAGTGCATTCTCTTGGCAAAACTCTTATTAGTCTTTGCCCTGCTTCCTTCCGTATTCCAAGGCCAAATTTGCCTGTTACTCCAGGTGTTTCTTAACTTCCTTCTTTTGCATTCCAGTCCCCTATAATGAAAAGGACATCTTTTTTGGGTGTTAGTTCTAAAAGGTCTTGTAGGTCTTCATAGAACCGTTCAGCTTCTTCAGCATTACTTGTTGGGGCATAGATTTGGATTACTGTGATATTGAATGGTTTGCCTTGGAAACGAACAGAGATCATTATGTTGTTTTTGAGATTGCATCCAAGTACTGCATTACGGACTCTTTAGTTGACCATGATGGCTACTCCATTTCTTCTAAGGGATTCCTGCCCACAGTAGTGGATATAGTGGTCATCTGAGTTAAATTCACCCATTCCAGTCCATTTCAGTTTGCTGATTCCTAGAATGTCGATGTTCACTCTTGCCATCTCCTGTTTGACCACTTCCAATTTGCCTTGATTCATGGACCTAACATTCCAGGTTCCTATGCAATATTGCTCTTTACAGCACGATTCCCTAAATGATTTGCATTTTTTAAGTTGCCATATAGTAAATGGAATGTCCCACTAAACTGAACACTGAAAGCACAGAGCAGACCTCCTGTAAACAATGGTAGTTGTAAACATGTTCTAAAGAAGTACACATGTGTCTGGGGCTCCTCAACTAACAAGTCACAGTTGGGAGAGGAGAGAAAGGGCGTCAGAGAGAAAGGGATGTGGCCTCACAATGATATCTGCTGCCCTCTGGGACACACCTGCCTCCAGGGAAGAGTTCAGGGATGAAGAAACACCCCATCCCTCAAAGCCACGTTCAAGTATTTGCTTTCACCACCCTAGTATAAATGTTTCACTCGTGACCTCAGAAAAATTAAGCATTTGGCTCTGAGGAATCACCTAGAGCCACAATCTCGAGGGTAGGATGAGAAAGTCATTGGGTGAGACTGAAAAGGGCTAAAACAGCTCCAGGAACAATTTCAAGCATCCCCTGCTTTTCTAAAGTTCATTTTATGTTACTTCACTTCTACGAAGGGCCTACATAGGCACCTGTTTTTCATAACAATAAAAAAAAAATCTGAAGAGGATTTTTGGTTTCATTTAAAAAGGAAAAAAGCTGAAACGATGTTCAGTGCATGTTTTTACAGTGAGAGGCATCGTGTTCCACAAGCAGGGAGACCGGCCCCACCGAGCTCCTTCCCCGGGAGGGACACCCCACCTCTCAGCGTCAAGTCTCCACACCCCTGAACCTTGTGTGGGAGCACCTGTGCTTTACTCGTGCATATTCATTTTATGCATCTACGAGCAGAACGTGTCCTCGGGTCCCTGCTTCTTTGGTTTATGATGTTTTGGTTTATGAAAGGCTTCCTAGGAATGCTCCGCTTTCAGATAGTAGGGAAACCTGGACTAGGCACTGGAGGTGCTGCGATCTGCCCTTTGCATCTTCCACACCCGCCCTGAGTCAGGTCGCCATGTTATTTTTAGGCACTTTGTGAATTATCCTGCCAGTCACCCCCATGTTCATTTCCCCCGATTTCACAACCATGATTTTATATAGTGTAGGAAAACTTACAAGGATATAGTATTACTAGTTTGACTTAGGGTGCCTTTAGCAGTGACTATCTAGTTAGCTTTCACTTCCTACTCATCTCAGAAACCTGGCTCTATAAAAATTAGGCTTTAGAGACAAATTAATGAACTAAATTTATTTTGTGATTGTGTGTTTTGACTTACATGCCTAGCTTATTTTCCAATGACTTTCTAACTTTTAGTTCTTCTAGGTAGAGTTTCTTATATTTTTCCAACTCTGCTTGAGAAGTTTTCCTAAATTGTCAATGTTCACTCTTGCCATCTCCTGTTTGACCACGTCCAATTTACCCTGATTCATAGACGTCACATTCCAGGTTCCCATGCAGTATTATTCTTTACAGCTTCAGACTCTACTTCCATCACCAGTCACATCCAAAACTGGGCGTTGTTTTCGTTTTGGCTCCATCTCTTCATTCTTTCTGGAGTTATTTCTCCACTGATCTCTAGTAGCATATTGAGCACCTATCAACCTGGGGAGTTCATCTTTCAGTATCCTATTTTTTTGCCTTTTCATACTGTTCATGGGGTACTCAAGGCAATAATACTCAAGTGGTTTGCCATTCCCTTCTCCAGCAGACCACGTTGTGTCAGAGTGCTCCAGAATGACCCTTCCACCTTGGGTGGCCCGACATGGCATGGCTCGTCGTTTCATTGAGTTAGACAAGGTTGTGATCCATGTGGTCAGCTTGGTTAGTTTTCTGTGATTGTGGTTTTCATTCTGTCTGCCCTCTGAGGGATAAGGATAGAGGCCTATGGAAGCTTCCTGATGGGAGAGACTGACTGTGGGGTCTTATTCTGATGGGCAGGGCCATGCTCAGTAAATCTTTCATCCAAGTTTTTGTTGATGAGTGGGCCTGTGTTCTCTCCCTGTTGTTTGGCCTGAGGTCAAACTATGGTAGGGGTAATGACAGTAATGGCCACCTCTTTCAAAAGGACTTGTTCATGCACTGCTGTATTCAGTGCCCCTGACCCCCAGCAGGCCACTGTCGACCCACCCCTCTGCAGGAGACACCTGGACACTCACAGGCAAGTCTGGCTCAGTCTCTTGTGGGGACACTGCTCCTTTCTCCTGGCTCCTGGTGCACACAAGGCTTTGTTTGTGCCCTCCAAGAGTCTGCACTGGTCATACCAAAACACCCTCTTCCAACAACACAAGAGACGACTCTACACATGGACATCACCAAGTGGTCAATACCAAAGTCTGACTGATTATATTCTTTGCAGCCAAAGATGGAGAAGCTCTATACAATCACCAAAAAAAAAAAAAAAAAGACTGGGAGCTGACTGGCTCAGATCATGAACTCCTTATTGCCAAATTCAGACTTAAATTGAACAAAGTACAGAAAATCACTAGACCACTCAGGTATGACCTTAATCAAATCCCTTATGATTATATAGTGGAAGTGACAAACAGATTCAAGGGATTAGATCTGATAGACAGTGCCTGAAGAACTGTGGATGGAGGTTTGTGACATTGTACAGGAGGCAGTGATCAAGACCATCCCCAAGAAAAAGAAATGCAGAAAGGCAAAATGGTTGTCTGAGGAAGACTTACACATAGCTAAGAAAAGAAGAGAAGCTAAAGGCAAAGGAGAAAAGAAAAGATAGAATCATCTGAATGCAGAGTTCCAAAGAATAGCAAGGAGAGATAAGAAAGCCTTCCTCAGTGATCAAGGCAAAGAAATAAAGAGAAACAATAGAATGGGAAAGACTAGAGATCTATTCAAGAGAATTTGAGATACCAAGGGAACATTTCACGCAAAGATGGGCACATTAAAGGACAGAAATTGTTGGACCTAACGGAAGCAGAAGATATTAAGAAGAGGTGGCAAGAATACACAGAAGGACTATACAAAAAAGATCTCCATGACTCAGATAACCGTAACAGTGTGATCACTTACCTAGAGCCAGACATCCTGGATTGCAAAGTCAAGTGGGCCTTAGGAAGTGTCACTACAAATAAAGCTAGTGGAGGTGATGGAATTCCAATTGAGTTATTTCAAATCCTATAGATGATGCTTTGAAAGTGGTGCACTCAATATGCCAGCAAATGTGGAAAGTTCAGCCGTGGACACAGGACTGGAAAAGGTCAGTTTTCATTCCAATCTCAAAGAAAAGCAATGCCAAAGAATGTTCAACCAGTTGCACAACTGCACTCATCTCACATGCTAGTAAAGTAATGCTCAAAATTCTTCCAGTGAGGCTTCAACAGTATGTGAAATGAGAACTTCCAGATGCACAAGTTGGATTTAGAAAAGGCAGAGGAACTAGAGATCAAATTGCCAACATCCATCTGTTGAATCATAGAAAAAGCAAGAGAATTACAGAAAAACATCTACTTCTGATTTATTGACTATGTCAAAGCCTTTGACTGTGTAGATCATAACAAACTGTGGAAATTCTTCAAGAGATGGGAATGCCAGACCACCTTATCTGCTTCCTCAGAAACCTGTATGTAGCTCAAGAAGCAACAGTTAGAATCAAACATGGAACAATGGACTGGTTCCAAATTGGGAAAAGATGCATCAAGGCTGTATATTGTCACCTGCTTATTTAACTTCTATGCAGAGTACATCATGCAAAATGCCAGGCTGGAGGAAGTACAAGCTGGAATCAAGATATCTGGGAGTAATATAAATAACCTCAGATATGCAGATGACACCACCCTTATGGCAGAAAGCAAAGAGGAACTAAAAAGCTTCTTGAAGAAAGGCAAAGAGGAAAGTGAAAAATCTGGCTTAAAACTCAGCATTCAAAAAACGAAGATCATGGCATCCAGTCCTATCACTTCATGGCATATAGATGGGGAAACAATGAAAACAGTGACAGATTTTATTTTCTTGGGCCCAAAATCACTGCAGATGGTGACTGCAGTCATGAAACTAAAAGACCCTCTCTCCTTGGGAGAAAAGCTATGATCAACCTAGACAGCATGTTAAAAAGCAGAGACATTACTTTGCCAACAAAGGTCTGTCTAGTCAAAGCTATGGTTTTTCCAGTAGTCATGGATGCATGTGAAATTTGGACCATCAAGAAAGCTGAGCACCAAAGCATTCATTCTTTTGAATTGTGGTGTTGGAGAAGACTCTTGAGAGGCCCTTGGACTGCAAGGAGATCAAACCAGTCAATCGTAAAGGAAATCAGTCCTGAATATTCATTGGAAGGACTGATGCTGAAGCTGTAGCTCCAATGTGAAGAACTGAGACATTGCGCAAGACCCTGATGCTGGGCGTGATTGAAGGCAGGAGGAGAAGGGGACGACAGATTAAATGGTTGGATGGCTTCACCAACTCGATGTACATGAGTTTGAGCAAGCTCTGGGAGTTGGTGATGGACAGAGAAGCCTGGTGTGCTGCAGTCCATGGGGTCACAGAGTCGGACACGACTGAGCAACTGAACTGACACATAAAATACTAAATGCTAGTGAAATTTTTTTAAAGTGTGGCTATATTTACATTTTACTTTCCAAAGATGCTCTAAAATAATTTTCATCAGTGGTTCAAGATATTCCAGGATAAATATCATCTTACTAAAGCAATCTTTGAAAAATCCCCATGCATACCCCAGCTCCTTAAAAAAAAAATCCAACAAAGGAAAAATGCATTCTTTCAGAAACACTGTCTATACAGACATAGTATTCATTCCTGGTGAAGAGAATAAGCTACAATATTAAAAATGATTCATTCTCAAAAATCTCACAGAAGGGTTAGGATTACAAGAGATACTCAGAATTCTCAATCAAATCATTACTCAAATTTCTAGACTCTAACAGATGTTTGTGTACCAATGTTCAAGGCAGCATTATTAATAACAGCCAGAAAGTGGAAAAACCCTGATTTCATTTTGACAGAGGAATGAACACACAAAATATTTTCTATATAAAATATTGCTTTTGGACTGGATTGTCACAATCTTTAAAATTAAAATCTTACTACAAAAATCATTAATTTTATGAATTCAGTCCATTTCTTCTCTAAAGAGTAATTATGCTATTAGTAGCAAGCAGTATCAGTAAAAATACCATAAACTTTTTAATCAATGAGACTTTTCACATTGTCTAAAATATTCTTATATATTACTATTAAAAAGTTAAAACTCTTCCTCAGTATGACAGAAATTAAGAGGTTGACTTACTGATCTTATGCTTAACAGGTTTTCCTGAAGCTGTTTGATTCTGCCCGCTTGCTTTTTGACTGTAGTTTGTAACTCGGTATTTTCAATTTCAAGCCTAAAATGCAGATTTTAAAACAATGATTCTCACACATAGGGTTTTTTGTTTAAAGATTTTTTTGAATGTGGACCATTTTTAAAGTCTTTATGGATTTACTGCCATATTGCTTCTGTTTTATGTTTTGGTTTTTTGGCTGGGAGGCACATGGGATCTTAGCTCCCCAACCAGGGATCAAACCCTCTGCATTGGAAGGCATGGTTTTAACCAGTGGACTGTCACGGCAGTCCTTCACACATAGATTTTTAAAATACCACACTGTTTCTGAACAAACATCTGCAGGTTCCATTACATAGGTTGTTAGAATTTTGAAAAGTAAATGATCTGGCAACCTCACTGTTTTTCTAGTTGTGTTTTGTGGATAATTGGCTTCCCTGATGGCTCAGACGGTAAAGAATCTGCCGACAATGCAGGAGACCCAGGTTCGATCCCCGAGTCAGGAAGATCCCTTGGACAAGGAAATGGCAAGCCACTCCAGGATTCTTGCCTGGAGAATTCATGGACAGAGGAGCCTGGTGGGCTGTATCCATGGAGTTGTAAAGAGTCGGACACGACTCAGTGACTAACACTTTCACTTTTCACTTGTGGATAATGTGCAAAATATGGAAATAATGGGGGAAAATTATGCATCTCAAAACAGCTCAAAGGTGAAATGTTACCCAGCTTCACAATGATGTTTTTTATTATCATTACTGATCTAATTCTCATATTATACTGTTTATCTGCTTTATATTTAAGTTGTTTTCTGTGCTGCTTTAAATCATACTTTAGGATGTGATCCTGTGTTTTTTCAGCACATCTCACGGCCTCTGTACATTTTTATCCTGTGTTTCTTGCAACTAAAAAGAAAGAAAAAAAAAAAAGGAAGAAAAACAACTGTTTTAATTACTAATGACCTAGTGAATCTGCCAATGTCAGTTTCTGTCTCTTTCATCTGCATATTGTTTACAGCTGCTTTCCTGCCATACAGCGGAGTTGAGTTGTTACAATAGATACCTTACAGTCCAAAAAGTGAAAATATTTACTGTCTGCCCTTTGTACATTACTGACCTCCCCTTTAGCACTCAAACACAAAATCATTCATGCTTTAAATTAGATTTTCTCAAATACACAAATTTATAAACTGGCCAAATGGGGAAAGACAGAAAATTACCTGACAATAAACATATATATATATATATTTATTTATTTATTTATTTATTCTAAGCTCCACATCAGCCATCACTTTAAATATCCACATTTGTGAATGACCACAGCTCTTCCAGTGATTCTGAGAGCTAGCACTACTGTTGGTGAGAACCAGATGCTTCAGGGACTAGTGTGAGAGGCAGTAGGTACATAGGAGCCAGAATTCGTGGGCCTGTGTTCCAATTCCATCAGTTCTGAGCTGTGAGTCCTGGGGCAAATTACTTAACCTTACTGTATCTCAGTTTCTCCATCCATAAAATGGGGATAATGGTAGCATCAACCTCAGTGGGATGCTGGGAAGATTCATTTGGGGACTATACATAATGTCAGAGAAGGCAATGGCATCCCACTCCAGTACTCTTGCCTGGAAAACCCCGTGGACGGAGGAACCTGGTAGGCTCCGGTCCATGGGGTTGCTAAGAGTCAGGCACGACTGAGCGACTTCACTTTCACTTTTCACTTTCATGCATTGCAGAAGGAAATGGCAACCCACTCCAGTATTCTTGCCTGGAGAATCCCAGGGACAGAGGAGCCTAGTGGGCTGCTGTCTATGGGGTCGCACAGAGTCGGACAGGACTGAAGCGACTTAGCAGCAGCAGCATACATAATGTATTTAGAAGAGGACGTGGCAGATACTAAGAGCTCTTTGTAATTGGCGTTATTACGGTCGCTGTATTTTATCTGCAAAACAATCTGATACTTCAGGCAGACGGCATGCCAACGGAAATGGTCTTCTACACAATCACAGTGAACTCACTCTCCATACCGTTGCAAGGGGCAGTAAGGGGGAGCATGAGGCCCAGAACACACGCGTTCAGACTTCAAAAATGTTCACTGACTCCACTAACAAACTAGTACTCTAGTACTTTTCTCCACTTACAGTAATTTGCAACTTCCTTCCTCTCTGTACTACTCAGTGGACAATGACCACCGGTTAATATGCAAATAGCACCTCCTGGATGGAGTGGTACAGAACATTACACGACCGTCAGAGGAAGGATGAAGTCACTGCCATGGAAATATAACTCTACTGCTAAATCAAAGTTCTGAGTCAATTCATTCTCACAACTGTTAATGTCTAGCCAGTACTCCGGTGAGAAAATTAAGGTTACGAGGTACAGATATCAGAGAAGCTATTCCCAGAACTTTACAGTTGGTGAAAGGCTAGAAATCTGTAAATCCCACTTCTGCCTACATAATGAAGGAAGGCAAATTTACACTTTTCTCCCAGAGTCAGGGAGAAAGATGAGCATTTAATTGAACAATTCTCCTCTATTAGACTAAGCGTTTTCAATTTTACATTGAGTTGCTTAAAATACATTTTAATAAAAGTTTTACTATACAAACATCTTCAAGAAAAAATAACTGGCGTGGGATGAAGTACTGAATTGTGTCCTAACAGTTGTTAAACTAAACTGTTTTCCATTTATGCAAGACAAGTGCTGTGCATATCCATAAATATTCCCTGTTAGAACAAGGTATACCTAGATAAGATTCTCCCTCATGAAAAAAATGACAACAATGCAAAATTAAGGGCTAAATTGTTCTTCACAGACTACATAACAGGGCTGAAGAGAAAAGGCTCAATGAGAGCTGGACAGTCAGGAAAGCTCCATGGAGGAGGAGAGACTGGGCGCCAGGTCTGAATAAATGGACTACCCAAGAGGAAAAGAAACTTTGAAGGCAGAAAGGACAGTCTGAGCAAAGGCCAAGAAAAGGTGAAATCAGCCAGTTAACTCAGGATAAAATCCAACCACAGGAAAATAAAAACATGTCCATCCAGAAATGTATAAACCAATGTTCACAGCAGCATTATTAATAGTTGCAAAGTGGAAACAACCCAAATCTCCATCAACTTATGAATGGATAAATATAGCCACGTACTGTTTATTGTTTGACAGTCAACAGAAATGGAAGAACTGATCGTGCTATACCATGGATGAACCGCAAAAACATGAGGTCAAATGAGAAAAGCTAATCCCAAAGGAGCATACTGCATGATTCCATTTATGTAAAACACCCAGAAGAGGCATGTCTCCAGAGACGAATATTAGACTGGGGGTTGCCTGGGGCTGAGGGAGATGGGTGGGCCTTGGGAGGTAGCTAAGGGATGCAGGGTTTCTTTGGGGGGCTGATGGAAATGCTCTAAAATTGACTGTGGTCACAGGTGACACCTCTCTAGACTAAGAGATACTGATCTACACACTTGGAATGGGTGAATTATATGATACATGAATTATATCTCAATAGCTTTTTAAAACTCCAAAGGCACTATCTAGATAATGTTCTTAATTCTCTATATTCGATGTATGTGTTATACTCCATCTGAGTGCCTCCATGCTTTTACAATGTATCTTAAATTAAAAGAAAAGAAGGCAGTGCATAACTTCAACTGGTTTGTATAATACACTTTCTGCACAAGTTATTCTGAAATGCATGAAATAAATATATACAGAACTCCACAGCCATTCACAAAAGTGAAGATGAGAAATTATAATTTTCTGGAACATTCCATTAAACACTATCCTCTGATTTTATCTGGCTTGCCTCATCATGGTAATACAGGGATCAAGAAATAAAATATTGTTCAATAGAAAAAAAAGTCTCTCAACCTGTGTGAAGAATGATGCACAATTCTCCATTTTCCTAAGGGTATATAATATACGAAATATATATATATATATATATATATATATATATATATATAAAATGCAAATGGCAGAATGAAAGAGTTTAAGAAACGAGTGCACTTAAAGATTAATAAAATTACAGTAAATGACTAGTAATGAAAATAAAAAAGAAAGCTGTCCATGAAAATGAGCGTCCTAAAACACTTTATCCTACGTATTAACTGTCAACACATTCAATTTCACACATACCTGACTTGTGAGTTGATGTAAGTTGCTCTTTAAATCCTGTGCCTCAACTTCTAAGTTGGCACAGTGATATGACATGACGTCCAGGGATTCCGCCAACTCAGACCGCTTTTTGAAGCTGTCAGACAGTTCTTGTTGAAGGTGTCTCACAACTGCCTAATAAGATGCTTTGTTACTGAGTTTATCAAATCACTTTACTATTACACTATGTTAGTAACAGATGACTCCAACACATGTACTTTGAAAACTATCACCATGGACAGCAACTCACCTTCTTTTCTCCTCCCTGAATGTGGTTACAGACCCAGAAAGGCTCCCGACCGGCCTTCCTGATATTAAGTTCCTCAGACGAAGGAGGCAGCCCCACTGTCCACACCCTGCCCCTCCCGATAAATCTGCAGAGCTTCACCACCTCACATCCAGAACGAAACAGGTGTGTAGGTGGGACAAGCGGTGGAAAATTCCACACTGTGGAAACATTTTTCCTCTTTCTTTATTAGAGGCTTCGATTAACATCAGAGATCTTCACATATTCAATCCAGTGCTCAGATCTTTCCAATAGATTCCTTCCTCAGAAGGGAAATGAGGCCATTCCCTTGCTGCTTATCTATTTTATATCTAGTCGTGTGTCTGTGTTAATCCCCAACTCCTAATTTATCCCTCCTCCCCACCTTTACCCTTGGCTAACCATAATATTCTGCAGGCATCTACTTGGGAAAGGATCTGAAAAAGAATGGATATATGTATACCTATACCTGAATCAACTTGCTGTACATCTGAAGCTAATGCAAAATTGTAAATCAACTATATTCCAATATAAAAGAATAATGAAATTTAAAAAATGAGGTTGCTCCCATGCCTTCAAGGAGCCTCGATAACCTGGCCTCCACCTGCCTCCAGACCGCAGCCCCTACCACCCTCTCCCTGACTCACTCCATTCCTGCTGCTCACGAATCCTGCCACCCTCCATTTTTATTGGGCAAACTGGTATTCAAATGACAGTAATTGATCCTTAAAATGAGAATTAGGAGCAAATTGTTTGTAAAAATGTTCTAAGTAAATAGCATTAATAGCAGTGGGAAGTTTAAATCAAGAAGAGCTTGGTTAAAGCTCACCACTTGAGTCCCAAATTATGATTTAATGACAAGTGTATTTAAATGACTTGTCAATGAATTCTCAATTTAATGACAACTCTTTAAAGAGTTGAGAGGCATAAGAATAAATGATTCAAGGCTGAAATGTTTTCCAAGTTAATTCAAATTTACATGAATAAAACTAAAATTATACCAACAAATATGACAAAAAGGTATGACAAGCTACTGAAGCCAAAGTACGATATATAAGTAATAGCATCTGGGAAACCTGGAATTGACTGTCAGGGTAATCCATGTAACTGAAGCTTAATTTCAAAATATTCAGTTTAGGTTTGAGCGTTTCTTTTATCTGCTTCATCATGATACTGACGTGGTTACATAGAGATTAAAATTATTATCTGAATAGTAAATTACTAATACCCGTCTATATTAAAAATTTAGAACTTAATCTCTTAAACATTTCATAAGCGACACGATGTCTCTACTCAAAGTGAAGCATCTCTCGGGTCTAATTTTTATTTGCTGGATACAAGGTGTGCTTTTAGTCTGTTTTAGAGACCATAGATTCACAGCCCGTGTATTTTTTATATTCAGCTAGATTCAACATTTAGCCAGAATTAAGAATCACTTTGAATTTTCTTTCAGGAAATCTGAGAATTATTTCTCCTTCTGGATACTTACTTCTCTTTCTGCTTTCTCATTTTCATACTGACACATTCTCTCTTCTGCATGCTTCCATTTGTTGATTAACTCCTTGTTTCGTTCCTCCAGCATCAGACCTTGTTCCTCATGTTCAGCCTGAAGTTTTCTCAAAGTCTGCTGAAACTGGTCTTGGATGCTAATAACTATCTTCTCATTACTGTTGGCTCTGTTTTGTGCATCATCCAGTTGCTGTCGGAGCAACATGTTTTCACTCTGGAGTTGAGATAATCTTTCCTCTAAGGATTCCTGCTTTCCAAGGTATTCATTCACTTTGCCTTGTTCATTGAACATGTGTTCAATAACCTGCTTTTGACACTGTGCTTGGCGTAAGTCTCTCTGGACACGTTCTAACATCAAAGTCTTTTCTCTGAGATCATCTGTCGTCTGATGCAGCTTGATTTTTAGCTGATTGAATTTATTTTTCACTTTAGAAAGTTGCTGGGAAAGCATCTCATTGTCACTTTTCAGGTTAGCCATATCGGACTTCATTTGGTCCTGCAAGCGTAACCTCTTATCTTTTGCTTTCTGGGAGGCAAGTTCCAGGTCTCTTTGTGATGTCTGACCTTGATCATGATCATGTGTGGCAGGAGCCAGTCTAAAACGGTAGGATTCCACTTCTGTTTCCAGTCTTTGTTTGCTTTGTTTTGCATTTTCCAGCTCAGGGTTTAGCATTGTATTTTCAGCTATCGGAATGTTAAGCTGGCCAGTATGCTGGAATATGGCCTTTGTCAACGTTTCCTTATTCAATTTTATTGCCTCTTGAGGATAATCATTCTCTCCTTCTACAATTTCAATACCCTCAAAACATTTCTTTTCTTTTTCCTGGTTCTGATTGTTCACTGTGTCTATTTCTAGTCTTGCCGTGGCAATTTCATCCTGCACGTGGTTTTCGCGCAACAGACCTTTTGCTTTTCTCCCACTATCAGAAACCTAAGTGAGACAAAGGAGACTTTTAGTTAGTACTCAATAAAATGACATTTCATCATTTCCTCTGAAATGCAAGACTAACCTGTATGTTTATACAGTGAAAAGACTGCACCAAGTGGATCTCCAAGTGGAAAAAATGAGGTTCGATACAAACCTCAGACCTTATACAAGCAGAAATTCCCAAAGGTTCAAAAATTTAATTGAAGACAATGAATCCATGAAAGGAAAAAGAAAGCCCAAGGGACTTTTCAAGAAGCTCAGAACTGGAAAGGCTTTTCTCTGAATTACAACAAACACAGAAAGCCTAAAAGATTTATAGATCTGACTACACTTAAAAATCGTATCTGATGTGGTATATTTATATAATGGAAGAGTACGAAGCCATAAAAAGAATGAAATAATGCTACTTGCAGCAACAAAGATGGACCTAGACATGCCCACACTCAGTGAAGTAAGTCAGACAAAGACCAGTCGTGTTGCTTATGTGTGGGATCTAAAGGAACTTATGACATAACAGAAAGAGACCCACGGACATAGGAAACAAACTTACTCACCATACAGGAAAGTGGGTAGAGGAAGGGATAAATTAGGAGGTTGGGTTTAACATATACCATTTTATATATAGACAAGTGTATATAAAATAACCAGTAAGGATCTACTGTACAACATAAGGAACTCCATTTAATATTCTACAAGCAGAATCTGAAAAGGAATATGTGTGTGTGTGTGTGTGTGTGTGTGTGTGTATGTGTGTTAGTCTGTCATGTCCAACTCTTTGCGACCCCATGGACTGTAGCCCACCAGGTTCCTCTGTCCATGGGATTCTCCTGGCAAGAATACTGGAGTGGGTTGCCATTTCCTCCTCCACGGGATCTTCCCGACCCAAGGATCAAACCCAGGTCTCTTGCATTGCACGTGGATTCTTTACTGTCTGAGCCAGCAGGGAAGCCCCATTTATATAATATACACACACATATACATATATGTCTGAATCACTGTGCTGTATACCTGAAACTAACACAATATTGTAAATCAATTATAATTCCATAACAACACCACTCACTACCTTTAAAACCACTGCATCTGATACCTCCTATACAGCTACTTCAAGTAAGAGCCTTAGCTCTGTATATATTTAAATAGATGGAATTTCATACAAAAATTATTTTCTTAAGAATATGCTACCTTTCTAACATTTTAATAGGCAATTGTAAGGCTTATACCTATTGACAGCTATACTAAGCACTTCTACAAACATCAATTAACTCATTAGCTATAATGATTCTGGAAAGGAAGACGTTAAAATTATATAAGTAAGCTGCAGGCTTTTCATCAGGTCTTCTGACTCTGTTAGTCCTCTTACATCAAACCACAGTTACTTCTCTAGTACAAACATATCAGTACAAAATAATCCTCCTATTTCATTCATGGTATATACACTAATGATAAATAAGGTAAAATTTAGAGAGCTCTTCTTAGAGAATCATGAGATTATTTGCAATAACTTTCATTCTCTCTTCATACTGTTTAAAATACTAAGATGGGGGAAATACAATGACAAACAATGATCACTAAATGTACACTATGGCACATCTATCACTGTTTTCAGAAGTTCCTTGCACTGACACAGGACACTACACAGAGCAGAGGATCATTTTCTCTCAAGTACAAGAATGACTTCCAAAGTATGGTCTCTGAACTGCCTGTAGTTTCCTCCTTACCTTTAGTGGAAGTGATAAACTAACCTAAATCATCTATCAAGGAAGGGAAATCACGACCAAATGCCAGAACAGCTACTGTTAGTAGCAAGAGGTTTTTTTACTTTTTTTCCTTGGTGGGAGGGGGACTTTTATAAGTTTATTCTAAAGAAACAACTTTTTAAAGTGTACAAAAGTATTTTTACAACTGATGTCTCAGTTTTTATTAATTGAAAACCTGTAAATGATATGAAAAGGCCGTTGATAGGGTGCTAGTGAAAAAAATGACAGTGGAGCCAAGAACAGACTCTGATTTAGACACTGAAGGTGATGATGTGCATGGAGTGACCGACACGCTCACTCCAGAGCACAGGGACTTTTGGTCAGGTAATGCAGTCGTCGGTGGAGCACACACGGTCCTGGCCTAAACCACAATCAGGGTCACGGCTCTGCGAGACAGTCGCAACAATTTTGAGATCAATTCCTATGGAAAATATTAAAGGCCTCTCCTTGGATGAGGCCATGGTGTGTCCCTACCTGACTGCTGTAGACCAATGGATTTGAATTACAAATACTACTTTCCCAAGCTCTTCCTGAGAGCTTCTCGTTGTGGGAGATCTGCTGCTAGGACCTCGGGGATGGGACCCGGTCCGTGTTTGAGAGGGACATTGGGTGGGGGAGTGAATTCCTCTGCTCTGAGATGCCACTTGGGAGCTCTGCAGAATGAAGGACAATCAACTTCAAGAGTGTTTGGTTTCTACCAACTGCTGGAAAAAATCCACAGGGAGCATTCCTGCACCTCTTGAGGACGCCAGTTAAACACACCTTCCTTGAGGACTCTACTGTGAGGGAGAACCCAGCTGGGAAAGTGGAGCCAGCTCTGAGCTGTTCATGGGGCAGGTGGCCTGGAGGGCTGACGGGCACAGAGGGAGGGGGTCCACGACCCTCAGCCACCTGCCAGATGGCAACAGGGAATTTTTAGAGTAAAGCATGTCGCCATCCTCAGAAGCAGTTTCAGATGATTGAGTTAGGTTATCAAGGTCATTCACGTAATTAATTTGTTCTTTGACCTACACATAAAAAATACTGGTTCACAAAGTCCTCAAAATATGTATAAAATATACCAAGTGTACAAAGGTGATAAATATCTTCATCAAAGCAAAAGCAGAGGCTTCTTAAAAGAACAGGTTTTTATCAACAGGATAACTTTATCAACAGAGTTTCTAAATTATGTTTTCAAAGTAAATGTCTCTTCAGCAAAGGAAGATTTTCTATTTTGCCACTATTCCTTTTACAAAGTATTTTTTAGAGGATAATACATTTTTTTTTACTATACCTTCTTCTTTTCATATGCTGTTTTCCTTGCAGGCCTAAAAAAAACAAATGATTCTTTTCAGGCTAAAATTTAATAACTCGAAAATATAAATAACACCTAAATGTTTGTTTTTTATATAACATCTTTGCATTCATAAGTAATTTCTATAAAAGGATGAAACAACAAAAAAGAGTAGCATTAAGGGACAAATAAAATACACCTGTAATATTAATAAAACATTAAATTTAGATCAAAGGAAAAGGAAAAACCTAACACTACTTGCGTTATGTGATAGAAGCAGTATACCAGGGTTTTTTGCAGTTGTCATTTTTAATAAGAACTAACTTTTATGGCAATAAAACCTATTTCGGAAGTATTCCCTAAGTCCTTATAAGAAAGAAACCCATTTTTTTATCACCATGATATTAGCTTTTTGAGGGCTTATTATGCAACGGCTATGCATTATTACAAGCATTTGACATGTCTTAAAGGCTTTTAATCCTCGCGATCATTCTGGGAGATAGGTAATATATTAGATCCTTTAGTTAGGAAGAAATGGAGCAAAGAAAGGCTGAAGAACTTGCCCAAGACCACACAGCAGTTCACCAACAGCCCAGAATTCAAACCCAGGAAATCTGGCCTGAACACTGCTGTTCCAAAATATGCTGAGAAATTGATATTGAAAAGTCTTTTTAAGTAATATGATACCAAATGAATCTATATTATTATTTCATGTCTAGCTATAACTACAAATGATAATTCTGAATCTTAAAACATATTTCTAACAAAACAAAAAGACTTTAGATGTAGGCAATATTGGAAATCTATTTCAATAAAGATTTGTTTTTTGTAAAGAAATTCATCAATACACATTCATTCAACCATTCTGCTGTTTCTTTATGCATCTGACATACACTTATTGAGCACATAATATGTGTTAATGAAACTTTTAGTACAGGAAGCATGGTTTTGTCATTTAGATCTTTATCATCCAAAGTAATAAACAGAAGCCCAAGCACTGCAGATGTTAATTGTTTCTATTGAAAATAAACAAAATCCTCCCCTTTTCCCTGGAAGCTATAAACAACTATGAAGTTAATATGATGTGATGTTTCAGAGCACCTTACAAAATCATAGCTACCCACGATGATACTATCAACTAGAATCATCAAGGAATGATTAAATCCTATTCAGTATAACCTAAGTATTTGTAAATTCATGATTATATAATTTTAAAAAATCTATGTATGATAGAATTAACTTAAGTAATCATCTACGTATTCATTTACATAAGAAAATTATGCTTCAGAGCCAATGAACAAGGCCTTACCAAAATCTACATATGAACAGAAGTACATATGTACATAATAATCATGTATAATAATAATAATGTACAATTAACTTATTGTAATAGTTTAAAGATAATGTCATACAATCAATAAGCTTTCTAATTTGGAAATGCAAATAAGATAAAACTCAGGAAACACTTCCTCCTCTGGCTCATTTCCAACAGCATACACACTCTACAAGCTCCCCTCTTAACATAAAACAAGAAACTCTTTTGAACTCCACATTCCTCTTCAGTTACCATCCAGGTCTCCATTGCCTGTCCCAGTAAGTATTCCCGACAGAGCTGTTTATGTGTATTCACTACAGTCCAGCTTCCAAGTGGACTATTTACTGAAATGACTTCTGGCCAAAGCCACGAATCCTCTCCTTAACCTTTCTGCAGTGTTCATCCAGTAGAGTTGAGGATTCTCTTCTCTTGGCCTGTATACTATATTATGCTGCTCTATTTCCAGAAGAAGTATTCAGTGCTAATATTTCTTCCCCTAGAAATAAAGAATTTGTCCATGTTACCTGCCATCATCTTGATCCACTTCCCTTAAAATGCCGTCATCATTCACGTGCAGCAGGCCACCAGTTAGTGAATCGGTCTTTTCAAATATTGGTGCAATCACACGTTCTTCCGGTGTCCATTTGTCATCATTCTTTTTATTTACTCCCTTTCTGTGCACACCAGGATCGCTACTTTAAAAAGTCCAAAAAAAAGCCAATGTTTTCAAATAATTCGACTAATAAAGAATAAAAAACCAATTCTTGTAAAATTCCAACTCTTACCCATATTAAGTCATATGAAGTACCAACCATATGCAAGAAAACAAATTCTTCCTTCAAACAGAGATATATAATTATGATACAATATGATATGTAAGAGTTGGCATATGAAAGTGATAAGTGAAATAAGGAAGGATTTGCAGAAGAAGTGAAGACAGAAGGTCAAAAGGAAGAGAAAAGCGAGAAATCATTCTACTGGGAGATTAGAATGTGAGTACACAGATCAGGCACACGGCATCTAGGTTGTTTCCTAGGAACCTGGAAGGAAAAGTACAAAATACATGGAAGAAAGTAGAGAGATGCTCTGGAAAGACACTGGGAAGAACCTCAAGGGCTACACTGAAAACCTGGAGTCCACTGCCTAAACACCACGACTCTTAGACATGGGAGTCATAATTAGATTTACACTATATTTTTTTGTTTTGCTTTTAAATACAGTAATGTTTAATTTAGGAATTTCCCTGGTACTCCAGTGCTTAGGAATCTGCCTGCTGATGCAGGGGGCACAGGTCCGATCCCTGGTCAGGGAAGATAGCACATGCCACAGAGCAATGAATCCTGTGCTCCACAACCACTGAAGCCAGCACCCTGGAGCCCACGCTCAGCATCAAGAGAAGCCACTACAATGAGAAGCCCAAGCACTGCAGATGTAAAGAACCAGCACAGCCAAATAAATTAAAAAAAAAAAAAAAAACCCTCAAAGAAAAAGGTAACACTTAATTTAGATGATTTTTAAAATGACATGTGGCACATCCACCATGAAAGAAGAAATCAAATTTAGGCGGGGCGGGGGCAGTTTACTTGTAAACCACCCACATGGGTGACATCAGCATCATGGATGAAAGGCAGGTGCCTCATCGGCTCTCCCGCCACCAACAGCAATCTGGCTCCATCCATGGACATACTCAAAGTGCTAGGAGAAAACTGCCAACCAAGAGTACTCTATCCAGAAAAGGTGTCTTTCAGAAATGAAGGAGAAATAAAAACTTTCCCAGACAAAACAAACCTGAGGGAGTTCTTCACCACTAGTCCCGCCTCATGAGAAACGCTGAAGGAAGTCCTCAGACTGAAATGAAAGGATGCTCATTAGTGACATAAATTTACCTTTACAACACACTGGTTAAGGCAAGTATGCAGTCAACTCCAGAATACTCTAATACTGTAACACGGTGGTATGTTAACAAAGGAACTCTAGTATTGAGGCTAAAGGACAAGAGTATTCAAAATAACTATATCCCTAGTGAAATATAAAATTCATAAATCACAAACATTAGCTCAAGTTAGAAATGATTTTACAGGAAAGTAACAAATGACCTACTGTTAAATTTTGATATAGGCTTACCTATCAGAACCTTTATTCTCCATAGCAGGAAACGCCTGCTTGTTATTTCCTCGACTCCTTCTCTGCTCAATCAGTCGCCTCTCATCAGCAGCATCTTTGTGCTTCTTTTCTTCTTCAACCTTTAATGAAAGTTTGACACTAAGAATAATTGCTATTACTTAATTCTAGAGACTCTGTTTTCAGTTTATTATTTGACTCAGTATTGGCCCTGATTTTAAGTGATAAAAATATATTTGTGCTTACATAAATTTTATCACTTACAAGTCACTGAAATTTTTGTAAAATGTGCTTCTTTCTGAGGGAAAGAAACAAAATTCCCAAAATTTCAAGAAAGGCTTTTTTAATAAGATACAATTATTCACATCCAGTCTTCCCCATCTGACTGGCAGAGATAGAGAAATAAAAACACACAACATCTGTCCTCTTTGGTCTTTACCACCTGGATTTTCCATTAAACAGTCAGATGTAGAGGATGTGACACCTTAGTGCCTCAGAGACAGAAAGGAAACTTTCTTCTTTCTGCACTAAAGCTATTCTTTCCCCACTGCCTTTTCTAATTCTTTTTTCATTTGGATCCAGGAGATAGCAAAACCCTGATGGTTTTCACTGAAATATATGAACCAAAGTTTACCAAAACACAAGGAGCAGAATGAAACTGAGGAGGTGTTAGTGTGGAATTCTGGAATATAAGTAATGCTTCCCAATTCCACATTCAGTAACCATCAAATTTTATAGCTAGAGGGTATAGAAATAACTATCTACCTTTGCCCCACTATTTACCAATAACAGCTTTAAAATTAAAAAAAAGGTTAAATGAGTTGTTCAAAGCCCCTAAAGTGGCATTCCCTAACATTTTATGGCACCAAAAGAGATGATACAATTCTGTACTCTTGAATCTGATAAAATTACCAAATGAATTCCTCAAATGAATCAGGTAAGTTAAAACCATGACTTTGGCAAAGTAATTTAATTCATTAGTTGGAGTAGGGTTCATTCCCCTTTTTCTTTAAAGGAGAATAGCTACATTTTTTTCTTTTTTTGTCTTACACAAAAGAGCAAGCAAGTTTAAAAACCTACTACTGAAGAAAGAAAAATTTCACAGCATCTAAATATATGAAAATACTCATTTCTGTCCTATTACCATAATAAGCATTTTGTGTAATGAAAAGGTTTAATTGTTAAACACCAATTCAAGATGCTACAAGAGGACTCTGTTTTAAAATTGATCGTAAAAGACAAGTTTTAATTTGTAGAAGAGAAATGTTTATGTGAGGATGAAATTATGAGGCATTTTAAAGTACTACTATGACATAAGAAAGAAATAGAAAACCCTATTTGAAAAGATCTTATTCAAAATTGATGGCGAAATCAAAAGCTTTGCAGACAAAGCAAAAATTAAGAGAATTTAGCACCACCAAACCAGTCTTACAACAAATACTAAAGGGATTTGCAGCCAGTAAACACAAGAGAAAGGAAAGACCTACAAAAACAAACCCCAAACAATTAAGAAAATGTCAACAGGAACATATATATTGATTATTACTTTAATATAAATGGATTCAATTCATCAACCAAAAGATACAGAATAACTGAATGAATACAAAAACAAGAGCCAAATATATACTGCCCATAAGAGACCCGCTTCAGACCTAGAGACACATACAGACTGAAAGGAAATGGATGGAAAAAGATATCCATTTGAATGGTAACCAAAAGATAGCCAGTGTGGCAACTCTTATTTCACACAACATAGACTTTAAAAATTATAACAGACAAAGAACACTACATAATGATCAAAGGATCAATCCAAGAAGAAGATATAACAATTGGAAATATTTATGCCCCCAACATAGAAGCACCTCAATACACAAGGCAAACACTAACAGGCATAAGAGGGGAATTCAACAGCAACACAGCCATAGTGGGGGACTTTAACACCCCACTTACACCAGTGGACAGATCATCAAAACAGAGAATCAATAAGGAAACACAAAACTTCAATGAAACATTAGACCCAATGGATCTAATTGATATCTTCAGGACTTTCCATCCAAATGCAGAAGAATACACTTTGTTCTCAACTGCACATGGAACATTCTCTGGGATAGACCACATCTTGGGCCACAAATCAAGCCTCAGTAAATTTAAAAAATTGAAAATATATCACGTATCTTCTCTGACCACAACACTATGAGACTAGATATCAACTACAGGAGAAAAATGTAAAAAAACACAAACTCAGGGAGATTAAACAATTCATCACTAAATAACGAAAAGGTTATTGAAGAAATAAGAAGGGAAATCAAAAGATTCCTAGAAACAAATGATAACAAAAACACGACCACCCAAAACCTATGGGATTCAATAAAAGCACTTCTAAGAGAGAAGTTGATAGCAGCACAATCCTACCTCCAGGACAAGAAAAACTTTGAACAGGCAACAGTCTACATTTAAAGCAGCTAGAAAAAGAACCAAAACCCCCCAAAGTCAGCAGAAGGAAAGAAATCATACAGATCAGAGCAGAAATAAATCAAAAAGAAAATGAAGGAAACAATAGCAAAGATTAATCAGACTGAACACTGGTTCTTTGAGAAGATAAGCAAAATGGACAAACCACTAGCCAGACTCATCAAGAACAGAAGGGAGAAAAATCAAATTGACAAGATTAGAAATGAAAAAGGAGAAGTTACAACAGACAACACAGAGATGAAAAGGATCATAAGAGAATGTTATGAGCAACAATATGCTAATAAAAGGGACAATCGAGAGGAGATGGACAGATTCTTAGAAAAGTTCAACCTCCCAAAACTGAATCAGGAAGAAATAAAAATTACAAACAAGCCAATTACAAACACTGAAATAGAAAGTGTTATCCAAAATCTCCCCAAAACAAAAGCCCAGGACCAGATGGCTTCACAGGGGAATTTTATCAAACATTTAGAGAAGAGCTAATGCCTATTTTTCTGAAACTCTTCCAAAAAATTGCAGAGGAAGGAACACTTCCAAACTCATTCTATGGGGCCACAATCACCTTGATACCAAAACCAGGCAGAGACAACACAAAAAAGAAAATTACAGGCCAATATCACTGACAAACACAGATGTAAAAATCCTCAACAAAATTCTAGCAAACACAATTCAACAACATATTCAATAGCTCATATACCATGATCAATTCGGGTTTATGCCAGGGATGCAAGGATTCTTCAATATACACAAACCAATTTCAATGTGATGCACCATCTTAACAAATTGAAAAATAAGAACCATATGATCATCTCAATAGAGGCAGAAAAAGCCTTTGACACAATTCAGCACCTGCTTATGACAAAAACGCTTCAAAAAATAGACACAGGAGGAACCTTCGTCAACATAGTAAAGGCCGTATAGAATAAACCCACAGCAAACATTATTCTCAGTGAGGAAAAATGAAAAGCATTCCCTCTAAGATCAGGAACAAGACAAAGTTGTCCATTCTCAGCACAGTTATTCAGCATGGTTTTGGAAGTCCTAGCTATGGCAATCAGTGAAGAAAAAGAAATAAAAAGAATCCAGATCTGAAAAGAAGAAGTAAAACTCTCTCTTTTGCAAATGAAATGATACTACACATAGAAAACCCAAAAGAAACTATCTATTTTCTAGTAAAAGAAAATTACTAGAGCTAAACAATGAATTTAACAAAGTTGTATGATACGAGGTCAATACACAGAAATCACTTGAATTCCTATATACTAACAATGAAAAATCAGAAAGTGAAATTAAGGAGCCAATCCCATTCGCCACTGCAACAAAAAGAATAAAATATCTGGTAATAAACCTACCTAAGGAGACAAAAGACCTGTATATGGAAAATTCTAAGACACCGAGGAAAGAAAAGAAAGACGACATAAACAGGTGGAGAGATATTCCATATTCCTGGGTAGGAAGAATTAATAGTGTGAAAATCACTATATTACCAAATGCAATCTACAGATTCAGTGTGATCACTTTCAAATTACCAATGGCATTTTTCATAGAACTAGAACAATGTATACAATGGACTATTACTCAGCCATAAAGAGAAACACATTTGAGTCAGTTCTAACAACGTTGACAAACCTAGAGCCTATTCTCCAGAGTGAAGCGAGTCAGAAAGAGAAATATAAATATCATATACTATTCACATATACATGGAATCTACAAAGATTCTGAATCTACAATGGTACTGATGGATTTATTTGCAGGGCAGCAATGGAGAAACAGATATAGAGAACAGACTTATGGACATGGGGGGAGAGGAAGTGGGGAGAGGGTGAGATGGATGGAAAGAGTAACATGGAAACTTACAATTCCTTATGTAAAATAGATAGCCAATGGGAATTTGTTGTATGACTCAGGGAACTCAGAAAGGGACTCTGTGACAATCTAGAAAAGTGGGATGGGGAGGGAGATGGGAGGAGGATTTGGGAGGGAGGGGACATGGGTGTACCTATGGCTGATTCTTGTTGATGTTTGACAGAAAACAACAAAATTCTGTAAAGTGATTATCCTTCAATTAAAAAATAAATACATTTTCTAAAAACCCCATTTGAAAATTTCATCGTTTTCTTCTTTTTACCCTGTAAACAGCACATAACAGCTCTAATTTTCTTTCTATGCCTTCAATGGCAGATAAAGGTTGAAGGAACAATCTAGATATAAAAAAAGTAGTAAAACTATGATTATCCAAATTGGAGATTTAAAAGTTTTCAAATACATCTATGATTACCAAGCAGAATTCAATATTCACGGAATCAGGAAAGAACAAATGAGCTGAAAAAATCAAGTAATCACAATGACTGAGTTTTAGATATGGAAGAATTTGCATTTTAGTTTAACATGTGTAACAAAGAACTGACATGCTAATTTAACACCTATAAATACTGAAGCTAATAAAGTTTCTTAAAAATAAAACTTGAAAATAACTTCTTAACTTAAAAAAATACTTCTTAAAAATAAACTTCTTAAAATTTTATTCTTTAATAAAATTCTTAAAATGGAATATACATATTACTAGAGATATTTTTTAAAGTAAAAACTTATCTTTCTGAGATAATTTTATAAACTCTGTTGGTAATTCTTTCCTTATAATTTTATAACAAGTAGTCTACATAAGAAAAAAATCATGAATTGTGATTTCATTCATTCAATGTGTGTGACTTGCAGATATTAGGAAAAGATAAATCAGAATCTCTCTGGGGGTGGGGCGGGGTGGAGTTCTACATTTTTTTCTTTAAGACTGTTGCAGCTTAAAATTTTCTCATGTCATGAAGAGAGTTTAAGAATCTCATTTATATAATTATAAATTATAATTTTAGTAAAGGACAAGATAAAATGCTTATTTCCTCTTTATTTTCAAAAAGATTCAAAACCTCCACCAAGATTATACCAACCAGTAAGATAAATTAGTTAAGTACATTCAGTATGTATCAAACAGTAAGTTAGTAACCGCAAGAAACAGAAGGGCCACAAATTTTTAATTCATAATATATCTGCTAAGGCCTAAAATAGAGCTCATCTAGAATTGCCTATGAATGAAAGTTTTGCTAGATTAAATAGAAGACATCGCTTGATTAATTTCAAAGTGAGAATTTTTTAAAAAAGAGAAATTACTTCAAATTGAAATGAACTTCCAGAGGGAACTATATTCAATATAGATATATACATATACAAGTGTAACCAGGTCACATTGCTATACACCTGAAACTAACACAGTATTGTAAATGACTACACTTTAAAGAAAAAAACAAAAACAACCACCAACCTCAAAAACAACCACCAAAAAAGCTAAGTATCAAATTTTCTTTCAGGTCTTCATAAAAATCAGCTATATGTCATTCAGAAGAGTATAAGTATTGAGTTTTCACAACCTCACTTTCTCCTAAGTTGATGTAAATTACTTCCACGGCTAAAATGAAGGGATGGAAAAGAAGCCTCCTGCCCCACTGGGATGGCACACAGCAGCAGTTACTATTTCAAAAGTCCCTGATGAGGACTCCCCTGGTGGACCAGGGGCTATGACTCCAGGCTCCCAATGCAGGGGGCCCAGGTTCCACCCCTGGACAGGGAACTTCATCCCACAGGCTGCAACTGAGAGTTCCCACAACTAAGACTGCACGCAGTCAAATAAATAAATGCTTTAAAAAAAAATAATAACAACAAAAAAAAATAATAACAAAAAAAAAATAAATAAAATGAAAAAATAATAACAAAGTCCTTGATGGACAAGAAACTATGCTGAGGTCACTTATCTGAGGCAGGTGAGTATTTAAAGGACGAATCCCCCATTTCCTCCTTAGTCTGATATATTATGCTTCAAAGTCAGCTAGAGGTTGGGTTAAGCAAAGGCTATTTGCAGGCTTAAAACAAAAATATTAACAATAATGGAAATAAAAATAGTCACCGAGGCACTTAATGATGTTGACAAGCATGTGCTCTTCACGAAATGAAATGCTATATATACACACAGCCGCCTTTGAAGGATGCATTACTATTTGCCTTTTTGTTCCAGGAAACTTATTTGCTGATGATAAGTACTGTGCCCAGGGTCATAACCCTAATAGGTAGGAAAGCTAGGAGTTGAACCCAGCCTGAATCTAAAGCCCATCATTTTCGTCTGTATCATCCACCTCTGACTTATCTTTGTTAAAGGAACTGTTTATCCAATTAAACCTATCATTCTTCCTTCTACCTTCATTTAAAATGAAAACATCAAAATGTACTAGAAATGAAAAAGGATAAAAACTGGTGAGCCCACAGTATCTGGGGACAGGGATTACTCATCACTTTTTTGTTGCTGCTTAGTCACTAAACTGTGAAGGACTCTTCTGCAATCTAATAACATCAGTATATTTCAGAGAAAGTAACTGAAAGCAAAGAGTCACCCAAAAGACAAAATCAAGTCCTTTATGTTTAGTATGCATCTTTTAAGGAAAAATATATACGAAGTAGAGGTTAAACGATCGTTATAAAATAATTAAGAAATTCAATACTGTCATAAGGTAAACTGAAAAGCAGAATCCATATTTTATAAAGCTAATGAAACTAGTATGAAACCCCTCAGCTACTACAAGATCAACCAGAAAAAAGAATAGGTTGCATATGACATCACTCAATATTATAAAGGAATATGAATCCTGCTATATATTCCTGCTATATAGTTTTTCACGATTCCCAGTCAGAATAATTGATTTTCTACCTAACTGATGAAGTGTTGATCACAAATGAAACCTGTTATTAATTTAATCTTGATCTTAGCACCTGAGAACAGCACTAAGGTTTTTAAAAAGAAAAAGAACAACTGTACCTTTTCATCTTATCAACCGCATGTATATCTGCTTCTTTTTTTACTAAAAATTCCACCATTTGCTGTTTCCTTTCACTTATGCCAAGTAAGAGTGGTGTAAGGTCATCCTGTAAAACAGGAAAAACCATTTCTAATGTACACAGTTAACCTATTTCTAAAGTGAACGGAAAATCATGCAATAGATTCTCTGAACTTAAACATATAATTCAGAAAGTAAATAAAAGGGAGCCCCTCCTCCTCATCCCCTGGCGCGCCTTCTATCAAGATGCTCCTCCTCCTGGCCTTCCCTGGGGGTCCAGGGGCTAAGACTTGAGTTCCCAAGGCAGGGGGTCCAGGTTCCATCCCTGGTCAGGGAACTAGATTCCACGTGCCGAAACTAAAGATCCCACGTGCCACAACTAGACCCAGTGCAGCCAGATACGTCTTTCAAAAAGATAACTAATAAAATGCTCCTCCTCTACCTCTTCCAAAGATGAACCACAGAGTCATTTTCTAAAACTCACTTTCAACATTTACTGGTTCCAAGGATCTTTGCTTCTATCATAGTATTTATCAGGAATATTGTAGTATTTACTTGCTCTATTACTAGTCTCAACACTCCTCCAGAGAGAATCAATCAGCTACTAAATCAACTGCATATTTTAGGAACAATGCTGAGGCAGGACTATATAATATTATCTGTAGCATGCATAACCTATCCAAGGATGACCAGGAGTAACCTCATGAGGTTTACAGACATTCCAATGGGAATATTATCCTCTACATGAACACGCAAAGAGAAAGGTTGTTTTGTGTTTTTTTTTCTTCCAAAAAACCAACTGTGGGCACCATGTTTTTTGGCTTTCTCAGCAAAGTCTCCTGAAATTTAATCTTACTCACTCTCCTTTGCTTGTTCCTTCCCCCGCCCTTAAGTTAACCTGACAGGTCAGCTTTAGCTAGATGCTGTTTTGACACAGAACAACACTGCTTCTCTTCAAAGACCTTTCTTGACGACTCTCATGTAATTACCTCCAGATCTCCTGGAGGAAGCTTCCTTAATCCCAGTGTTCTGGTCTCTGTCTTGCTTTACTGCTCTTAGTTAAAGATTACAAGGTCAGTTCAGTTCAGTTCAGTCACTCAGTCGTGTCTGACTCTTTGCGACCCCATGAATTGCAGCATGCCAGGCCTCCCTGTCCATCACCAACTCTCCGAGTTCACTCAGACTCATGTCCATCGAGTCAGTGATGCCATCCAGCCATCTCATCCTCTGTCGTCCCCTTCTCCTCCTGCCCCCAATCCCTCCCAGCATCAGAGTCTTTTCCAGTGAGTCAACTCTTCGCATGAGGTGGCCAAAGTACTGGAGTTTCAGCTTTAGCATCATTCCTTCCAAAGAAATCCCAGGGCTGATCTCCTTCAGAATGTAAGTTACCAATAAATATGCACTCAGCGTTTTCTCAGGGAGTTGCTCTTCCGTGAATTCTCCCTGCGCTCTCTCTCATAATCCTGTGTGTTTGGGAGACTCATTCAGTGTGAAACTGCCACAACCAACTTAAAATTCTAATTTGAAAAATTCAATCCCATCCTTAAGAAATTCTTTTAAAATATGAAACAATTATATATTAATTAGACTGTATTTAAAATCTTGAAATAGTTATCAAAATAAACTATAAAACAAGAATTGGAAACTCAAATGCTTATGGAGGGAAAGCTGGTGGCCTGAGTAAGTGAAAAAGCCGGATGAGGCTGGCAAACCTGTGAACACGCGCCCCATACAGAAGGGGAGGCCTCCACACGCAGAGTGAACAGGGCGGCCTCCACACGCAGACCAAACAGTAGAATGGGCTCAAGGGGGACCAGATTGAGTTCTCCAAGAAGCCTGAAATGCAGACTTCCGCATGAGTTTGCTAAGTTTTACATGTTGACTCAGTCTGTGGAGGTAGGTAAGCTAAACATATCCAAGGACCACATTTGCTCTGTAGCCCACTTGTGGTTTCACGTTTTGCTGTTTCCAAACAGGTGGGCATAAAGCAAATATTTGTATGTGAAAGCTTTCCTTTCTTTAGTATCATGTGTTTCACAAGAAAAGTGGGTCTCAATATGTAATAAAAATTGCTGTTGACTCATAATTTTATTAAAATAAATTTAAAAAACAAGACTCAAAATTCCCACTTTAAGAATGTTTCCACTGCTTGTTAAAACTACAATCTGTTTCTAGAATTCCCCCAGATTATTAACCAAATGAATAATAAGTTCCTAAGACTGCTGAAACTAAATTATTAAAAGAATCCCCATCTGTACTAACTTCATGGGTTTTGATGTTTAAAGCTGTCGTCTTGCTTATGCCAGGGCTCAGCAAATCTAACACACACACTGCAAGAGTCTGTCCTGCTGACACCAAAAGAAGGCTCATGAGTTACTATTACTGCAGTCAGGAACACACTGTTGGTAACAAACATCTGTCGACCTAATGACCTGGTTGATAACAGAAGGTGTAAAATTCTTAAAGGGTCAGACTCTACAGATGAAGTGACTTTGCCATGAGCAAATCTCTACAGACTCTTGGAGTGTCACTGAATAATTAGTGGTTGGAAGAAAAAGGAGTTATATTATTCAAGCCAATAGATTTTGCCAAAAATATCCCTTTTAACTTCTCAATCACAGAGGCAGAGGAAAAAGTCTGGCTAATATTGTTGCAAAGGAGGGAGCTGATGGAAGTAGCCAGCATTGATCAAACTCCAACTCTTCTATCGATTACTTATTTTTGAGATAGGTGCACTTAGAAATTATCCTTAATCACTCCATAGTTCTTCACCAAGGATCGTATCAGAATCTCAAGGAAATATTTCTAAATACACATGTCCAGGCTTTCCTTGATTTATTTCATCAAAATCTTCAGGGAACAGCCTAGGCTTGTAAATTTTTTTATAAACTTTCCCAAGTGATTGTGGTTTTCACCAGCACACTCTAGCTGAGAATTAGCGCAGCAAACATTCCAGTCTCATCTCTCACCCACATGGCCAATTCCTTCTCTTACTTGAGGATTTGAAGAAAAAAGAAAAGTATAAGAGGTAAGAGTCATCAAAACAGAACTAAATTTTCCTGGGTAAATAATGGTAGAACAGGGACTAATAAACACAAAAGGCAACCTGATCTCATTGTTTATAAACCCCTTACTTTCCATCAAGACCTTCTAGATTGAGAGCAGAGTCCAGACTCTTGTCTAACTGGCTGTTTCTGCCAGAATAGGATAATATTTCTGTTAAATATTTGTTCTTCTCTTTTTTTCCCAACTTAATCACCTCCTGTTCACTGCTGATCTGATTTCTGCAAAGTCTTCCTAAAATTGGTATCTAGGCAAGTCTCCAATTCACTCAATCTCTTTCTCAAAATAACAACTATTGTCCCTGAGACTGAAAAGCACCTTACCGAAATATATAAACTGAAGGGGGAAAAAAAAAAAAAAAAACCTTGGGACTTCTGTGGTGGTTCAGTGGCTGGGTCTCAGTGCTCACAGTGCAGGGGGTCTGGGTTCAATCCCTGGTCAGGGAACTAGATCCTGCATACTGAAACTAAGACCCAGCACAGCCTAATAAATATTAAAAAAAACACCTCTTCTTGGCATACCCCAACTGCCAAAATTCCAACTTGATCTGCATTTTTCACCTGCTCGCTCCTTTGCCTTTCCTTTTAGCCTCTGAAGCCTTGGGCAATGAGAGAGAAATCATTTTTATATAAATCATTTTTTCGTAAAATTGGAATGTGTTAGCAGCAGCAAGATTTCTATTATGTTGTCAAATGCTTGTTTGAGTTTTAAGACAAAGTCTATTTCCAAGGCAAATTTTGCTTTACTGTGTTATTTTAGACTAATTAGAAAAAAAAAATTTTTTTTTCAGTAAGGGAAAAATACTTGGAAAAAGTTTTACCTTTAACAAGTGCAGTGTTATCACAAATATCTGCCATCAACACAAAAAAGAATGCTCTACTCCCTAATGCTTCTTGAGCAATATCATGATTTAAAGTGATATCTTAGACAATCAAGTGCTTTCAAAATATTTTCACTCAGGGAAGGCTGGAGCTTCCAAACAAGGAAAACTGAGCCCACCTGTGAGAGTTGGGGAGCTCTCTCTGCAGCTCCTGGCCGAGCTGCAGCCACAGGAGAAAGAGCAGGAGGGGCAGCTTCACCATCATCAGCTGCCCACACTCAGCTGCAGCCCCGCTGAGCGCCCCCCAGGGCTGAGCGTGGGAGACCCACTTGTACCTGGAGAACCAAGTGGTCACCAGCACAAGTGAACACCCTTGCTGGGTGTCAAACGTGACCTGACCCACGTGACCAGATCTCAGAACCGGGGTCCTGGAGGGCTCAGGGCTCCAGGCCTGCTGCCTCCCCAGCCCACTTGCACCCCCCAGCTCCCCCTGCTGGGCACTGGTTCTCCTTCCTCCTACCCCCATCCCTCCTCCAGCAGCTGAGCCCATTCCCTGAGCCGCTGGAAGCAGCTACCCATCACATTACTTCACTCCCCCCAAGCCTTCATTTTTTGTAGGACTGAGCGCCGAAGAATTGATGCTTTTGAACTGTGGTGTTGGAGAAGACTCTTGAGAGTCCCTTGGACTGCAAGGAGATCCAACCAGTCCATTCTGAAGGAGATCAGCCCTGGGATTTCTTTAGAAGGAATGATGCTAAAGCTGAAACTCCAGTACTTTGGCCACCTCATGCGAAGAGTTGACTCATTGGAAAAGACTCTGATGCTGGGAGAGATTGGGGGCAGGAGGAGAAGGGGACGACAGAGGATGAGATGGCTGGATGGCATCACTGACTCGATGGACGTGAGTCTGAGTGAACTCCGGGAGTTGGTGATGGACAGGGAGGCCTGGCGTGCTGCGATTCATGGGGTCGCAAAGAGTCGGACACAACTGAGCAACTGATCTGATCTGATGTGAGCCTATCACCCACTCCTGAGCACGTTCTAGTGGGAAAATCTTCCTTCTGGGGTAGAAGGGTGGCTGAGGGAGCTTTGCCCTTTCTGTGGGCTCTGATATTTTCCACCCACCTGCTGGCGTGACTTTGGAGTTGTTTCCATGGTAACAGGGCCTGCTGGACACTACTCAGTCTACCTATTTACATACTGTTATCAATAAAACACTTCTCGTTTAGAAAAATGGTTTGCAAATATTTTGTGAATAAAGTTAGTTGAGCTATACCTCGTTCCTGGCTTCTATATTGGCGTTATAGGAAAGCAGCTTTGCCGCGAGTGATACATTCTGGCAAAAGACAGCATAGTGGAGAGCGGTGTTGCCATTGACATCCGTGACATTTGGGTCGGCACCATGCTCCAGCAGAAGAGCCTCACACTCCTCTTCTTGACATTCTATGGCCTGTCAGTGTTGTGCCAAGAAACAAGAGTGTGAATTCTAGGAATTCAAAGTAAATAGTCCACAAGCTTCACCAGTTCCCTATATTTCAATGAGATACATTCATCTTTAGTCTCAGTAGTTAAATCACATCCATCTCATGTGGACACGGCTCGCTGCCCCATACCTTCATCAGCGCGGTCTTGTTTTCACTGTCACCGAGGTTAAGCTGGCATTTTCTCTCCAGGAGGAGAGCTACCACCTCTGAATGGCCATTGGCACAGGCCAAGTGGAGCGCAGTCCTATGAAAGCAAGACAAGTTTTTAGGAAACTGTAGTGTAACTGTTTCAAAACAAATAACTGTTTGTGTGATTGAAAACACTCAATAGCATGGTACTCCTATCCCTCTGAAACAAATATTTCATTTTCTTCTGGAGAAAGAGCAGCATATATTAGTTTAGCTCCTCTTACACAGTAAAGAAAGTACAGTCTACCTGAATAGAATGCGTGAGACCTTGAGATTCAGCTCAACTTGGGTTTAAATTTGACTTTGTCACTTATTAGCCGTCACTCACCCTCTCTGTACCTCAATTTCCTCACCAACAAAATGGAGAGAGAGTACTAGTTATCTCACAGGACACTGATGCGATGCTTAAATGAGATCCACGCACAGGGTTTAGAACCATCCCTTGCACAGATAACAGCTAGTGATTGTTAGATTGTATTATCATATTTACTACTATTACTACTATCTTACAAGGACAACATCTGAATGAAGTCAAAGGATATGACACCTACTTTGCAGATATGTTTTGAAGATTAGAGACAACACTGTACTTCGATGATTCTAATGTGCTCATTTTCTCACATTTTAACGTCTCTGACATTGGAATATAATTTATAATTCATAGTCTTTACAACTATAAACTGTAGCATTTTTGTTTGTTCATGTCTCTTTTTTCCTGTTGGTTAATTCCCGTGAGGTGTTTCCATCTAAGCTTGCTTTAGAGATGACGTGTGTTATATATTATTATATCATACAGGTGCACCACACAGTGACCCACAGCTGTTACAGGTTACACTGCATTTAAGGGACTATAACATCTTAGCTATATTCACCATGTTGTACAATATGTCGTTGTAGCTTGCAGGACTTTAGTTCCCTCACCAGAGATCGAACCCTGGGCCCAGAGCAGTGAGTCTTAACCACTGGACGGCCAGGAAATTCCCAAGATTCCCTCGACTTCTGAAAAGACTGAAAGTGTCACAGGATACCAATCCTCACAAAAAATTCTAAATTAAATTGAAAATGACAAATTATTTTTATCTGTGCCACATTCCTATTAGTGCCAGAAAGACAAGTCCTGTCTGCTCATCCAACTTCCCTACACACAGCTTGATCTACAGAGATTTTTAAATTTGGGGGGTTGCTAAATCAACTTTCAGATTTCTTTTCTTCTTTTTATTTGGGGGTGGGGTGGGGAGGTGAAACCCAGGAAACTCCAGAATTCTTGCCTTTGAAATCATTCTTAGAAAGGTCTCTGGGGTGGGATATACGTATACTTACAACTGATTCATGATGTTGTACAGCAGAAACCAACACAACATTGTAAAGCAGTTACCATCTAATTAAAAAATATTAAGGTTAATAAACAGTAGAACTAGAAAAAAAAGGTCTTTGTCGGCACACAAAAAATGTATAGATAGGAATTTCAGTTTTCTTCTGGTACTTTTCTCACCCTGTGTATTTAAAATTTTTGATCCATACTCCATCTGAAACTTTTGGTGAGATAAAAATCTAGTTACTTTTCTCTAAATAGTTACCAGGTTATTTCTCCCACATCTACACATAATTTATCTTTCCTAATAGAAAATGCCACCCAGCAAATGTTGATACCTAAAAGGGCAAATCTTTGCCTACTACACAAAACTTTTAATTTCACCACAACTAAAGACAGCATGTGTAACCCCAAATCTTTAAAACCACAATGTGTTTATTGGTTTAAATATGGAAAGACCATAGATCCTAAGAAAATGTCCTCCTGTTCAAGGACACAGCCAGCTTCCTACTTCAAAGCTGTCTTTTAAGGTCCTTCAGCAAAGAACATATACACATAAGTGTACACTGATATAAAAGTGTAGCTGAAGAATTTTTAACCCAGAAGTTGGCCTGTCATGAGGATTATTTTTCTCACTATATAGTTTTTTGTTGAATTGTAGCTGAAGAATTTTTAACCCAGAAGTTGGCCTGTCATGAGGATTATTTTTTCTCACTATGCAGTTTTTTGTAATATATAACATTATGGTATAAAAATGTGTACATTAAAGATAAGATGCCGACAACATCAAAAATCTGTCCACTGCCAATATCCACAATGGACGATCCAAGGGAAGAAGAGTTTTCATAAATCACGTGAGAAAAACAATGTGAGAGCCAGGGAGTTCCAGAAGATTTCTTGAGGGCTGTAGAACTTGAGAGCTCTTTCTGCTGCTTCTGCTGCTAAGTTGCTTCAGTCGTGTCCAACTCTATGTGACCCCATAGACGCAGCCCACCAGGCTCCACCATCCCTGGGATTCTCCAGGCAAGAACACTGGAGTGGGTTGCCATTTCCTCCTCCAATGCATGAAAGTGAAAAGTGAAAGTGAAGTCGCTCAGTCGTGTCCGACTCTTAGCGACCCCATGGACTGCAGCTTACCAGGCTCCTCCGTCCATGGGATTTTCCAGGCAAGAGTACTGGAGTGGGGTGCCATTGCCTTCTCCTACTCATGAGTAGATCATGTTAATGCATGCATAACAACAAATGAAGAGGAGGAGAAGGAAGAAGGGAAAAAAAAGATGCTATTCATGTTTTATTTCAGTTCTGTGATTACTGTCATTCAGTTAAATCACTTTAAAACGACCAGTAAAGTGCTCTTTAAGGGGGATTATAAGTGGGTCTGAAAGCAGCTAAGGCTTTTGCAGCCTATCAAGTCTGTGGGGCGCTGGATCCCACAAAGGTGTCTGCGAGCCTTGGAGGGGAAACTCACAGGAGGGAGCCCTGCCAGGCCCTTCCTCCCACTTACCTGTTCTTCTTGTCCTTGTCATTCAGGCCATTCTTTCTGAGCAACAGAACCAGCTGCACTTTGGCTACGTTGCCTACGCTGGCAGCTTTGTGGATCTTTGTGAGGTCCCTGTCTCGGGTGTGGTACCCGGGCTGGAAGCTGGTTCTACGATGACCTCTGTCTCTCCCCAGGCTGATGGAGGAGTCTAAGGGCGACTCGCCCTTCTCACTCCTGTAGCCAAAAATCTTCTTCATCGCAGAGCCTATGGGCTCCAAACACACCTCACCTCCCCCTCGGCTCTTCACAGTCCCCTAAACCCAACACAAGCACTACAGGGAAGCCTGTAAGCTTAATGGTTTGCTTAACGGTTTGCTTAAGGTAAGCTCAACAGTTTGGAATCTTTCATCCCAGAATGATCGTTGCTAAGCGACACCTCTAAACACATTGCCCATGTGCCAGAATGCCCAGTGTGCATGTGCAAGAACTGGAAGTGCATTTTTCAAAAGAAGCAAACAATATCAATAAACCCTTACCTAAGGGAAGAAGGAGAGGAAACTGAAATAACCACAGAAAGGAAAGCGACATTACAACAGATACCTCAGAAGTAAAGAAGCATAATCATAAGGGGCCGTTATTACTCATGAACAATTACAAATTGGAAAACCTAGAAGAAATAGATAAATTCTGAGAAACATACACCCTGTCAAGACTAAAACAAGAAAAAATAGAAAAACTCAACACTCCAGTAACAAATAAGGAGATTCAAATATTAATTAAAAAAAAAAAAAACACAAAAACCTCCCCAAAGCTAAAAGCTTAGGACCAAATGGATTCAGAGCTCAGTTCTACCAACATTCAAGTAAGAATTACAAGTAAGAATATGCAGAAAAAACACTTGACAAAATTCAAAACCCACTCATGATAAAGGCAACTTGTGTCCTCTTCGTGACTGGTGCTTTTCTGTACCAACCCTGGTTTTGTTTTGTGTTGTTTTTCTCTTCTTTCAATTTTCAGAGCTTCCCTCAATTACCCAGTCAGTTGGTGGGTCAGTCATAGGCCTGCCTGAGGTGGCTCGGCCAGGGCTGGTGCACACAGGCGGCCCCTGTGGTGAGAGCCCAGCGAGCCCTGCCCCCGCCCTCCTGGGCTGTGTGCTTTCCAGGAGGCCACCCTCCCGGTCTCCCCCATGGGCTTCACCTGCTTCCCCGGCCAGCCCACAGCATCCCTCTCTCCAGCTTTCTAATCTGCCTGCTGGTCCTTCCCACCAACTCAGGCCACATGATTGAAACATGTGCTTTGATGCTCCAGGAATGTGTGTGGCACCCTGGGGCCAAATGCCTGGGGTTTTGAAGAACATTCTGCTTCTCAGTAGTTCTGCTCATTCAGTGAAGGCCATCACAGAACACATAACCAAAATATTTTTGTTGGTTTTTTTTTTTTTTTTTTTTTGCTTGTTTAATGTTTTGGCTGTCCCTCTCAGCATGCTGAGATATTAGTTCCCTGACTGGGGATTGAAACTTTGCCCCCAGCATTGGCAATGCAGAGTCCTAACCACTGCACCACCAGGGAGATCCTAAACCGACGTATTCTTAACTTGCAGAGTCTGGTATTCTGCTCCTATGAATAAATACGCGCACACAGGAGGCACAGGGCGCGGCTGACCTTGTGGTCTGCTGGCCGTCTGGGCAGCGGGTGAGGACTGGCCGAGACCCCCAGAGCTTCCCACCGAGAGGCCACAGCTCTGTGCTCTGTGGGTGGTGAGACGCTGCCTCCTCCTGGCCTGATTTGCCGCATGGACACGTTCCTGAAGACGCATTTCCCCCTGGTGGAGGGAGGAGGTGACACTTTCGGAGAACATTTATGAACCAGTTCTAATATGTGTGATTTCTGGGCGTCTCATTGCTCTGAGGAAAGTGCTGAGCAGCTGAAACAATGAAGAATGGGGGGACCACAACAAGGGCAGGTGGGCCTCCGGACGCGGACCGAGGGATCTCAGGAGAGGAGAGGCCGAAGCCCAGTCAGGCCAAGGGCGCAGGTGCGGTGCTGGCTCACGACCTCAGGTGAGTGGTGAGTACGGAGCCCCAGGCGGGGGTCCACGTGCGGTCAGGCCCCCCTGGTTTCCCGAGTGTGTCCCCGCTGCCCACTCCCACCTGGCACGGCCTTTCTCTTCCCGCTGCTCCCTGCTCAGCAACCAGCCACAGCCTGTGTGTAGACAGAAACCAGCGCAGGTGCGGAGCCTGCGTGCAGGCCCCTGCTCCCTGCATGGGGTGCTCAAGCCTCCCGTTTCCTCCCTGTGAGTGGGAATGCCGTATCCTCTCCAGCAGCCCCAGGAATCCCACATGGGGAGAGTTTACAGGGCCAGACCCTGCCCATGATAACCTCACAGGGTCCAGGAACATGGTCAGCCCGCCATAGATGTCCTCTGTCACATGGAACTCAGCATCTTCCGCCCCAGACTCCTCCCTTGTCCTCAGTTTCTGTGGGTCGCCGGCATCACTGTTTCTCCTGGAGGCCTGGTTGGACCCAGCCTCCTCCTCTGATGCTCCCAAGGTCAGGGGCTGTGGGCCAGTTTTGGGTGAGGAGGACAGAAGGGAGGTGGTACGTGGTCCCTGGGAGCGTGACCACCTGTGTGAAACGGTCTGTTTTCCTGGCCTGGCCTTGCTTCCTGGGACCCTATGCCTTTCTCTCCCACTGGCCCCTTCTGGTTCCTTCCCTTCGAACCTGTGTTCTCTCTTGTCACAGCCCAGGCCGCACCCCCACTCCCCAGTCTCTCTGGCCACACAGGTTCCTGCAGAGGCAGTGTCATTTCTTCTCTGCCTGCGGAGTCCCCATTGCTCCACAGATGTGGGCAGGTAAGGAGGGAAGAAGGAAGTGCAGGGGTGTATTAGGGCTTAAGGGAGCCTCATGAATCCCTAGCTGAAGTCCACACCTGCCTCTGCCCTGTATAGACTCATGCGGAGTCTGAGCCTCCCTGACTGTGCTGAGGTCCTTGCCTCTGTGTCCTGTCCAGGTGGGGTCCTGTAGTGGGGTGGGGTCAGGTGGGTGGGAAATGACCTTCTGGTCTCCAGAGCACTTGGATTATTGGAAGGTTATTTCTTTGTGTAAAAAGCTAGATTTTTAAATTAGTTTTCTATCACATAACAAAAGCATATTTTGCTTGGAAACACCAAGAGTTTAGGATGGAAAATCCTGTCTCCCAGCCTAGCTGTCTCAGCCCCAGCCCCATGTTGGCCACTCCCTGTGTTCTGGCATTTTCTCTGTCACTCCCCGAGAGCCACATTGCACCTCCGAATCTGCATCTTTGTAAGCACAAGTGGGCCCAGAGTCTGTTAAAGAGCCCCACACGCCTCCCATTTCTTTCCAGTTGCCTCCCGGGCTGTGCCCCCAAAGTGCGTGAGCAGCTCTAAGTGGTACGGCCGTCAGAGCCAGCCCAAGCCCTGTGGCGCTGCAGGTGGAGCCCCAGGTTTACTGGAGCAGCCGGCCATACCCAGTGCGAGGAGCCAGCTTCGCGGTTCTGCGTCCCTGGAAAGCGTGGAGGTGGGTGGACCCCGCCCTTGGCACATCCCCCCAGTCAGCTCACATGACATGACACAGGAGGATGGGAGAGGGCATCTCATCGCTGGAAGAGGGGCTATTTGGGGACCTACATTTTGTTTTAAGGTGTCTCTGGGTCTCTCTATCTGCAGGGCAGCTCTGGCCACAGAGCAGCCTCCTTCAGAAACGGGGTCTCGGAGCATGTCCTGTTTACCACCACCCTGCCCTGGCCCTGCAGGAGGAGGGGAAGGCTAATCGACTGAGGGTAGAAAGGGCAGGTGTGCAACAGCCACAGTCACCCGCGTCCAGCCCTTGGACCAAGGCTCACCCTGCACAACTTGGTGGGCTCACGATGGATGCCTCCGGGGCCCCCACTGAGACTCCTTGAGCTGTCCACTGCGGGAGCCTTCGGGCCTTCGTGTCAAAAAGTCTATCCACAGGGCAGATCCACTCCCTGCAGGTTAATCATGGCTGACGTCCTTCTCTTTCTGTTTTTCCAGAGTCTCAAGTCTGATGAAGAAGCCAACAGCGCAAAGGAGCCTCAGAATGAATTGTTTGAAGCCCAAGGTAAAGCCTGGCCTTGTGGTGAATGCCCACTTTGGTCAGTGCTGGGCTGTCAGACAGCAGGCTGCCAGCGAAAGAGAATTTCCTGGGAGGTGCCCAGTGTGGGTGGTCTCTCTGGGGTGCCCTTCTCCTGGGGAGGTCCCAGCTCTGAGATTCCTGAGGTCAGACCCTTGGGCAGGGGCTGCTGGCTAAGAGAGCAGCTAGTTGGTTGGCTAGGGTCATAGTGATCCTCCCAACCAGCAGGCATGGGCCAGGGGACTCCTTCCTAATGTGCCAGGCCTGGGCCAGCAGCCTCCCCACTCACCAGAGGCCCTGCATGTGCCCCAAGTGGAGGGCGAGACGTGGCTCTGGTCCTGGGAATCTGGCGGAACACCCAGAAGGCAGTCACAAGTGCTTAGCAAAGCTGGGTGCATCAGCATGTGGGTGTGCGGGTTCCTTAAGGACACCTCTCACCAGCGTGTGTCACAGGGCAGAATGTGCAGGACCATGGCTCCAGTGGGAGACCAGAACTGACCTGGAGCTTCTCCTGAGTGAGAGGTCTGCACTGGTGCTGAGCACCGTCCAGACTGTGGTCCTCAGGGGCCGAGGCTGTTGCTGGCTCAGCGCTGAGCGTGGGGACGTCAAGTGAATGAACCAAGTGTCTGTGCTACTGGATGAAGCAGATGGACCTCTTTGTGTCCAAAAATCACTTCCTACATTCCCTGGACTCAGACTAAATCTAGGGGATGAGAGGAAGGGCTCCGGGGAGGTTATTCACTGAGTGATTTTGGGCTCTCTGCCCAGAGACAGGTTGGGTGCTTCTTTCCATCCAGGTTAGAACTGACCCTCCTGCACAAACACTAACGTCAGACCTCACAGGGCTTACTTACCTTCTCTGCCAGCCCTAAGAACACGCCCTGGTGTCAGAATTGCTTTCCCCCTTTTTTGGTTCCTGCCTTTATTTACTTATTTATTTTTTAAATTTAAAATGTATTTATTTGGCTGTGTCAGGTCTTAGTGGTAGCATGCAGGATCTTCACACGTCATTTGGGATCTTTCATTGCAGTGCACAGGTTTCTGTCTAGTTGCAGGGCACAGGCTTAGTTGCTCCATGGCACGTGGGATCTGAGTTCTCTGATCAGATCAGTTGCTCAGTCGTGTCCGACTCTTTGTGACCCCATGAATTGCAGCATGCCAAGCCTCCCTGTCCATCACCAACTCCCAGAGTTCACTGAGACTCACGTCCATCGAGTCAGTGATGCCATCCAGCCATCTCATCCTCTGTCGTCCCCTTCTCCTCCTACCCCCAATGACCAAGGATCAAACCCGAGTCCCCTGCATTGCAAGGTGGATTCTTAACCATGGGACCTTCAGAGAAGTCCCTGTTTTTCCATTTTTCCATAGAACTTTCAGATGTTTTAAGCTGGAATGGGTCTTGGAAGTGGCCCTTTCCTTGTGTTTTCCTCAACCCAATATACAGCATCATTCTTGAGCATGGAGGAGTCCTCAGGAAAGGACTTTCTGATTATTAGTCGGGTTATCACAGTAAACGCCAAGATGACTCCTCTCTGGAGACCTCCAGACCACTGACCGGGAGCCGGGGTCTGGTCAGGTGCAGGTGACCCTCGTCCTGTGTCGGGCAGGGTGGTGCAGTCTGGGCGTGGAAGTAGCTCTGCTTTGAAGCCTTGCTTATCTAAAGAGAGCTCTTTGTGGGCACCCCAAGGTATGTCCTCTCCCAAAGGGTGTTTCTCTGGCAAAGCTTCAGAAACCTCAGTAAGCCACCTGGCTAACGTAGAAAGGCTATGAAACCTGGCCAGCTGTCACCCGGACTAGCTGCTGAGTCTGCATCTCAAAGACCCCTGTGGCTCCTGATGTGAGGTGGTATGGAAAACAGCCCACCTCGGGGCATTTTTGCTGGGGAAAAAAAAGAAAAAAGATAACACTCACCCTGCATCCAAATTAGCCTTTGGTGCTAAGTTCCAGGTTACAGGAGATGTTAGGGATGGAGGGCAGGAGGCTGGGGACTGGGGGTGAGCGGGAGGTGACCCAGCGACTCTGGGGGAGTAGCCACACACACAGGGAGGGTTCTGCGTTGATGCTGAGTTGAAGAAATCAGCTGTCGGGAGACTTGGGAGAGAACTGGGACGTCGTTGTTGGGTTGTAGGGCCATCGTCGCACTGGGGTCAGGAGTGCATACGAAACACTCAGGAGTGAGAACACGGCAGCTGGGATTTGCCTTCAAATTCTTGGGCCAGGGACTTCTGTGGTGATTTACTGTCTAGGACTCCGCAGTCCCATTGCGGAACCCATCTCCGGGCTCCATCCCTTGTCTGAGAAGTAGAGCCCCCATGCTGTAACTAAGAGTTTGCATGCCACAACTAAAAAGATCTTACATGCAGCAACCAAGACCCAGAGCAGCCAAATAAATATTACAGAAACAAAAAATACATGGGCAAGAACAAACGGGTAGCCAGGGTGAGAGGCTGCGCAAGGGACAGGGCCATCGGCCTTTGTTGGACTGTGCTCTTTGCTTTGGGCAGGTTTGAAGACCATCTAGACGTTAATTTTTTAAACCTGGCTCTTTTATTCTAAGTACAAAGCTTGCAGGTGTGCTCCTGGTGCTACAGCTTCTGTAGGCTCCCTTCAGAAAATGCCTTCCCCACGTGCAGCAGAGTCCCCCTTTTATTGTGAAATTTTGCAAAGAATTAAGTTGGAAGAATTGCACAGTGAGCCCCGTGTCGCCACCATCGGAAGCTTGACTCTCACATGTGTCCCTCTGCCCATCTGTCAGTCCATCTGATTTCAGAGTAAAGTACCGCCTTGGTGTGTTTCCCCTGCTTCAGGCCAGCTGCCAACCTGGGGTTCTGAGGTCTTCGGGAGCCCCGGAAGCCCTGCAGCCACTCCTTCGACACCCCCGAGAGCCAGGTCTGGGGCCTCTGGGAAGAGCTGGGTGTGGGCATCAGTGGCCACCTCCCCGAGCAGGAGCTGGCCCTGGTCTGCCAGAGCATCGGGCTCCAGGGTCTGGTGAAGGAGGTGAGAGGGGATGGGATGGACCACCCCAAAGGGCTGAGTCTTTGTGGTTGGTGCTGGACCTAGAAAACCCCTTCACCCTCAGACACTGATTCAGTTGTCACTGTCCAGTCTAAAATCCTGTGCTGACTCCCAGGGCTTGTGCTGAGGGTCCGTCTCGGGCCACCTTCACGCAGGACCCTCCTCTGCCTGGAGCTGTCTCCCCTCTCTGGTCTCCCTAGGCCTAACACCCAGCCCAAAGGTTGTGCCCATAGCACCTGGCTGTGATCCTGGCAGCTGTGTTCAGCCCTTCCCTCCTTCGGGGCCCAGGGGAGGAGGGGGCAGTGCGATGGGATGGGCCCCACCTTGCTGACCCTGAACCGCTGGGATTCCGTACACACGTGTCCCGCACACACACGTCCCACCGTCCAGCAGACTCCCTCACAGCAGACTCAGGTGGGTGTTTGGGAGATGCGGGATGCTCAGCTGGGTGGAAACTGACCACCCAGGGGGGATTTCACAAGCCCCAGCCAGGAAGCCAGTGCTGGATAGCAAGCCTCTGGCTTGGTGGGGTGGGGGCTGGGCCTGGGCGGGGCGGTCAAGGCTGCTGGGGAGCAGCCTCTGAGCAGATGCCTGAGGCGCTTTTATTTAGGAACCTGAAGACCTGTTCAACAAGCTGGACCAAGATGGGGATGGCAGAGTGAGTTAGAGGAGCTCCAGCTTGGCCTGTTCAATCATGGGTCCCCTCGACCACTGGAACTGGCCCCGCTTGTCAAACCCAGCAGGTCCTGGTCTCGTTACCAGGTAAGGTGGGGCGATTAACTCTTGAAGCCCAGGGTGACTGCCATCACTCTCCTGAAGGCCTGAACTCTCTGCCTGGTCCCCAGAGTGGGTGCCCAGGAGGTGGTTGGAGTGACCTGACCTGACACCGCTTCTGCCTGGCTATGTGCCACTGGTGAACTGCTCGCCTTCTCTGTGCCTCAGGTTCCTCATCTGTAAAGTGGACGCACCTCATAGGGGTCTCATATGGATTCCCTGGGGTACACTGTGTTCCGCCAAGAGCACCCGGTCCCTCCTCCCTGGGGGGCAGAGTCACTATCAGGGCCGTGCCTTCCCTGGGACTAGCCCTCCAGGCTCTCCTGGAGCTGTGTTCTTCCCATTTTTCATCCTGCACGAGTCCAGCTGGAGTCAAGCAGACTTTATTTACACTGTGATGTTGGCCGGTGCGTTTGGTTCATGTCTGTCTCGGCGTGGTCAGGGCTCCTTCTCCCACCGCAGGGCACGGTTGTCCTGGGAGTCTTGCTGCCGCCTCTTTGGCAACGTGGTTGATCCCGTAGTTTGTGGGCGGTGGTGCAGGCACAGTGGCCTTGTTCTTTGCTGGTCTGGGCGCGTCCGAAAGTCAGATTTCTGCCCCTGAAGCCACTGAGATGGGGAAGGACTTGGGGTAGTGAGGACAGTGCCTGGCCACCTGAGGGCAGGGACTGCATGGTGCCCACAGCTCGCGGAGGACGGCTCCTCCCAGGGGCCTTGGCCCCTTGTTCCTGCCCAGGAAGCACTGACATGGTCCCGGGGCCACGTCCTGTGCGTGTGGACACCAGTGTGACCAGGCTGCAGGTGTGGGGCCTCGCACAGCAGATCAAGGTTCTCCTGCTCCATCAGGCGAGCCCCTGGGTCTGGTGGTCTGGGGACACCCACCTCAGAGAGGAGGGGGCCGCTGCTCCTCCTCGTTCGTGTCCCAACAGCCAATGCGTGTCCCAGGGGTCCTCCCTGGGGCAGGAAGCAGCTTACTGGCCGCACCTCAGCCTCACCCATCAGCTTTCCGGCCGAGGGATTTTTCTGTTCTTGTCTCCAGCCCTGAATCCTGAGGACACGTGCCCTCTGCTCAGGCTGCTCCGCCTCTTCTGAAGCCCATCTTGGGTTTCTATGCATAGACTGGGTTTCCCTCGGCTGGTGTGTGCCTTCCCAGGCTCTTCCTCTGGGAGGACAGGCGGGAAGCCATTGCTTGTTCAGAGAGAAGTTACTTCGGGGGGCCCTGCAGGTGTTGGGGCATCCCCCCGCACGGTCTCAGGCAGACGGCCCTGAGCCCTGAGCTCGGGTCTCCTCCGCGGAGCCTGCAGTTCCCGCAGGTCCTCTGGGCACCCTGTTCCCTGCAGCAGGAATCAGGGGGAGGCTGCGCCCGCCGAGCACAGGTGGTGAGGTCACGGAAGGTGCGCGGGGAGGCCCACAGCGCTGGTCCCCGTGTGCAGGTCCCGGAGGAGAGTGTTGGCCAGACCACCACGTCGTCCCTCGTGTCCGTGTGCTCGGGCCCCCGCCTCTTCTGCAGTGTGGATGACGGCAGCGGCTTCGCCTTCCTGGAGCAGATCATCTCCTTTGGGGCCCAGGAGGGCGTTCACAATGGCAGGGAGGTCTTGCAGGTGTGGGCTGGTCACGCGGCTGCCCCAGCAGAGGCGTCTGGGCGGGGAGGTTGGGGGGAGCCGCTGCCCATGAGGGAGGCTGGACAGAGAACCTCGCAGACACAGGCCCCATGGAGGGAAGGCCCGTCATCCTCACTTTTTGCTTTATTTTTTGATATCGATATGTAGGACCTCTTAACTTAGAAACATAATAAGTAAACAGCAGAGAAAGCCCACAGCCCGAAACAAATCCTTTAGAGGGTAGGTTTCAGTATCTCAGACTCAGCCCGCAGCGCCTGTCGGCCTCCGAGCCGATCCTGGGTCCTGGAGGACAAGAGGGCCTCTTAGTGACTGCAGCACGTGGGCGTGGACACCAGGAGGCGCTGCCCACACGTGTGACGCGGTTTTTCTAATCTGGAAGCTGCTGCCCAGACCTCTTCGTCCTCTGCTCCCCCCGTGATTTCATTGCTGAGAAGCGTGCTCTCAGCGTGTCGTGGCGGCAGCTTCCGGGTTGCTCCGCAGGCTTTAGCGTCCTGTCATTTTTCTCCCAGAAGCCCTCGGGGCCATGGAGAAGCGTGGAGATTCAAGTCCCCGTCTCCCGCTTTACAGGAAGGGCTTCCCCGTGGGCCCTGCCATGTGCCTGCCCCACCCGTGTGTCTGCAGCTTGTAGTCACAAGCACCAGTCACCGAGAGAGCAGCCACGCCACCCGCGTTGTCACTAGGCCGCCGGCAGGTGCGTGGACGTTCCCAGCCTACTCTTTTTCTTACTGTGGTAAAATACAGAAAGCACCGTTTTTCTGTTCTTTTAACTTTACCTTCCCCAATCCTGAAGGGCTTCCCTGGTGGTTCAGAGGTTAAAGCATCTGCCTGCAATGCGGGAGACCTGGGTTCAATCCCTGTGTCGGGAAGATCCCCTGGAGAAGGAAATGGCAACCCACTCCAGTATTCTTGCCCGGAGAATCCCATGGACAGATGGAGGAGCCTGGTGGGCTACAGTCCACGGGGTCGCCAAGAGTCGGAGACAACTGAGCGACTTCACTTTCCCCATTCCTGAGGGGGAATGGCTGTGACTCTCGGAAATGCCTGGCTGTGGCTCATCGCTCTATCAATCGTTTCCACCAACAGAACCCACATTGTTCCTATGTCTGTTCGTGCTTTTTAGAGATATATCAAGGATTCTTTGTGTCTGAAATGGCAAGAATTCAACTCACACTTGGCAAGAGGAGGACATCAGGGATCTTTGTGATCAGCTGGGGAAGGAGGAGGATGTCTAGGCTTGGGAGTCCCAGCTCTGGGGGTTGTCAGGACTCTCCTGGCCTTTGGGTCTTGGCTTCAGGCCTAGCACCCTTGCATGGTTCCCCAGGACCCCGTGGTCTATACAACACTTGCCTTGACAGAGAAAAAGCCCTTCTCCAGCCTCCCTATCAATCCCCAAAGTCCTCTGCTTGCATATGCCCCCTTCTGTGTCTGTCCCTTTGTCCAAGAAGGGGGACTTTGTCCAGCCTGAGTCGTGCCTGCCTCCAAGGCAGGGACAGTGATGGGAGGAGCTGTATGTTGACAGTGGGAGGGGGACATCAGTGTTGACAGGGACCTAGGGAGATGTACCCTAGAGGAATGGGAGCAGGGGAGAGGCTCCATTCAAGAGGTGGAGACTTTGCAGACAGAAAAGGAAGGTACTGGGACAGTAAGGTCTGGGCCTGAGAGAGCCAGCAAATATCTGAAGACCCCCTCATCCTGCCTGCCTGACAGGCCTTTCTGTTTTCAGAGCCTTGACTTCAGTGTGGATGAGAAGGTGAACCTTTTGGAGCTGACTTGGGCCTTGGAAAATGAGCTCATGATGGTGGGCGGGGCCGCCCAGCAGGCAGCCTTAGCCTGCTACCGCCAGGACCTGAGCTTCTGCCAGTAAGAGCCCCGATGAGGGGGCGGGGGGTGGGGTGCTGCTGGCCAGGCTGGCCTCCTCGCCCAGGACACGGGCAGCCTGCGGGAGGAGAAAGGGTGCTTCCAGCGTGGTCACAAAGCACGGCATGGAGATTGGGCCAAGAATGCGTTCCTTTTTCATTGGGTTTGGCTCCAGTTGAGCTGGATATTCAGGCCATTTGTCTGCTGAGCCTGTTGGCACAGAGATTGTTACTGTATTTTTATTGATGTACTGAAGCTACAGAAAAGGTTGGCAGTAATTCCAATCTCCATCCTCACAACTTTGCATCTTGTTAGGTACCGACAGATGAGACCTCTGACATCAGGCAACTCTGCAGAGGGGCCCAAAGGAAGACTGCTTTGGGAGGATGAGGAAGGGAGACAAGCTTGGTGCTTCTCCAGTGAGAAAAACAGGCACCAGGATAGCCAGTGCACTGAGCCTCAGGCAGGGCCTGGGGTGACCGGACAGAGACAGGAGTCTCCTCTGCTCTGGGCAACTCCCTGGCTCTTAGGTGCTAGGCTACAGTTGGCAAGGCTGTGACCAGGCAGGATAAGGGGTGGCCCCCTTCTCCCCTTCATGCGTCCAGTCCCAGGTTAGGTGCTAGGGATCCCTGGGGCCTGAGGCCCAGCTGCAGGCAAGAGGGAGTGTGGATAATTTCCCACCTCTTCTAAGGCCGTCTGGAGGGGTGAACACTGCACACCCCAGGCTTGAACCTCTTGGTTCAGAAACCTGCTAGAAACCCCATTGCAAGCCAGTTGGCTTCTTGCTGTATGTACTTCTGTAAAACAGACTCAACAGCTGCAGAAACCATCCTGGTAGGAGGAGGGTCAGGCTTCCCGGGTGGCATTAGTCGTAAAGAACCCACTTGCCAATGCTAGTGCAACCCGCTTGCCAACGCAAGAGGCCTGAGAGATGCGAGTTCCATCCCTGTGTCAGGAAGATCCCCTGGAGGAGGGCATGACAGCCCACTCTAGTATTCTTGCCTGGAGAATACTTGCCTGTCCACTCCATGGACAGTGGAGCCTGGAGGGCTACAGTCCATAGGATTACAGAGTCAGACATGACTGCAGTGACTTGGCACGCATGCACAGGAGGTGGGTCAGAGCCCAGCGCTGGCCACTGCTCAGCACTCTTAGGCCAGCCGAGTTTGTTCCTTCAGACTGGCTCGCTAGGCCCAGAGCAGTGTCCCCAGTGATCCCTCCCTCCTTTCTGCAGGGAGCAGGTGGAGCAGATGGTCAGGGAGCGAGATAAGGCCAGGCAAGACCTGGAGAAAGCTGAGCAGAGGAACCTGGAGTTTGTGAAGGAGACGGATGACCTGCACTCTGCCCTGGAGCAGCTCACGGAGGAGAAGGTCAGGTAGGTCCTGCCGGGGTCCTGGGCCAGGGCGGATGGTGGACCCAGGCTGCTGCCAGCTGAGGCCCTGCTGTCTCACCTGAGCCCGCAGCAGGGAGCCCGCAGACCAGGCATCACCCATGAAGTGGGCTGAGCGGATTCCGCAGTCAGCCCGGCTGGTGGCGGACAGACCAGAGGAAAGCATTTCTGACCTTTATGAAAGTCTTTCCCTCTCTCTCGATGTGTCACCTGCCTCCCTGTGGTTCTTTGCCGCGGCCGCGTTTGGTTCCATCCCAGACAGGGGAGGTGCCGAGTCCTCTCTGGACGCACATGGGGCTCATGGGGCTCCCCGCTGGGGGGCAGCCTGACTGCACACGCCCTTCCTCTGCGGCCAGCGCTGCCGTCCCCAAGCGTCCACAAGCCGACGGTGACTGATTTCAGGTGAATCAGACAGTGAGCTGGGAATGGATTTGCGTTGGTCTCAGCCTGGTTGACCTGATTCTCCCGACCACCCCGAAGGGACTTGGTGAAGTTCTCTCTGAGTCAGAGAACCGGAGACTCGTTATCTCCATCCAAGAATCTGGTTGGGGGACACAAGGCCTCGAGGGCCATGTGGGTGTTTGGATTTTGCTCCATGAGTAACACGGTATCATTGGCACATTTTTAGTAATAGCATTTGCAGTTGTGTTAGGTTACTCTAACAGAAAAGTATTAAGGGATACATGTTCATTGTAGAAAACTTGAAAAATACACACACGAGGAAAAATAAAAGCAAACATTTCACGTCCACAGAGGTTGTCGCTCCTGACCTTTCTCACGCGTCCCTCGCTTCTTCCTGTGCATGTGGTCGCTTTCAGAGAGGTGAATGTTGCATATCCTTCCTGAGCACCCGTCATGAGGCTCTGCCATATGTTACTGCACCTTTCCCCTTTAAAGAGGGGAGTGATATGATCAAGTGTGTAAAACTCACCCCAAGATCTGCAGGCTCTTAGGTTAATCGTGCTCATCAAACTGTTTCCCTGAGTGACAGCTGCCCTTGTGCCCCAGAGCTCTGCGCTGAGTCTGAGGGAGGCCGAGCCAATCATTTCTGGTTTCGACCACAGTCAATTGATTGCGGACCCGGGCAGGCTCTGCCGAAATAAGAGTTTCCACTCATCTTCACTCTAGATATACTGGGTTTGAGAGTCCTGTTAAGCAACTGTTTTAGTAATGTTGTTCAGTCACTCAGTCGTGTGCGACTCTTTGCTACCCCATGGACTGCAGGGCACAAGGCTTCCCTGTCCTCCACCATCTCCTGGAGCCTTCTCAAACTCATGTCCATCGACTCAGTGATGCCATCCAGCCATCTCATCCTCTGTCGTCCCCTTCTCCTCCTGCCCTAAATCTTTCCCAGCATCGGGGTCTTTTCCAGTCAGTCAGTTCTTTGCATCAGGTGGCCAAAGTACTGGAGTTTCAGCTTCAGCATCAGTCCTTCCGGTGAATATTCAGAACTGATTTCCTTTATGATGGTCCGATCTCCTTGCAGTCCAAGGAACTCTCAAGAGTCGTCTCCAACACCACAATGCAAAAGCATCAATTCTTTGGTGCTCAGCTTTCTTTATGGTCCAAATCTCACATCCGTGCATTACTACTGGAAAAACCATAGCTTTGACTAGATGGACCTTTGTTGGCAAAGTGATATCTCTGCTTTTTAATATGCTGTCTAGGTTGGTCATAGGTTTTCTTACAAGGATCAAGCATCATTTAATTTCATGGCTGCAGTCACCATCTGCAGTGATTTTGGAGCCCAAGAAAATAAAGTCTGTCACTGTTTCCATTGTTGCCCTATCTGTTTGCCATGAAGTGATGGGACCAGATGCCATGATTTTAGTTTTCTGAATATTGAGTTTTAAGCCAGCTTTTTCACTGTCCTCTTTCACTGTCATCAAGAGGCTTTTTAGTTCTTCTTCACTTTTTGCCTTAAGGGTGGTTATCATCCGCATATCTGAGGTTATTGATATTTCTCCCGGCAATCTTGATTCCAGCTTGTGCTTCATCCAGCCTGGCATTTCACATGATGTACTTTCCATATAAGTTAAACGAGCAGGGTGACAATATACTGCGTTGACGTACTCCTTTCCCAATTGTAAACCAGTCTGTTGTATTCTGTCTAGTTCTCACTTTTGCTTCTTGACCTGCATTCAGGTTTCACAGGAGGCAGGTAAGGTGGTCTGATATTCCCATCTCTTTAAGAATTTTGCAGTTTGTTGTGGTCTACACAGTCAGAGGCTTTAGTGTAGTCAATGAAGCAGAAGTATGTGTTTTTTTGTGGAATTCTCTAGCTTTTTCTGTGACCCAGTGGATGTTGGCAATTTGATCTCTGGTTTCTCTGCCTTTTCTAAATCCAGCTTATACATCTGGAAGTTCTCGGTTCACATACTGTTGAAGCCTAGCTTGAATGATTTTGAGCATTACTTTGCTAGCATGTGAAATGAATGCAGTTGTGTGGTAGTTTGAACATTCTTTGGGATTGGAACACAGGAAAATGAAATCTGTCAGTGCTTCCACTTTTTCTCTTTCTATTTGCCATGAAGTGATGGGACTGGGTGCTGTGATCTTAGATTTTTGAATGTTGAGTTTCAAGCCAACTTTTTCACTCTCCTCTTTCACCCTCATCAAGAGGCTCTTTAGTTCCTCTTTGCTTTCTGCCATTAGAGTGGTATCATCTGTATATCTGAGATTGTTGATATTTCTCCTGGCATTTTGCATGATGTACTCTCTAAGTTAAATAAGCAAGGTGACAATATACAGCCTTGATGTCCTCCTTTCCCAATTTTGAACTAGTCCATTGTTCCATGTCCAGTTCTGTTGCTTCTTGACCCACATACAGGTTTCTCAGGAGGCAGGTAAGGTGGTCTGATATTCCCATCTCTTGAAGAATTTTCCACAGTTTATTGTGATCCACATAGTCAAAGACTTTAATGTAGACAATGAAGCAGAAGTAGATGTTTTTCTGGAATTCTCTTGCTTTTTCTATGATGCAGTGGATGTTGGCAATTTGATCTCTGGGTCCTCTGCCTTTTCTAAATCCAGTTTGTACATCTGGAAATTCTTGGTTTATGTACTGTTGAAGCCTAGCTTGAAGGACTTTGAGCATTACCTTGCTAACATGGAATAAGTGTAACTGTGCGGTAGTTTGAACATTCTTTGGCATTTCCGTCTTTTGGGATTGAAATGAAAACTGACCTTTTTCAGTCCTGTGGTCATTGCTGAGTTTTCCAGATTTGCTGGCATATTGAGTGCAGCACTTGAACAGTGTCATCTTTTAGGATTTTAAATAGCTCAGCTTCACTAGCTTTAGTGATAAAGCTAAGGTTTGGCACTGTTTTCCCTGCTGATAGAAATGGTTGTTGCAAAAGATCACTGCAGAGTCCGAGGGGAAGGGCCCCGCCCCATCCTCTGTCTGCTTGGGATTCGCTGTGAGCTGGTTTTTCAAGGCTTGTGATGGAGGCTGACTTCTCTGCGCCTTCAGTCACCGAGGGCCCTGATGCTGCCTTTATTTACCGATGCATTTTTTTTTGATGATGTGGAAAAGGTTGAATGGCCAAGGGGTGCCAGAGACCCACCCAGAGGTCACCTGCCAGCTCGCCCCATGGGCCGAGGGACATGCTGGCTCCCTTGTTTGCGTGGGGTCACCTCTGCCAACCCCGAGCGGGGCGTTCATGAGGCCTGTGCTGCCCCACAACACTGCAGCTCACCCGTCTATCAGGCGGGAACAAACGAGTCCCTAGTGCCGAGGCCAAGTGTGCTGACGGGAGACCCCGGGGAGGGAGAGGCCCAGATGGCGCCCCCGATGCACCGTGTGCCGTGTGCCTTGCAGACACCTGGAGCAGAGCTACCGGGGGAGGCTGAGCCTCCTGCGGTCCGAGGTGGAGGTGGAACGTGAGCTGTTCTGGGAGGAGGCCCGGCGGCAGAGGGCCGGGCTGGAGGAGGACCTGAGGAAGCGCCTGCAGGCAAAGGAGACCGGCCTCCATGAGAAGCTGACCCTGGCCCTGAAGGTAGGGGGGTCAGGGTGCTGCGGGGTGCCTCCTCAGGACCCCCCACCCGAAAAGAGGGAGTCCACATTGCCCGGGGTCCCTCCTCCACACCCACACCTTCCTGGGCCAGGTCTGAACCCTCCCCGCGGCCCTGGGGGCTTAACGCTAAAGAACGTTTTCTGCAGCCACTGAGAGAGCCCATTTCTCAGCCGAAGCGGAAGCGTCCTGTCTTCTCCAGGAGAGACCCAGGCCTCCTCTGCAGCCGTGTGGGCCGCAGGATGGGGGCCCCGGGGCTCTTGCCCTCGACTCCGGGTCAGCGGCTGCCGCCTCGGCTGCCTCCCTGGAACCACAGCACTAGACCAAACACAAAAGCGTCACCCGCCCCCAACCCTGGCTGTGTGACCTGGATCGGGGGCACTCTTCCTGGCTGTGGAGAGGGTCCCTGACCTGCTCCCCGCCTGCCTTTGCTTCCAGTGAGGTGGCTCCAGCCCCACCTTCTTCTTCCCTGACTGTGGGTTCCTCCACACCTGCCCTGCCTCCCTCCCCCAGAGGAGAAGCCAGGCCTGACTTCTGGTTTATCCTGTGTCTCCGGACACCGCCTTCCTTCCAGTGGACTCCTGGGCTGTTGCGGGGCAGCTTCAAATCCGTCCTTTCAAAGACGGCTTGGGAAGGGTTGTCACCGTCTTCCACTCGTGCTGCTTATGACCTTCTCGAGAGCTCAGGCGGCCGGGATAGCCTCCCCCAGGGCTCCTGCCCCGGAGCCCTGCCTCTCGCTCCCTCCTCCATCCTGGCCAACCACTGACCTGTGTCTCGTAGGAAAATAGTCGATTGCAGGAGATGACTGAAGTCGTGGAGAAGCTCTGAGACTCAGAGAAGCTAGTCCTCAAGCTGCAGAATGACCTGGAGTTTGTGTTGAGGGACAAGGCAAGTCCTCTTGCAGACTCTGAGTCCCCAGACAAGCGCCTGTGGGTGTTGGTAAAGGGCGTCAGGGTCTTGATGGAGAATACACAGGAGATGGAATTGGGTTTTTCTGCTAAAATTCCACGTGCTGCTCAGTCACTCAGTCATGTCTGAATCTTTGTGACCCCCATGGACTGTAGCCCGCCAGGCTCCTCCGTCCGTGGAATTTTCCAGGCGCAGGCAAGAATACTGGAGTGGGTGCCATTTCCTGCTCCAGGGGATCTTCCCGTTCCGGGGCTGAACCTGCGTCTCCTGCGTCTCCTACGTTGGCAGGTGGGCTCTCTGGCACTAGTGCCACCTGGGAAACCTAAATGCTGTGATGCAGAGGAAGTTATTAAGGCCACTTCGCCTGGAGTTTCCTCCCCTTCAGGCAGTGCAGGGGTGCAGGTGACACCCCAGTGATGCCCTGCATTGACCTGCTGACGAGGCCTGGACCAGTCAGCAACTTCTGAACAGACCCCAGTGCTGGGGTGAGGAGCGCTTTGAGACCTGGCCCTTTCTGTCACCTTGAGGGGAGGAGGGGAAGGGTGGGAGGTGCACGTCCGTGCAAGGGGCCTCCCAGGTGGCCGAGGCAAGAAGGCAGCCCAGGGTCCAGGTGGGAGCATGACCACCTTCCTGAAATTCCGAATATCCTTCTGCCCTGAGACCTTTGAAACGAGGGTGGGGAGGAAGAGGAGGGACAGGTGGCTGCGCCTGCAGATGCTGAGCGTCCTGCGGCAGTACGAGGGGGTGGCAGCCCACCCTCTACCTGGCCTGAGGTCCTGGCCCTCACTTTCCTGCTTGCATCTGGCTTTCAGCTGGAGCCTCAGAGCACAGAACTCCTGGCCCAGGAAGAGCGATTTTCAGAGATCCTGAAGGAATACGAGCTTAAGTACCGGGTGTGTGTCCCCCTGCCCTGCCCGAGGGAACATCAGGCGCTGTCTGCTCAGGACTGGCCCCTCCCACCTCCTGGCCACCCACGTGGAGGGTGGCCCAGCCCGCGTCCACAGGAGCATCCCTACATGAGCCGGGCAGGCATAGCCTCTGACGTGGGCTTCCTTCTTCAGTTGAGGTCTTCTGAGCCTCATGTTTTTGTTTTTCAAAAATTTTTGGCTGTGTTGCATGGCTTATGGGATCACAGTTTCCTGACCAGGGATGGAACCCACACCCTCGGCAGTGAAAGCCATGGAGTCCTCAATGCTGGACTGCCAGGGAATTTCCCGAGCCTCATGTTCTGCAAGGAGGCAGTTGGGACTTTGCCCACCCAGCACCTGTGCCCGGCCCCACACAGGCTGCTCACCCCAGTCCCAAGGCCCCCGTGTGCATCCGGGCACCGTGTAGGGCTTCATCTTGTTTCCTGTGGTTGAGTGTATGCATTTCCTGGGCCAAACCTACATGTGAGCCCACTCAGCTGGCGTCGCCACCATGCAGAGCAGGGTGCAGGTGGTGAACAGTCCCTGCTGGGAAACAGATCACACTGTTACTCCCTCAAGATTGTCCAGGACTCCGGCAGATAAAGCATGGTTGTTTGGAGGTAAGGGTGTAGTATTCACTTGTTTCTTAATGGTTTCCCTCCTGATTAACGTAAGAACTGTCTCTCTGCACGTGATGCTTTGGCCACACCAGAGGATAAAGGTGAGCCCGTGCTGGTCTGCAATGTGACGTGACCCCCGCCTCCTGCCTGCCACACCCCGAATCCCGGTGCCCCTGCAGTCCTGTGTATGGGTCACCTGTGTAGCCCTTCTCAGAGACCGAGTGGTGTGTGGGTTTTGTGGTTAACTTTCTGGGAGGAACTCTCCTTCCTGCCATGTTTTCTCCCCCACTTTGAGCACCTGTGACTAACCAGCACTTAATACGTTGCTTTAGTGCACCTGAATTTTTTCATACAGGTGTAACCCCCTTTTTTTTTCACATGACTGTCACCTAACTGTTGCTACTCATTTCACTTTTGATTCTTGAAATTTTGGCAAAAAAAATTTTACATTTTGGTGCTACTTATTCAGAGATCTTCCCTCTTTTGGGGGGATATTTTTGGCTGTTTCAAACTAGCATTGAGAACGTTAAAAAAATTTTTTTTTAAATAATTTGTAATACACGAAGTTGCAAATGTCTGGGCAGCCAGCCCCTCTGTGTGTGCTGACTCGGTGTGGCTGGCCCCGCCTTCCTCTCCAGTGCTTTCTGAGCTGCTGTTGAAACCCCACCCTCTCCTGCTTTCTTGCTGAGCTCACCTCTCCTGCTAATGCTAATGTGAAGAGAAGCCTCGAAGGTTCCAGGGCCTCAGACCTAGGGCTTCGCTGTGTGCAGTGGACTTGCTGCCTTTCCCGGCTCTCGGGGCAGCATCCTGTGACTGCCTTCAGCATCCACAGGCACCCCAAATTCACGTGCAACCCACACGAAAGCAGGCACATGGCTCCCCAGCCCTGCTGGATGCACCCTGGATGGACAGGCTGGGACCCAGGACAGTGCATGTCATCCTTAGGCGCTTGGAACAGAGCAGTCTGCCTGGCATCATACCTTAAGGGCCTGTTTTCTGGCTCTGGGGAACTTGCGGAGCATGTATGCTCTTACAGTGGCTGTGTGAGGGGGGAAGGAACCCCTGAAGGGGCAGGGCATTGGGCAGAAATGATTCTGTCTGTTTCCTGCCACATCAGCACTGCTCAGTAAAAATAGCAGTCACGTGTGTACTTCCAAGTTTTCCAGTGGTCACATTAAAAAAGGTAAAAGAAAAAAAAAAGTAAAAAGAAATGGGTGACGTTAATTTTAATAACATTTTATTTACTCCATTACTTTCACAGTATCATCATTTCAGCATATAATCAATATAATCACATTTTAAGTGAGCTATTTTGCATCCCTCTTTGGGAACCTGGTCTTTAAGATCATTGTAGAGTTTATGCTGCACACCTCAATCCAGACTGACCACGTCAGGGATGCTCTGTGGCCTGTGTGGTGTCATTGTGGGGTGGGGGCGCACACACCCGCCGCCCCACGGGCCTCCCTGCAGCTCTCGCTTCCTGGCCTTGCCCTTTCCCCGGGACAGAGGTGCTCGCTCTGGGGAGATTGCGTATTTGCTCAGGAGTTTCTGAAGGAGGTACAGTGAGCCTAGTAAACATGTGCTTCCTCTAAGATCAGCAGGGCCTGTCCCTTCTCCCACATGGCCTAGAGCTGCCAGTTAGAGGCTCCTCCTCCCAGGGTGGGTGTGGACACAGGCCAGGCACTGGCCACCAGGGAGTTCAGAAAGAACTGGCAAGAGCTGCCTGCAGAGGAAACGCAGATTAAAAAATCAGAGAGGAGGGACTGCCCTGGTGGCCCAGTGGTTAGGACTCCACTCCCGATCAGGGGGTGCGGGTGTGATCCCTCGTTGGGGAACTAAGGTCCTGCAGGCCGCACGCACAGCCCCCAGAAAAGGAGAATCAGTGCGGGTGGTGGGGCCTTGAGGGTGTGCGTGGCGTGGACCCCAGAGCCTGGGTCCTGGGGGAGGAGCCGGCTGGAAGCGGCATTGCATGTGGCGTCCTCCAGGTGGGGTGACCACGGCCCACCCGAGGCGGGGGGAGGAGCACGTGGACCCACCGTCACAGGAGAACGTGGCGCTCGGGCCGTGGGACCACCTGGGAGAGTGGACTGTGCGCGCTGCCCTTCCTGCCCTGTAAAAGCCGGGTGACCAAGTGGGCGCGTTGAGTTATATTTCATTCTTTGCGTGGATAAATGATGCTTGTTACAAACGAGACCCTTCCTCTTTTATTTTTCCTCTGTGCTGTGCAGCTTGCGGGATCTTAGTTCCCTAACCAGGGAGCAAACCCGCGTCCTCTGCAGGGAAAGCACTCAGTCCTAACCGCTGGACCACCAGGAAGGTCCCAGAGGCCCTTCCTCTTAAGCCTCATGTCCCCCGAATCTCCCCCACCAACCTCTTGTGGTTTCAGGTGTTAAAAGGTCTCTGTATTTTCTCCATTTCTCACTTTCACTGCACTTTTTCCCCCAAGCCCCTTCTGGGTATCCAGTGATGGAAGGTGGTGCCAGGTATGAGACGGTGGGAAATGACTCCTGCTCCTTGTCGCTCCCGGAGCAGTTCGGTGCCCGGGTATAGTGTCTGTGCCCCGTCCTGGAAGTCGGGACCCGCTCTGCTGGGGCCTGAACTGTTCCCCGGGTGCCGGCCCTGTGCCCCGCTCCTGGGCCTGGTGGCCGCAGTGGCTGGAGGAAGTGTCTGGCTCTGCCCACAGGACCTGCAGGACCACAACGACGAGCTGCAGGCTGCCCTGGAAGGTCTGCAGGCACAGGCGGCCCCGAGTCAGCACGGCCGCCTGCCCCCGGGACACGGCTGGGGTAGGAGCTGACTGCTTGGAGGTGGTGGGTCTGCTGGGAGGCAGTGGGTCACGTGCTCATGCCCCGGGGGTGGGGCGGTGGGCCAGCCCACTGTGCAGGGGGACACAAGTCCTTCGGACCACTTGTGTGGGAGAAGGGGCCTATCTGAGGCGAGGGGTTTAGGCAACCCAGAGCCCCAAGGGAGATGGAGGAGGATGAAGGTCCTACTGCTTGGACAGAGTAAGTGGTGAAGGTTATGATGACCTTGCTGTGACCTCAGGGCAGGCATGTCCCCTGTGAGCCTCCTAAGGCAGCGGGGACGGAAGGAGATGCCCCTGGGGAGGGTCATCTGGGAAGGGGAGCAGAGAGCGGGCTGGGGGCGATGGGGGATGGCCTGCGATGGCTCTGACAGGGCAGTCCATGTCAGCTTTCCTCGGGGCCTCCGAGGGCAGCCAGGGGGTCTTCTGTGCACCTGGCCTCTGAGGGGGGCCCTCACCTGCACCTGCAGCAGTGGACTCTGCTCCCCCGAGCCACAGCCCTGCTGCCCTCAGCCAGGGGTGCTTGGCGCGTGGCTGCTGTCATCGCATGCCTCGATGAGTGTCAGGGGCCCGTGTGGCCGCAGGGAAGGGGGCGATGGTCTTTATCCCTGGACGGGCCTGAGCTGCAAGGAGTGTGTGGCCCTTGTTGAGAGCCAGGACCTGCGCCCCGGATGTGGTGGCCATATGGCTCTGGGTCGTAGCACCGGAGGGAGCCCCAAGCTTCGTGTTGGTGCCAATGCAGCCAAAGCGCTCTCCGGCTGGAGGCTTTTCTCTTCCCCTCACCCCCATCTAAGGAGGAGGGGCGGTCAGAACAGCAGCTCTGTGGTGCAGGGGCCACATGGGTGGTGGAGGACGGGCTGGCTATGCATCCAACCGGGGACACTCCTGACCCAGGCGGCAGCTTTCTGTTAGCACGATGGGATGCTCTCTTTCCTAAGGTGCTTATCCCAAGTTCTCTTGGCCGGATGTTGCCGAGTCTGTCCCTCTTTTTCATGGAAAACATTCGGGAACTGAAAAGAGCAGGCGAGAGGTCAGGATGTGTCTGCTCCCTTCACTTTCAGCCCATCCACCCGCATGAATGAAACCCCAGCAGTGGCCACACTCCCATTCTGAATCAATGTGAGTGTGCCCCCTACCACGCGTGGCGTGGGGACACCTGGGCCCAGGAGGGCTGGCCGTGAATCACTGCAGATGGTGACTGCAGCTATGAAATTAAAAGGTGCTCGATCCCATGGTGTTCTGGGCAGAACATCAATGTACATGTCCTCTTATTTTCAGGCACCATCACGTTCGTCGGTGATTCTGCCCCAGCGAGTATAAAAACAGAGATCATGTTGGAGCTGCTGAAGGAGCGTTACCAAGAACTCAAGATCCAGCTGGAGACCAAGGTCAGGGGACTGAGGGAGGCCACAGAGTTAGGGGAACTTCCTGCTGCTGAGACGCTTCTGCACACATGTCTGCCCAGAGTGAGCGCGCTCAGGGGGATGGAGGTTTGCAGGGAATGTGTGTGACCTTGACTTTGTGCCTCCACCCTCTTTGGAAGGAGGCAGGACAGAAGGAATAGCTAATAATAGGAGGGAGCAGGGTCCATCCCCATGTCCGGAGGCTGGTGCAGAAGCCAGACCTCCCTGTTTGCCCTGCGCTGGGAAGTCATAGCCCCCAGCTCTGTTGCAGCTGAAGCAGATTCTGGGAGCAGAATCTTAGTTCCTGTGATTGCCCTGCACCAGGGGCTCCCCAGGTGGCGCTAGTGGAAAAGAGGAGATATGTCGCCAAGACAGGAGACATAAGAGATGCAGGTTCAATCCCTGGGTCGGGAAGATCCCCTGGAGGAGAGTGTGGCAACCACTCCCATCTTCTTCCTGGAGAATCCCATGGACGAAGGAGCCTGGTGGGCCACAGTCCACAGGGTCACACAGAGTTGGACACAACTGAAGCGACTTGGCACTCAGGGGCTCCTAGGCCACCCTGGCCACATTCTTGGGTGAATGTGTCTCTTGCTCTGTTACTCGATTGTGGTGGGTTTTGTGGTGGGATGGTGCCCACAGCTTGTCAGGTGTCACCATGGCCACGGGGTGGTCCTGCCCCTGGGTGCCTGCTGTGGCCTTGCCTTCCAGGCCTCGTGGAGGTGTTGTTCCCCTCTGCCCTCTTCCTGTAGCTGCCCGCCGGGCTGCCAGCCTCCCTTCTGCACCTGCGGGCCTCCCCCCGAGGCTGCAGTGGAGGTTACAGGAAGTGATGGAAGCAGGCGGCCACACAAGCCGTAGGGAGCCTTTCACGGGCCCCGGCACCCTGTTGAAGCTGGGCCACCCGCTGTTTGGGTTCTGCACCCGGCAGCCTTGATTCGTCAAGTGAATTGTGTTTGGGGTCCCCAGTCGACATCACTCATGCCTCTCTCCTCAGGTTAATGACCACGACAGGGAAATGGAGGTGACGAAAAGGGCCTTTGCAGAGGAGAGGAGGGAGCTGGAGCGGGCCTTCCAGCTCAAGGTTGGCATGCTGCAGGGTCAGAAGGCCGAGCTGGCGACGCTGCACACGGAGTCGCAGGAGGTGGTCCGAGGCCTGTGGGAGCAGCTGCAGAGGAGGGCGGAGCTGGAGCGGGGCCACGCGTGGCGGCTGAGCCAGGACAGAGCGCGGCTACAGGAGGTGCTCCAGTGGCTCAGGTCCGCCACCCCGACCTTGTGGGATCTCAGGTCCAGGGTTTGTTGCCCAGAACCCGGATTTGAAATTGAATTTGGGCAGATTGCTCAGTCACAAGTACTTGTTACCTGAGTGGTGAGCCCTGAAAGAACAGGTTATTTTACACAGGGTCTGACTTTTCTTTCAGCCACACTGTGTGCATGGCATGAGAGAGCTTAGTTCCCTCACCAGGGATCGAACCTGTGCCCCTGTGGTGGACGCATGGAGTCTTCACCACTGGACTGCCAGGGAGGTCCCAAGAAATCTGACTTTAAAAACACAGTCTCCCTCATCTGTCATCTCGTGGCTCCTGGGGAGGTGGACGAAAGGCCTAAATGCCCCCAAATAATGGGAAAGGCCTTTAGTTTGGGTTAGTGGAGTTCTTGAAAGAAACTGAAATTTGTGAGCAAAGGAGAGAAAAGGTTTATTTGGAAAATTGGAACATGATCTTCTGTGCTAGAGAAGAAGGGCCCACACGCCCATCCTCCGGGCCCCACCAGGAAGCTGAGGGGCTGGAGAGGCCTGAGGGGAGGCTAAAGGTGGGGAGGAGGTCCATGAGCCGGTGATGGAGCGTCAGGTGTGCAGCCTGGCCCTCCTCCCCAGCCCCCCTGGGGCCCAGGCCGGCACCCACTCCATCTCAGGAGCCCAGGCCTCTAGAAGGGCTTTGCTAGGAGCCTCCCAGCACCACTCAGGAGATGACCTGGGTGACTGCAGGCAGGCACAGCTGTGTGTTATGGTTGCGGCTCTCTACCCAGTGTCTTTTGGTCCCATGAGCACCCACGCGGCACTCCCGCAAGCTCACCGCGTCCTGCAGAGACAGAGGCTCCGTGAGCTGTTGTGTCCCTTGTCTGGGCAGAGGACACTGGCTCACCGCACACGCAGGTATGTCCAGCTGAGGAGCCAGCTCCTGCCCGCAGGGTGACCATGGCACGTTGCTTCACCGGAAAACAGATCACGTGGGATTTATGATAAGCCAAGGAATAAATGTCAGTGCACCTCCCAGCTTGAGAAAGAAAATACTGGCATAGCCAGTAGCACCAGGCTCTGTTCCCAGACCCCCGTCCCTTCCCCCTGAGGCGCCTGGACTGTTTATCACCCTCTAGACCTTGCTCTAGGCCTCTTCCTCAGACACGGGGGTCCCCCGACAATGTGGAGCCTTGGTCGTGGTGGGCTGACTTCTGAACTTCCTGCTCCATGAAGCAGAGGTGGTGCTGGGCCTCACAAGTGGCAGAGCCTCAGGTGAATCTGTGGACCCACTGTTGCAATTGCGGCTGCGATCGAAGGCTGGTCTCGGGCCCAGTGCACCTGCGAGTCCACATCAGGCCCCTGGCACACTCCGGGGCCTTCCGTGCGGGAGCAGCCCAGCGGCCACACACCCTCTCTGCTCTCTGTCTCGGGCACTTCCTCTGGACAGGCACAGGAGCCAGTGCTGTCCTCGTCCTCCACCCAGCCCCCGGGCCCAGGGGCTGTGCTGGGCCTCTCCCCGCTTCTCCTGATTCGCGGCACGCCTTGGCATGTTGGCCCCACAGCTAACGTCACAGCTCCAGTCTCAGTGGTGTCTAGATCATTGGACAGGGTTTCCTGGGCACCTGCCACCTGCTGTCACAGCTTGGGGTGCAGCCCGGAGTGAGACAGGTGTTTGCAGCTTTCAACGCCAAGGGGTGGGTGGAGAAGGCTCCATTCTTCCGCATCTGTAACCCTTGTTACAGGTCTGTTCAGGTCTTATGTTTCCTCCTGGGTCTGTCTTGGTAGATTGTTTCAAGGCATTTGGACATGGCCGTTTTTCAAATCTCCAGACCGGGCGTTTTACTGAATGGTCCTCCGCTTGGATGTCTGGTTAGATACCTTCTTTATGGGGCCATCTTCTTCACTCTGATGTGTGGCCTTTCATGAAACTGTCCTTGGAGTACATTCCCTCAGTTTTCCTTATCTGAAAATGTCTCAGCTTCTCTCCCATTTCTGAAGGCTGGTCTTCCTAGGAGCACAAACCTTGAAGCACAGTTGAAGGCTGCCCTCTGCCCTCTGACCTGGGCAGGCTGCTCTGTGTGAACATCCATTTTCCATTGCTGTGGTGATGAGTTACCAGGAAGTCAGAGGCTTAAAGCATCATAACTTAGGACTTCACGGTGCTCGAGCCTGTAAATCAGAAGTGCCTACGACTGGGCGGAAGTCTCGGTTTGGCAGCTGCCTTCCTTTCTGGAAGCTTGGGAGGAAATCTGCAGGCCTCCCATTCCTGATCCACACCCTCCTCTGACGCCAGCAGTGACTGGTTGGTCCTCCTCGAGCTCCATCCTGACTCCCAGTCTTCTGCCTGCTCTTCCACAGTGGAGGGCCCTAGTGGACAGTCTAGGACACTCTTTCCATCTAAGGGCAGTGAATTAGCAGCTTTAATTCTGTTTGTTGCGTTGATTCCCCTTTGCTATGAAATAGTACATTTGCAGGTTCTGGATGCAGACGTCTTTTAGAGGCTGTTATTCTGTACCCACAGGAGGTGATCTGAGTTGTGTCCTCTGGTTGCTGTTAGCTTCTCCATCTTTTGTGGTTTTTCTTCGGTGTGTTTAGGTGTGTATTTCTTTCATTTTAACTTTTTATTGAAGTGTTATATGCACACACAAAAAAATACACACGTGTATACAGTCGGAAGAATTGATGAATTGGACACATCTGTGTCACCAGCACCCAGAACACGTCCCTCAGGGTCACTATTTCAAGTCGGGATAGTGGTAACCCCTGGGGGGGCTCTGGGGAACCCCATTTTTTGTTCCTAAGAATGGAATTGAGTCGTAGGGCATAGGTGCTGTTTTCTTTTTACTTACCGTACTTAGAAATATTATGCCTGCTGAATATATAGATTTGTGTCCTATGAAAATCTTTCAGATATTCTTTGTAAAATATTGCCTCTCCCCTCAGTGGCCTTTTCAGTTGGATGTATGATATTAGATCTTTTCAGTTTTCCTCCTTTTCTTAACCTCTCTTTCATTTCTTCCAGCTTCTTTTCTGTACATGGCATGTTCTGGGTACTTTTTCATATCTCTGTGTTCCGGGTCAGTGATTCATTCTTCAGCTATATCTAATCTACCAGTGAGCTTTGAGTTTGACATTGATTTTTTTTTTTCATTTTCTAACATTCTATTTGATCCTGCCTGATCATTTCTGATAGCTTCTTGTTGCTTGCTTGTCCACTTTTTATTTCCATCTTTTATTTAAGTAAACATTTAATAATATTTATCCCAAGTTTGTGTCTGATAATTCCAATATCTGGGATCTAATTCTGTTGTTTTGGCTTCTTCTGACTCTCATCAGTGGTCCTTTCCCACATACGTTGTGGTGACCTTTGATTGTGAGCTCATGTTCACATGATGTTTATCTCTGGGACTCTTGGGAGCTGTAGTAGAGGATTCTCCCTGCAGAAAGGATGTGTTTTGCTTTTTCCAAGAAGACTTGGGAGCCTCTTAATCTGAGACCACTTAACCTCTTCCAGGGAACCAGCCCAGCACACGCACCCCTGGTGTGGTTTCTCCACACCGATATAGGTGTTGGCCTCAGGGTAACGCTCAGGGCAACCCCATCTTTGTGTTGCTTAATGCTCACAGCTCTGATTTCAGCATTCGGGTTTTTGTTTAAGGTCCCTTGCGGTTTCTATAACCTTCTGTGAGGACGCCGCACCTTGGATGATCAGCTTTGCACAGGCTCTGGTTATCTGGTGAATGTGGAGGACTAGGATAAGGCAGCCACCATCTTACTCGAGGTCCAGGAAACTGGAAACAGAACCCCACCCACTGCTGCCACCCACATACACACACACACCTGCCTCGAATCAATTTTGTTTTCCATCCAGGAGCCTGAATAACAGTTCAAAACACAGACCTCATTTGAGATCACTCTCCTCATTGAAACCCTTCACTTCTTTTAAAATTCCATTGACTTCTGTGTCTTAATTTTTCTCTTTAGTTCCTCATGAGAAAAATGAAATCATACTTATGCTTATGAAGGAGATACTTATGCTTGATATTATAAGAATAATATTATATTATATTATAATTATTATAATTATATATTATATAATTATTATATATTATATATAATTATATATTATATATTATATAATATATATATTATAATAATACATGAGGTCATGTGCTTGAGTACTTTTAGATTGAAAAAACCAGAAGCTAATGCCAGGTAGAGACCTAATGTTTAGGGGAATAAGTGTCAGTGACACCAGCACATATCAAGGATAGATTCTCTGGGCGACAGGTGTGGGTTTCAAGCTGCGTCCCCATGATCTTTATTGGTCAGTTGCTCATCTGTTGCACATCACTGGAGTTACCTTCCAGGGAGACTAAGAGCATCGGAAGCCAAGGGCTCCAGGCAGACTTGGCCTGGGCAGCCTCTGTCAGTACTTGCTTTCCCCTCCTGAAGGTTCCACGTTGCATCGGATCACCCTCCGTCCGCTGACGCGGGCATCTTTCCAGTTTCCTCCAGTGCTGACCTCAGGGTGTAGGACAGGGGGCACTCCCCATAGGATTCAGCTTCCTGAGTCCTTGTGTTCCTGAGCTTTGTGCTCGGGGTCCCTGGAGGGGATTTCCTTGCAACAACTCTGTGAGGACTCTCACCCAGCATCTTGCATTGGTGCCAGCTATGAGCACGCTGACATTTCAGTGAAGGTAAGGAGATGCAGGAAGGGGCCAGCTGTAAACACAGAGAACCAAGGTGCCGAACACACTAGTCACTGGCTCTTTTAGGAGCTAAGAAAGCTTTGTTTTTCTGTAGCTTATCTCTTGGGAGATGCAAGCCAGAGCAGGTTAACACTGGATACAGGGAGGGACTGGTGCCCTGTGTCCCCATCCAGGGAAGGAAAGTGGGGCTGGGGGTCATTGCAAGACCAGACTCTGTCGGGTGACCAGCTCCTGGAATTCCCACTCTTCTTTCTTTTTAAAATTTGTTATCCAGAATCGAGTTGGAAAAGCTTTCTGAAGAAAACACTCTCTTGAAAAGAGCTGGGGAGGATCCGACAAGAGTTTGAAGCTTCAGAAAGGACGGAGGCTGCACAGAGGTAAGGGCCAGCTAATGGGTCCCACCCCAGCCACCCATCCCAGACACAGTTTGCTCATCACAGAAGAAGCTCAGAAGGCATTACTGTAGAAAGTGGGACGTGTTCACAGATAACCCACATTCCAGGAACAGTCAGCAGAGAACTGTGCTGCCCTCCGACCAGCCTTGATGGGCATGGGAGGGCTCAGGCATCCTACAGAATACTCCATAGCGTGCTCAAGGGTCAGAGGAGGCATCCTGCATCCCTGTAGGGGCAGGAGGGCCTCTTACAACCTTCCTGGGCCAGGAGAATCTGTTTCTTCTTGTCCTGATGATGATTTCAGCTGTGCTTTTGTCCAAGGTTCATTCCTGGTCTGTTGATTTCAGTGTGTCAGAGTCAGGGGTCTAGGGCAGGGGCCTGAGCACTGAGGCAGGAGCTGTGTGTATTGTAGAGGGATACTTGTTGGTAGATTTCAGCTTTCACTATCAGAGCCTCATCTAAGAAGGGTTTGGCTTTTTTTTTTTTTTTTAATAAAATTCAAATGAGCTCAGCTCTAAACTGCTGAGAATGTGGTGTTGATTTGATAAAAGTGCCTGACGATTAAAGTGTGGAATCCAGAGTGGATGGTCACCCAGCGATCACTGTTACGTTACAGCAGTTCTGAAATCTGAAAGGTTTCTTCCCTCCAGGAACCATTTTCCCTAAGTTTGGTGCTGGGGCCCTTTTGACAGCAGACGTCAGCAAATGTAAGGCTGTGTTGATCGTTATGCTTCTGGGTGTGAAGAGCACTCCCACGTGCTGGAGAGAGATTAACATGTGCTGTGCAACTGAGGAATGTCGTGGAGGATTTGTTCTTACAGTGCTGGCAGGGTTCCTCTGGCTCCCAGGCTGGGATCCAGTTGGACCAGCACAGTAACAGTGTAGGACAGTGACAGACCAGTGGCTGTAGGCTATCGAGAACAGGTGTACAAACCAGCACCACAGTGACCACGGTGAGCAATGACTCATCAGTGACACTGTTAACTTTGCTTCTTCAACAGGAAGGAAATTGAGGTTTTAAAGAGAGACAAGGAAAAGGCCTGCTCTGAGATGGAAGAGCTCTGCACGCAGGTTAAGTATTGACCCCTGGTGTGAAACAGATGCCCCCCTCCCTCTTCCATTGTTTTGAAATAATCTCAAACTTACAGAAAGGAAACACAGAACATTTTTATGGAAGTTACAAGAGTTGCTGGCCCATCAGCCCCCTCCCACTCCAAGTTGGGGAATCACTGTGAATATGACAGGGTGTAGCCTCATCAGCCACGGCCGGGACCTCGTGTGGCTTGTCTGCCTTTCCTTGTTCTTAGGACCTGGTGCTTTTGAAGGTTATAAGCAGTTGTTTTGGTGTGTCTAAAACTTCCTTATAATTGGATTCCGATTATGTGGAAATATCCCCTTCTCATTCTATCCTGTCCGGGGACACAAGCTTTAGTGACGTCCTTAGATTCTTGGTCAGGTGCTGTGGGCCAGGCTTCTTCACAAAGTTACTTTCCCCTTGGTAATTACGGAACATTTTATAGGAAAATCCTTTGATATGATGTGAATGTCCTGTTCTTCATCAAACTCTCACAGAGTGGTTCTCCCTGTTTATTTAATGGGTTATAATATCTTACCATCAGTGTTTATTTTCATGCTCAATTGTCCCAGATTTGGCTAATAAGAGCCCCCTCCGGGTGAGTTCTGGGCCTTGCAGACAGGTCCTGGTCATTATTTGAGCACTTCCTTACTTTCTAGTGTCCCATGATATTCCAGGTTCATCTGGTACTTCCCTTGCCCCAACCCTGGAAGCAGCCACTTCTCCAAGGAATCCTTGGTGACTTTTAGCTCAGAATGGTACTTGGAGACCAAGATTTGGGTACTGGGGGTGCTCACAGCTCCGGGGTCATCACTATGTCCAAATGCAGTTAGTGCATGGAACTCGGGAGGGTATATTTATTATGCTGTCATGCACGTGGTTTCAGGTATATTTATTTGTACAGCTCTCTACCAAAAATCATAAATTTAAACTCTGCAATTCCAATATCACAGGGATGATTCTAGCTTTCTCTCTCTGTATTTATAACTTATGCCTCTAGCAGTGAAAAGCCTGGTCTCCATCATCCTCAGTGGATGGACTTACTATTTGGTCAGTCCCCTTTAGCCTGCACGTGAATGCCCTTCTCATGCTGTTTAGCACTGACCACCACACTGGTCTCCCTTTGCGCCACGAATAAGTGCTTTCTGCACTTGGTCTCTCTTACTGGCTTTTGTACCCAAGCACACAGCTAGGAGGGCTTCCCTTGTGACTCAGCTGCTAAAGAATCCACCTGTAGTGTGGGAGACCTGGGTTTGGTCCCTGGGTAGGGAAGATCCCCTGGAGAAGGGAAAGGCTACCTACTCCGGTATGCTGACCTAGAGAATTCCATGGACTGTATAGTCCATGGGGTCACAAAGAGTTGGACACGACTGAGCTTCTTTCACTTCACTTCACACAGCTTGGATGTGTCATTCTTTTTTAATTTTTTTAAAAATTGAAATTATTACTGATAATTGCAGGCTCACATGTGGTTGTAAGACATATATTACAGAGGAGTACACTTTGTCCAGTTTCCCCAGTGGCCACGTTTTATGAAACTTTAGTATAGTGTCTGTGTTAGTGTGCTAGGGCTGCCACAGCAAAGCACCACAGACTGAAGGGCTTACACAACCAAGTTTATTTCCTCACAGTGCTCGGAATTAGAAGTTCAGGTCAGGGCGGGGCTGGTTTCTTCTGAGGCCTCTCTCTGGTTTGTACACAACTGTCCTGCCTGTGTCCTCCCATGGTCCTCCTTCAGATGCGTCTGTGTCATCATCTCTTATTAGCGCACCATCATACTGCATTCATATGACCTCGTTTTACCTTAATCACCTCTTTAAGACCCCGTCTCCAACTGCAGTCCCTCTGTACAGGATTGGAGGTTTGGGCTTCAACATTGAATTGGGGTGTGGGGGGGCACAAGTCAGCCCTTAATGAGCATCACAGTCAAGCTGTTGACATTGATGCATCTGTAGGTCTTACTTCCCCAGTTTTTTTTTTTTTGCGGGGGCGGGGGGTGGTGTTCTTTTTCTTGGGGGAGGGGCTTCGTTGCCCCACGGCACGTGGCATCTTAGTTCCCCAACCAGGGATGGAACCCGAGTGTCCTGCCTCGGAAGGCAGGTTCTTAACCACGGGACCACCCAGAAAGTCCACGTGCTCCCGCAGCTTTGCTTATGCTCTCGTGTGGTGTCAGGTCTACACGGTTTTATTCCCTGTGCAGGTTCATGTCTCCACAACCCAGCTGCAGCGCCACTAGGTCCTTCATATTGTTCATTCACAGCGACATCCGCCATCTGTCTTTCTGCCCACCTATCCCAGCCCCAACAGCACCCTTACGGCAGAAAACAAAGAGGAACTGAAGAGCCTCCTGATGAAAGTGACAGAGGACAGCCAACCTTGTACCATTTCACCAGTGACACACAAGGAACCATCCCGAGTGAGCTCTCTGGGACTGCCTCTCTGCACATAGCACGGCTCCCTGCTGCGTGTCCACGTAGTTTCTTCCTGCCACTGGATGGCATTCCAAGGCGTTAACGTCCCACAGCTCGTCTTCAGTTCAGTTCAGTCTCTCAGTTGTGTCCGACTCTGCGACCCTAGGACTGTGGCACGCCAGGCTCCCCTGTCCATCACCAACTCCTGGAGCTTGCTCAGACTCATGTCCATCGCATCGGTGATGCCTTCCAACCATCTCATCCTCTGTCGTCCCCTTCTGCTCCTGCCTTCAGTCTTTCCCAGCATCAGGGTCTTTTCCAATGAGTCAGTTCTTCACATCAGGTGGCCAAAGTATTGGAGTTTCAGCTTCAGCATCAGCCCTTCCAATGAATATTCAGGACTGATTTCCTTTAGGATGGACTGGTTGGTGTCTGCACATTGCAGTCCAAGGGACTCTCAAGAGTCTTTTCCAACACCACAGTTCAAAAGCATCAGTTCTTGGGCACTTAACTTTCTTTATGCTCCAACTCTCACATCCATACATGACTACTAGAAAAACCATAGCTTTGACTAGATGGACCTTTGCCAGTTTTTTAACATGCTATCTTGGTTGGTCATAGCTTTTCTTCCAAGGAGCAGGCACCTTTTAATTTCATGGCTACAGTTACCATCTGCAGTGATTTTGGAGCCCAAGAAAATAAAGTCTGTGACTGTTTCCATTGTTTTCCCATCTATTTGCCATGAACTGATGGGACCGGATGCCATGATTGTAGTTTTTTGAATGTTGAGCTTTAAGCCAACTGTTTCACTCTCCTCTTTCACTTTCATCAGGAGGCTCTTCAGTTCTTCTTTGCCTTCTGCCATAAGGGTGGTGTCATCAGCGTGTCTGAGGTTATTGATATTTCTCCTGGCAATCTTGGTTCCAGCTTGTGCTTCATCCAGCCTGGCATTTTGCATGATGTACTCTGCATGTAAGTTAAACAAGCAGGGTGACAATATACAGCCTTGACAGACTCCTTTCCCAATTTGGAACCAGCTTGTCTTAATGCTCACCTTTAAAGGATGGCTGGGCTGATTCCAGTTTTGGGCCGTCACAGAAGCTGCAATGAACGTTCCTAGGCAGGTCTTTGTGTGGATGGTCTTCATTTCACGGGATAGATGCCCAGGAGACAATTGCTCATCTGTACGGCAGCTACATGTCTAGTTTTATAAGAAATTGCCCAGCTGTTTTCCAGAGCAGCTACTAAGAGTTAATGTTCCCGCCAGCGGCGTCTGCCAGGTCCAGTTGCCCCACATCCCTGTCCACACTTGGTGTTGTCACTCTTATTTTAGCCCGTCCAGGAGTGAGTGACACTGGGTCAGAACAGCTGGCGGGGGCTCCACTTGGCTATCCCCTCGCTGGTTCAGGCCTGGTAAAGAAGGAGGTTTCCCTCGAGGGCAGAGAGCAGAACGCTCTGTGTACTTCAAAACAGGCGCGGTCCTAGTCTACTCAGGCTCATACAGACGCCACAAGCAGGCGGCTTCAACTACAGGATTTATTGTCCCAAGGTTCTCAAGGCCACGGTCAAGGCGGGGCCGGCCTGGTTCCCGTGAGGCTCTTCCAGGCTTGTGGGGAGCCCCCTCTCACTGTGTCTTCTTATAAAGTCACTGTCCCATTGGATTAGGACCCCACCTTGCGAGCACATTTAACCTGAATTACCTGCTAGCAGCCTTGTCCCCAGACTGGTGACTTTGTGCACCCGGTTCTACCCACAGCAGCCACCTTGTTCAGGCCTCCAGCCTCTGGCTCCTGGTGAGCTGTGACGCTCTTCGCCTGTCTTTCTTTCTGGTTTTCAGAGCATTGGTTTGCCCTGTGACTTCAGTTCTCTGATGGGCCTGAGAAGAGTTGTTGACTTTCAGTTACTCAGCTTTTTCTTTGTTCTTGCTGGGAGGGTGGGAGTGCCGACTTCCAAGCTCTTTCCAGGCCAGAGCGGAAATGGCGTTTTGTTTTTCTCGTGGGTCTCTGCACGTTCACTGTCAGGACATAGAAGCGTAGTAGGTTTTCACCTGCTGACCTTGTGTCCTTGCTGAGCTCCCACTCACTCTGGGAGTGCGTTTGTCACCTCTGGTTTCCCAGACTCCTGCTGTACCCTGGAGACACCCGCAGTTCCCATCTGCCTCTTCCCACCGCTGCCTGCCTCCCCAAGTCTGGCTGATACGGTGGGAACACCCACCCTGGGGCGACAGTGATGCATCGGCCTAGCTGTGCATGAACCCTGCTCCGAGGCACAGAGGGCTTCAGACCCTCAGCCTCCGGAGCAATTGCTAGGGAAAAGCAGAGGAGCAAAACATGGTTTGTGTGAAGGCATGTGACACACGGTTGGCGCTAACGAGCTTCCTTGTGTTGCCTGCTGGCTGCCATTTATCCTAGGCTGCACCGCCAGCGTCCAGCATCCACTGTCTGCAAAGTGGGTCATTTCATCAGTGTGCTGTGTTTAATGACAGTGATCAGATTTTTAAAGAGAATCATATGCCTCAGGTTTAGCTAGGGTTCTGGGTTTTTTTTTTTCCTTCAACTTGTATAAGATAATGTCAGAAATAACCGTGGGAGAAACGAGAAAAGCATGCCAGTTCTCCAGAGCAGTGATGGGATGTTGATGGGATGTGAGTGCTCCTGGTGCCCAGCGTTTGTTTCTTGGGGGATTGATCATAGTTCATCCTCCACCCGGTGGCCTGAGAGCCCGTCACTCTGGGGACACTGAGCGAGTGCCTCACCCACTAGTTGCTAATAGCAACCCCACCCCCAGCTGTGATGACCAAAATGGTCTCCAAAGATTGCCAAGCATCCCCTGGGGAGAAGAGTGTCCCTGGTTGAGGACCCCTGGGATGCTGCTGGCTTAAAAAAATAACTTTCCTACCTGTGTTTTCTCCCTTTTTGTTCCAGAGTCAGAAGTGTAGGGATGAACTGTCCCAGCTCAACCACAGGGTCCTGCAGCTCGGAGAGGAGGCCTCTACCCACCAGACCCAAAGCGAGAAGAGTCCCATCACCGTCCAGCTGCTGACACACAGACTGGAGGAGGCCGAGCTCCGGGAGGAGCTGCAGGTGAATGGCAGGCGGGGCAGGGAGGGGCAGGCAGCCTGGCCTAAAACAGACCAGGGGCAGCCCTGACGTGCCTGCAGGTAAAGCAAGGGGCTTCACAAGCAAGCCCTGACAAATGTGTGAACTTTTAGCAGCTTTTGCAAAGCCTGGTACCTCTAGAGAAAGTAGCAGAAAGGAATTAAATCCTGATGATAGGAGCCTAAATTGGGGTGACCTCTCCAGAGGTCATTAGGCAAAACATACATCAAGAGTGGTCAAGAATGTCGGTGTGCTCTAACTTCATGACTCTGCTGTGGGAACTTTACTGAACATTGTGTATGGACTTAGCTGAACATATTTTCATTGCTCTGGTGTTTATAATAGCACAACAGATTTGGAATCAGCTTTGAATCATCAACCGTATTGACTAAGTCAGTAAATTATGGTGCCGCCATTAAAAACCACATTTTTGAATAGTGTCTAATGCTCTGGACATTATAAAAGAGAAAGCATGGCCTATGATGTCGTGGTGGCAGCATGTGTGTGTGTGGAGGAAGGGCCAGGAGATACAGCATGTCGGGTGTGCTGTGGTCACAGATGACTTAAATTTTGTAATTCTTGCTTTTCTGAAGTTTCTGCATGAAGCATGCATCACGTTGCTAATGTTCTTCTTATACTTGTGAAACTGACATTTAAAAACAGGGTAACCAAATCCAAAAACTTGAACTTGACCGTGTGACTCAGGACCGTCAGAGCCTGAGACTGGCACAGTCACAGCTGAGAGAGGCCCTTGAAGAGAGTCGGGACCAGGTGAGTGTGCATGGTGGTCCTGGGCTGCGGGGAGTCAGCCTCGCCTCTGACAGCCTGCACGGGACTAGTCCAGCCAAGGGCATCGCAGGGCTGGCTGAGGCCGCACGGCTAGGGGAGCGCCCTCCAGGCCAAGGATTCAGTCAGGCCCCATCCAGGGTCAGGTGGAACGTGAGCGAACCGTGTGAAGGGCTGTGCCTGTTCCCTCACAAGGGCAGGCGGGCATAGCAGCTCCTCTGTGTGTGCCCTCTGCAGGTGGAGGAGCCAGGGAACATGGAAAGTGGCCTCCGAGGTCCAGGCCGCCGGTGGAGAAGCCCCCAAGGGGACCAGCTCCTCGCCCTGGCGGAGCCCAGGTGTCACATGCCTGTGGCATGTGTGTGGCAGTGCTGCCAATGCCCTGCACTTGTCTGGCACCTGCCAGGCTCAGAGGTGCAGCAGTGGGGAAGCAGGGAGCTCACAGGCTGGGACACACAGATGTGAGCAGAGTGGGCCCAGGACGGGTGATGGGTGCCTGCCAGTGTGAGGTGCTGGGATGCAGGGCTGGTTCTTCCAAGGAGATCGAGCAGGAGGAGAGGAGGGAGGTGATGGGCTGGTTCTTCCAAGGAGCTCGAGCAGGAGGAGAGGAGGGAGGTGATGTTGTGAGGTGCCCTGAGGGCCTCAGGCCCTGGTGGACTCAGACATGGGGTGTGCTTGGAGAGCCAGGGTCTGCAGGGGGAAGGGGCTGTGAGAGAGGGTCTCTAAGCCTCATGTCTCCGCTCAGCCTGGCACCAGGTTCCCCACCTGGCCCCTGGTCTGACCCCTGGACTTAGCTGTGGACACCTGGTGTGAGAGGTCACTTCTCAGATGGCCCAGGTTGCAGAAGGGTCTGTCTGCATGTGGGACCCCTCCCTGTCCAGGGTGTTAGGAGGGGCTGGCAGACCCCTGTGGGCCCAGCCCCCCACTGTCAGCAGGCACTTTCTCCAAGGTATCTCTGTGTACTGGGGGCCCCCTTCCCTGTTTGTAGTGCAAAAGGAACCTTGAGAAATTGCCGGACTGGTTTGAGCCTTTGAGGTGAAGAAGACAGATCCACCCATGGGCAGCAGGACTGGGCTGCCGGAGGCTTCCCTGCCTGCTGGGGGCGGGGGGATGCCCAGCACTCAGCCGCTGTCACGGGCAGGAGCAGCTGCTGTGAGGCAGCTGGTGTCACCTTTGGTGAGTTAGATGAGGACCCCCCGAAACACGCCTGGATGAAAGTGTGCAGAGAGAAAACAGGGCATCTAGGGACCATCGGGGGTGCAGAGGTGAGGGTGCATCCAGAGCCGTGAGGAGGGAGTGGTCCTGAGGTCACAGGGCCAGCAGGGGAGACAGGCGTCAAAGAGGGCACTTACACAGCCGGCATCCCAGGGTGCTGTGGGCGGGGGCACCTGCACTGCCCTCTGTGGCATCGGGTCCTTGTTGCGTGGCAGCCAAGCACTCAGGAAGGGCAGACAAGCATCCAGGCTGCTGAGCACTGTGCTGGGGGATTCCTTAGCATCGCTGCCCCACATTTGGCTGGGCCAGCCTGGATTCAGGGTGGAGAGGTCCGCCATCGTCTGAGGGGCTCACTGCCCCACCCCAGCACCCAGAACATGGAGGCCCTGGCTTCCCGGCTGCAGGGGCCCCGCTTCTCTTCTGGGGACATCCTGCCTTCTCATGTGGTGGTCGAGCAGGGCTCTCCGGAGTGGGCCCACCCTCCACCCACACCTTGTTTTACAAGGAGGGCCTAAGGGGAACTCAGCTGGGCCGTGCTGAAGTACTGCCTGGCCAAGGAGAGTGGACGGCGAGGCCTGTCGTCAGGCTTCAGGGCTCAGCACAGGATCGGCTGCAGGAGGCAGCAAGGCACCCAGGCAGGTGTGCGGGACTCAGACCTGGGCAGGAGTGACTGCATAGTGATCATCCGAAGCTCTAAAGTCGCAGGGAGGCGGCTACGTCTGGTGGAGGGTGTGTGAGAACTTTCCTCCCCTCTCTTCATCCCAGGAGCGTGGCAGCTGCTCCGCTGGACCTGTGTGTGTGGTGTGCTTCTGGGGGTCTGTCTGGGGAAACTGCCCAGGGTGGCCCCTCAGACACGGTGACACAGGCCAGTGAGGGAGTAGGGCTGTGGCTCACAGTTTCACCCCTGCCCGGCCAGGATGGCCAGTGCCCTCCTCCCCTGCCTGCCCTCAGCAGGGCCCCTGGTGGAGCCGCCGCCTCTCCCGTCCACGGGGTCTCAGAGGGCAGGTCTGTGTGCTCCAGACGAGGCCACTGGAGCCCATGGTATAAATGGTGTTTAGATGGCCTCCCAGGTGCTCCATTCAGGGAAAGTGGCCAGGCTCTGGGCAGCCTGGTGCCAGCGATCCCATGGGTTCTGTGCCCAGGAAGCAGATGGCTGAGTCCGTCCACATCCACACCTCTCCAGATGCTGTGCAACCACCTCCGGGGCCCTGGCCACAGCCCGTCTCAGGAGCATGGGCTCTACATTTAGAGGGAGGCTGCTCTATGCTGCTGGTGGGAGTCCCATTATTGAAGGTATTAAACCCAGCAAAGAACCCAGGGGGTAAACAGGACAGAATAACTTGATCCTCCCAGGATCCGGTACGAGGTCACAGGGAGGGCTACAGGCAGGCCTTCCAGGCTCTCAGGGTGCAGAAGCGCCCCTGAATGGACTCTGTGTTAGTCACTCAGTCCCATCCGATTCTTTGCAACCCCATGGACTTTAGCTTGCCAAGCTCCTTTGTCCATGGGATTCTCTAGGCAAGAATATTCGAGTGGGTTGCCATGCCCTTCTCCAGGGGATCTTCCCAACACAGGGACCAAATCCATGTATCCTGTGTTTCCTGCATTGCAGGTGGATTCTTTACCGTCTGAACTACCAGGAAATGGAGTGTGGGCATCAGATAAACGGACTCTTTAGAAATCGTGGGCTCTGCTGGACACGCCCTTCCCTTGTGGGGTGGCCTACCAGGTAGAGATGCAGTTTTCTGTGTCTGGTGGTGACCCTGTAGCTCTGGGCAGTCACCCCATAACCGCTGTGCCTTTTCCCTGGCAGCTGTATGGAGCCACCCAGAGGCTGCGGCTGGCCCGGTTGCAGCACGCCCAGCAGGTGCAGCAGCTGCGGGAGGAGATGGCACAGCTCGTGCCCGCAGTCCACGTGGCCGAGCTGCAGCGGCTGCTGGAAGGGGAGCGGTGGGGGGCATGGTGGCTCTAGGCGGAGGCCCAGGTGAGTAGGGACCGGGCTCGGGGGCCAGCTGGGGGTGACGGGGAGGGCGAGTAGGCTTTCTGGTGCCAGGGGGAGGATGGCCCGACAGCCCTCCCACCATGTGGGATGTTTATGGAAGCCATGGGACCCGGCTTCTGCTGGGAGCTGGTGGGCATTGAGTGGCCAACCCTGAGTCCCCAGCCTGTTTTCTGGGCTGCGTGTGTCTGTAGCCAGCTACACACGTGACCTGCTTCCAGGTCTGAAAGGTGGTGACAGAAGGGCCACAAGAGAGGGATGGGCAGGGATAGCTCTTCAGGAGTGCAGGCAGGTGCAAAGGTCCTGGGGTGGGCTATGCTTGGCATGTTTAAAAGCAGCAAGGGGTGTGGGGTGCTGGTTGGACAAGAGATCAGCACAGTGACAGCACAGACTTGGGGAGCCCTGCTGTGTGCCAGGCTCACATGCAGAAACAGAGTTGCTGCCTTAAAAGAGCAGCAGAACAGTGGCTCAGCGCGTGCACTGTGGGGGACTGGATCCTGGCTCCACCACCTGAGCCGAGTGGTTTAACTGAGTGAGTGATTCAACTCGCTGTGCTTCCATTTCTTTCAACCTCTGGTGGCAGTGGTTCCCACCTCAGAGCAGTCTCTCAGGCATCAGTGAGTGAGCACCTCAAAGTGTGAGCCTGGGGAAGCACATTTGGGTCCTCAAAGTTCATAGGTTAGTGGGAGGGTGAGGAGTAGCAGAGGGCTAGGTGCCTTCCTGAGGAAGGAATTTGTGCAAGATTAGAAAGGTGGGTAAAATCTGACATTTGTAAAATACAAATTCTAACGAAGAACAGCCTTATAGCATTATGCAAACACGTTGTGCTGGAGAGACATTTAAGCTAGGACAGATTATTGACAAAGGAAATTTAGTCAGAGATCCCCTAGAAAGACTACCATGTTTAGGGAAACTCAACTTTGAGTCATTTAGGATTAAAATCCTAGGACAAAGAGTCTCTTATCTGCTCACACTACAGTGAGAAGTGCAGCTTTGTGGCTTGTGAGACATTTCTAACCATCCCTCCCTATAGATGAAAGGTTAGCCAGATACTCAGATTTTGTACACTTCAGCTGATTTCCATTCTAAAGTAAATAAGCCTGAGATGATTCTTTTTAAAATGTACTGTGTTGATCTCTGTTGCTGCTGCTGCTAAGTCGCTTCAGTCGTGTCCGACTCTGTGCGACCCCATAAATGACAGCCCACCAGGCTCCCCCGTCCCTGGGAGTCTCCAGGCAAGAGTACTGGAGTGGGGTGCCACTGCCTTCTCTGGTGTTGATCTCTAACCTCCTCTTATTCAGGAAGCACATGAAAAACAGCTGAAAGCAACAGAAGAGTGGGTGGAGGAGGTGGAAACGATTTTGAAGAACATGGAAGTGCTCCTCCAAGAGAAAGTGGGTGAGCTGAAGGAACAGGTGAGTGACGGACGCCTCCTTTGGGCATCTGGGTAGCTGATGAGGGAGACAGGACCCCAGAGAACCCTGTGTCCTGCGGAAGTGCTGAGAAGGGGAGAGGAGGGCAGGGAGAGGGGAGAGAGAGGCCTTGCTGTCCTTTGAGGTCTGCTTGGTGCTCCAGGAAGTGAAATGTGAGCACATCTGTGGAAATGCTTCTCTTCCACAGTGACCAAATGTGGTTTACCTGGAGCGCCCTGAGCCGCGGGTCCCCAGTTTGAGTCACTCTGCGCAGGCTGCCCGCTTTAGACCCCCACTCCAACCTGTGTAGCCCCTGCCCTGCCGGCACCACCGCCCTCCAACCTTTTCGGTCCCCGGGTCCTCACTTTCCTTCCCAGCCGTCAGACTCCTGGTGACCCCCTACCCACCAGTTACTCTTGGTAAAACCTCAACCCCAAGTAAATCTTGAGGCTCCTACATGCTGGGGGAGGGGGCGGGTAGGGGTTGACTGTCCCAACTGCCGCCTTTCCCCCACACCCCTGTCTGGGGGGCCCTTCCGCTCTGCCTCTGACCCCCAGCCCCTCTCCCCTCCTCTCAGTTGTGACTTGGGCTTGTGTCCCCGTAAGACCAGAAGGTCCCAGAGAAATGGCCGTGTGCTCAGCTCACCCACCCCCGCTTCTGCCGCCCCCTCTCCGGTCTCCTCAGCACCACCTTCTGGAGCCCGGTCCTCCCATCGAGTTCTCTGCTGCCTTGACAGGCGCCCCTTCAGAGCTGTCTGCTCCCAGCCGCCCGGCCACCCAGGGGCCCATCTGGCTCTTCAGCGCGGCCCTCAGTGCGGAGCAGAGCTCCCATCGCGTGCCCCACGCCCCGTCTTTTGGGTCCTGACAGCTGGGCTCCTCGTCTCCTCTACCAGCCCCTCAGCAGCAGCAGTCTTCCTTAGATACGTTGGAGCTGCGGCCTGCCTCAGAGTAGACAGCGGCTTCTCCGGTGGCCTGGAGATCCTGCAGGACCTGGCCCCCTCCCCTCGGCCCCTCGCCCAGCCGGCGTGGCGGCCCTGCCTTCCTCACCGGCCTCCTGGCCGTTCCTGCCACCGCGCATGCGCCGGCCTCTGCCCGGGAGGTTTGCGTCAGGCAGCCGCCCGCGCGTCCTCCATGCTTCTTTCAGGTCTCTGTGCACCTCAGGCTCAGCCGTGTGTCCCCCGCCTGGGTTCTCTGTTAACACGCCACCTGACACTGCGCGCTCTGCTGGCTCCTGTTAGAACACGTGCCTGTGGGAGCAGGGCCGTGGCCGGGCAGCACTGGCCCGCCGAGCTGCTCGGTAGCTACTTGAGTGAGTGGCTTCAGCGCGGACTTTCAAAGCCCAAAGCCGGGACCCCTGCGTCTTTGCATCTTGACTAGTGTGTCCTGTGTCCCCATCACTGAAGCCCCTGTCAGTGTCGTGTGGGTGGCACCCAAGGTGCCTCGGTGCGTCCCGGCTGGCATGGTGGGCCTGCAGAGCGCACTGAGATAAGGCCATCATTTGGGTACTCTTGACAGTTTCCTCATTGATTTTTGGAGGCCTCCAGATTTGGGTCTTCTTATCTTCATTTCGTGATAAGTCAATTTGTACAAAGTTGGCTTAAATTTTCTCTACCACATAGTTCGTCAGTTTCCTCTCTCATGCCAGGATAACAAAACCTGTCACTACATCTAACATGTCTCTGATTTGTAAGGTTCCCCAAACTAGTCTGAACACGCATGGAGGAATAGGAAGGGAGAGCTGGTGGCGTGGCGTGGCTGCGTTAGACGTGCAGTACACTGTGGCTTTCTCCCCTCTCCAGTTTGAAAAGAACACCCGATCTGATCTGCTGCTCAAGGAGCTCGATGTGGAAAATGCTCACCTGACAAAAGTGCTTCAAGTCACTAAAGAGAAGCAACGAGGTGCCGAGAAAAAGTCCCGATTCTTGGAAGAAAAAGAGCTCTCAACAAACTGCTCAGCAAGATTGCTACAGCATCCCTCGCTGTGTAGACTGCTTTTCTTCCTGGAGTTCGTTTTGAAAGAACATCTTTAAAGTAAACCACTGTGATGCTGTAACTTATTGTGGCTCACTGGCTGTACACCCCTGGATAGACGAGGATTGTGATTCTGTTTATCTCACAAGCATTTAATGAAGGTCTGTGTGCCAGATGCTGGGGAAACAGGTTGGAAAAGACTACTTTTTTTTTTTTTTAGTGGTCTTTGGGTAACTTCTAGAGTTACATTCCTAATTTTGCTACTGACAAGCAAAACAGATTATGGGGTTCCCAGCAAGGTAAATGGTAAAGTAAAGCAATTTTAATGTTGCACTTCTGACCTTGGCTACAGAGATTCAAACGCAAAGTCAGGGCTCTATAGTTTTACCATTGCACTGTTAGTGCTATGGGTTTAGTCACTGGCATTCTCGTTGGTGGATCGATAGAGACACTCCAGAAATGTACTTTCTGTGACTTTCAACTGGCGATAAGGGATAGAGGAAGGAAGCCTTTTTGTCAGGGCCCGTTCCACCACGAGGGAGTCTAGACAGTGCTGGTATTTTAGGGCTGTGGACTCAGGGAGGATGGTATCCATTGTGAATGCAATCTTTTCCTCATTGAAATGTCATCACACTGGAAAGTGTATGATATGTTTTAAAAAAAAAGGGAAAAAGTATAGTTTTATATCCAAGATATACATAAAGTATGGTCATTTGGTTTACCAGAATAAACTACTGTAATATGAAGTCACTGTATTTGCAATTAAATCCTTTTCTATTAAAACCGATTAACTTCTAGATATTTTTTAAACTAAAATATTTCAGAGATAGAGAAAAATAGTTCTATAGGAAGCACTCATATGCACTACATGAACATGCAGGTGTGTTAAGGACGTTGTTACAGCATCCTGGACAGAAGCCCAGTCCTGGTTCTACTGCAGCCAACCTCTCTCCCCGTCCTGGTGGCCTCCGCTCTCCTGAAGCTGCTGCACGCCCCCTCCGCTCCGTCTGTCTGCACATGTACTGTCCCTGCTTGAATGAGAAAAGCCTTAAAGCGCTGGAATAGATGGAAAGATCAGATCTGGGGTAGGAGGACTCAACAACATAAAGTGGGCTCTTCTCTCCATGCAACTCTGGTCGCTTAACCTATGACAAAGGAGGCAAGGATGGACAGTGGAGAAAACCCTCTTCAATAAGTGGTGCTGGGAAATCTGGACAGCTACAGTGAAAGAATGAAAGTAGGACATCCTCTGATACCATACACAAAAGTATACTCAAAATGGATCAAAGACCTAAATGGAAACTTTTAGAGGAAATCATAGGCCGAACACACTTTGAGGGAATTCTCTGGCAGTCCAAGGGTTAAGACTTGGCACTTTCACTGCTGTGGGCCTGAGTTCGATCCCCGGTCAGGGAACTAGGATCCCACAAGTCACATGGCACGGCCAAAAAAAAAAAAAAAAAGCACTCTGACATAAATTGCAGAACTATCCTTTTTGATCCATGTCTTTGAGTACTGAAAATAAAAATAAAAATAAACAAATGGGACTTAATTATACTTAAAAGCTTCTGCACACCAAAGGAAACAAAAACAAAATAAAAAACTAACAGGGAAAAAATATTTGCAAAGGCAGCAACTGACAAGGGATTAATCTCCAAAATATACAAATGTAGCTCTATGTCAAAAAAGTAAAAATAAAAAACCAAAAACCCGATTTAGAAATGGGCAACACAAATAAATAAAAATAAAAAATAGAAATGGGCAGAAGACGTTAGTAGACAGTTCTCCAAAGAAGATGGACAGATTGCCATGAAATGATGGCACGTGAAATGATGGTCAGCATCACTAATTATCAGAGAAATGCATGACAGAACTGCGATGAGGTATCACATCACACTGGTCAGAGTGGCCATCATCCAAATGTCTACTAATAATAAAGGCTGGGGAGGGTGTAGAGAAAAGGAAACCCTCCTACATTATTGGTAATACTGTAAATTGGTACAGCCACTATGGAGAACAGTATGGAAATTCCTTAAAAAGCTGAAAATATACTAGAACTACTGTATGATTCAGAAATCCCACTCTGGGGCATATATCTGGAGAAAACTATAATTCAAAAAGATACACATACTCCAGTGTTCATTCCAAACTCCCTTCCCATCCAAGGTTGCCACATCCCATTGAGCAGAGTGCCCCATGCTACACAGTAGGAAAGACAATTGAGTTTTCAACCTTGGGTCCATCACTTACTGTCTGAGTGACTTTGGTGAGGTTACGTAACCTTTCCGAGGGGAGCAGCTACTCACCCTCTGCTGGAGGAACCAGGGAGATGGGTTCCCCTCTGTCCCCTCCCCAGCAGCGCATTCCTTGGCCCTGGTCCACCGGTACTTTGTCTTGTCCAGGCAGACGTGTTTAGGCCTGAGTTGTGCTCCTCTTCAGTTGAGGACCTTCATCATTAGCCTTCCTCTACTCACCACCCTGGGGTCTGGGGCCTGGTGCCCACCTGTCCAGGCCCACTGCCTCCTGCCCTGTCTCCAGAGCAGCTGGACCCCTCCTTCCTCCCCAGCCTTGCCTTGATTATACCTAATGTCCACCCTTACTAGACTGGCGCTCCACCTAGTGACAGCACTTCCCTGCTTCTGCAGAAACAGTGATCACGCACAAATGAACAAGAGTAGTGACCGCTGCCGCGTGTACGCTTAACAAAATGCCCCTTCACTCTACGTGATAGCCTCCAACACCCACAACTTCATAAAGTTGGATGAGACAATTGAGGCTGAGGGTTTAAACTTAATATTTGAGCTGGGATTTGCACATGCACGGCCTGCCTGCCACCAAAATCTGACTCCTTCTGCTGCACCCCTTGGTTTTTCTTTATCACTGTGGGGGTTAGTTTATATTAGTGCCAAATCAGTACTGGGTGAGAACTAGCCCTCTCCCTCCCCAGGCAAACAGTCTAATTTGCAGGCTGAGGTCACAGTAGGAAGGAGATAGATACATGGATCCATAGAGAAATGGAGAAAATAAATTGGTTGAAATATCTGAGGCTCATTTAGGGGCAGAGCCAGAGTAATAATTCAAAAGGGTTCCAGCATCCCGAGCTTTGTCTTATCCACATACGACTATGATCTCTCTTCTCAAAGCTGAGGGCCCAGACATGGCCCTTGGGTTCTGCCCTGCTACAGATGTGGTTTATTTAAGCATCTGAACGCCAGCATCCCACTTTCCTTTAGACAGCTTTCTTGTGCTCTGACAGCTTCAGAAACTAACCAGGGAGCAGATGTGGACAGAGCAGCCCAAGGACTGCTTGGAGCTGCCGGCTGCACTTGCCTCGATCCTGGAGAAATACTTCTTCCATCCCTCAGCCTCATTCACGGGCTGAAAACAGCCCCAGGGCCCATCCGTGTCCCTGATAAAGAATCCTCTCTCTCCACCCCACACACACCCAGGTTCAGACCTGGGCCAATTTCACCACCTTTCAGGTTGGCTGTTGCCTGTCCTGCAGTATCAGAAATGAGAGGCTGACGCTACACTGTGAGTTTAGATCAGAATGTGCTCTTGAGCAAATGTGTGTTTCCTGCTTCTTCCCAGCCTCAGCCACCACCTGGGAAGAGGAAAAAGCTCATTGCTCTTTGCCGGGAGCCAGACTGAGGCAGGTTGAACATCCGCTCCAGCTGTTCTCCACACCTGGGATGCGCTTAATCAGAGCACAGTGCGTCAGCCGCACAGACACAGGGCAGGAGTCCCCTCCCCGCCAGGAAGTGACAACAGCCTGTGACTGTATGCACGCCAACCTGCCCCCCTCCCCATCTGTGGGGACAGATCAGGGACTGAGGGTCTTGAGCTCTTTTTCCCTCCAGTGAGGATCCAGCTCGTGGCCTCACCATGTGATGTTTATACCCTGGTAACATCACTGGCAGCTTTCTCTGAACCTTACCATCTAGCACCTGTGACCTGAAGTGCTGAGAGCTCTCCCCCTTCACCTGTAGGCAAGCCGTTTGATTTCGGCTCCGGTGGCAGAGAGAACAATTCCAGAGTGAGGGAGCAGAATCTAGGCTGTGGCGAGAAGGAGTGAGGCTGGGCAGCTCCTTCAGGGTGTTTGGTTGTGGGTTGAGCACCTTTGAGGCTGCAGGTAAAGGGGGCAGCATAGTTGAGGGAGAGGTTTTTTTTTTTTTTTTTTTTTTTTTTAATTTATTTTTAACTGAAGGACAATTGCTTTACAGTATTGTGTTGGTTTCTGCCAAATATCAGCATGAATCAGCCACAGGACAGGGCTTTTTTCTTTTTAACAATGGGAGCCATCCTGGTCAAAGCCTCTTGGTCCCTGCTTTTCCTACTATCAGACGCTGTTTTCCCAAGTAGACTAGCTTCCCTGTTAGCTCAGTTGGTAAAGAATCCACCTGCAATGCAGGAGACCCTGGTTCAATTCCTGAGTCAGGAAGATCCACTGGAGAAGGGATTGGCTACCCACTCCAGTATTCTTGGGGTTCCTTGGTGCTCAGCTGGTAAAGAATCTGCCTGCGTTGCGAGAGACCTAGGTTCTATCTCTGGGTTGGGAAGATTCCCTGGAGAAGGGAAAGGCTACCCACTCCAATATTCTGGCCTAGAGAATTCCATGGACTGTATAGTCCATGGCATAACAAAAGAGTCAGACACCACTGAGTGACTATCACTTTCATTTTTCATGCTTTTCATAAATGGCCTTGATACCATATACCATACCACCTATGGTATTGAGGAAATTTCTATTTTATTGAATTTTTTTTTATCATGAATGGGTTTTGAATTTTTTCAAGTGTTTTTTATGCATAGTCTTACTTTTAATTCTTGAATGTTGGTAGAATTGAGCTGTGAAGCCATTTGGTCCTAAGATTTTAACTTTTGGGATTTTTTTTAAAATTAATATTTGAATCTATTTGTTCCTGGAGTGTTGAGTTTTTCTATTTTTTCTTGTTTTAGTCTTGACAGGGTGTATGTTTCTCAGAATTTATCTATTTCTTCTAGGTTTTCCAATTTGTAACTGTTCATCAATAATAACGTCCCCTTATGATTATGCTTCTTTACTTCTGAGGTATCTGTTGTAATGTCACCTTCCTTTCTGTGGTTATTTCAGTTTCCTCTCTTTCCTTCTTCCCTTAGGTAAGGGTTTATTGATATTGTTTGCTTCTTTTGAAAAATGCACTTCCAGTTCTTGCACATGCACACTGGGCATTCTGGCACACGGGCAATGTGTTTAGAGGTGTCGCTTAGCAACGATCATTCTGGGATGAAAGATTCCAAACCGTTGAGCTTACCTTAAGCAAACCATTAAGCAAACCATTAAGCTTACAGGCTTACCTGTAGTGCTTGTGTTGGGTTTAGGGGACTGTGAAGAGCCGAGGGGGAGGTGAGGTGTGTTTGGAGCCCATAGGCTCTGCGATGAAGAAGATTTTTGGCTACAGGAGTGAGAAGGGCGAGTCGCCCTTAGACTCCTCCATCAGCCTGGGGAGAGACAGAGGTCATCGTAGAACCAGCTTCCAGCCCGGGTACCACATCCGAGACAGGGACCTCAAAAAGATCCACAAAGCTGCCAGCGTAGGCAACGTAGCCAAAGTGCAGCAGGTTCTGTTGCTCAGAAAGAATGGCCTGAATGACAGGGACAAGAAGAACAGGTAAGTGGGGAGGAAGGGCCTGGCAGGGCTCCCTCCTGTGAGTTTCCCCTCCAAGGCTCACAGACACCTTTGTGGGATCCAGCGCCCCACAGACTTGATAGGCTGCAAAAGCCTTAGCTGCTTTCGGACCCGCTTATAATTCCCCTTATAGAGCACTTTACTGGTCATTTTAAAGTGATTTAACTGAATGTCAGTAATCACGGAACTGAAATGAAACATGAAAAGCGTCTTTTTTTGTCCTTCCTTCTCCTCCTCTTCCTTTGTTGTTATGCATGTGTTAACATGATGTACTCATGAGTAAGAACTCTCAAGTTCTATAGCTCTCAAGAAATCTTCTGGAACTCCCTGGCTCTCACCCTGTTTTTCTCATGTGATTTATGAAAACTCTTCTTCCCATGGATTGTCCATTGTGGATATTGGCAATGGACAGATTTTTGATGTTGTTGGCATTTAATGTACACATTTTTATACCATAATGTTATGTATTACAGAAAACTGCATAGTAAGAAAAATAATCCCCATGACAGGTCAACTTCTGGGTTAAAAATTCTTCAGATACAATGCAATATCCATTTTATATCAGTATACACTTAGGTGTATAGAGAAGGACCTTAGAAGACAGCTTGGAAGTAGGAAGCTGGGTGTGTCCTTGACTAAGAGGACATTTTCTTAGGATCTATGGTTTTTCCATATTTAAACCAAATAAACATCGTGGTTTTAAAGATTTTGGGTTACACATGCTGTCTTCAATTGTGATGAAATTGAAAGTTTTGTATAGTAGACAAAGATTTGCCCTTTTAGATATAAAAATTTGCTTGATGACATTTTCTATTAGAAAGATAAATTAGGTGTAGATGGTGGAGAAATAGCCTGGTAACTATTTAGAGAAAAGTAACTAGATTTTTATCTCACCAAAAAGTTCAGAGGGAGTATAGATCAAAAATTTTAAATATACAGGGTGAGAAAAGTACCAGAAGAAAACTGAAATTCCTATCTATACATTTTGTGTGCTGACGAAGACCATTTTTTCTAGTTCTACTGTTCATTCACCTGAATGTTTTTAATTGGATGGTGGTTGCTGTACCATGTTGTGTTGGTTTCCTCTGTACAACATCATAAATCAGTTGTAAGAAAGAATACACATATCCCACCCCAGAGACCTCTCTAAGAGTGGTTTCAAAGGCAACATTCTGGAGTTTCCTGGGTTTCGGCACCAAAACAAGAAAAGAAAAAAAATCTGAAAGTTGATTTCAGTCAGTTCAGTTCAGTCGCTCAGTCGTATCCGACTCTTTGTGACCCCATGAATTGCAGCATGCCAGGCCTCCCTGTCCATCACCAACTCCCAGAGTTCACTCCAACTCTTTCCGTCCATCCAGCCATCTCATGCTCTGTCATCCCCTTCTCCTCCTGCCCCCAATCCCTCCCAGCATCAGAGTCTTTTCCAATGAGTCAACTCTTCGCATGAGGTGACCAAAGTATTGGAGTTTCTAGCATCATTCCTTCCAAAGAACACCCAGAACTGATCTCATTTAGAAGGGACTGGTTGGATCTCCTTGCAGTCCAAGGGACTCTCAAGAGTCTTCTCCAACACCACAGTTCAAAAGCATGAATTCTTCAGCACTCAGCTTTCTTCACAGTCCAGCTCTCACATCCATACATGACTACTGGAAAAACCATAGCCTTGACTAGACAGGCCTTTGTTGGCAAAGTAATGTCTCTGCTTTTCAATATGCTATCTAGATTGGTCATAACTTTTCTTCCAAGGAGTAAGCGTCTTTTAATTTCATGGCTGCAATCACCATCTGCAGTGATTTTGGAGCCCCCCAAAATAAAGTCTGACACTGTTTCCACTGTTTCCCCATCTATTTGCTATGAAGTAATGGGACCAGATGCCATGATCTTAGTTTTCTGAATGTTGAGCTTTAAGTCAACATTTTTACTCTCCTCTTTCAATTTCATCAAGAGGCTCTTCAGTTCCTCTTTACTCCCTGCCATAAGGGTGGTGTCATCTGCATATCTGAGGTTATTGATATTTCTCCCAGCAATCTTGATTCTAGCTTGTGCTTCTTCCAGCCCAGCCGTTCTCATGATGTACTCTGCATATAAGTTAAATAAGCAGGGTGACGTACTCCTTTTCCTATTTGGAACCAGTCGGTTGTTCCATGTCCAGTTCTAACTATTGCTTCCTGACCTGCATATAGGTTTCTCAAGAGGCAGGTCAGGTGGTCTGGTATTCCCATCTCTTTCAGAATTTTTCACAGTTTATTGTGATACACATAGTCAAAGGCTTTGGTATAGTCAACAAAGCAGAAGTAGATGTTTTTCTGGAACTCTCTTGATTTTTCGATGATCCAGTGGATGTTGGCAATTTGATCTCTGGTTCCTTTGCCTTTTCTAAAACCAGCTTAAACATCTGGAAGTTCATGGTTGACATATTGCTGAAGCCTAGTGTGGAGAATTTTGAGCACTGCTTTAGTAGAGTGTGAGATGAGTGCAATTGTGTGGGAGTTTGAGCATTCTTTGGCATTGCCTTTCTTTGGGGTTGAAATGAAAACTGACCTTTTCCAGTCTTGTGGCCACTGCTGAGTTTTCCAAATTTGCTGGCATATTGAGTGCAGCACTTGCACAGCATCATCTTCCAGGATTTGAAATAGCTCAAGTGGAATTCCATCACTTCCACTAGCTTTGTTCGTAGTGATCCTTTCTAAGGCTCACTTGACTTCACATTCCAGGATATCTGGCTCGAGGTCAGTGGTCACACCATTGTGATTATCTTGGTCATGAAGATCTTTTTTGTACAGTTCTTCTGTATATTCTTGCCACCTCTTCTTAATATCTTCTGCTTCTGTTAGGTCCATACCATTTCTGTCCTTTATCGAGCCCATCTTTGCATGAAATGTTCCCTTGGTATCTCTATTTTTCTTGAAGAGATCTCTAGTCGTTCCCATTCTGTTGTTTTCCTCTATTTCTTTGCACTGATCGCTGAGGAAGGCTTTCTTATCTCTCCTTGCTATTTTTTGGAACTCTGCATTCAGATGCTTATATCTTTCCTTTTCTCTTTTGCTTTTCACTTCTCTTCTTTTCACAGCTATTTCTAAGGCCTCTCAGACAGCCATTTTGCTTTTTTGCGTTTCTTTTCCATGGGGATGGTCTTGATCCCTATCTCCTGTACAATGTCAGGAACCTCATTCCGTAGTTCATCAGGCACTCTATCTATCAGATCTAGTCCGTTAAATCTATTTCTAACTTCCACTGTATAATCATAAGGGATTTGATTTAGGTCAGACCTAAATGGTCTAGTGGTTTTCCCTACTTTCTTCAATTTAAGTCTGAATTTGGCAATAAGGAGTTCATGATCTGAGCCACAGTCAGCTCCCGGTCTTGTTTTTGGTGACTGTATAGAGCTTCTCCATCTTTGGCTGCAAAGAATATAATCAATCTGATTTTGGTGTTGACCATCTGGTGACGTCCATGTGTAGAGTCTTCTCTTGTGTTGTTGGAAGAAAGTGTTTGCTATGACCAGTGTGTTCTCTTGGCAACACTCTATTAGCCTTTGCCCTGCTTCATTCCATATTCCATAGGAACGTGGCACAGATAAAAATAATTTGGTACTTTCAATTTGTTTTAGAATTTTTTGTGAGGATTGGTATCCTGTGACAACTTTCAGCCTTTTCAGAAGTCAAGGGAATCTTGAGAATTTCCTGGAAGTCCAGTGGTTAAGACTCACTGCTCTGGGCCCAGGGTTCGATCTTCTGGTGAGGGAACTAAAATCCTGCAAGCTACAAAGATTTATTGTACAACATGGGGATTATAGTTAATATTTTATAGTCACTTTAAATGCAGTATAACCTTTAACAATTGTGGATCACTGTGTCGTACACCTGTATTATATAATAATATATATTATACATCATCTCTAAAGCAGACTTAGATGAAAACATCTCATGGGAATTAGACCAACAGGAAAAAAGAGAAATGGACAAACAAAAATTCTACAATTTGTAAAGTCTGTGAATTATAAATTATATTCCAATGTCAGAGATGTTAAAATGTGAGAAAATGAGCATATTAGAATCATCGAAGTACAATGTTGTCTCTAATACTCAAAATATATCTGCAAAGGAGGAGTCATATCCTTTGACTTCATTGAGATGTTGTCCTTGTAAACTAGTAGTAGTAGCAATAAATATGATAATATGACCTAACAGTTACTGAGCTGTTATCTGCCAGGAGTGGTTCTGCACCCTTTGCATGGCTCTCATGTAAGCATCACAGTGCTGTCCTGTGAGATAACTACTACTCCCTCTCCATTCTGTTGATGAGGAAATTGAAGCACAGAGAGGCTGAGCAACGGCTAATGAGTGACAGAGTGAAAGTCAAATACAAACCCAAGTTGAGCTGAATCTCAAGGTCATGCTCGTTCTATTCAAGTAGATAGTTCTTTCATTACTGTGGTAAGAAGAGCTAAAGCGAATATAGACTGTTCTTTCTCCAGAAGAAAATGAAACATTTGTTTTAGAGTGATAGGAATAGCATGCTATTGAATGTTTTCAATCACAGGAACGATTGTTTGCTTTGAAACAGTAACACTAGGGTTTCCTAAAAATTGCTCTTGCTTTCCTAGGACTGCGCTCCATTTGGCCTGTGCCAATGGCCATTCAGCGGTGGTCACTCTCCTCCTGGAGAGAAAATGCCTGCTTAACCTCTGTGACAATGAAAAGAGGACAGCGCTGATGAAGGTATGGGGCAGCGAACCGTGTCCACATGAGATGGGTGTGATTTCCTGAGACTAAAAGTGAATTTATCTCATTGAAATATAGCAAACTGGTGAAGCTTGTGGCCTGTTTACTTTGAATTCCTAGAATTTACACTCTGTTTCTTGGCACAACACTAACAGGCCGTAGAATGCCAAGAGGAGGAGTGTGCGACTCTTCTGCTGGAGCATGGTGCCGACCCAAATGTCATGGACGTCTGTGGCAACACCGCTGTCCACTACGCTGTCTTTTGCCAGAATGTATCACTCGCAGCAAAGCTGCTTTCCTATGACGCCGATATAGAAGCCAGGAACAAGGTATCGGTCACCTAACTTTATTTACCAAATGTTTGTGAAGCATTTTTTTTAATCTACAAGTGTTTTATTTACAACAGTATGTAAATAGGTAAACCGAATGGTTGAGGTCCTTTAATGGACTGGGACCTGGCCGTCTGGAGGCGACGATATAAGAAAGTGACAGAAAGAAAGAGGCCGCTACTCCCTGGTTTACGCAGAAAACCAATAAAGTCCTTGAGACAGGACTTGTGTCTCTCACGAAGGCACCGGGCGCCCTCTCGAGGTGGGGTGAACGCACAGGGCGCCTTCTCGAGAGTCTTAGAAGCCCGGGCAGGAGAGTGAGCAAGACGGGTCTCTGCGCTCCAAGGAATCAGCCGGGGAGAGAGACAGAAAGACAGACAGACAGACACGGGGACCCAAGCTCTGATGGAGCAAAGGTGCTTTAATGATTTTTCTGTGGGTATATATAGGCTGTAGTACAAGAAGTTTCTTTCGTCAATGATAAAGATCAGAAAACCAAAGGTACAGTAGCCGTTACCAAGGGAACAAGGGATGATGATGGTCACAAGCTCAGGAGACAATCCGTATCTCAAGAAAGGGGACCGAGACTAACCAGTTTTGTCGTAAAGAGATGTTTACTAAAGGAGATTCAAGCCTGTCTCACACAATGACCCCAGTTCCTGGGAGCAGCGTGCTGTTCCGCTTAAAAAGAAACAAAGGACTTGTGAGAAACAGCACGTAGGAATCCTCCTGTTAAACATGCCCTGACTTGAATAGTGTCCATGAGGCCCTGTAACCATGGAAAAACAATTCCAAACCCGAGTCAGGGGGCGGGGGTGAAAAAAGTCGGTGCCCCCAGAAAGGGCAGAGCTCTGTCTGCCAGCCACCCTTCTACCCTAGAAGGAAGGCTTTCCCATTAGAACATGCGTGGGAGTGGGTGGTGGGCTCTGAGCCCACAGGAAGTGAAGGCCTGAGGGGAATGAAGTGATATGGGCACTGGCTGTTTACAGGGGCTCAGGGAATGTGGGCTGCTGGGGGTGGGCAGAGGAGGAAGGAGACACAGTGCCCAGCAGGGGGAGCTGGGTGAGTGCAAGTGGGCCTGGGAGGCAGCAGGCCTGGAGCGCTGAGCCCTCCAGGACTCCGGGTTCTGAGATCCAGCCAGGTGGGTCAGGTCATGTTTGACACCCAGCAAGGGCGTTCTCTTGTGCTGGTGACCACTTGGTTCACCAGGTACCCCGCGGGGTCTTCCACGCTCAGCCCCGGGGAGCTGCTCTGAGGGGTGGCAGCTGTGCCTGGGGAGCTGCCCCTCCTGTTCTTTCTTCAGGAAGCATGTGAAGTCCGGCCTCTTCAGCACCGCCAGGAACTCCCTCCACTCTCACAGGTGGGCTCAGTTTTCCGTGTTTGGAAGCTCCAGCCTTCCCTGAATGAAAGTATTTTGAAGAAACTAAACTGTCTAAGATTTCACTTTAAGCATGATATTTCTCAAGCATTAGAGAGTAAAGCATTCCTTTATGTGTTTCTGGCTGGTATTTGTGATAACACTGCACTTGTTAGAGGTAAAACATTTTCCAAATATTTTCCCCCACTTAAGGTTTTTTTTTTTTTTTTTTAATCACTCTAAAATAACACAGTAAAGCAAAATTTGCCTCAGTAGACTTTGTCTTAAAATTCAAACATAACGAAAGCATTTTACAACATAATAGAAATCTTGCTGCTGTTCACAAATTCCCATTTTATGAAAAATGGTTTATATAAACACAGTTTCTCTCTCATTGCCCAAGTCTTAAGAGCGTAAAAGGAAAGGAAAAGGAGCAAGCAAGTGAAAAGTTGCAAGTCAAGCTGGAATTTTGGCAGTTGGGAAATGCCAAGAAGGGGATTCATTTATTTTAATATTTATTTATTTGCTGAGCTGGGCTTAGTTTCAGCATGTAGGATCTAGTTTCCTGACCAGGGGTCGAACCCAGGCCTTTACCGGGAGCACTGAGACCCAGCCCCGGGACCACCACGGAAGTCCCGAGATTTTGGTTTGTGCTTTTTATTCCCTTCAGCTTATAGATTTCTTATATGCTTTTCAGTTTTCAGGGATAATAGTTGTTATTTTGAAAAAGAGTGTGAGTGAATTGTAAACTTGCCTAGGTGCCAGTTTTAAGAAGACTCTGAGCAAAACACTGACAGTGAACAGGTGGTGATGAAGTGGGAATTAAGAGAGAACAAATAACTACCTGATATTATCCTATTCTGGCAGAACGATCCACTTAGATAAGAGTCTAGACTCTGCTCTCCCATCTAGAATGTCTTGATGGGAAGGAAGTAAGGGGTTTATAAATAATGAGATCAGGTTGCCTTTTGGGTTTACTAGTACCTGTTCTACCACTGTTTACCCAGGAAATTTTTAAAAATTGCAGTTTTGATGACTCTTGCCTCTTACACTTTTCTTTTTTATTCACACCTTCACATAAGAGAAGGAATTGGCCGTATGAGTAAGAGATGAGACTGGAGTGGTTGCTGCAGTAATTCTCAGTTATATTCTGCTGGTGAACCACAATTATTTGGGAAAACTTCTTTTAAAAATGTATAAGCCTAGGCTGTTCGCTGTAGATTTTGACTGAGTAAATTGAGGAACATTTGGACATGTGTATTTAGAACTATTCCCTTGAGATTCTGATCCAATCCTTGATGAATAACTATGGAATGAATACATGTAATTTCTAAATGCCCCCTTCACAAAAGAAAGTAGTCTCTAGAAGGGCTGGAGTTTGATCAATGCTAGCTGCTTCCATCAGCTCCCTCCTTTCCAACACTATTAGCCTAACTTTTTCTCTGCCCCATGTTTGAGACATTAAAAGGAGTATCTTTGGCAATATCTATGGGCTTGAACAACAACCCCTTTTCCTTCCAACCACTCATCATTCGGTGACCCTCCGAGAGTCTTTAGCGATTTGCTCATGGCGAAGTCACTTCGTCTGTAGAGTCTGACCCTTTAAGGATTTTGCACCTTCACTTATCATCCAGGTCATTAGGTCAACAGATGTTTGTTACCAACAGGGTTTTCCTGGTTGCAGTAATAGTAACTCCTGAGCCTTTTTTGGTATCATCTGCAGGACAGACTCTTGCAGTGTGTCTGTTAGAATTGCTGATCCCTGGCATAAGCAGATGAGAGCTCTAAAACCCGTGAAGTTAGTAACAGTACAGAGGGGAATTGTTTTAAGCATTTATTTTCAGCAGGCTTGGAAACTCATTTTCCATTTGATTAACAGTCTAGAAGAATTCTAGAGATAGACTGTAGTTTCAACAGGCAGTGGAAACATTCTTGACTGTAAATTATGAGTCTTTTTAAAAGAATTTATGTTTACTTGAATTATGAGTCTTAATAGCCATGTTTATTACATATGGGGCCCCACTTTTTTTGTGAAACATATGATACTAAAGAAAGGAAAGGTTTCACATACAAATATTTGCTTTATACCCATCTGTTTGGAAACAGCAAACATAAAACCAAAAGTGGGCCATAAACCAAACATGGCCCTTGGATATGTTTAGTATCCTCCACACATTGAGTCAACATTTCAAATTTAGGAGGCTCATGCAGAAGTTCAGGCTTCTCCAAGGACCAAATCTGGACGCCCTTGAGCCCATCCTACTGTTTGGTCTGTGTGCAGAGGCCACCTCTTCTGTATGGGACACGTGTTTTCAGGGTTACCAGTCTCACCTGGCTTTTTCACTTACTCAGGTCATCAGCTTTCTGTCCATAAGCATTTGAGTTTCCAATTTTTGATTGATAGTTTATTTTGATAAATATTTGAAGGTTTTTAAAGACAGTCTAATTAGTCTATAATTGATTTCATATTTTAAAAAATCTCTTAAGAATGGGATTGAATTTTTCAAATTAGAATTTTTAAGTTGGTTGTGGCAGTTTCACACTGAATAACTCTCACAAACACACAAGATTATAAGAGACAGCACAGGGAGAGCTGATGGAAGAGCAACTCCCCAAGAAAATGTTGAGCATGTATTTATTGGTAATTTTATGTTGCAGTAAAGCAAGACAGACACCAGAACTCTAGGATTTTGGAAGCTTCCTTCTGGTGGTCTGGAGGTAATCACATGAGAGTCATCAAGAAGGGTCTTTGAAGATAAGGTGGGAAGGGCGCTCATTCTGCATGCAGTTAGCATCTAGCGAATGCTGACCTGTCAGCCAGAATGTCTAACTTAAGGAAGGGCGGTGGAAAGAGCAAGCAAGGAAGAGAGAATGAGTAAGATTAAATTCCAGGAGACATGTCTGAGAAAGCAGTAAAACAGGGTTCCCACAGTTGATTTTTTGAAAAAAAAGAAAAAGTTTCCCTCTTGGCATGTTCATGTAGAGAATAATATTCCCACTGGAATGTCTGTAAACCTTTTGAGTTTACTCATGGTCATCCTTGGATAGGTTATGCATGCTACAGATAGTATTATATATTTCTGCCTCAGCATTGTCCCTAAAATATGCAGTTGATACAGTAGCTAAATGATACTCACACCCCCTGCATTGGGAGCTTAACACTTAGCCACTGGACCACCAGGGAAGGCCCAGAGGAGGAGCAGATTAAAGAGAAAGAAGGTGCACAGGGTGATGAGGAGGGGGGGGCTCTCTTTCATTTACTTTCTGACTTTTATTTTTAAGTTCAGAGAATCTATTGCACGGTTTTAATTTCAGTTTAGAAATAGGTTAACTGTGTACATTAGAAATGGTTTTCCCTGTTTTACAGGATGACCTGACACCACTGCTACTTGCGATATGTGAAAAGAGAGGGCAAATGGTGGAATTTTTAGTAAAGAAAAAAGCAAATATACATGCGGTTGATAAGATGAAAAGGTACCGTTGTTCTTTTTCTTTTTAAAACCCTTAGTGCTGTTCTAGGATGGTAATATCAAGATTAAATGAATAAGAGGATTCATTTGTGATCAACACATCATCACTTAGGTAGAAAGTCAGTTATTCTGACTGGGAACCATGAACAATATATAGCAAGAATGTATAGCAGGATTCATATTCCTTTATAATATTGACTGATGTCATACGCAACCTGTTTTTTGTTTGTTTGGTTGATCTGGTAATAGCTGAGGGATTTCAAATTAGTTTTATTAGCTTTATGAAATATGGATTCTGCTTTTTAGTTCACCTCATGATAGTATCGAGTTTCTTAATTCTTTTAAAAGAATTCTTTAACCTCTACTTTGTATGTATGTATTTTTATAAGATGCATAGTAAACCTAAAAGACTTGGTTTTGTCTTATGGATAACTCTTTGTTTTAAATTACTTTGTTTGAAGAATGCTGATGTTATTAGATTGCAAAAGAGTCAGATACAACATAGCGACTAAATAACAACAGCCACAAAAAGGTGGTTATGACTCACTGTCACCAGATCCTGTGGGCTCATCAGGTTTTCATTTTAGTACATTTTGATATTTTCATTTTTAATGCAGGTAGAAGGAAGAAAGATAGCTTTGATTGGATAAACAGTTCCTTTAACAGAGACAAATCAGAGGTGAATGATACAGACGAAAATGATGGGCTTTAGATTCAGGCTAGGTTCAATTACTAGGTTTCCTACCGATTAGGGCTATCATCAGCAAATAAGTTTCCTGATACACAAGGCAAATAGTAATGCATCTTTCAAAGGTGCCTGTGTGTAAGAAAGATTTTATATATAGTATTTCATTTTTAGTGCCTAGCACATGCTTGTCCACATCATTAACTGCCACCATGACTATTTTTATTCCCATTAATATCAATATTTTTGATTTAAACCTGCAAGTAGCCTTTCCTTAACCCAACCTCTAGCTGACGTTGAAGCCGAATATATCAGACTAAGGAGGAAATGGGGAATTTATCCCTTAAATAGTCACCTGCCTCAGATAAGTGACCTCAGGATCGTTTCTTGTCCATCAAGGACTTTATTATTATTTAAAAAAAACATTTATTTATTTGGTTGCATGGGGTCCTAGTTGTGGGAACTCTTAGTTGCAGCATATGAGATCAAGTTCCCTGACCTAGGCCCCCTGCATGGGGGAGCCTGGAGTCTTATCCACTGGCCCATGAGGGAAGTCCCCATCATGGACTTTTGAAATAGTAAGTGCTGCTGCCTGGCATCCCAGTGGGACAGGAGGCTTCTTTTCCGTCCCTTCATTTTAGCCTTGGAGGTAGTTTGCAAAGATGAACACTGATGCTGCCGCTGGTGCTGCTAAGTCTCTTCAGTCGTGTCCAACTCTGTGCGACCCCAGAGACAGCAGCCCACCAGGCTCCCCTGTCCCTGGGATTCTCCAGGCAAGAACACTGGAGTGGGTTGCCATTTCCTTCTCCAATGCGTGAAAGTGAAAAGTGAAAGTGAAGTCGCTCAGTCGTGTCCGACTCCTAGTGACCCCATGGACTGCAGCCCACCAGGCTCCTCCGTCCATGGGATTTTCCAGGCACGAGTACTGGAGTGGGGTGCCATTGATGAACACTTGACCCTGTAAATGGTCAGTCCCTCATGAAAGGGCAAGGCGTTCACTTGGTGAAGCATATCAAATTAACTGTGTAGGTAAGTCAACTCAGCTTCCTGAGGCTGAAGTCATCTCTCTGTTGTTTTAGAACAGCCCTCATGCTTGCTGTCATGTATGAATCACCAGATGTCGTCAGACTTCTTCTTCAGCAAGGTGCTGACATCTTTTCTCAAGATGTTTTTGGATGGACTGCAGAAGAATATGCTGTTATTAGTGGTTTTGATATGTAAGTGTTCACATTAAAATGCCAATTCTCACTAAACTGCAGCCAAAAATAATTTTAACTGTTACTTGCTACGTGACCAGTGAGAGTTCCAGTTTGGTGCAGGCAGTTTGGAGAAAGGTGGTGAGATGTTCCCCCTCAAGAGCTGAAAGCCAAGCAAAGGCCAGTTAGTTACTCTTGGCTGTGGGCTCAGGGTGCTTTATCTCAGGACATGTAGACCTTGATCCTTAGAAAGCTTGACATTAGCCATTTCATTCCAAGTGTGACCTCTCGATATGGCGTATGAACAGTGTCACAGTTGTGATATTTCTAACTAGTTCTTTGGGTCTTGAAATATTTAGTTCAGCAGCAAATCCTGTTTTCTCTTGAGGACTTGCCTCTCTATACGCTTCTGCTTGAATTTTCCAAGAACCCGGCGGATTCCCTAAAATCAACGAGACAGTCCTCTTTCACAAGTCATTTGGAGGGGAAAAAACAGTTCCTTCTCATCATTCTGTTGCTTGCATTGATTCTACTGCTGAGCACTGCTGCTACAGCTGGTCTTGACAGGGTCTGCTTGGCAGCTGGATCTGGAGTCTGGATTGGCTCTATAAAGACTTTAATAAAATCATTTTAAAAGGAAAAAAAAAAAAAAAAAACTCATCCTGCGGTGGGCTCACAATTGACCTTTGCTCCCAGGCCGCCCCTCCGGGTCCAGGTTCCCCAGCCTTTAAGATGATGCACAGGTCGACTTCAGAGTGAGAGCTCCTTTGTTCTCATATGTATGCTTGTCGCTCAGTCACAGTTGCAAACAAAGCTCCAGCACCCAGTTCGGGCAGCTGGGCCGCCTAGCTGCCCCCCTCAGTCAGAGATCTTATGTGGAGCCCACGTGTAGGCCTAGATCTTCACGATGAGGTGCCCTTGAGGCTCTTATTTATCTTTTCTGCTAGCAGATGTCAGTGGGGACCATTTTAGGCTGTCAGAGAGGGTCAAGTGCTCCTGCAGGGATTGAGCAGACTTCCCTTTCTCCTTTGTATCTAGACTTGAACCTCAAGGCAGCTTTCTGTCCTGTGGGGGCACCTTTTCTTAGGTCACAGGTTCCCTGTCATCCTTCCCAGAGTAGTGGGTGCCAGCTTGCCTGAGATTCCCTAATTATGCTTGGCTCCTCATGGGATCTGTTTCCTGTAATAATGAAAACCTTCCAATGGATTTCTGTCTGCCTCCACTTTAAATGTTTTCAGAATCTGCCCCATACTGAATCCATTCAGCAGAAATCCCTAAATCTCAAGTAAGATAGTTGAAATTCAGAGAGGTAAGCCCTGTCTAGAACTTGCCAGTACCCAGTGTAAGAGTAGGGATATGTCTTCCAAATGAATTGGAGAGGAACATGGAGATTAAAAACCATTGGCAGAAAGATCTGCTGGTTCAGAGTTTGAGTAGGTAGAGAAGGAAGAGTAGTGGTCCAGGCCGGGTCTTGATTGTGATTAGTCTGCTCTTCGGAGAAGGCAATGGCACCCCACTCCAGTACTCTTGCCTGGAAAATCCCATGGACGGAGGAGCCTGGTAGGCTGCAGTCCATGGTGTCGCTAAGAGTCGGACACGACTGAGTAACTTCACTTTCACTTTTCACTTTCATGCATTGAAGAAGGAAATGGCAACCCACTCCAGTGTTCTTGCCTGGAGAATCCCAGGAACGAGGGAGCCTGGTGGGCTTCCGTCTATGGGGTCACACAGAGTTGGACACGACTGAGGTGACTTAGCATAGCATAGCATAGTCTGCTCTTGGTGTAATTAGCTGCAATATTGGGGGAGCATTATGTTCTCTCATGTAGTGAATTCATATGTTATAAATAAATTTAGGTACACATTATATAAGAGCTGATATTCCCTAAATTACAAACCACAAAAAACAGCTAATTACCAGAATTAATAACAGTTTCATGCAACACTTGAATGTTAAACGTATGAAAAAGCACACATTGGGATTTACTTGGAATTTCAAAGTAGTTACAGCAATAAAGCTGAAGATGAAATTATTCCACCCTTTGACTATTTCTGCAAGCATTTTGGGGGTATATTATCTCATTACATCCTATTAACCCTCTTGTGAAATAAGGTAGTAATATCCCAGTTATGTAGAGGAAGACTTTGAACTGAAGAGAAACAACTCCTCCAGGAACAAAGAACAGTTGGTTATAGAGCTAGGATTTGCAAGCTCGAGAGATTTTTTTGTATGCCAAGCCAAATCTAGTTAATTATTGGAGCTGTACTGCCCTGAGTTCATGACTACTTCATCTTCCTTTTCTTTCTCCTTTCAGTTCAGTTCAGTTGCTCAGTTGTGTTCGACTCTTTGGGACCCCATGAACCGCAGCACGCCAGGCCTCCCTGACCATCACCAACTCCCAGAGTTTACCCAAAGTCATGTCCATTGAGTCAGTGATCCAACCATCTCATCCTCTGTTGTCCCCTTCTCCTCCTGCCTTCAATCTTTCCCAACATCAGGTCTTTTCAAATGAGTCCGCTCTTCGTATCAGATGGCCAAAATGTTGGAGTTTCAGCTTCAACATCAGTCCTTCCAATGAACACCCAGGACTGATTTCCTTTAGGATGGACTGGTTGGATCTCCTTGCAGTCCAAGGGACTCTCAAAAGTCTTTTCCAACACTGCAGTCCAAAAGCATCACTTCTTCTGTACTCAGCTTTCTTTATAGTACAACTCTCACATCCCTACATGACTACTGGAAAAACCATAACCTTGACTAGATGGACCTATGTTGAGAAAGTAATGTCTCTGCTTTTTAATATGCTAAGTTGATCTAACTTTCTTTCCAAGGAGTAAGCGTCTTTTAATTTCTTGGCTGCAATCACCATCTGGAGTGATTTTGGAGCCCCCAAAACAAAGTCAGTCACTCTTTCCCCATCTATTTGCCATGAAGTGATGGGACCGGATGCCATGGTCTTAGTTTTCTGAATGTTGATCTTTAAGCCAACTTTTTCACTCTCTTCTTTCACTTTCATCAAGAGGCTTTTTAGTTCTTCTTCACTTTCTGCCATAAGGATGGTGTCATCTGCATATCTGAGGTTATTGATATTTCTTCTAGCCATCTTGATTCCAGCTTGTGCTTCATCCAGCCCAGTGTTTCTCATAATGTACTCTGCATATAAGTTAAATAAGCAGGGTGAAAATAGACCTTTACTTTCTCCTTTACTACATGCTAAATAAAAGTTTATAGAACTTAGAAACTTGAAATGTATGTGACAATTGAAGTTTTGATATTATCTTTGACATTGTCTGAAATAATCTAAGAATTTGGTAGTTGTTTTTCATATCAGTGTTAAAATATTATTTATTGCATTTTTAATACATAGCTTTTGCCAACTGATTTCTGAATATAAAGAAAAGAGATCTAAAACTTCTCCTGAAAATAGCAACCCAGGTAAGTCATCTGATACTGAATTACTCTCGGTGATTCTACCATAGATAAAGTAGGAATGAGGAAGTTTCAATAATTAAAGAACTAGGAAAAAATTAGGGTAAATTGCATGTGTATTTTATTTTTTAAATTAATTTCTTTATACTCTAGTATTCAGAGTTCTTTAAGAAGTTAATTGTAGGTGATTTAACATCAAAGACAGTATTGTCTGAAAAGAAATCCATCTCTTTAATATGGCCCCTAAAGTCCTGTATTAGATCTTTGTGTAAATCAGAAAAAAATTTTTAAGTGAGTATGATGTATATTTCATCTATAGTCACAGTACAACAGATTGGACATCTTATGAAAGTGAACTTTCACTTTTAGAAATGGTTTGCATTTAGTGAATGAATAGTTAGTAGTCACTGTGTAGTGATTAGTCTCACTAAAATAGTTCCCATCATTAAAACTGGGAACTTGAATAATCCCTTCCTGATAGGATAAGAAATGATAAACAATAACTGTAAAGCTGAGCCAGTGTGCAGCATAGTAGTGAGAGATTATTTCTGAAAGATACCTACCACTTGTACAGAAGGCAGAAAAGCAATGCCTGCTTGAGAACCAGTTATTTTGCCTTATTGCACCAAGCAGGTCTAGATTACCAACTTCATTCCTTACAGATCCAGAGAGAGTGAGATAGGTTGACTTCATTCAGTTCAGTTCAGTTCAGTCACTCAGTCGTGTCCGACTCTGCGACCCCATGAATCACAGCACACCAGGCCGCCCTGTCCATCACCAACTCCTGGAGTTGACTTCATCACCAAGTCCCGGAATGACTTCATTAGGATCAGATATTTTCTTTTGTGTGTTGGACAATTGTCATGAGAGTATAGTTTTGTAAGAACAAGATGTTCTCTTGCCATCAGTTAAAAGATTATCATAATAGATATTCAAATAGAACAACTTGGGACTCTGCAGGTTCTAATAAAAGCACAAAAATACTTTGCATTAACAAAAACAGCATTAGATCCACTGGATGTGGCATCTAGCACATTGTACAGGGTATCCAAGGATAAGTTTAACTGAGTAGACCTCTATCTAATCAAAGGGGGCTTCTCAGGTGGCTCAGGTGTAAAGAACCTGCCAATGCAGGAGATACAGTTTGATCCCTGTGTCGGGAAGATCCCCTGGAGAAGAAAATGGCAACCCACTCCAGTACTCTTGCCTGGGAAATCCCATGGACAGAAGAGCCTGGTGAGCTGTAGTCCATGGGGTCACAAGAGTCAGACACGATTTGGTGACTGAACAGCAAAAACATCTATCAAAGAACTGTAGGTTGGTTTATTACACTAGTCAGAGGAGACACAGAGATGACAGTGTCTTGGTCTTCAATAGACTCAGAATAGAGTTTTCTCTGGTTAATTTCTGTATTTTTCTAAACACAATTTTCAAAGAAAACATGCTTATTTTTTGTTTGTTCACTAAACTGATAACTTTCAAAAGACTGATAGTTTTTTGTGTACTAAGCATTGTTCTGATGTCACAGGGTGCAAACATTTAAAAAATCATTGCCCCTGCTCTCCTTGCTCAAGCTTGCAGTGCTCCTCTGGAGTTACTGCATGTGAGTCATCCCTCCAGCTTCAGATCATGACGACCCCTGGGCAATGTTATCCAGTAACACCAGAATCCGTGGCTCCCTCCATCCTTCCCTCCCTCCCCTTGTTCATCAGCTTAGGATGTGATGATGTATGCCTTCCAAGCTGAAAAAGCATGATTTCTATAAACATTTGCCTTATAATGGGAAGGATTGATATAATGATATCCCTCACTAGTACCCAGCACTCTTTGGACCATCCTGCTCTGTGTGGTCCAGATACTCTTGAGCAATGGAAGGAGATAGTCTCAGATCAGATCATATCAGATCAGTCGCTCAGTCGTGTCCGACTCTTTGCGACCCCATGAATCGCAGCACGCCAGGCCTCCCTGTCCATCACCAACTCCCGGAGCTCACTCAGACTCATGTCCATTGAGTCAGTGATGCCATCCAGCCGTCTCATCCTCTGTCGTCCCCTTCTCCTCCTGCCCCCAATCCCTCCCAGCATCAGAGTCTTTTCCAATGAGTCAACTCTTCGCATGAGGTGGCCAAAGTACTGGAGTTTCAGCTTCAGCATCATTCCTTCCAAAGACATCCCAGGGCTGATCTCCTTCAGAATGGACTGGTTGGATCTCCTTGCAGTCCAAGGGACTCTCAAGAGTCTTCTCCAATACCACAGTTCAAAAGCATCAATTCTTCGGCGCTCAGCCTTCTTCACAGTCCAACTCTCACATCCATACATGACCACAGGTAAAACCATAACCTTGACTAGACGAACCTTTGTTGGCAAAGTAATGTCTCTGCTTTTGAATATGCTATCTAGGTTGGTCATAACTTTCCTTCCAAGGAGTAAGCATCTTTTAATTCCATGGCTGCAGTCACCATCTGCAGTGATTTTGGAGCTCAGAAAAATAAAGTCTGACACTGTTTCCAGTGTTTCCGCATCTATTTCCCATGAAGTGATGGGACCAGATGCCATGATCTTCGTTTTCTGAATGTTGAGCTTTAAGCCAACTTTTTCACTCTCCACTTTCACTTTCATCAAGAGGCTTTTGAGCTCCTCTTCACTTTCTGCCATAAGGGTGGTGTCATCTGCATATCTGAGGCTATTGATATTTCTTCTGGCCATCTTGATTCTAGCTTGTGTTTCTTCCAGTCCAGCATTTCTCATGATGTACTCTGCATATAAGTTAAATAAACAGGGTGACAATATACAGCCTTGACGTACTCCTTTTCCTATTTGGAACCAGTCTGTTGTTCCATGTCCAGTTCTAACTGTTGCTTCCTGACCTGCATACATATTTCTCAAGAGGCAGATCAGGTGGTCTGGTATTCCCATTTCTTTCAGAATTTTCCACAGTTTATTGTGATCCACACAGTCAAAGGCTTTGGCATAATCAATAAAGCAGAAATAGATGTTTGTTTTTCGATGATCCAGTGGATGTTGGCAATTTGATCTCTGGTTCCTCTGCCTTTTCTAAAACCAGCTTGAACATCAGGAAGTTCACGGTTCACATATTGCTGAAGCCTGGCTTGGAGAATTTTGAGCATTACTTTACTAGCGTGTGAGATGAGTGCAATTGTGCGGTAGTTTGAGCATTCTTTGGCATTGCCTTTCTTTGGGATTGGAATGAAAACTGACCTTTTCCAGTCCTGTGGCCACTGCTGAGTTTTCCAAATTTGCTGGCATATTGAGTGCAGCAGTTTCACAGCATCATCAAGAGATTCTTTTAAAACATGTTAGTATATATATATGTATATATATATATATATATATATATATATATATATATATATATACACACACACACAGACACACACAGAAGCTGAACTTTTAAACAAGTTCCATATATATATACACTATATACATATATATATAGTTCCCTATATATATATATATAGAACTTTTTTAAAAGTTCAGCTTCTATGTACCCTACTTCATGCTCACCAGTACAAGTCTAGTCCCATTCTCATCACTGAATTGAGCCCCTTTACCCGTTGGCCTCCCCCACCTGCCTTTCAAGAGATTATCCTTTCTAAACCTGGAATCACTACATCTTTCATACTTCTCTTGCCTTGGGAAAGAGGGCCAGGAAGAGAAGACTTTTGTTTCCAATATTTTACCATGCTCTGAGGTTCAGTGCCTTTGACCAAGCTTCCTTGTGATAGGGCATTTTCACTGTGAACTGAAGAGCCAGAGAAGTTGTCATGTCCCAGCAAGACACCTATAGTCTCTGTTCAGTGCTCCAGGCAATAGAAATCCAGAAACACTGTGCTGTTTAAGCGTGCTATTGTCAGCTTATAGTACTGATTGTATTGATGGTGTAGTATCATTTTCTCTCAGTCTCCTGGAGTTTGGTTAGGATTATGGTCATTGTAAACAGCAGTTCTTTTCTTTGTTGTTTTGCTTTGCATTTGATGACTATAAAGGGGAGGAGTGGTTCTTAGGCATTAGTGGCCTACGAGTATAGTACAACCACTGTCTCCTTCCTCTAGTGTGGCTTCCAGGTGTGGTTTGAAAGGAATACTTTTAAACAAAGCCTCAGTCTTGAGGTTTTATTATTCCGTATTTTACTTCCGTTGATTTAAAATGTATCTTGCTTTCTTCTTTAATAGTGGGTGAGAGTTCTGAAGAGCACTCTTCAAGGAGGTATGATTTTATGGATGTTTTAAATTATATGTTTAACTAAGGGAACATGGAGAAGAGAAACTAATGGTTGTTGAGTGTTCTACTCTGGGTTAGACAATGCATTACATGCTTAACATTTATGACCTCATAGAGTCATCACAGCAGCTTTGTAAAGTAGCTGTGTCCTACTTTTACTTAATTAGGCAACTGTGGTTTCAGGAGGTTAATGAATCGACCCTGGTTAAAATGAGTTGACCTGTGATTTGACAATTGGCCTTCCTGGCTCCCATGTCCACTCCCATGGCCCTCAGCAGAGACTGAGAAGTACCCATGGAGCATATAAGTTAAAGATATAAATTAGTTCTTTGACTTGTGTACATTTTAAGTTTGACATTGTGGGGAAACTCCCTGTACTCCCTCTTAGAAGTGTACTCACTTCTTAGAGAATTGGTGCCGTCTCAGTAAGTGGTATCCCTGCTGACGGACCAAGACTCCCCTTTTGGACGGACTCAGATTCGTCTCTGAACCTTGAACAGACAACGGAGAAGGGAAAGCCTATTCTTCTGCTTTGCTTTAAGTCATCAGGTTTATTCCAGTTTGGGCAAACAAGAATTATTTCAATCCATCAATGGGATTTTCAGTTCAGCTGTTAGAACTTTTGGTGAAAACAAATTATTTTTAGGCTATGCCGATACATTGGCTGTCACTCTCTGTTATGGAAACTAAGAATGAGCGTTAACTAGATATTTCATAGGTTGGGAGAGATGAACGCAGAAATAGGTAACAAAAACTTTTTTGGAGACTTCCCTGGGGGTGCAGTGGTTAAGACGGTTAGTAAGACATCTTCCAACGTAGGCAGTGTGGGTTCGATGCTCGGTCAGAGAAGCTAAGATCTCACATAACCCGGGGTCAGACAGCCAAAACCTAAAATAGAAGCACCATTGGAACTAATTTAGTAAAGACTTTAAAGTGGTCCACATCATGAAATCTTTTAAAAAATTAAAAAAAAAAAAAAGCTGTTTTAAAACAGGCCAAATTTTATTCATGTCAAGAAAGTTCATTTCATGTATAGACAAACTTTCACTTGTTTTTTTCTTTTTTCTTTTGTTCAAGGACATGAGCTCACTCATTTTTATTGTATGTTTTTTCTCTAAAGGTTTCCCAACAAACCTGGTGTTGATTTAGGGCCTACATCAAACGATGAAGTCTTAGATTTTAAAACTAAGGTAAAGTGTTCTGTTGTGAAATTAGTTTTCCTGCTCTGAAATTAGTTTCATGTAGTATTTACTCTTATGATTAGACAGTGGAAGTGACAATAGATTCAAGGGATTAGATCTGAAAAACAGAGTGCCTGAAGAACTGTGGATGGAGATTCATGACATTGTACAAGAGGCAGTTATCAAAACTGTCCCCAAGAAAAAGAAAAGCAAAAAGGCAAAGTCATTGTCTGAGGAGGCCTTCCAAATAGCTGAGAAAAGAAGAGAAGCAAAAGGCAAAAGAGAAATCGAAAGATATACCCATTTGAATGCAGAGTTCCAAAGAATAGCAAAGAGAGATAAGAAAGCCTTTCTCAATGATGAATGCAAAGAAATGGAGGAAACAATAGAATGGGAAAGGCTAGATATCTCTTCAAGAAAATTAGAGATACCATGGGAACATTTCATGCAAAAATGGACACCATAAAGGACGAAGAGAAGCAGAAGATATTAAGATGAGTTGGCAAGAATACACAGAACTCTACAAAAAAGATTTTTATGACCCAGATAATCAGGATGGTGTGATCACTCACCTAGAGCCAAACATCCTGGAATGTGAAGTGATAGTGGAGGTGATGGAATTGCAGTTGAGCTATTTCAAATCCTCAAAGATGATGCTGTGAAAGTGCTGCTCTCAATATGCCAGCAAATCTGGAAAACTCACCAGTGGCCACAGGACTGGAAAAGGTCAGCTTTCCTTCCTATTCCAAAGAAAGGCAATGCCAAAGAATGTTCAAACTACTACATAATGGCACACATCTCACATGCTAGCAAAGTAATGCTCAAAAGCCAGGCTTCAAGAGTACATGAACCATGAACTTCAGATGTTCAAGCTGGATTTAGAAAAGGCAGAGGAACCAGAGATCAAATTGTCAACATCCTCTGGATCATAAAAAAAGCAAGTGAGTTCCAGAAATGCATCTACTTCTGTTTTATTGACTGTGCTAAACCATTTGACTCTGTGGATCACAAGAAAGTGTAGAAAATTCTTCAAGAGATGGGAATACCAGACCATCTGACCTGCCTCCAGAGAAATCTGTATATAGGACAAAAAGCAACAGTTAGTACTGGATATGGAACAATAGACTGGTTCCAAATCAGGAAAGGAGTACATCAAGGATGTAAAATATCCCCCTGCTTATTTAACTTATATGCAGAGTACATCATGTGAAATGTTGGGCTGGACGAAGCAGAAGCTGGAATCAAGATAGCTAGAAGAAATATCAATAACTTCAGATACTCAGATGACACCACCATGATGGCAGAAATTGAAGAAGAACTAAAGAGCCTCTTGATGAAAGTGGAAGAGGAGAGTGAAAAAGTTGACTTATAACTCAACATTCAGAAAACGAAGATCATGGCATCTGGTCCCATCACTTCATGGCAAATAGATAGGGAAAGAATGGAAACAGTGACAGACTTCTTTTTGGGGGCTTCAAAATCACTGCAGATGGTGACTACAACCATGAAATTAAAAGACGCTTGCTCCTTGGATGAAAAGCTATGAGCAACCTAGACAGCAGATTGAAAAGCAGAGACATTACTTTGCCAGCAAAATTCTGTCTAGTCTAAGCTATGGTTTTTCTAGTAGTCATGTATGGATGTGAGGGTTGGACTATAAAGCAGGCTGAGTGCCAAAGAATTCATGCTTTTGAACTGTGGTGTTGGAGAAGACTGTCAAGAGTCCCTTGAACTGCAAAGAGATCCAATCAGTACATTCTAAAGTAAATCAGTCCTGAATATTCATTGAAAGGACTGATGGTGAAGCTTGGTCATCTGATGCGAAGAACTGACTCATTGGAAAATACCAATTCTGGAAAAGTTTGAAGGCGGGAGGAGATGGGGACAACAGAGGATTAGATGGTTGGATGGCATCACCGACTCAATGGACAAGAGTTTGTAAAACCTCTGGGAGTTGGTGATGAACAGGGAAGCCTGGTGTGCTGCAGTCCATGGGATCGCAAAGAGTCGCACACCACTGAACAACTGAACTGAGCTGAACTGATGTTGATATTTTCATAAAATTTGAAGAACAGTGTAGATGCATAAAATATATTAATAAAATCATATGAAACAGAGGCTTTGCTCATAGTATATCCTTAAGAATACTGATATGGTACTGATCTATTGTATATACATTCTAAATATATGTGTTTCTCCACATACCTTATTATACTTGTTTTTTTTTCCATAAAGTTTGTTCTTGACTAGACATGTCTCACTTTTTCCTTTCTTCTTCCTCCTCTACCTTTTTAAAATTTTTTAAAAAATATTTACTGTTAACCTAATTTTTCCTTGCAGAACACATTTCTTCAATGTCTGTTCTTTCAGTCCATCTCTCTCTGCCTCTATTGTGAACATGTTTGCTTATGGCTTTCTATTTAGAGTGTGGCTTTCATTCATGATCATTGCCCTATGGGTTTAACCTCGTTTATTCCCTGTTTCATAGAAGTAGCTGAATTTTTTTCGCTGTTTCATTGGTCTCTAGCTGTTTGACAAACAGAATAGAAGTAGCTTATCCTGTTTGCAGTTCTAGCCCATCTAAATAAGGTTCTGTTAAAACCTAAACTTTCATATCACCCTTCACAAGTGATAATCCATGTATATATTAATCATGGAAGCAAATTTCAAAACATAGCAATTAATTTAAATGTCTTAGTTTTTCAATAGTGCTCTAAACTACCGGGGATAAATTATTACTCTAGAACATTTTGGTAGAGAAAGTAATCTAGTAGGTGTCCTAGTATTTGTATAGCAGTCAATTAGGGGTAAGGAGAGGAACTTCTGGTGCTTCTGATGTCATCTGTCATAATCCTTTCCCCATGAGCAGGTCAGTCAGTGACAGAACTGTGATTTGAATCCACATCTGAATGACTCCAGACCCTGTGCTCTTTGTGTTAGATCATAGAGGAAGGGAGGATGTTATAATTCTTTTATTCAGGTTGATACTTGTTATATTCTTCAAGCTCTTATTTTCTTCTCCAGCATGTCCTGAAATCAAAGTTAATGAAGTTAATGAAGGCTTCTCAGCTATCTAAGAGAAACAGTAAGTTATTTGAAGACTGTCCTCCTGGTGTTATTCCTCGATTTGAAATGACACATGTTCTCATGTACTCTCTCCTGTTTTCACTGTACTAGAAGCAAAATGTGGTATTTTGAGACCAGAGGGTACAACTTTCTCTCAGGACAATAATTCTGGTAGTAATGCTGAAGATGTGGTTGAAACATTTCCCAAACCATCACCCTGGTTTAAGGGCATCTGTCATCCTGCCTTCCCATCGCCTGAGCCTGTTTCAAAACTTCTCAAGTCTGTAGCAGGCCTTGGTCGTACAAAGGTAAGTTGTTCTGTTTGTAACTCTTCTTGCCCTGTATTTGTTCACATACCATTCCCCTGATCCTTATGATGACAAAAAGGATCCCACCACAGAAATAGAAGCCCTCAAAGTCATGATATGAAAAGGTGTGATAATAAGAGGCATACAAGTGCAGGATTCAGATTTATAAATATTGGCATATGAAGTATGCTGTTATGAAAGAAAAGAATTACAAAGCACTGAGGAGTGAACTCCGGGAGTTGGTGATGGACAGGGAGGCCTGGTGTGCTGCAATTCATGGGGTCGCAAAGAGTCAGACACTACTGAGCGACTGAACTGAACTGAACTAAGGAAAAACAACTAGATGAATATGAAGATGGGGAGGAGGATGAAGAGGAAGAATTCCTTTAAGAAGGACAAGATGAATATAAGATGGAATGAGGGTGAAGATGAGACAGATATTATACAAACACAACAGAAATAGTGGGGGTCAGTCAGACCAGGAACTCTATATTATAAATATGTGAGAAATTATTTCAAATTCAACTTAAGAAGAGAAAGGGAGGTCGTAAAAAAACAATGCTCATACTCTTTTGAATGACATATAGATGATTTTTATGAAGAACTAAAAAAAATGTGTTCCTTATTATTTTTTTTTTTTTTGGTGGTGGTTTTCGAGGTTGGTGGTTGTTCTTGTTTTTTCATTGAATTGAAATGTAGTCAGTTTAAAATACTGTGTAAGTTTCAGGTGTACAGCAATGTGATTTGTTTATACTTGTGTATGTATATATATTTTTTTTGAATATAGTTCCCTCTGGAAGTTCATTTAAATTTGAAGTGATTTCTCTTTTTAAAAAAATTCTCACTTTGAAATTAATGAAGCGATGTCTTCTATTTAACCTAGCAAAACTTTCGTTTAGAGACAATTCAAGATGAGCCCTGTTTTAGGCCTTTGGAGACGTATTGTGAATTAAGAATTTTGGGCCCTTCTGTTTATTGTGGTTTCTAACTTCAGTTCGGTTCAGTCGCTCAGTCGTGTCCGACGCTAGATACTTAATGTACTTATCTAATTTATCTTACTGTTTGCTATAACCTTGGTGGGTGTTTTAGATCTTTCTGAAAATAAAGAGGAAATACATAAGCATTTTATCTATTCTTTTTACTAAAATTATAATTTATAATTTTATAAATGAGATTCTTAATCTCTCTTCATTAAATGAGAAAATTTTCAGCTGCAACAGTCTGAAAGAAGAAATGTAGAAGTGTATTTTTTCCTCTGGAGAGATTCTGATTTCTTTTTTCTGAATGTCAGCAAATAATGGGTAATTGCATACATTAAATGAATGAAATCATGATTTATGCTTTTTTCTTATATAGACTACTTGTTATTATAAAGTCATAAGGAAAGAAAAATTACCACCAGAGTTTATAAAATTATCTGTGGAAGATATTTTTTCTTTAAAAAATATCTCTAGCAACATGTACATTCCACATTATTTTTATTTCTTTATTTTTTATTTTAATTGGAGGCTAATTACAATATTGTAGTGGTTTTGCCATACAGTGACATGAATCAGCCATGGATGTACATGTGTTCCCCATCCTGAACTCCCCTCCCACCTCCCTCTCCATCCCATCCCTCTGGGTCATCCCAGTGCACCAGCCCTGAGCACCGTGTCTCATGCATCGAACCTGGACTGGCAATCTGTTTCACATATGATAATATACATGTTTCAATGCTATTCTCTCAAGTCATCCCACCCTTGCCTTCTCCCATAGAGTCCAAAAGACTGTTCTTTACATCTGTGTCTCTTTTGCTGTCTCGCATATAGGGTTATCGTTGCCATCTTTCTAAATTCCATATATATGTGTTAGTATACTGTATTGGTGTTTTTCTTTCTGGCTTACTTCACTCTGTATAATAGGCTCCAGTTTCATCCACCTCATTAGAACTGATTCAAATGTATTTTTTTAATGGCTGTGTAATATTCCATTGTGTATATGTACTACAGCTTTCTTATCCATTCATCTGCTGATGGACATCTAGGTTGCTTCCATGTCCTGGCTATTATAAACAGTGCTGCGATGAACATTGGGGTACACGTGTCTCTTTCACTTCTGGTTTTCTCAGTGTGTATGCCCAGCAGTGGGATTGCTGGGTCGTATGGCAGTTGTATTTACAGTTTTTTAAGGAATTTCCACACTCTTCTCCATAGTGGCTGTACTAGTTTGCATTCCCACCAACAACGTAAGAGGGTTCCCTTTCCTCCACACCCTCTCCAGCATTTATTGTTTGTAGACTTTTGGATCGCAGCCATTCTGACCGGCAGGAGATGGTACCTCATGGTGGTTTTGATTTGTATTTTCCTGATAATGAGTGATGTTGAGCATCTTTTCATGTGTTTGTTAGCCATCTGTATGTCTTCTTCGGAGAAATGTCTGTTTAGTTCTTTGGCCCATTTTTGATTGGGTCACTTATTTTTCCGGAATGAGGTGCAGGAGTTGCTTGTATATTTTTGAGATTAATTCTTTGTCAGTTGCTTCATTTGCTATTATTTTCTCCCATTCTGAAGGCTCTCTCTTCACCTTGCTTATAGTTTCCTTCATTGTGCAAAAGCCTTTAAGTTTAATTAGGTCCCATGTGTGTGTTTTTGCTTTTATTTCCATTACTCTGGGAGGTGGGTCATAGAGGACCCTGCTGTGATTTATGTTGGAGAGTGTTTTGCCTATGTTTTCCTCCAGGAGTTTTATAATTTCTGGTCTTATGTTTAGATCTTTAATCCATTTTGAGTTTATTTTTGTGTATGGTGTTAGAAAGTGTTCCAGTTTCATTCTTTTACAAGTGGTTGACCAGTTTTCCCAGCACCACTTGTTAAAGAGACTGTCTCTTGTCCATCGTATATTCTTGCCTCCTTTGTCATTGATAAGGTGTCCATAGGTGCATGGATTTATATCTGGGCTTTCTATTTTGTTCCATTGATCTATATTTCTGTCTTTGTGCCAGTACCATACTGTCTTGATGACTGTAGCTTTGTAGTATAGCCTGAGGTCAGGCAGGTTGATTCCTCCAGTTCCATTCTTTCACAAGATTGCTTTGGCTATTTGAGGTTTTTTTGTATTTCCATACAAATTGTGATCTTATTTGTTCTAGTTCTGTGAAAAATACCATTGGTAGCTTGATAGGGACTGCATTGAATCTATAGATTGCTTTGGGTAGTATACTCATTTTCACTATATTGATTCTTCCAATCCATGAACATGGTATATTTCTCCATCTATTAGTGTCCTCTTTGATTTCTTTCACCAGTGTTTTGTAGTTTTCTATATATAGATCTTTTGTTTCTTTAGGTAGGTATATTCTAAGTATTTTATTCTTTTCATTGCAATGGTGAATGGAATTGTTTCCTTAATTTCTCTTTCTGTTTTCTCATTGTTCGTGTATAGGAATGCAAGGGATTTTTGTGTGTTAATTTTATATCCTGCAACTTTACTATATTCATTGATTAGCTCTTGTAATTTTCTGGTGGAGTCTTTAGGGTTTTCTATGTAGAGGATCATGTCATCTGCAAACAATGAGAGTTTTACTTCTTCTTTCCCAATCTGGATTCCTTTTATTTCTTTTTCTGCTCTGATTGCTGTGGCCAAAACGTCCAAAACTATGTTGAATAGTAGTGGTGAAAGTGGGCACCCTTGTCTTGTTCCTGACTTTAGGGGAAATGCTTTCAATTTTTCACCACTGAGGATAATGTTTGCTGTGAGTTTGTCATATATGGCTTTTATTATGTTGAGGTATGTTCCTTCTGTTCCTACTTTCTGGGAAGTTTTTTATCATAAATGGATGTTGAATTTTGTCAAAGGCTTTCTCTGCATCTATCGAGATAATCATATGATTTTTAGCTTTCAATTTGTTAATGTGGTGTATTACATTGATTGATTTGCAGATATTGAAGAATCTTTGCATCCCTGGAATAAAGCCCATTTGGTCATGATGTATGATCTTTTTAATATTTTGTTGGATTCTGTTTGCTAGAATTTTGTTAAGGATCTTTGCATCTATGTTCATCAGTGATATTGGCCTGTAGTTTTCTTTTTTTGTGGCATCTTTGTCAGGTTTTGGTATTAGGGTGATTGTGGCCTCATAGAATGAATTTGGAAGTTTACCTTCCTCTGCAATTTTCTGGAAGAAATTTTTGGTAGAATTCAGCTGTGAAGCCATCTGGTCCTGGGCTTTTGTTTGCTGGAAGATTTCTGAGTACAGTTTCGATTTGCGTGCCTGTGATGGGTCTGTTAAGATTTTCTATTTCTTCCTGGTTCAGTTTTGGAAAGTTATACTTTTCTAAGAATTTGTCCATTTCTTCCACGTTGTCCATTTTTTTGGCATATAGTTGCTGATAGTAGTCTCTTATGATCCTTTGTATTTCTGTGTTGTCTGTTGTGATTTCTCCATTTTCATTTCTAATTTTGTTGATTTGATTTTTCTCCCTTTGTTTCTTGATGAGTCTGGCTAATGGTTTGTCAGTTTTATTTATCTTCTCAAAGAAACAGCTTTTAGCTTTGTTTATTTTTGCTATGGTCTCTTTTGTTTCTTTTGCATTTCTTTCTGCCCTAATTTTTAAGATTTCTTTCCTTCTACGAACCCTGGGGTTCTTCATTTCCTTTTCTAGTTACTTTAGGTATAGAGTTAGGATATGTATTTGACTTTTTTCTTGTTTCTTGCAGTAAGCCTGTATTGCTATGAGCCTTCTCCTTAGCACTGCTTTTACAGTGTCCCATAGGTTTTGAGTTGTTTTTTTCATTTTCCTTCATTTCTATGCATATTTTGATTTCTTCTGTGATTTGTTGGTTATTCAGAAGCATGTTGTTCAGCCTCCATATGTTGGAATTTTTAATAGTTTTTCTCCTGTAATTGACATCTAATCTTAGTGCATTGTGGTCAGAAAAGATGCTTGGAGTGATTTCAATTTTTTTGAATTTACCAAGGCTAGATTTATGGCCCAGGATGTGATCTATCCTGGAGAAGGTTCCATGTGCACTTGAGAAAAAGGTGAAATTCATTGTTTTCGGGTGAAATGTCCTATAGATATCATTTAGGTCTAACTAGTCCATTGTATCATTTAAAATTTGTGTTTCCTTGTTAATTTTCTGTTTTGTTGATCTATCCATAGATGTGAGTGGGATATTAAAGTCTCCCACTATTATTGTGCTATTGTTAATTTCCACTTTCATACTTGTTAGCATTTTCCTTACATATTGTGGTGCTCCTGTGTTGGTGCATATATAATTGTTATATCTTCTTCTTGGATTGATCCATTGGTCATTATGTAGTTTCCTTCTTTGTCTCTTTTCACAGCCTTTATTTTAAAGTCTATTTTATCTGATATGAGTATTGCTACTCCTGCTTTCTTTTGGTCTCTATTTGCATTGAATAACTTTTTCTAGTCCTTCAATTTCAGTCTGTATGTGTCCCCTGTTTTGAGGTGGGTCTTTTGTAGACAACATATATAGGGGTCTAGTTCTTGTATCCATTCAGCCAGTCTTTGTCTTTTGGTTGGGGCATTCAACCCATTTACATTTAAGTTAATTATTGATAAGTGTGATCCCGTTGCCATTTACTTTGTTGTTTTGGGTTTGAGTTTGTACACCTTTTATGTGTTTCCTGTCTAGAGAAGATCCTTTAGCATTTGTTGAAGAGCTGATTTCATGGTGCTGAATTCTCTCAGCTTTTGCTTGTCTGTAAATCTTTTGATTTCTCCTTCATATTTGAATGAGCTCCTTGCTGGGTACAGTAATCTGGGTTGTAGTTTTTTCTCTTTCATCACTTTATGTATGTCCTGCCATTCCCTTCTGGCCTGAAGAGTTTCTATCGAAAGATTAGCTGTTATCCATACGGGAATCCTCTTTTGTGTTATTTGTTGTTTTTCTCTTGCTGCTTTTATTTTTTTTGTGTGTGTAATGAAGTTTTATTAAAGTATAAAGGAGATAGAAAAAGCTTCTGACATAGGCATCAGAAGGGGGCAGAAAGAGTACCCCTCTTGCTGCTTTTAATATGTGTTCTTTGTGTTTAATCTTTGTTAATTTGATGAATATGTGTCTTGGGGTGTTTTGCCTTGTTTTATCCTGTTTGGGACTCTCTGGATTTCTTGGACTTGGATGACTATTTCCTTTCCCATTTTAGGGAAGTTTTCAACTATTATTACCTCAAGTATTTTCTCATGGCCTTTCTTTTTGTCTTCTTCTTCGGGGGCTCCTCTGATTCGAATGTTGGGGCGTTTAGCATTGTCCCAGAGGTCTCTGAGGTTGTCTCGTTTCTTTTAATTCGTTTTTCTTTTTTCCTCTCTGCTTCATTTATTTCTACCATTCTATCTTCTACATCACTTATCCTATTTTCTGCCTCTGCTATTCTACTGTTGGTTCCCTCCAGAGTGTTTTTGATCTCATTTATTGCATTATTCATTATTGATTGACTCTTTTTTATTTCTTCTAGGTCCTTGTTAAACATTTCTTGCATTTTCTCAATCCTTGTCTCCAGGCTATTTATCTGTAATTCCATTTTGTTTTCAAGATTTTGGATCATTTTTACTGTCATTATTCTGAATTCTTTTTCAAGTAGACTCCCTATCTCCTCCTCTTTTGTTTGGTTTGGTGGGCATTTATCATGTTCCTTTACCTGCTGAGTATTTCTCTGCTTTTTCATCTTGTTTCGATTGCTGTGTTTGGGGTGGCCTTTCAGTATTCTGGCAGTTTGTGGTTCCTCTTTATTGTGGAGGTTCCTCGCTGTGGGTGGGATTGGATGATTGGCTTGTCAAGGTTTCCTGGTTAGGGAAGCTTGTGTCAGTGTTCTGGTGGGTGGAGCTGGATTTCTTCTGTCTGGAGTGCAATGAAGTGTCCAGTAGTGAGTTTTGAGATGTCTATGGGTTTGGTGTGATTTGGGCAGCCTGTATATTGAAGTTCAGGGCTATGTTCCTGCGTTGCTGGAGAATTTGCATGGCTTGTCTTGCTCTGGAACTTGTTGGCTCTTGGGTGGTGCTTGGTTTCAGTGCAGGTATGGAGGCTTTTGGATGAGCTCTTATCAATTAATGTTCCCAGGAGTCAGCAGTTCTCTGGTGTTCTCAGGTTTTGGACTTAAGCCTCTTGCCTCTGGTTTTTAGTCTTATTCTTACAGTAGCCTCAAGACTTCTCCATCTATACAGCATCAATGATAAAACATCTAGGTTAATGATGAAAATCTCCTCCACAGTGAGGAACACCCAGAGAGGTTCACAGAGTTACATGGAGAATAGAAGAGGGAGAAGGGAGATAGAGGTGACCAGGAGGAGAAGAGGGGGAATCAAAAGGGGAGAGAGCAAGCTGGCCAGTAATCAGTTCCCTATGTGCTCTCCACAGTCTGGACCCCTTGGAGAGGTTCACGGAGTTACAAAGAGAAGAGAAGAGGGATGAAGGAGACAGAGGTGACCAGGAGGATAAAAGGGTGAATGAAAATGAGACAGACAGATCCAGGCACTAATCAGGTCCCTAAGTGTTCTCCACAGCCTGGAACACACAAAGAGATTCACAGAGTTGGGTAGAGAAAAGAAGGGGGAGGGAGGACATAGAGTCGACCTGGTGGAGACAAAGCAGAGTCAAAAAGGCGAGAGAGTAATCAAGCCAAGAATCACACTCCCAAGTAAAAGTGGGTACTGAAGATTGGGTTCTTAAAGGTACAAACTTGATAACAAATACCAAAAAGCAAAGATTAAAAATCTAGAGTAGAGGTTAGACTCTGAAAAATACAACATTAAAAAACCAAAACAAAGTCACAAAAATTATAAAATATATATATATGAAGTTTGCTTTAAAAATAAGGTCTTTATTTTGCAAGGTTATAGTAGGTTATAAAAATGAAAATTAAAGGAGTAATGTCAGGGGACATTCAGCTTTAAGGGATCCAATATGTTATTCTTTTCTTTTGTGTGCCATTTCTCAAGGATTCTCTATTCCTCATCAGGTGCTGCAGGAACGAGCAGAGCTGCACGCAGTTCCTGGGACTGAGATCCTGAGAAAGGGCACCTGCTTGGTCCTTTCAGTGACTCCCTCCAGTGACCTCACTGAAATGTGATCTGCTCAGTTATGCCCCTCTCACTCAGGACATGCAATTCTTTCTGGCCCTTCGAATATTGTTATTTGCTTGGCTTTGTTTTTGCTTTTTTTTTTTTTTACTGCCTAAAGCTGCCTTGGATGAAGATATATAAACATGCTTTTTTGCAAAGAAAGCACCTTTGTTTCACTTGAGACTTGGGTCCCTTGCATCCTTCTTCTTGTCGACTCCAGGCCCCAGGTCCTGGTCTACAAAGACCATGACAGAGTAATAGAGGACTTTAAAATAAAATTTAAATATTTATATAATGATAATAATATAAATATATTTAGGAATTTCTCTGGAGCTGTTGTGGGCGGTGTGGGGTCAGTTCAGTTCCAGATAATTATGTGATCTGGCTTATACTTCTCAAGATCTATAGGCCCCTTCCAATGTAGTCGCTGCTAACTACAGGGTTTTAATCTGTTGCACCTGTCACTTCCAAAGCAGTTCCCTCTGTTTATTTTAGCTTCTTCCGTTTGGTGTTCTCTTCAGTGTCTAATTTCTGTCCTGACACAAGGGAGCGAAGGTGGTTACTTATTTAGGCTCACTTGTGCAGTACTGCTGTGGGGACAGAGGAACACTGCAAACAAATATCACTGGCATGTGTGGGGAGTGCTTGCAGTGTCTCGGCCACACTGGCTTTGCCCTTGTTCATGGCACGTGCACTTTCCCACTCTACACTTCTCAGGCTCTAGGTTGCTTTGCCGGGGAACTATCTGAGGTGGGCCCTGGGTTGCGTGCACTTCCGAGGTCTAATCCGGTCAGGTTCAGGTTCTCAGGTACTCCACAAAGGGGCAGACTTGGTTGGGCCTGCGTTTTGTGCCCTTCCCAGGTCCGAGCAGCTCAGGTGACCAGGTGCTTGGCGAGTGCTGTCTCCCCAGGTGGGGAGTGCATCTTACCACCTCCCCGGTCCAGCCGCTCGGTTTCCTGGGTGGCAGCGGGTGCACCCGTCTCCAGCGTGTCGTATGTCTCTTCTGGGGAGCTGATCTCTGGCTGGGACCCTTCCGGCAGAAGTCAACCATCCAGAATCCCAAGGGGTTTTGGTTAGTGACTGGGTGCCTGCTTGCAGCTGGGTAGAGGATGCCTCTCTGGGGCCGAGTTTGCCTCTTTCCAGCTCTGGGTGCCCCTCTCCTGCCTCCCTGTCTCCAGTGGGAGATGGGCCGATCCGCAGCTGGCTAGCTCTCCTCTGGTATTTGCTCAGTCCTTTGTTTTCTGAGTGGGCCTGGCAGTGCCTTAGGTTAGGGCTTTTCAAAGGATAGTTCTCTCTCTCTCTCTCTTTTTTTTTTCTCTCTCTCTCTCTGGCTATCCCACAGTTTGGGTTGCTTTCTCATGTTAATTCCCTCAGATTGCCCCCTCAGAGCATTCAGGCCCAGTCCTTACCCTAAGCAATGCAGCCCGTGCCTCCCTGTTCAGCCCGCACTTGCTGCCGGCGGATGCAAGCTCTAGGAGTTCCGGTTAGGCAGGTGATCTGTGGGTTTTATTTATTTATGTATTTATTTTTCCTCCGGGTTATGTTACCCTCTGAGATTCCAAAACTCCCCACAGACCCGCCAGTGAGAGTGTTTCCTGGTCTTTGGAAACTTCTCTCCTTTTAAGACTCCCTCCCTGGGATGGATCTCTGGCCCTACCTCTTTTGTCTCTCTTTTTATCTTTTATATTTTGTCCTACCTCCTTTTGAAGACAGTGGGCTGCCTTTCTGGGTGCCTGATGTCCTCTGCCAGCATTCAGAGTTGTTTTGTGGAGTTTGCTCAGCGTTCAAATGTTCTTTCAATGAACTTGTGAGGAAGAAAGTGGTCTGCCCATCCTGTTCCTCTGCCATCTTAGGACTGCGCACCCCCCCCCCCACCGCCAACACACACACACACATTATTTTTAAGAAACTTTATTAATTTCAGTGTTTATAGATGTTAAATTACCATGTCAATTCTTTGTTATACATGTGGAACTAACATGTAAATTCTTCCATATAGAAAAGTTAGTCCTTGTGGTTACTTGATTTTTTTCGTTGGTTTTTTCTTTCCTGATGTGAATATTGAGTCCTTCTTGATCATCATAAATGTATTTGAAAACTTTTAAACCTTCAACTTAGGTAATCATAGTTTTACTCCTTTTTTTTTTTTTGTATCTAGGTCATTCCTTTAATCTTTACCTGCCATTCCAGAAGACATAGATAAGAAGTTAGAGTCGTTAGTGTGCTGTTTACAGGGAAAGAAGCAGTAAATCATGTGAATGTTCAAATAGGGTTGTAAAAAATTCATTTATTCTTACATGAAGGATAATTGCTTTCCAAAATTTTGTTGTTTTCTGAAAGACATCAACAAGAATCAGTCATAGGTTCCCCCAGGTCCCCTCCCTCCCAAATCCCCCTCCAGTCTCCCTCTCCATCCCACCCTTCTAAATTGTTGCAGAGCCCCTCTTTGAGTTCCCTGGGTGATAGAGCAAATTCACATTGGCTATCTATTTTACACATGGAATTGTAAGTTTTCATGTTACTCTTTCCATCCATCTCACCCTCTCCCTTCTTCCCCTTCCCCCATGTCTCTAAGTCGGTTCTGTCTCTTTCTCCATTGCTGCCCTGCAAATAAATTGTCAGTACCATCTTTCTAGATTCCATACATGTGCATTAGTATATGATATTTATATTTCTCTTTCTGACTTACTTCACTATGTATAATAGGCTCTAGGTTCATCCAGGTGGATGAACTGACTCAAATGCATTCCTTTTTACAGCTGAGTAATGTTCCTTTGTATATATGTACCACCACTTCTTCATCCATTCATCTGTCAATGGCCATCTAGGTTGCTTCCATGTTCTAGCTATCATAAACAGCACTGCAGTGAACATCAGGGTGCATGTGTCTTTTTCCATTTTGGTTCCACAGGGTGTACTCCTGGGAGTGGGATTGCTGGGGTATATGGTGGTTTTATTCCTAGTTTCTTAAGGAACCTGCATACTGTCTTCCATAGTGGTTGTATCAATTTACCTTGCTACCAGCAGTGCAAGAGGGTTCCATTTCCCCCACACCCTCTCTGGCATTCATTGTTTGTAGACTTTCTGATGATGGCCATTCTGACTGGTGTGAGGTGGTATCTCATTGTGGCTGAGCGGTAAAGACCTGCCTTCAGTGGGAGACCTGGATTTCCTCCCTGAGTCGAGAAGGAGGCCATGACAACCCACTCCAGTATTCTTGCCTGGAGAATCCAATGGCCAGGGAAGCCTGGAAGGCTTCAGTCTTAGGGTGGCACAGAGTTGAACATGACTGAAGCTACTAAGCAGCAGCAGAGGTAGCAGACTTTTGGATGATGGCCACTCTGCCTGGTGTGAGGTGGTATCTCACTGTAGTTTTGATTTTCATTTCTATTTTGTTTTTTTTTTTTTTTTAACCAAATTGATGTTGACAAGATAGTGCTTGAAGCTTGAAAATATTACTGCATTTGGATTGTCAAGTTGATCTGCAAGGAACATTTCAAGAGAAGCAAAAGCATGGGAAATAGTAATAAATATGTGGGGCTAAAATAACAGCAGTTAGCTTTAGTGATGTTTTAGTAAGTGCAAACCATTTTGCATAGCTTAAGTAGCACGTGCAGAGTACCTTTATGGCAGCCATACTTGAAGTAACATAAAGTAACCGTGCCCAGTTTAAAGGTGGCAGCCATGGAAGGAGATAAGAAGGGCCTGGTCTCTTAGATGTGGCAGCCACTGCTTGGTGATGCAGTACTATGTTTGAATTCAGCATCCTGGTTCTGTCACATAGCAACTGTGGGATCTTGGCAACCCTGTCTTAACCAGGTTAAAACTAGGGTCTTTCTTCAAAAGGGATTAGGAACTCTTCATGCAACTCAGTGTTATCACTCATTCTAGCAGAGTATCTCTGAGATCCTTCCACAGAAGTATGTGGATCATTTACCTGGAACTTCTGGTCAAAGAGGAAAAAAGACACTAAATGGACAAGTAGAAGGTAAGAACTGTGTTTTACAGAAAAATGGTATGACAGAACATTGATTGAAAATGGGAATGCTGATACATTCTAAGAGGCAAAGAAAATCACCTGTCAGATGGGTAGTGAGAAAAAAGATGAGAAAAGGAGGGCAATTATGTATCTTATCAGGTGTCTACCACAGAGTACATTGAGAATCCAGTTTAAGGAGCTAAATTATTAGTTCTTGGACTTACTTCGTGGTCCAAAGTTTAAGACTTTGTCCGGTTAAGACTGTCCAATGCAGGTGGTGCAGTTTCGATCTCTGCTCAGGGAATTAAGATTCCATGTGACACATGACCAAAAACAAATGATTAGTTCTGTTTCAAGATACTCTACGACCTAAGGAAGGTCAAGAAATAAGAAGCAAGAGGGAATGATGGATGAGAGAGACAGAGGGTACAGGGAGGAAATGAAGAAAAGGAAGCACAGGTCTGTGGGGGAAGGGGGCAATAAACAATGAAAGTCTTTAGATAAAGGGAGAGTATTTGACACGGATGATGAATTCAAAGTGAGCTTCTGGCACCAAAACTTGTCAGAGAAGAACAGCAAAGTTCTCACCTCTTCCTGTTTACTTGTTATTAGGAAGACGTTCAGAACTGCGGTCCCTGGGCGTGCAGAGCACTGTGTCATCCTCCTCCTGGAAGCATGGGCATAGGTGCTCAGCTGTAATGTGTGCAAATTGGTGTCATACGAAATGTTGCTGCTTTCCAGCATGGTGTCACGTGGGACTAAAGAGAACTGGAAAGGAGAGAGCAGGGGGCGTGATGGGGAGACCAAGGAACCACAGCCTCAGAGAGAGTCCACTGGAAGGTTTCCAACTTCTAATGCCATTTCAGTTTGGGGGGATGTGTTCGTGTGAGGAAACAGAGGCTGAGATTTCAGGAGAATGAATTAAGTTGAAGTCATGTAGAAGCAGACTCCGTGTAGACCAGAGTTTCTCAAATTTTAATTAGTCTCTTGGGGACCATGTGTGAAGTGCACATGCTGAGCAGGAGGTCTGAGGTTCTGTGTTCCTAACAAGCTCTCTGAGTAGCAAGGGTGTAGCCGTGCATATAGAGAAACCTGGAAGAAGAGCATTGGATAGTGCAGGACAGAACAGGATCAAGGAAAAGCAGTATTTTGTGTTTCTTTCTGAGCGTATTTATAGCCAGAGGGAAGCAAAGAGTTGAAGTAGCAGTTATAGGTGTAAGATACCATTGCTAAGCAAAGAGGGAGAAAGAAATGGTAGGTGTCAGGGAACATTTAACTTTAGGACTCCTGTATGTTGTTTTCTGTTTCTCATGAACCCTCTGTTCCTTATCAGTTCCTGGTATACAGGAACGAGTGGAGTGGCACGCTGTTCCTAGGACTGAGGTCATGGGATGGAATGCATACGTGGATTTCCTTCAGTACCTTCTACCCTACAGTAACACTGTTTAGTCACGACCCTCTTACTCAAGATATGGATTGTCTTCTGGCCTTGTGACGATTGTTATTCTTTGTTATTCCCTTGGTAACGGTTGTTACATGTCTGTTTTTTGTTCTTTCCTTAACTTTATTTTCTTGCCTAAACCTTCCTTCTATAACAATATATAAACTCACACAAACATGAATAATTCACCCTTGTTCCACTAGAGACTTGGGTCCCCCGTGTCCTTCTTTCTCTCTCTGGCTAGGTCTTTGGAGTATGGAGTCCTGCTGAGCTCACTTTCCTGCCCGGGCTTTCAAGACCTCCTTGAGAAGGATGCCCTGTGTCTTAGTGAGCGGTACCAGCCCTATTCTAGGGCTTTATTGGTTTTCCACATAACCCAGGGAATATTAGTCTCTCTCTTTTGCTTTCTTTTCGTTGACTCCGGTCCACCAGGCCCCAGTCTGTAAAGAAGACCACAGGTAGGGATGATCCATAGAAAGGATGTCAAGGGGTAAGATTTAAGTCCACAGATCCAGAGATTACCATTTAGAGAGGAGAGAATCTAGTGAAAGGACAAAGGGAGGAAAGGAAGGCCGTAGGGAGGTGAGTTTGGAGTTGATGAGGACACTTGAGAGAACTCCTTCTAGATGACTTCAGTGTATTTACTCTGAAAAGAGATAAGATCATTATTGCTCCAGAGAATCCTGGAGTTGGGAGGGGGTGCTAAAAGTGGGGGAAACTGCAGCCCCTCTGAGTAACTCTTAGGCATCAAAGATATATGTTGTACTGGTATTTGTTATTCAAATCAGATTAATTTGTAAAAGGAGGCATTGACTTTTTTTTTATAAAGATAGCTGATTCTTTGAAAGTTGTTTCATAGAAATCCTTTGAAGCATTAACATGATATACCAAACTAAACTATATTTTGAAGCCAAACAGATTAATAGGGTTCATTCCCTAAATGTAGAAATACTTTTAATAAATACTACACTGATTTTGAAACATGCAAGATTTTTAATTTCTAATAATTCTTTGGCAATTAAATATATTATTTCCTTTTTGATAATTATATTTAAATATTGAGAATTCATTATACATTATTTCGTAGATGTGTCTTATATACCTTCCTGCATGAGTGGATTGAGAAACTTTAAGATGGCTAGACTAGAGGAGCCAGGACAAGTAGGCATTCCAGTAGCCCACATGGATATGGAAAAAAAAATGAATATTTTTATGAGCCATTTTTCTACAAGTGTATATCCAGGCTAATCAGTTCATTACTCTGTCGTTGATGAGAAATGAATTATACATTCTGATGAACTGCCATCCCAGCTGTGCACTTCTTAAAGGACTGGACAGATTGAAGAACATGATAAATACTTATCACATAATGGTGGAAATGATAACTGCTGTGTTGCATTCAAGATGTGCTGTTACATTTTACCATCAGCTTTCACGTTTATGTTCTAGGGTTCATGACTTGCTCCTCTGATTCAGATCCACTTTCTCCTCATCAGTCAGCACATTCACATTGGTCTGTGTGCACTTTAATGTTTTATAAAGCCATTGAAAACATAATGTTACTTTTGAAATCTTAACTACATGTTTTGGTGAACCTGTATTCCTATTTTTTCCTCCCTATCTTTAGTGGATTCCTATGTCTGTCTTACCAGTGTCCTAAGATCCCCCTAAAAACAAGACACTAAAACGGAATGTATTCAGTGCCAAGGCTGAGCGCGAGGATTCTGCTGAGTACTAACTGTGTGAATATACAGCTGGCTTTCATGTTTATATGTAATTAACTCTGTGTCCCTTTTTCCTCTTAGAGTCTCCTGGGAAATATCCTAACGTGAAGGTAAAAACTTTTATAATTTTATCTGAACTGTGGATTGTCTCCTATGTACATTATTTAGTAATCAACTTGTTTCCAAACCCCATTCAGCCAGCAGTCAGAATGAAAGATTCGGTTCCTAATAACACAGTCAGAATGAAGGATTTCCAAACATCCATTTCAGGTAAATTTTGCAGTACACAGTTAACTCTGGAAAGAGGGACACTGAGCTATTAGAAATGCTCAGTCTTCATGCTTTTAACATTTTCTTTGCAAATTTAATTGAAGAATTGGACATACATAAGGCAAATGTTATTGTTGATACCTGTGATTTGAAACAAAAGATACAAGCATAAGAACAAGAAATTTTTAAAATATAAGCTTCAACTCAAGATGTTTCTGTATACATTTCGACACTCTGAAGTTCTCAGTTTGGAATCTCTATAATTCTCAGGAAATCTTAGAGATTAAATTTTAGACTCTAAGTTTTTTCCAGTGCCCCAAATGCTTGTTTGAACTCTAACCTTTCCCTTGAGTAAAACTCACTTGCTAATATGTCAGTTGTATTTCAGCTTGTAATTCTTTCATTATAATGTTGTTACACAGATGAATGTAGGCCAATCAGGTGTTTTCATTAGCAGACTATGTGTGTGTGTGCATTTGTGTGTGTGTGTGTTTGTGTGTGTGGGTGTTTGTGGTGTCTTTGATTATTAGAAGTAGGGGAAGTAATCATACTTTAATGACTATTTGATAGACATAATCTTTTGAAACAGTGATTCAGACAGTTGTTGGCTTTAGGATCCTATTATACTTCTAAAAATTATTGAGAATTCCAAGGAACTTTTGTTTCTGTCTGTTGATGTTTACTATATGGAAGTTCAGTTGAGTTCAGTCGCTCAGTCGTGTCCGACTCTTTGCGACCCCATGGACTACAGCACACCAGGCTTCGCTGTCTATCAGAACTCCTGGAGTTTACTCAGACTCAAGTCCATCGACTGGGTGATGCCATCCAACCATCTCATCCTTTGTCTTCCCCTTTTCCTCCTGCCTTCAGTCTTTGCCAGCATCAGGGTCTTTTCCAGTGAGTCAGTTCTTCACATCAGGTGCCCAAAGTATTGGAGTTTCAGCTTCAGCATCAGGACTGAATTCCCTTTGGATGGACTGGCTGGATCTCCTTGTAGCCCAAGGGACTCTCAAGAGTCTTCTCCAACACTACACTTCAAAAACATCAATTCTTTGCTGTGCAGTTTTCTGTACAGTCCAACTCTCACATATATACATGACCACTGGAAAAACCATAGCTTTGATGAGACAGACCAATGTTGGCAAAGTAATGTGTCTGCTTTTTAATATGCTGTCAAGGTTGGTCATAGCTTTTCTTCCAAGGAGCAAGCGTCTTTTAATTTCATGGGTGCAGTCACCGTCTGCAATGATTTTGGAGACCCCCAAAATAAAGCCTGTCACTGTTTCCATCTTTCCCCATCTATTTGCCACGAAGGAATGGGACTGGATGCATTGCTTAGTTTTTTGAATGTTGAGTTTTAAACCAACTTTTTCACTCTCCTTTTTCACTTTCATCCAAAGGCTCTTTAGTTCTTCTTCAATTTCTACTATAAGGGTGGTGTTATCTGTATATCTGTGATATTTCTCCCGGCTATCTTGATTTCAGCTTGTGCTTCACCCAGCCTGGAATTTTGCATGATGTACTCTGTGTATAAGTTAAATAAGCAGGGTGACAATATACAGCCTTGACGTACTCCTTTCCCTATTTGGAATCAGTCTGTTGTTCCATGTCCAGTTCTAACTGTTGCTTCTTGCCCTGCATACAAATTTCTCAGGAGGTAGGTCAGGTGGTCTGGTATTCTCATCTCTTTAAGAATTTTCCAGTTTGTTGTGATCCACAGAGTTAAAAGCTTTGGGGTGGTCAATAAAGCAGAAGTAGATGTTTTTCTGGAACTCTTGCTTTTTTGATGATCCAGTGGATGTTGTCAGTTTGATCTCTGGTTCCTCTGCCTTTTCTAAATCCAGCTTGAATATCTGGAAGTTCATGTTTCATGTGCTATGGAGGGATGGCCTGGAGAATTTTGAGTATTACTTTGCTAGCGTGTGAGATGAGTGCAGTTGTGAGGTAGTTTGAGCATTCTTTGGCATTGCCTTTCGTTGGAATTGGAATGAAAACTGACCATTTCCAGTCCTGTAGCCACTGCTGAGATTTCCAGATTTGCTGGCATATTGAGTGCAGCACTTTCATAGCATCATCTGTTAGGATTTGAAATAGCTCAACTGCAATTCTATCACCTCCACTAGCTTTATTCATAGTGATGCTTCCTAAGGCCCACTTGACTTCACATTCCAGGATGTCTAGCTCTAAGTAAAGGATCACACCATCATGCTTCTCTGGATCATGAAGATCTTTTCTATATAGTTTTTTTGTGTGTGTTCCTACCCCCTCTTCTTAATATCTTCTGCATCTGTAGTTGCTGCTGCTGCTAAGTCGCTTCAGTTGTGTCTGACTCTGTGTGACCCCCCAGACGGCAGCCCACCAGGCTCCCCCGTCCCTGGGATTCTCCACGCAAGAACACTGGAGTGGTTTGCCATTTCCTTCTCCAGTGCATGAAAGTGAAAAGTGAAAGTGAAGTCGCTCAGTCCTGTCTGACTCTGTGCGACCCAATGGACTGTAGCCCACCAGGCTCCTCCATCCATGGGATTTTCCAGGCAAGAGTACTGGAGTGGGGTGCCATTGCCTTCTCCGTCTGCATCTGTTAGGTCCATACTATTTCTTTCATTTATTGTGCCCATTTTTGCATGAAATGGTCCCTTGGTATCTCTTACTTTCTTGAGGAGATCTCTAGTCTTTCCCGTTCTATTATTTTCCTCTATTTCTTTGCACTGATCACGGAGAAAGGTTTCCTTATCTCTCCTTGCTATTCTTTGGAACTCTGCATTCAAATGGGTATATCTTTCCTGTTCTCCCTTGCCTTTAGCTTCTCTTCTTTTCTCAGCTATTTGTAAGGCCTTGTCAGACAACCATTTTGCCTTTTTGCATTTCTTTTTCTCTGGGATGGTCTTGATCACTGCATTCTGTACAATGTCAGGAATCTCCATCCATAGATCTTCAGGCATTCTGTCTATCAAAACTAATCCCTTGAATCTATTTGCCACACCCACTGTATAATCCTAAGGGATTTGATTTAGGTCATAGATGGATGGTCTAGTGGTTTTCCCTACTTTCTTCAATTTAAGTCTGAGTTTGGCAATAAGGAGTTCATGATCTAAGGCACAGTCAGCTCCTGGTCTTGTTTTTGCTGACTGTATAGAGCGTCTCCAAAGAATAGAATAGAATAGGCTGCAAAGAATAGAATCAGTCTGACCATCTGGTGATGACCGTGTGTAGAGTCTTCTCTTGTGTTGTTGGAAGAGGGTGTTTGCTATGACAAGTACGTTCTCTTGGCAAAGCTCTGTTCACCTTTGTCCTGCTTCATTCTGTACTCCAAGGCCAAGTTTACCTGTTACTCCAGGTATCTCGTGAATTCCTACTTGTACATTCGAGTCCCCTATATTGAAAAGAACTTTTTTTTGGTGTTAGTTCTAGAAGGTCTTGTAGGTCATCATAGAACCATTCAACTTCAGCTTGTTCAGTGTTACTGGTCAGAGCATAGACTTGCATGACTGTGATATTGAATGGTTTGCCTTGGAAACGAACAGAGATCATTCTGTCATTTTTGAGATTGCATCCAAGTATGGAATTTGGGACTCTTGTTGACTGTAATGGCTACATCATTTCCTCTAAGGGATTCTTGCCCACAGTAGTAGACATAATGGTCTTCTAAGTTAAATTCACCCATTCCAGTCCATTTGGGGGCTTCCCTGGTAGCTCAGTCAGTAAAGAATCTACCTGCCGTGCAGGAGACCCAAGTTTGAATCCTGAGTCAGGAAGATCTCCTGGGGAAGGAAATGGCAACCCACTCCAGCATTCTTGCTTGGAAAATCCTACCGCCAGAGGAGTCTGGCAAGCTACAAATAGCCCATGGGCTCAGAAGCATCGGACAGGACTTATGGACTAAACCACAAACCAGTCCATTTTAGTTTACTGATTCCTAAAATGTTGATGTTCACTCTTGCCATCTCCTGCTTGACTGCTTCCAATTTGCCTTGATTCACAGACCTAACATTCCAGGTTCCTATGCAGTATTGCTCTTTACGGCCTTGGACTTGACTCCCATCATCAGTCACATCCATAGCTAGGTGTTGTTTTTGCTTTGGCTCGATCTCTTCATTCTTTCTGGATTTATTTCCCCACCGATCTCTAATAGCATATTGGACACCTACTGACCTGGGGAGTTCATTTTTCAGTGTCCTATCTTTTTGCCTTTTCATACTGTTCATGGGATTCTCAAGGCAAAAATACTGAAGTGGTTTGCCATTCCCTTCTCCAGTGGACCATGTTTTGTCAGAACGTTCCAGCATGACCCGTCTGTCTTGGATGGCCCTTCACAGCATGGCTTGCTCATAATTCCACTGAGTTAGACAAGTCTATGGTCCATGTGATCAGTTTGGTTAGTTTTCTGTGATTGTGGTTTTCAGTTTGTCTGCCCTCTGATGGATAAGGAAAAGAGGCTTATGGAAACTTCCTGATGGGAGAGACTGACTGAGGGGGAAACTGGGTCTTGTTCTGATGGGCTGGGCCATGCTCAGTAAATCTTTAATCAGACTTTCTGTTGATGGGTGGGGCTGTGTTCCCTCCCTGTTGTTTGACCTGAGGCCAAACTATGGTAGAGGTAATGAAGATAATGGCACCTCCTTCAACAGGTCCCATGCATGCACTGCTGCACTCAGTGCCCCTGATCCTGCAGCAGGCCACCGCCAACCCTTGCCTCAGCCAGAGACTCCTGGAAAATAAAACTAAAAAACGTAAAAATACAGGCACACACAATCATAATGGCTAATTCCATTAGTCATTGGAGTTCTGATATCACATATCCTGTCTCTGGAGAACTCCTGTGTGCACTCAACATAATTGAGCATGGAAGTAACGTTTCGAGTTGTGAAAAGAGTTTTGACCTCTTGGATCTCCTGGCCCAGTGGGTCTCTGGACTTCAGGGATTCTCAGGGCACACTACAGAACCACCATTTCAAACCATTGGCATGGTTGGATGTGAAATGATAAAGGGACCCTTGTGTTGACATGGGTTTAAAGTTTTATTTTTACATTTCTTGCTTGTTTCTTTGATTTCTCTTAAGAAATTTAGACCTGAGAGTTCCTTTTTTTTTTTTTAAGCAAATATTTCTGTGTTGCATTCATTCTTCCTTCATGGTGCTCTGTGCTCTTTAGATCCAGTGTGGTCCTAGACTTATCCTATTTTCACGTGGAAACAATTAGTCACCCACAGGACTATCATGTCTCATATAAGTTTATGATGTCTATCCAGGGCTTAAAAAGTGAGTTCTGAAGATATTGATAATTTGAGGAAAGACACCTCATTGTAATTAAAGAAGTTGTCATTGGTGGTGGTGTTCAGTTGCTAAGTCGGGTCCAACTCTTTGTGAGCCCATGCACTGCAGCACGCTAGGCCTCCCTGTGCCTCATCGTCTCCTGGAGTTTGCCCGAGTTCATATCCATTCATCAGCAATGCTATCCCACCATCTCATCCTCTGCCATTCCCTTCTCCTCCTACCCTCAATCTTTCCCAGCATCAGGGTCTTTTCCAGTGATTCAGCTCTTCACATCAGGTGCCCAAAGTATTGGCGCTTTAGTTTCAGCATCAGTTCTTCCAGTGAATATTCAGCATTGATTTCTCTTAGGATTGACTGGTTTGATCTCTTTGGTGTCTTCTCAGATGTGATCTGAGATCTCTCAGATGTCTTCTCTAGCACCGCTCTTTGAAAGCATCAATTCTTTGGTGCTCAGCCTTCTTTATGGTCCAACTCTCACATCTGTACATGACTAATGAAGAAACCATGGCTTTGGCTGTATGGACCTTTGTCAGCAAAGTGATGTCTTTGCTTTTTATGTTGTCTAGGTTTGTAACATTAATTAAAGTAGTAGCATTCATTAAAGGTGTTTTTAAAACCATGGTCTCTAGAGCACACAGTATTATAAGGCATAATTAAGTGTAAAATAAGGTAGATATACATTTTCTTAATAATATATTTGTATGTTGAAAAATAGTCCTGTATGGGTGTAAGAGTTGGAGTATAAAGAAAGCTGAACGCAGAAGAATTGATGCTTTTGAACTGTAGTGTTGGAGAAAACTCTTGAGAGTCCCTTGGACTGCAAGGAGATCCAACCAGTCCATCCTAAAGGAAATCAGTCCTGGGTGTTCATTGGGAGGACTGATGTTGAAGCTGAAACTCCAATATTTTGGCCACCTGATGTGAAGAGCTGACTCATTTGAAAAGACCCTGATGTTGGGAAAGATTGAGGGCAGGAGGAGAAGGGAACAACAGAGGATGAGATGGTTGGATGGAATCACTGACACAATAGACATGAGTTTGGGTAGACTCCAGGAGTTCAAAGATGAAGACTGCAGTGGTGTTCCCAGTAGGGAATTACTCAGTCAGCTATGCAAGTTGGAGCTGCCAGGAAACAGGAAGCAAAGAAGGTAATGCAGAAGCCCAGAACACTCAGCTTTGGGCCACCTGGGCACAGCCTTATCGTCCTTCTGATGGTTCCAAATTAGATTTTGTGGCAAAGTCTACCTTGTGCTGACTCCTTTTATGCAACCTGCAGCCAATCAGTACCTCTTAGCAAAGTGTTTGCATTCTCCCTCTGACCATAGTAATACAATAAATAACAAAGAGAGTTAGGAAAAAGTAAGTTCGTTCAGGCTGGTATTTAGCATATACCTGAGAGTGGGTAGCAGGATTATGTTTAGAACTCTGGGACTAGTTGGGAGACTAGGTAGCCATCTAGAGACTGCCTTCTCAAAATGGGACTTCATAGCAATGTTTTATATGGCTGTCAATTCATAAGCATTAGTTATGATTATATTCAGTATAACTGCAAAAGCAACTCTGATACCAAATACTAAAATATTTCTTGTGTTTTCTGTGACTTTGTATTTTTTAGAATTGGCTTTCCCAGTGGGAATGGGAGTCATGGGAAATTTGCTACCTAGTACCTCCTTCTCAGCTGTGTCCACATAGTATATCGACTTGTTTTAGTATTTGTAATGAATTAAGAGTTCACAAGGGAGGTTGGTATAAAGGAGTGCTGTATCATTGAAAAGCAGTATATAGCAAGTCAATTCTGATTCTACTAGGACGCCCAGTCTATGGAGTAACCACATCTAATAATGTGTTGTCCATAAATACTAATTAATTTAGCACCCTTAATCAGTCATACGGTCAGGGCTATGGTAAGAAATCATCCACTGTTTGTTTTTTCATTCCTGTGCTTTTGTCTTTTCTATCCTCACCTTGCATTTACAGAATAGTCTCAGTTATCTCCTAGAATAGTGACTACAGGCTCTAAACTCAACCTGTTTGTCTATTTTTCTTTTAATCTATACAACTGAGTCTTTGCTCTTGTTTTTCCATGAGCTTGGTAGGTCCGGGAAAAACAAATTCAAATAAAATGCCTACACGAGTCCCTTCAACACTGGATGATGTGAAATAGGAAAACTACAAAATAGATAGAAGCCACTTCAGTCAGTTCATGTTGATCATTTTCTTCTCAGTCAATACATTTTATAAAACAACGAGCAGTACCTACTCCTTCAGGGTCCCTGGATTTGTACATTCATTGGTTTCTTAAAGATTTATTCTATACTGTACCCTGAAAGTTTTATATCCTAAATATTTCTGTAAACACTCCCTCAGTTCAGGCCTGTGTCACCTTTTTGTTCCCAGTATTAATGCCTTCAGATTCGTCTTCCTCCGGTTATTCGTATGCCCTTCAGATTCCTCCCTCCCATGGTGTTTAGAGTCACCAATCTCAAAAGCACACGTGACCATGAGGCACTCTGAGTCACGTTAATGTCTAGACCTCTTAAAGCACCGCTGATGCTCTCACAGTCTGACTTCTGCCTGACCCTCTGTCTCTAGCCCTTTCAGTCCTTTGCTCTAGAATTCTGAACTGCTGCTGGCGCCCTCGTCACTTGTCCCTGTTGTTGTTCAGTCGCTCAGTCCTGTCTGATTCTATGCAGCCCCATGGACCGCAGCACACCAGGCTTCCCTGTCCTTCACCATCTCCCAGCACTTGCTCAACTCACGTTCATGGAGTCGGTGATGCCATCCAAACATCTCATCCTCTGTCATCCCCCTTTCCTCCCGACTTCAACCTTTCCCAGCACCAGGTTTCTAATGAGTCAGCTCTTCGAATCCAGTGGCCAAAGTACTGGAGCTTCAGTGCCAGTGTCAGTCTTTCCAATGAATGTTCAGAACTGATTTTGTTTAGGATTGACTGGTTGGATCTCCTTGCGGTCCAAGGGACTGTCATGAGTCTTTTCGAACACCACAGTTGAAAAGCATCAGTTCTTCGGTGCTCAGTCTTCTTTTTGGTCCAACTCTCACATCCATACATGACTACTGTAAAAGCCTTTGCTTTGACTAGACGGACCTTTGTCTGCAAAGTAACGTCTCTGCTTTTTGATACGCTAAGTTTGTCATACCTTTTCTTCCAATGAGCAAGTGTCCTTTAATTTCACGACTGCAGTCACCATCTGCATTTCTTTTGGAGCCCAAGAGAATAAAGTCTGTTTCTGTTCTCATTGTTTCCTATCTCTTTGCCACGAAGTGATGGGACCGGATGCCATGACCTTCGTCAGTCCCATCCCTTCACTTTGGACAGATATCTACCCTGTAGTGTGTGTGCTTCTCTCCCCATCTTGCTACAGCCTGAAATGCTCTCCCTCTCGTGCCCTCTGTTCCCTTGAACTGTGTAAGTCTGCACTCAGGCATTATCTCTAGAAAAGCCATCCCTGACACCTTTTTCTACATTTTTCGTTAAACTCCGGTGTCTAGTACTGAGCGGAAACCTGAGAAATAATGATCAAATAAGAGAAACTGGGGCTCTGTATCAACCTAGAGGGGTGGGATGGGGAGGGAGATGAGAAGGAGGTTCAAAAGGGGTGATATATGTGTACCTATGGCTCATTCATGTTGGGGTTTGGCAGAAAACAACAAAATTCTGTAAAGCAGTTATCCTTCAATAAAAAAATAAATTAAAAAAAATGCTGTATATACTGAGGTGACTTTTAAGAGCTTGTCCTCTGCAGTCTAGGAGCCAAGAGGAGAGACATGTAAAGAAATAATTTACAGTCCAGATCTATATCTATCAGTAGGAAAATCTAGAAAGATACACTAGAAAAATCTTTAAAGTACTAAGGTAGCTACAAGGAAAGGCATACCTCTTTATCAGGGGAAAGATGGCAGTAATTAAAGACAACTTCACAAAGCAGGTTGAGCGTTAAAAGATGAAAAGTAATTTGTCAGAAGAGTAGAGGGAAGCCTTTCAGATGAAGGAACTGATAAAAGCTAAAAAGTAAGAGGAATTTTGTAAACCATGAATAATGTTGCAGTTGATGCTTGGCACATTGTTAAAAAGGTCTGTTATGAAGTAGAGAAGAGAATATATGGTGACTTTATATGTCTGTCCTGTATTTTGTTTGGTTTCTGATTGTTTTGTTCACTGATGTTTGGATCAATCTGTGACTGAATCTTTGAGCTGTTTGTGTGCCTGTAACCTGGTGACATCTGGTATTTCCCAAATGGTTTGTGGAATTTTTTAGGTCATTGGAAGTAGTTCTTAAAGAAGTAAATATTCAGCTGAAGATTAAGATTGATTTAATCTGTCATTCCATACAATATTTTAGATCTATGTTTTAAATGAGGATTATGTCTTTTATCTAAACATTCTAAGTAATTTTAACTAAACATGCAGATCTGTCAAGAGAACTAGACTTGGAAATGATAACAGAGGAAAAACAAGAAAAACTTGATGAAGATGAGAATAACCATGCACAGGTATGTAAAACTGTAAATTTCAATTTCTGGTGTAGTGCTGTATAAGAAAAAGTGTATCAAACAAGGCAAATTAGAATGGAAAGATAAGTTAAAACCCATCACAAATGAGTTAAAGTGGAAGTTCAGTGAAATTTTGTGAGGAATACCAAATTACTGCTTCTCATGAGGAAGATCCACTATGTGATAAGCCTTAAGAAGGAACAAACCAAAAGGAAATATCTCCTAATCTCACAAATAATATACCTGATTGTGAGGAAAAAGATGCATTTGGAGTATCTGTCTCTCTAGTATTCCAAGCATTTCCTGAACAAAAAGAACCCAGTCTCAAAAATGTTTTTCTGTGGTCTGTAAACTCTGGGTCCCTTGGATAGACTTGTCGTTCATCTTCAAAGCTTCATTTCCCTGAAAATAAAGTAGACTTTGAAAATTATCAACTAGACATTGAACATGTGTTTATGAAAATTGAGCAGAGTTTTTATAATGATACAGAAAATAAAAAAGTAGGGGAGCCAGTAGTTACATTCGAAGTGAAAGACCAAGAGATTGATATGCAAATGTCACAAAATATGAGGCAAGATCCCACTAATCAGAAATTAGACACGGGACAGGCATGTCAGTCTAGTCTGTGGCTTGTCTACTCTGGTAAGGTGAAACATATAATTCAAATAAAAATTCACGTTCCCCTTGCTGTTGTTAAAATGCTGATCTGAAAAATAAAGCAATACAGGACTGGTTCCAGAAGCCACTGCATGCGGATAATTGCAGCGCTAGTGACAATAAAAGCATGGAACCCGAATTAGAAAATGGGAATTCTTCTCCACCTAATAGTCATGGTGCATCTGAAATGTATGTAAATGAAGGATTAGAGAAGGATATACAGAGGTTTAAGAAGGAAATAGACATGTTACAAGTAGAGTTGCTGGCTCTGGAAAAAGAGAAAATTCAACTTCCAAAAGAGATGCAGGCTCATTTATTCTTGTTTTGGTTTTTCTCTTTCTTGATGATGTGGCCCCTTTTGATTTTCTACTAACAAATAAAGTGGGGTCATCCAAAGAGGTAATTGTGTAGAAATCGATTATTATCTCAATAACAGGAATTCAGGAAACTATTTTCATGGCTTTTGTCCTTCAGTCAATTCTAATATCTAATTGTTCTCCATCAGTCTTCATATCGGAGAAGGCAATGGCACCCCACTCCAGTACTGTTGCCTGGAAAATCCCATGGACAGAGGAGCCTGGTAGGCTGCAGTCCATGGGGTCGCTAAGAGTCAGACATGACTGAGCGACTTCCCTTTCACTTTTCACTTTCATGCATTGGAGAAGGAAATGGCAACCCACTCCAGTGTTCTTGCCTGGAGAATCCCAGGGACGGGGGAGCTTGGTGGCTGCCGTCTATGGGGTCACACAGAGTCGGACATGACTGAAGCGACTTAGCAGTAGCAGCAGTCTTCATATGGACTGGGAAACTCATTTAGCTATGTACCACGTGGTCTTCTGAGCCAGAATAAGCACCAAGGAAATTGCTTAAGAAGAATAATCAGCTAGGGTTTTGCGCCTTTTTTCCCCTTTAACTCTGTTGGGTTAAATATGTTATATTTCCATAGAATGGGAAGAAAGCACTCACTGAGAGATGGGACATGAACATGTGTTCCCTCTAATCTCTTCATTGTGGTTGAATACATGTGATCTCTGCTTTCCGAAATCGCTGGGCACTTAGATTTCCAGCATGGCCACTTCAGGATCTTTTTGATAACAAACACATGTGCTCCCACATTGCTTTAATCAGCACTCTCAAATGTTTCTTTTGAGACAGACCTTTCCATTATGTTGTTTACTAAAATGTAGAAGTTTTGACATGTGTGATTTTGTTACATAGGTTGTGTGTGTGTGTGTGTGAAAGTTGCTCAGTCAGGTCCAACTCTTTGCGAACCCTTGGACTATAGCCTGCCAGGCTCCTCTGTCCATGGAATTCCCCAGGCCAGAAAGAATACCAGAGTAGCTAGCTGTTCCCTTCTCCAGGGGATCTTCCTAACCCAGGGATCAAACCCAGGTCTCCCACATTGAAGGTGGACTCTTTAATGTTTGAGCCACCAGGGCAGCCCATAGGTAGTATAAACCCTGAGCAAAAAAGGAAAAAAAAAAAAAAAAAATTAAGTGTTTACCTACAAAGGAGAAGACTGAGTTCTGAGATGCTGTGAGATTTTTCTTCTTCAGTAATAGGTTTTGAAAAATTGTTTTTGCTCTTTTGTGTAAGAGGTGCTTTGACTGAGTTTGAACAACAGACAAAAAGACAAAACAAAACAACTCTATGTGTTCTCCTGTTTAAAAAAAAAAAAAAAAAACGGAGATGATCCCTACCCACAACTAAGGCATTGAGTTACTGTGCCAAAGTCATGCTTTTAACTTACCTGATTAATCTGATGAATTCATTTGGTAATACATAACATTCAATGTTCCAGAATTGTATCATCTCTTTTGGTGCCATAAAATGCTAGGGAGTGCCAGTTTAGGGGCCTTAAACAAAACCTTGAACATTTTTTGACTTTATTGCTGTTTTTGGTAAATAGTGGGGCAATGCTGCTGCTGCTACTGCTAAATCACTTCAGTCGTGTCTGACTCTGTGCAACCCCATAGATGGCAGCCCACCAGGCTCCCCCATCCCTAGGATTCTCCAGGCAAGAACACTCCAGTGGGTTGCTATTTCCTTCTCTACTAGGTAATTATATCTATACCCTCTAGTTGTAAGGTTTGACGGTTATTGCATGTGGAATTTGGAAGCATTAGTTATATTCCAGAATTCCACACTAACTAACAACTCCTCAGTTTCATTCTGCTCCTTGTGTTTTGGTAAACTCTGGTTCATTTAATGTAGTGAACACCATCACTTTTTTGCTATCTCCCGGATCCAAGTGAAAAAAGAATTGTAAAAGGCCGAGGGGAAAGAATAGCTTTAGTGCAGAGAGAAGAATGTTTCCTTTCTGAGGCGCGAAGGTGTCACATCCTCTCCATCCGGCTGTTTAATGGAAAATCCAGGTGGTAAAGACCAAAGAGCACAGATTTTGTGTCTTTGTCTTTTTATTTCTCTGTCTCTGCCAGTCAGATGGGGAAGACTGAATATAAATAATTGCATCTTATTAAGAATGCCATTTTTGAAATTCTGGGAATTTTGATTCTTTTCCTCAAACAGAAAGGAGCAGATTTTACAAAGATTTCAGTGACTTGTAAGTGATAAAATTAAAATAAACACAAAAATATTTTTATCACTTAAGTTCAGGGCGAGCACTGAGTCAAATAATAAAATTGAAAACAAAGATCTTTATAATCAATACACAGCAATTATTCTTAGTGTCAAACTTCCATTAAAGGTTGAAGAAGAAAAGAAGCACAAAAGCAGTGAAGTGGAAGTATCAGAGAACGTATGCGATGCTGCTGATGAGAGTGGATTGTTTCAGCAGAGAAAGCGTGGAGGAAACAGCAACCAGGAGTTTCCTGCTATGCAGAATGAGGGTTCTGATAGGTAATCCTGTATCAGTATTTAACAGCACATCCCTTCTTATGTTCCTATAAAATAATTTCTAACTTGAGCTAATGTTTGTGATGTACAGATTTTATATTTTACTAGAGATACGGTTATTTTTAATACTCTTGTCCTTTAGCCTTATTACTAGAGTTCCTTTGTTAACATGCCACCATGGTACATATTAGAGTATTCTGAATTTGACTGCATATTTGCCTTACTCAGTGTGTTGTATATTTAAATGTGTTTTGTCACTAATGAGCATCCTTTCATTTCAGTCTGAGGGCTCCTCTCAGCGTTTCTCATGAGGCGGGACTAGTGGTGATGAACTCCTCAGGTTTGCTTTGTCTGGGACAGTTTTTATTTCTTTCATTTCTGAAAGACAGCTTTTCTGGAAAGAGTCCCTTGGCTGGCAGGCTTTTCTCTCCTAGCACTTTGAGTGTGTCCATGGAGGAGGCCAGATTGCTGATGGTGGCGGGAGACCCCATGAGGCGTCGGTCTTTCAGCCGTGATGCGTCGCCGCATCATGCGGGTGGTTTAAAAGTGAGCTCTCCTCCCCTGGCCAAATATTTCCTTGGTTTCTTCTTTCATGGTATATGTGCCTCATGTCACTTAAAATACCACCTAAATTAAGTGTGGCTTTTTTCTGTGAATTCTCTTTTTCATTTATTTTTGGCTGCCCTGGGTCTTTGCCGCTGCAGTGCTTGGGCTTCTCAGTGTGGTGGCTTCTCTTGATGCTGAGCGTGGGCTCTCGGGTGCTGGCCTCAGTAGCCGTGGAGCATGGTTTAGTTGCCCCATGGCACGCGGGATCTCCCCTGACCAGGACTGGAACGCCTGCCCCCTTTATTGGCAGGTGGACTCCTAAGCACTGGACCACCAGGGAAGTCCCTAAATTCACCACTATTATATTTAGTAGCAAAATAAAAAATATAGTGTAAATCTACTTATGGCTCCCACGTCTAAGAGTCAAGGCGCTTAGCCAGGGGACTCCAGGTTTGCAGTGTAGCCCTTGAGGTTCTTCTCAGTGTCTTTCCAGATGCATCTCTCTCCTTTCTTCCATGTATTTTGTGCTCTTCCTTCCAGGTTCCTCAGAAACAACCCAGATGCCCTGTGCCTGATGTTTGTGCTCACACTCGAGTCTCCAAGTAGAATGATTTTCTCCCTTTTCTGTTTCTCATGACCCCCTCTCTTCACTTCTTCTGCAAATCCTTCCTTATTTCACTTATCACTTTCATATGTCAACTTTTATATATCATATTGTATCATAATCATATCTGTGTTTGAAGGAGGAATTTGTTTTCTTGCATATGGTTGGTACTCTATAACTGTTTTGTGAATTAATAAGATGGGTAAGAGTTGGAATTTTATAAGAATTGTTTTTTTATTCTTTATCAGTTGAATTATCAGAAAACATTGGCTTTTTTGTGGACTTTTTAAAGTAGCGATCCTGGTGTGCACAGGAAGGGAGTAAAGAAAAAGAACGATGACAAATGGACACCGGAAGAACGTGTGATTGCACCAATATTTGAAAAGACCGATTCACTGACTGGTGGTCTGCTGCACGTGAATGATGACGGCACTTTAAGGGAAGTGGATCAGGGTGATGACAGGTACATTCTCCAGATTCCTTGTTCGTAGGGGAAGAAATGTTAGCACTGAATACTTCTTCTGGAAATATAGCAACATTATACAGTGCTCAGGCCAAGGCAAGAGATTGCCCAACTCTAGTGGACGAACACTGCTGAAAGGTTGAGGTGAGGACCAGTGCCTTTGGCCGGAAGTCATTTCAGTAAATAGTCCCCTTGGAAGCTGGACTGTAACGAATACATGAAAACATTCAGTAGGGAATATTATTGGGACAGGCAATGAAGAACTGGATGGTAACTGAAGAGGAATGTGGAGTTCACAGGTGTTTCTTGTTTTATGTTAAGAAGGGAGCTTCTCGAGTATGTATGCTCTTGGAAATGAGCCAGCAGAGGGCGTGTTATTTAGTTTAGTCTTGTTTGCTTTTCTAATACTAGAAAGCTTATTGATTGTATGACATTATCTTTAAACTATTACAGTAAACGAATTGTACGTAATACTTCTGTTCATGTATAGTTTTATGGTAAGGGCTTGTTCATTGGTTCCGAAGTGTAGTATTCCTATGTAAGGGAATATGCAGATGATTGCTTAAGTTAATTCTATCATATATGGATTTTCAAAAATTACATAATTGTGAATTTACACACACTTAGGCTATACTGAATAGGATATGGTCATTCCTTGATGATTCTAGTTGATAGTAACATGGTGAGTAGCTATGATTTTGTAAGGTGCTCTGAAACATCACATCATATTAACTTCATAGTTGTTTATAGATTCCAGGGAAAAGGGGAAGATTTTGTTTATATTCAATAGAAAAACATTATTAGCAGTCTTTCACAAATTATTCCTTTTGCACGACAAAGATCTAAATGACAGAACCCGTGCTTCCTTTACTAAGTGTGTCATTAACACGTATTGTGTGCTCAATACATGTATGTCAGATGCATGAAGAATCAGCAGAATGGGTGAATGAAGGCCTATTGATGAATTTCTTTACAGAAAACAAAACTGTATTGACAGTAGATTTGCAGGCTTGCCTACCTCTGAAGTCTTTAATTTTTGAGAAATATGTTTTAAGATTCAGAAATCATTATTTATAGCTATAACTAGATCTGAAATAATCCTATAGATTCATTTGCTATCATATTACTTAAAAAGGCTTTTCAATATTACTTTCTCAGCATATTTTGGAAGAGCTGTGTTGAAGCCAGACTTCCTGGGTTTGAATTCTGGGTCTGTTTGTGACATGCTGAGTGGGCCTGGGCACGTTCCTCAGCCTTTGTGTGCTCCATTTCTTCCTGTACCCATCTCCCAGAATGACTGTGGGGATGAAAATGCCTTTAGGACATGGCAAGTGCTTCTAATAATGCATGGCTGATGCATACGACGTCCTCAAAAGCTAATAGCTTGGTTATTCAAATGGGTTTCTTTCTTAGAAGGACTGAAGGAATACCTCCCAGATAGGTTGTATGCCATAAAAGTTAGCTCTTATGGAAAAGGACAGGTGCAAAAACACTGGTATAGTTTCCTATCATACAACGCAAGTAACTTTATGTTTTTCCTTTTCCTTGGATCTAACTTTAATACTTTATTAATATTACTGATATATTTTCTGTGTCCTTTAATGCTGCTCTTATTTATTTCTGCATCCTTTATAGACAATTACTTGCCAATGCAAAGAGTTTATATGAAAAACTTTAGGTATTGTTTGTATTTTTGAATATTTAATATTAGCCTGAAAAGAATCATTTGTTCTTTTAGGCCTGCAAGGAAAACACCGTATGAAAAGAAGAAGGTATAGTAAAAAAATGAACTTTCAAAAATATTATCCTTGTCGAAAATACTTTGTCAAAGGAATAGTGGTAAAATAGAAAATCTTCCTTTGTTGTAGAGAAGTTTACTTTGAACACATCATTCAGAAACACTGTTGATAAACTTATCCTTTTGATAAAAATCTCTTCTTTTAAGAAATGTCTGTTTTTGTTTTGTACAGAGTTTTATCACCTCTGTACACTTGGTATATTTATACATATTTTAAGGACATTGTGAAACAGTATTGTTTACATGTAGGTCAAAGAACAAATTAATTACGTGAATGACCTGGATGACTTAACTCAGTCGTCTGAGACTGTTTCTGAGGATGGTGATGGGCTTTACTCTACGAATTCCTCGTTGGAAGTAGAACCTCTTGACGTGGGGCGTAAAGGTAGGCCTGCAGTGTAAATGTTAACGGAAAGCCTGTCTGTGTGTAGAGGAGTGATATATGCACACCTTGTCAGTCTGCTCTAGAGCCAGGGATATGTTACGGTGCTGTGCATCCCAGAAGTTTGTTTTGCGTTAAAAGGGCATGAACGTGAGTGTATACTCTGAGCCACACGCCTATGATCCTTCTCACTCACTGTACCTTCTGTTGACTCTTCTTTCCTGTGCCCCCACCCACGGTCAGGTCAGCATCATTTTCCTCCTAGAGTCACTGAAATAATCTCAGGACTTCTTTCCCTGCCACTCCACCTGGCAGGACCTCGGTCTGCACAGCAACTGTAATTATTGCCTATTTGTAAACATTCAGGTCTCATCATGCTACCCCCTTGCTTCAAGCCCAACTGTTGCCTCTCTTTGCTGCGTGGTTAAAGGTCACAATTGTGTGGTTCCATTTGGTTTGAGTTTTCACCCTTCTTTCTACCTGAATTCTAGAATCAGCTTGTCAGTTCCCTAAAATGTCTGCTGGTCTTAACATTTTCATTTTCTTTCAGTTCCAAATACTTTGTACTTTCTCTTTTCATTACCTCTTTGATCCAAGGGTTATTTAGATCTGTGTGACTTAGTTTCCAAATATTGAGAGTTTTCCAGAGATCCTTCTGTGCTCTTGCTTCTCATGATGTATTAGGTGCATCCAGAGGGGCCCTGGGGCTAGGGCTGATTATTTCCTGCCTTGGAGGCCAGACCTTGCTGACTACCCTGTTCATTCTGCTGGTAGGTAGGAGTGTTTCCAGCCTGGCTCAGGAGGCTAGATAGAATCCCTGGGAGCATGTGAGCTCCAGGCATGGTTTCCTGTAGTCTTTTCAGACGGTCTCTCCCTGGTCTCAGGCGGTTTCTCACACATGTGCACTCTTCGTTCCTCTGCTAAATACCGAGGGGCTCCTCCTCAGATCTCCGGGGTCCTTTTCCTGTGTTCCACTCTCTCCTCTCCACGGTTCTGACCTGTGATCTCTGCCCGTGTTGGTTTCCCCAGACTCTCAGCTTCATCACCTCCACTTGGGGAGTCTGGTGCACTAAGCTGCCATCCCTTCTCCCCATGTCGGGGCCTGGAAATTCTCTCCAGGCAGTGAGCTGGGGCGTTCCTTAGGCTAACCTCGTGTGTTTCCAGGATCATTGTCCTTCATTCCCTGAAGTCCTTTGTCATGAAAATCATTGTTTAATGTATTTTGTTGGTGTTGTTTTTGCTCGCTCCACTCAGGAAGGTAAATCGGTAGCTGTTCACTCTGTCTTGGTTAGAAACACATGGCAGCTGGAGACTGTCCACAGGGTTGTTCCTCCTACTCTGATCCCTACTTCCTGCTCGTCCTTCATTTCTCAGTCTGACAGCTCTTCCCCAGGGAAATCTTTCCTGGACCCAGTCTGTGTCAAGTTCTGTTATGTGATCATAGAACTCTCTTTTCTTAGAGTATCTATGTGAGGTCACAATCATTTGATTTGTCTTTCTCTTGTACTAGACTTCAAGCTAAACAAGAGCCAGGGGCGTCTGTTTTATCTTCAGATCTTAGAATAATGTCTTCCACATTATAAAGAATATTTGTTCATTGCCTGGATGAGTAACTGAAAGGCACAGTTCTTTATATTCAAAAATTACTCACATAATTTTTTTGTTTGTTTGTTTCTATCTTTGTTTTGTTCATCATGCAGATTCTGGTAGCTTGTTGAAAATTTGGGATGCAGTTTTTTCCTATGAAAGATTAGTAGCTTTTCAAAGAAGCCACTGTGAACTACTTAGAGAGAAAAATCACAAAATGAAAAGTAAGGTTCGTGGGCTACAAAAAGAGCTGTCAGAAAGCAAAGAAGTAAAATCACAGTTAGAGCATCAGAAAGCAATGTGGGAACAAGAGCTCAGCAGCTTGAGGTACTGTACATCTCGCTTTTAAAGAAATACTTGAACTGTTGTTTTGTTTAATACTGCAGAGATGTAGGTGTTCTATAAGGACTAACTTAGCCTCTTGGATTTTACAGGAGAGAAAATGTATTGTGGAGTGTGAAATTCTTGGAAATAATATAGCAGGTTCTTAACAGTGAATGCGTCTAATAACTTAATGTATATTTTTCCAAATCATCATTTTCATGACCATACAGGAGTCCACCATAATGGAAATCCCATTAGTTATTTACCAAATTAACTTTCAGTTGTTTTTCACTTTTCTGTATTGTATTTAATACTGCAAGGAACATCTTTTCTATCAATTCATTTCTGCCTTTTTAATATATTTTGAATACATTATTCTTTAATAGTATTGTCTTATTTGGTTAAAGTATGAGAAGTTTTCAAAATGTTTGTGATCTATATTTCTAAACTGTTCTTCAAAAAGTTTATATTACTTTAAATTCCCACCCACAGATGTATGAAGTAGCCATTTTTCTCAAGACAAAATAAAAACAAAGTTTCATGCAATTTGATTCTTAACCCTGTGTATGAAAACAGTGATCATTATTTAGTGTTTTTCATTGTATTCCCCCCATTTTTATTATTTTAAACATTGTGAAGAGGGAACAAAATTTATTGCAGCAAGAGTGAATAATCCCATGATTTTCTAAGAAGAGCTCTCTAAATTTTTCAGATTCACCTTAAAGCAAGAAGAAGGGAATAGAAGAAATTCTAATATGTTATATGAAAAAATGAGGGAGGAGTTAAGAAGAAAAGAAGACGAATATAGGAAAGAAATTGAAATGAAACAGCAACTAGAATTCACTCTCCAAACACTCAAAAAGGAACTGAAGACTGTGAGAAATAATGGGAATCAGGTAGAGTAATCTGTGGTGAAAATTTCAAATTTCTAACACTATATCATCAATATTATTTATAATGTCCCCCTTTATGTTGGAAAAGTACCATTTTACTGAGTATTGTGCCATTTATTTAGTGTTAGAGGAAATTTTAGGTTACTTTTTAAAAACAAAAGCAAAGAAATTCAAAATTCCCCAAGTAACAAGGCCAGAAATAAGAATTCTATAATCCTGAAATGCTGGGTGCAGTTTTTCGAGCAGAGAGAGGAAGAGGTCACATCAGTAGCTCACACAATAGTTACTGAGAAACCACAGGGTTGAGATTGGTGTAGAAACTGGAGGCTAAGCTCTCCACTCGCCTCAGGCGACAGATCCTTCTGCTTTGAGGGACCATTGGCGAGTGAATAGGTCTAGAAGAGAAGGGGCATGGGGAGGGAAGATGGTGCCTAATTTTACATCAAGTTACCTCTGGCCTTCAATCCGGCAGGTGGCTGAGAGTCGTGGACCCCCTCCCTCTGTGCCTGTCAGCCCTCCAGGCCACCTGCCTTGTGAACAGCTCAGAGCTGGCTCCAGCTTTCCCAGCTGGGTTCTCCCTCACAGCGGAGTCCTCAAGGACAGGTGTTAACTGGCATCCTCTAGAAGTGCAGGAATGCTCCCCATGGGATTTTTTTCCAGCAATTGGTAGAAACCAAACACACTCGAAGTTGATTGTCCTTCATTCTGAAGAGTTGTCGAGTGGCATCTCAAGCAGAGGAATTCACTCCCCCAGCCGATATCCCTCTCAGACACGGACCGGGTCCCGTCCCTGAGGTCCTAGCAGCAGATCTCCCACAACGAAAACCTCTCAGGGAGAGCTGGGGAAAGTACTATTTGTAATTCAAATCCATTTGTCTACCTCAGTCAGGTTGGGACATACAATGGCCTCGTCCAAGGAGAGGCCTTCAATATTTTCCATAGGAATTGATCTCAGATCCTTCAGGACTGTCTCAAAGGAGTCGGGACCCTGATTGTGGTTTAGTCCAGGCAGACCACGGGTGCGCCCCCATCGACTGTGCTACCCGACCAAGTCCCTCTGCTTTGGGGTGAGCGTGTCTGTCCCTCCATGCACGTCATCATCTTCAGTGTCTGAATCAGAGTCCGTTCTTGGCTCCACTGTCATTTCTTTAACCAATATCCTGTCAGTGACACTTTCACATCATTTACAGTTTTTCAGTTTGTAAAAGCTGCAACATCAGTTGTAAAAACACTTTTGAACACTTTAACAAGTTTTAGAATACAGTTTTAAAAGTCCCCCTCCCAACAAGGGAATGAAAATCAAAAACTCTTGTTACTAATAGTAGGTATTCTGGTATTTGGTAGTGATTTCCCTTCCTTGATAGATGATTATATTAGTTTATCACTTCCACTGAAGGTAAGGAGGAAATCTATAGGCAGTTCAGAGACCACACTTTGGAAGTCATTCTTGTACTTGTAGAAAATGAACCCTCTGCTCTGTGTAGTGTCCTGTGTCAGTACAAGGAACTTTTGAAAACAGTGATACATATGCCATAGTATACATTTAGTGATAATTGTGTTTCTCATTGTATTTCCCCCATCTTAGTATTTTAAACAGCATGAAGAGAGAATGAAAGTTATTGCAGCAGCAAAGAATCTCATGATTCTCTAAGAAGAGCTCTCTAAATTTTACCTTATTTACCATTAGTGTATATATCATGAATGACATAGGAGGATTATTTTGTATTGATATGTTTGTACTAGAGAAGTAACTGTGATTTGATGTAAGAGGACTAACAGAGTCAGAAGACCTGGTGAAAAGCCTACAGCTTACTTATATAGTTTTAACGTCTTCCTTTCCAGAATCATTATAGCTAATGAGTTAGTTGAGGTTTGTAGAAGTGCTTAGTACAGTTGTCAAAAGGCATAAGTCTGTAATTGCCTATTAAAATGTTAGAGAGGTAGCATATTCTCAAGAAAACAATTTCTGTACAAAATATAGTCTATTTATATAGAGAGAGAGCTAAGGCTTTTGCTGTGAAGTAGCTGTATAGGAGGTATTAGATGCAGTGTTTCTAAAGGTAGCGAGTGGTGGTGTTTATCGAATCACAGTTGATTTACAATATTGCGTTAGTTTCAGGTATACAGCACAGTGATTCAGACATATATGTACGTGTGTGTGTATTATATAAATGGGGCTTCGCTGCTGGCTCAGACAGTAAAGAATCCACGTGCAAAGCAGGAGACCTGGGTTCGATTCTTAGGTTGGGAAGATCCCCTGGAGAAGGAAATGGCTGCCCTGTCCAGTATTCTTGCTTGGGAAATTCCATGGACAGAGGTGCCTGGCGGGCTACAGTCTGTGAGGTTGCAAAGAGTTGGACATGACTCTTTGCATACATACACATCACACATGCATATTCCTTTTCAGATCCTTCTTGTAGAATATTAAGTGTAGTTCCTAATGTTGTACAGTAGATCCTTATTGGTTATTTTATGTACACTTGTCTATATATAATGGTGTATGTTAAACCCAACCTCCCTATTTATCCCTTCCCCTTCCCTCCGTTCCCCCATGGTGACCATAAGTTTGTTTTCTATGTTTGTGGGTCTCTTTCTGTTTTGGAAATAAGTTCATTTTAGATTCCACACACAAGCAGTATGATATAAGATTTGTCTTTGTCTGACTTACCTCCCATAGTGTGATAATGTCTAGGTCCATCTCTGTTGATACAAATAGCATTATTTCATTCTTTATCATGGCTTAGTACTTTTGCATTGTATAAATATTCCACATCAGATGCAAGTTTTAAGTGTAGTCAAATCTATAAATCTTTTATTGTAAGCCTTCTGGGCATTGTGGTTCAGAGAAAAGCCTTTTCAGTTTTGAGCTTCTTGAAAAGTCGCTTGGGATTTCTTTTTCCTTTCATGGATTCATTGTCTTCAATTAAGTTTTTGAACCTTTGGAAGTTTCTGCTTGTATGAAGTTTGAGGTTTGTATCAAACCTTATTTTTCTGGTTGGAGAGCCACTTGTTGCAATCTTTTCACTGTATAAACATACAGGTTAGTGTTTCATTTTGGAGGAAATAATGAAACGTCATTTTATTGAGTACTAACTAAAAGTCTCCTTTGTTTCACTTAGGTTTCTGATAGTGGGAGAAAAGCAAAAGATCTGTTACACAAAAACCACATGCTGCAGGATGAAATTGCCAGCCTAAGACTGGAAATAGACGCAGTAAAAAATCAGAAGCAGGAAAAGGAGAAGAAATATTTTGAGGATATTGAAAATCTTCAAAAGGCAATGAAATCGAAAGAGGAAATATTAACAGAGACTATATTCCAGTATACTGGTCAGCTTAATGTCCTGATAGCTGAGAATACAATGCTCAAATCTGAGCTGGAGAACAATAAACAAAGCAAACAGGCACTGGAAACAGAAGTGGAATCCTACCGTTCTAGACTGGCTGCTGCCACACACGATCATGATCAAGGTCAGACATCACAAAGAGACCTGGAGCTTGCCTTCCAGAAAGCAAACGACGAGAGGTTATGCTTGCAGGACCAAATGAAGTTGGATGTGACTAAGCTGAGAAGTAACAGTGAGATGGCTTCCCAGCAACTTTCTGAAGTGGAAAGTCAATTCAATAAGCTAAAAATCAAGCTGCATCAGACGAGAGATGATCTCAGAGAAAAGACTTTGATGTTAGAATGTGTCCAGAGAGACCCAAGCCAAGCAGAGTGTCAAAAGCAGGAAATTGAACACAAGTATCAGAACAAACAAGGCAAAGTGAATGAATACCTTAAAAAGCAGGAATCCTTAGAGCAGAGATTATCTCAACTCCAGAGTGAAAACATGTTGCTCCGACAGCAGGTGGGTGATGCACAAAATGGAGCCGACAGTAAAGAGAAGACAGTCATTAGCATCCAAGACGAGATTCAGCAGATCATGAAGAAAGTCCATGCTGAAATTGAGGAACAAGGTCTGATGGTGATGGGAAAAGACAAGGAGTTAGTCAACGAGTGGAATCCTTTAGAAGAGAGACCTTGTCAGTATGAAGATGAGAGAGCAGGAGAAGTAAGTATCCAGAAGAAGTAATTCTCAGACTTCCTGAAAGAAAATTCAAAATGATTCTTGATCCTGGCTAAATGGTGAATCCAGGTGAATTAAAAAATACACAGGCTGTGAATATATGGTCTTTAAACAAGCCTAAAAGCACACCTTGTATCCAGCAAATAAAAATTAGACCCAAGAGATGCTTCACTTTGAGTGTAGACATCGTGTCGCTTGTGAAATGTTAAGAGATTCAGTTCTAAATTTTTAATATAGACAGGTATTAGTAATTTAATCTTTTACTATTAAGATAATAATTTTAATCTTTATGTTACCACATGTTGGTAAAATGATGAAGCAGACAAAAGAAATGCTCAAACCTAAAATGAATAATCTGAAATTAAGCTTCGGTTACATGGATTACCTTGACAGTCAATTGCATGTTTCCCAGATGGTATCACTTATATATAGTACTTTGGCTCCAGTAGCTTGTCATACCTTTTTGTCATAGTTGTTGGTATAATTTTAATTTTATTCATGTAAATTTGAATTAATTTGGAGAACATTTCAGTCTTGAATCATTTATTCTTATGGCCTCTCAATTCTTTAAAGAATTGTCACTAATTGATAATTCATTGGCAAGTCATTTAAATATACTTGTCATTAATCATAATCTGGGACTCAAGTGATGAGCTTTAACCAAACTCTTCTTGTTCTAATCTTCCCACTGCTATTTATGCTATTAACTTAGAACATGTTTACAATTTGCTCATAATTCTTATTTTAAGGATCAATTACTATCATCTGAATACCAGATTGCCCAATAAAAATGAAGGGTGGCAGGATTTGAGAGCAGCAGGAATGGAGTGAGTCAGGGAGAGGGCTGTAGGGGCTGAGGTCCAGAGGCAGGTGGAGGCCAGGTTATCAAGGCTCCTCGAGGGCCATGGGAGCAATCTCATTTGTTAAATTTGATTTTTCTTTTATATTGGGGCATAGTTGATTTATAATTTTGTATTAGTTTCAGATGTACAGCAAACTAATTCAGTTATACATGTATCCATTCCTTTTCAGTTCCTTTTCCCAGGTAGGTGACTACAGAATACTGAGTAGAGTTCCCTGTGTTCTCCAGTAGGTCCTTATGGTTAGCCAAGGGCAAAGGTGGGGAGGAGGGATAAATTAGGAGTTTGGGATTAACATAGACACACTACTAGATATAAAATAGATAAGCCACAAGGGAATGGCCTCATTTTTTTGCTGGGATAGGAACCTGTTGGAAAGATCTGAGGACTAGTTAGAATATGTGAAGATCTCTGAAGTTAATCAAAGCCTCTAATAAAGAAAGAGGGAACATGCTCCCCAGGGTGGAATTTTCCAGCACTTGCTGCACATTCACACCCGTTTCTTTCTGGTTGTGAGGTGGTGAAGCTCTGCAGGTTTATCGGGAGGGGCAGGGCGTGGACAGCAAGTCTGCATCTTTTGTCTGAGTAACTTAATATCAGGAAGGCCAGAGGGTGGCCCCTTCTGTGTCTGTAACCAGATTCAGTGAGGAGGGAAAAGAAGGTGAGCTGCTGTGTGTGGTGATGGTTTTCAAAGTCCATATGTTGGCGTTATCTATTATTTGGGAAATCTGTTTTAAAGTATGGATGATGATGTATTTGAGTGCTAGAGGAGAGGTCAGTAACGTACACAGGGCAAACAGTAAATATTTTCAGTTTGTGGACTGTAGGGTGTCTGTTGTAACAACTCAACTCTGCCGTATGGCAGGAAAAGAGCTGTAAACAATGTGCAGATGAAAGAGACAGAAAGTGATGATGGCGGATTCGCTAGGTTATCAGTAGTTAAAACAGTTGTTTTTCCTTTTTTTCTCTTTTTAGTTGCAAGAAGCACAGGATCAACATGTAGAGGCCATGAGATGTGCTGAAAAAACACAGGATCACATCCAAAAGTATGATGTAAAGCAACACAGAAAACAACTTAAGTATAGAGCAGATAAACAGTATAAGACGAGAATTAAATCAGATAATAGATACATCACTGTGAAGCTGGGTGACATTTCGGCTTTGAGCTGTTTTGAGATGCATATTTTCCCCCATTATTTCCATATTTTGCACATTATCCACAAGTGAAAAGTGAAGTGTTAGTCACTCAGTCGCTTCCAGCTCTTTCTGACCCCATGGATATAGCCCACCAGGGTCCTCTGATCATGGAATTCTCCAGGCAAAAATCCTGGAGTGGGTTGCCATTTCATTGTCCAGGGGACCTTCCTGACCCAGGGATCGAACCTGGGTCTCCTGCATTGCCGGCAGTTTCTTTACCGTCTGAGCCACCAGGGAAGCCAATTGTCCACAAAACACAACTAGAAAACCAGTACAGTTGCCAAATCATTTACTTTTCAAAATTCTAAGATCCTGTATAATTGAACTGCAGATGTTTGTTCAGAAACAGTGTGGTATTTTAAAAATCTGTGTGTGAAGGACTTCCTTGAGAGTTCAGGGGTTAAAACTCTGCCTTCCAAGGCAGAGCATGTGGGTTTCATTCCTGGTCGGGGAGCTAAGATCCCATGTGACTCACAGCCAAAAATCCAAAACATAAAACAGAAGCAATGTTGTAGTAAATTCAATAAAGACTAAAAATGGTCCACAACCAAAAAAAAAAAAAAAACACCATGTGTGAGAATAATTATTTTAAATCTGCATTTTAGACTTGAAATTGAAAATGCCGAGTTACAAACTACAGTCAAAAAGCAAGTGGGCAAAATTGAACACCTTCAGAAAAACCTGTTAAGTACAAGACTGGTAAGTCAGCTTCTTAATTTCTGTCATACTGAGGAAGAATTTTAATTTTTTTACTAGTAATATATGACAATATTTTGACAGTGTGACAAATGTCATTGATTAAAGAGTTTATTGTATTTTTACAGATATTGTTTGCTACTGGTAGCATAATTCCTCTTTATAGAAGAAGTGGACTGAATTCATAAAATTAATGATTTTTGTAGTAAGATTTTAATTTAAAACATTCTGAGAATCCAGTTGAAAAGCAATATTTTATATAGACCACATTTTGTTTCTTTATTCCTCTGTCAATGAAATCAGGGTTTTTCCACTTTCTGGCTATTGTCAATAATGCTGCCATGAACATTGGTACACAAATACCTGTTTGAGTCTGGAAATTTTAGCAATGATTTGATTGAGAATTCTGAATTTCTCTTGTAATCCAAACCCTTCTGTGAAATTTTAGAAAATGAATCATTTTTAATATTGCAGTTTGTTCTCTTCACCAGGAATGAATACTATGTCTCTATAAAACAGTTCTTTCTCAAAGAATACATTTTTTCCTTTGTTGATTTTTTTTTTTAAAGAGGTGGGGTTTGCATGGGATTTTTTTCAAAGATTATTTTAGTAAGATGTGATTTAACAAAACCTGGAATATCTTGAACCACTGATGAAAATTAGAGCATCTTTAGAAAGTAAAATGTAAATATAGCCACACTTTAAAAAAGTTTCATTAGCATTTAGTATTTTATGTGTCAGTTCAGTTGCTCAGTTGTGTCCAACTCTGCAAACCGATGGCCTGCAGCAAGCCAGGCTTCCCTGTCCATCGCCAGCTCCTGGAGCCTGCTCAAACTCATGTCCATCGAGTCAGTGATGCCATCCAACCATCTCATCCTCTGACATCCCCTTCTCCTCATGCCTTCAATCTTTCCCAGCATCAGGGTCTTTTCCAATGAGTCAGTTCTTCGCATCAGGTGGTCAAAGTATTGGAGCTTCAGCTTCAGGATCAGTCACATGAATATTCAGAACCGATTTCCTCTAGGATTGACTGGTTGGATCTCCTTGCAGTCCCAGAGACTCTCAAGAGTCTTCGCCAACACCACAGTTCAAAAGCATCAATTCTTCGGTGCTCGGCTTTCTTGATGGTCCAACTCACATATCCATCCGTGATTACTGGAAAAACCATAGCTTTGACTAGACAGACCTTTGTCGGCAAAGTAATATCTCTGCTTTTAATATGCTGTGTAGGTGGGTTATAACTTTTCTTCCGAGGAGGAGGCGTCTTTTAATTTCATGGGTACAGTCACCATCTGCAGTGATTTTGGTGCTCCCCCAAATAGTCTGTCACTGTTTCCATTGTTCTCCCATCTATCTGCCATGAACTGATGGGACTGGATACCATGATCTTAGTTTCCTCAATGTTGATTTTTAAGCCAGGTTTTTCACTCTCCTCTTTCCCTTTCTTCAAGAGGATCTTTAGATCCTCTTTGCTTTCTGCCATAAGGGTGGTGTCATCTACATATGACATTGCCGGAGAAGGCAATGGTAACCCACTCCAGTACTCTTGCCTGGAAAATCCCATGGACGGAGGAGCCTGGTAGGCTGCAGTCCATGGGGTCACTACGAGTCGGACAAGACTGAGTGACTTCATTTTTACTTTTCACTTTCATGCATTGGAGAAGGAAATGGCAACCCACTCCAGTGTTCTTGCCTGGAGAATCCCAGGGATGAGGGAGCCTGGTGGGCTGCCGTCTATGGGGTCGCACAGAGTCAGACACAACTGAAGTGACTTAGCAGCTGCACCTTGGGCTTCCTGTGAAACTTTGCAGGATGACACCTTTAACATTCTTTTGCTCTTAAGATCCTTAAAGGAATCTGAGGCACCACCTTAAGTCTTTCCAGGGTCTTACACTTACAGTCCACAGGTTTTACCTTTAGACCATGTTTTCCTGGCAGCACCCTAGATTTGATCTTAGCCCAGAAGCCATTTCTGTCCTTTAGCATCATGTGACAGTTGGACATGTGGAGATGCTGTAAAGGGGATACAGTATTGAACCCAGTGAGTCCTGGTTCCTTTATATTGAATAATACTTTTTAATTTTTCTTAGGCTTCCCAGGTGGCTCAGATAGTAAAGTGTCTGCCTGCAATGCAGGAGACCTGGGTTCAATCCTGGGGTCAGGAAGATCCCCTGGAGAAGGAAATGGCAATCCACTCTTGCCTGGAAAATGCCATGGGCGGAGGAGCCTGGTAGACTACAGTCCATGGGGTAGCAAAGAGTCGGACACGACTGAGCGACTTCCCTTTCACTTTCTTTTTAAATTTTTCTGATAGGTTATCCCTCTCATTGATTTACTTTCAGCTGCTTCATGGCAAGAGTCTCTGCCCCCCATGTTTCAGTGTCAGTTTCTTCTCTTGCCTAGAAGCTGACACCTGCAGCATCTTCAAGGACCATCAGGCTTCTGTGTACAATGTCATGAAGCCCATTGGGTTTTCATTTCTTTCTCTGCATCCATTCGAGTGCCACTTACCTCCGGCTTCAAAGGCATTCTCACATGTTTCAGTTCTTTTTTAATTGCAGTACCTCATTTGGGGGCATCACCGACTTGATGGACACAAGTTTGAGCAAGCTCTGGGAGTTGATGGTGGACAGGGAAGCCTGGTGTGCTGCAGTCCATGGGGTCACAAAGAGTCAGATTTGACTGAGCGACTAAACTGAACCTCATTTTTAATATCAGTATCTGTGCCAGTTATTTATTGTTAACAAATTGCATTAGAAACCACCTCAAAGCCTAGTGACTCAAAACAGCATTTCCTTTGTTCACAAGTCTGCCTTGGGGCAAGTCTCAGTGAGTGAGCCCAGCTCATTTCTTCTCCAGTCGCATCAGCCAGGATGTCATGAAGGTGGGGACCAGTCATCTGAAGACTTGTTCATGCACACGTCTGGCAGTTAGAGCTGGCTTTTGGAGGGGACATTAGGTGGGGTGGTCAGTGGGGACACTGACATGTGCTCAGTATGTGGCCTTGCTTCTTCACAGCATGTTGCCTGATTCTAAGAGTTGGCTTCCCCACAGAGCAAAATTCAGAAGCTATTTAGCTTTAAAACTCACACAGCAGTTTCCCCAGACTCTGTCCAGGAGTGCCAGGAGCCGGCATATTGTATATTGAGTGCATATTGCATATTGAGTGCAGCACTTTTCAGGATCTGGAATAGCTCAACTGGAATTCTATCACTGCCGGTAGCCAGCGTGAGGAACTCCGCCCATGACAAAGGTCATGAGGAAGGAGGCTCGGCATACGCAAAGGCGGGATCGAGCTTCAGGAGTCCCCCTGGAAATTCTCGAGCATCTACCCCCAAAACCAGAGTCTGCCTACTTTCTGCTTTGTGCTTTCACCTACACCTCTGACTTTACAGGAGGCTGTCCCCCACTACCTGTCTCTGAAAAAAGAGTTAGCTTACAGTTCCAGTTAATAATTCCTGGGTGTGACAGTGTTTAACCTACAAACTCCTTTGGAAATCCTCTAGCCTGCCTGAATAGGTTTTTCCGGCCACATGTGATTGTTCAGAGCCTCCCAACTGTGAGAGGCAGGAGATGTTCTAAACTGTCTAAACACAGATTCTTTTGAGTAGTTAAAAGATTGATTAGAAATTGTATTGGTGAAGGGATTTTCACTTGTTGGGCCAAGGTTTGCTGCTAAGTTTCCATATCCCTTACCTGCTGTGTCCCTGGCAGTGTATTGATTAATATAATTGGTGTAAGTAGTAGCTTTAATGTTTGTAACCTGGGACCCTTGAGTTAATTCTTTTTCTTGTTATAGCCCACCACACCTTTGCTCTGTAGGAATGCAGCTTTATCTAATGTTTTTGGAGGGTGGCTCCTGACCAATCACCTTTAGAGAAAAATAAGTTTTCTGAAGAAAGGGTCTTAAAATGTTAACAGGCCTCCGGGCCAGAAGATGATGCAAATCACCTAAGCTTTTGCATATGATAAGTTTGCAGGAAGAAAGCCTGGCTTGCTGCATGACTCTACCCCTTCCCCCATTATCCTCTATGTATAACTTAAGGTATAAAAACTACTTTGGAAAATAAAGTGCAGGCCTTGTTCACCAAAACTTGGTCTCACCATGTTGTTCTTTCTCTTACCTTCTGGCTGAATTATTCAGCTTCTTTTCTCCACTGAATTTCCTCACTGAGCTATCCTTATTTCAGCCTCTTTTCTCCACTGAATTTCCTCACTGAGCTATCCTCATTCTATTACTCTTTATATCTTTGATAAATATTTAAATAAATAGGTCGCCTATGCCGTCTCTCCTTTGAATACCCTGGATCAGCCGGGGCTGGACCCCGGCACAGGAGGAATCAGTTACTAGGACTAGCACATACTTAAGGAGAGGGAATTTCATGAGCAAAGTGTCAAAGAATTTGTAGAAGAATGAGGCATTTTTTGTTGTTGTTCAGAAAAATGTATGGATCATCTCACTAAACTCTTAGGAGATGGGATTTCTTTAACCCTGTGAATCATTTTTCTTTGGAATGCAATTCAAATTAGCAAAAACTGTTTGTAGTTCAGAAAAAGGCTTATTGGATTAGAATCCATATTTAGTCCTTAGAGTCTTATTTTCACAATCTTCTTTTGGGAGGCATTTATTAACTCAGCCCTAGATAACTCAATACAGGATACCTCAAACTTCTTTAAAAACCGTGGGACAAGCTGCGGGAAGGAGTAAGAGACATTCTACTAAGAGGTGACTTGCAGTCATTCTATGGAGGAAAGACAGAAAAGTATTACTGTAGAACAGTAAAAGAGTGTCAAATCAAGTGCAAATGTTTTTAGACTAAGATGATAGTGAAGAATATATTTTGTGACTCTTGGTGGTTTGAACTTCTTTCTTGATTTTTTGAGTTATTCCAGGTCCTACATTCTACAATACAGATACCATCATATGTATTCGATCCTCGGTTTGAGTTAGGCGGTACTCAGTCCACTTCCCTCAGAACCAAATGGTATTGTTTTCTTCTTGCAGATTGATCATCTTCCAGCAGAGCTAGAAACTGCATGTTCACAATGTCTGCACCTGGATGCAAAAAATCGAGTTCTTCAACAGGAGTTATTATCAATGAAAGGATGGCAGAGGAAATGTGAGAAACTAGAGAAAGAGAACAAGAAGTTGCAGCAAGAGGTAGTGAAACTCAAAACTCATATAGAACTGAATATGGTAGAACACACTCAAGTTGAGCAGTATAAATGGGAGATTGAAGAAAGAGCAAGACAGGATCTCATAGAGAAATTAAAAGAAGTCAACCTATTTTTTCAGCTTAATTTGTTGATCTCTCATGTACTTGAGTTCACCTCACTGTAAATTACATTTTAGATGTATCAGCTTATATGTTTCCTCTACTTCCCTTAGAGCAGTGTGTTTTGTAGATTTCTGGAAGGAAGGGGGCACTTGTTTCTCCTTGTAAATATTTCAGTTTCCATCACAGTTATCAGTAAATTGATCTTTCAGAATGCTTCTCACTAGAGAATCCTTTTACTTATAAGACCAATTGGTATAAAACAAGACTATGAGAATGAAAAAAAATATGTGGTTTAGAACTGGTACCATCCTCTTGGCATTATTCTTAAGTTGTCTTGTTCAATTTCTAAATTTTCACTTCATCCTCTTAGTCTTTGAATTATCCGGTTCCTTAAGTACTACTATAACATTGATTCCACATTAATTTTATAATTCAGATTTAATTCATGTCACATTGACGATGATTAATTTAAAGTTCCACTTTTCTTATTTTCACGTTTAAAATCGCTCTCTGAATTACTGATTCAAAACTAAATGGGACAAATAATTATATTTGTCCCATAATAATTATATTAATAATATAATTATAATAATAATTATATTCAGGTTATAATCATTAAAAATGTATCTTTTAAAATTTGACTTAGATACGAGCAGCATCTCAAGAAAACTTACAGCAGGTCCAAGAGGAGCATATTGCTTCCATAAGAAGTCAGATGGAACTCAGATTTAAAGACTTGGAATCTGAACTCTCCAAGATGAAAACTTTTCGAGATTCTAATAAAGCAGAGTTGGAAAAATATAAGCAACTCTACCTAGAGGAACTAAAAGTTAAAAAGGCATTGGAAAAAAGACTAGACAAGTAAGTCAAAACCCAGAATCACAGAAAATAAATTTAGTCCATTAACTTCTCTCTGAAGCCTAATTTTTATAGAGCCAGGTTCCTGAGGTTAGTAGGAAGTGAAGGCTAACTGATAGTCACTGCCTGAGGGCGCCCTAAGAAAAATGAGTGATAGGGTATCCTTGTAAGTTTCCCTACACTAAGTAAAAGCAGGCTTGTGAAATAGGGGGAATTCACACAGGGGTGAAAGGCCGGGTAATTCACAGAGTGGCTGAAGCTAGCATGGTGACCTGACTGAGGGGCGTGTGGAGGCTGGAGAGGGCAGATCCCACCTGCAGTGCCGACTCCAGGTTTCTGAAAGCAGAGCGCCCCTAGGACGCCTTTCATAAGCCAAAGAGCAGACAGCAAAGGAGCGGGCACCCAAGGACGGGCTCTGCTAGTCGATGCCCACACTGAACATGCACAAGGGAAGCGCAGCTGCTCCCGGACAAGGACAAGGCTCGGGGCTGCGGCGACTTGGTGCTGGGATGTGGGGGCGGCTTCTGGAGAAGGAGCTCGGTGGGGCCAGTCTCCCTGCTTGGGAGCACGATGCCTTCACTGTGAAAACATACACTAAAATGAAACCAAAAATTCTCTTCAGATTTTTTTTTTTATTATGAAACATAGCTGCTGATGCAGGCCCTTGGTAGAAGTGAAGTAACAGAAAATGAACTTTGGAAAAGCAGGGGATACTTGTCATTATTCCTGGGGCTGTTTTAGCCCTTTTGTCACCTACTGACTTTCTCATCCTCCCTCGAGATTGTGGCTCTAGGTGATTCCTCAGAGCCAAATGCTTAATTTCTCCGAGGTCATGAGAGAAACGTATGTGCAAGGGTGGTGAAAGGAAGCACTTGAACGTGGCTTGGTGGGATGGGGTGTTTCTTTATCCCTGAACTGTTTCCTGGAGGCAGGTGTGTCCCAGAGGCAGCAGGTGTCACTGTGAGGCCACCTCCCTTTCTCTCCTCTCCCAACTGTGACTTGTTACTTGAGGAGCCCCAGACACATGTGCACTTCTTTAGAGCAAGGTTACAGCTATCATTGTTTACAAGAGGTCTGCTCTGTGTTTCCGGCGTTCAAACGGCTTAATGGGACATTCCATTTACTATATGGCAACTTAACAAATGCAAGTCATTTAGGGAAGCGTGAATGAAATTGGTGTTTTCCATCTTCCCCAGGACTAATGAGAGGCTGGCAGAGACGAGCACCAAACTTGAGGTGGAGAAACAGCAGAACAAGTCTTTACTGAGCACTCTCACCACGAGGCCACTCCTGGAGCGCCCTGGCGTTGGAAATTTCAATAATACTCTAATTTTCAATTCAAATCTTTGTCCAAGAGCAAACCTAGAGTTTTCTACCCCAGTTCCACTCACTTCAAATAGCAGCATGATGACTTACTTGCTCAAGGTTAGTTCTAATATCTTTTTTTCCTTGGGTTTCAGATTTCTTATATGATTGATTCTTGGTTTTAATCTGAACTTCTGAGATGTTTATTTGACTTATGCACACTAAGTAAAAGCCATAATTAATGAACATTTTGATTGTTTTTCCCCTAGATTTCTCGATTTTAGAAATACTTATTAACTTCTTAAATTTCTTGAAAATCTGGATTTAAATTCTACTATAGAAATGAAACCTTATTGCCAAGTAACCGAAAGTGTACTTTGAGATGTTTGACTTACTTTCTAATTGATTTCACTTTGGCGGTGGTTCAGAATCATTTCCAAGCTCTGCTGCACCCACCGCAGTTTTTCTGCCTTTAAGCATAAGTGAATGACTGGCGTCTAAACACTAACCACTTATGGGTGATTTTTTATTTGAACAAATCCTAGATAAATCCTTTTTATGGGTTAAACAAACTTGTAATACTAAATCAAAAGATTAATTTCTAGTTTTAGATTATCATTTTTTGTCATTTTCTTACAAAGAGTACATCTTTACTATTTTACTGACAGAATTTTGATTTAAATTTCTAAAACATATCTTGCTGAGCAGTTGTAGGATGTTTCTAAGTTAAATCAAATATTTAAAACCTGTAAATGAACTCACTTTTGCCTCTGTCTTGACATTACCTGGATGAATGATGACTGAGATAGTAATGACAGGGAGTCTTTAAATTGGAACTAGTTTTCATCGTGTAATCCTTGTGATTAAAATATCCAGTCAGTGCACATTAGTTTATGGTTTTGATGCTGTTTTCATGATGTTGGTGATGCAGAGAAAAGTTCAGTTCAGTTCAGTCACTCAGTCATATCTGACTCTTTGCTACCTCATGGACTGCAGCACGCCAAGCTTCCCTGTCCATCACCAACTCCTGGAGCTTACTCAGACTCATGTCCATCGAGTCGGTGAGGCCTTCCAATCGTCTCATCCTCTGTCATCCCCTTCTCTCTCCTCCTACCTTCAATCTTTCCCAGCACCAGGTTCTTTTCCAATGCATTGGTTCTTCATATTACGTGGCCAAAGTACTGGAGTTTCAGCTTCAGCATCAGTCCTTCCAGTGAATATTCAGGACTGATTTTCTTTTGGATGCACTGGTTAGATCTCCTTGCAGTCCAAGGGAGATAGACTTTTCCAACACCACAGCTCAAAAGCATCAATTCTTTGGTACTCAGCTTTCTTTATAGTGCAACTCTCACATCCAGAGAAAAGTAGCCCTTGTTAAGTGCCGTCTCAACCTGTTTTCTCATTTGGCTTCTTGCCATCATAGAAGAGGAATCCAAGGTTTCTTTGACAGCACTGCAGCTACGTTGGGTCTTAGTACTTGAGAGCCGTGAACCTGGAGGATGTGCTTTAGCTGTGCAGTCACAGCGGGCCTCCGAACACTTCATCCCAAGTCAGACACTTCCCCACGCAGGCCTAAGAGGTGGAAGCAAATGCTTGATCCCTGTCCCTGGGGCAGGCTGCCTACTGCAGACCCACGTTCACAGTGCTGTGGGCACATACATCTTTTCAAAGAAGAGATTCGGAACCAAGCAAGCACTTCTTAGTTTCTTCTCCCAAACTCACCTGTTAGGTAAAACTCCCCACTTCCATGAGGAGACTAGGAGTATAACACCTCCCCTTGAAACTTTAGGCTGAGGAAATGAAGTTCAACTGCAATTTCTGACCGGATTTAGATTATAGTTGAGATTACACTCATACTTTTTTGTATATACTAACTAATGATGAGAGCTTGGATAGAAGTATGCTAGACAGTAAAGAGCGGAGGAGGCAATGGCACGCCACTCCAGTACTCTTGCCTGGAAAATCCCATGGACAGAGGAGCCTGGTAGGCTGCAGTCCATGGGGTCACTAGGAGTCGGACACGACTGAGCGACTTCCCTTTCACTTTTCACTTTCATGCATTGGAGAAGGAAATGGCAACCCACTCCTGTGTTCTTGCCTGGAGAATCCCAGGGACAGGGGAGCCTGGTGGGCTTCCATCTAAGGGGTCGCACAGAGTTGGCCATGACTGAAGCGACTTAGCAGCAGCAGCAGCAGCAGACAGTAAAGAGAGATCTGTTTTGTGTTTTACATTTTGTCCTAAATAATGCAAAAAGTGGGTAATTCATTTGTTGACGAATTTTAATAAGCCAGGTTTTTATTTACCTGGAGGAAACGAACATCCTTTTGGGAATCTCTTTAGTTTTGGCCTGCTTGATTCAACTAAAGATTTTCTCCTTCAAGTTCCCTGTCCTGTGTTTAAGAAACTATTATGCTGTGTAAATTAACTATATTGACTGCTACAAATAGGAGTTAGATAAAAATTTATTCTTGTTCATGCCTTTAAGACATATAATTTAGTTCGAAAGCTACTATGTCATGTCATGCCAGAAGCATTATTGAACTATATAATAAGGTTTTACATATTCATTTTCTCTATGATTTAGTTAGAATTTATGTGTTTTTTTCTTAATATGAGGAAGTAGCTGGCATAAGACTCTGGACTCAGTAAGAAGGCCATTGGCTTTGTTACTACTTTTGTAGAATTAGGAACTTTGACTAAATCAATGACTCTCATACCTTAAAAAAAAATTTTTTTTTCAAAATAGACAACCTTTCTTTAAAACAAAATGAAACAAAAACTGTTGCATGGAACTGTGTTATATAAAATGGAGACAAGTATAGAGCCCTTTAGATAAGGAGCGTTCAGAGACCTTGGCAGCTGTGACTTCTGTTTCTCAACCCTGCAGTGACCCCCGTGGGACCTTCTCCCTCTATGAGACATAGTTCGGAAGCTAGCACTTATGAGAGAATTCTTCTCACTAAACATCTTCAGAATTAAATCTCGCTGGTACATTGTTTTCTTGTGTATAATCTTCTCACCTTTCTATGTTTTCCTTAAATGGAAAAGTTTAAAGAAAATTGCAGCTGTGTTCTCCTTGTTAACATTCAACTTCAAACTCCTTCCTCCATTTGAACATTACCCTCACCTAGAAATCAAAATAAAGGTCTCAGAAGTACATATTTAGGGCAAGAGCTGTTGGAGAAGAAGATAGTAATCTTGTGAATCGTTCCTAGGATTACGGGTCATTCTGTAACCTCTGAAATTTTGTGTACTCGATAGACTGACATTTATTGTACTTTTATCAAATTAATCTAAATAGCATGCCATATATATGTTCTCTGTTAGCTAAAAGCAGAGTAAGTAGGAATTCATTTTCTTTTATTTATGTGATTATTTTTCTTCTACGTAATCTTCAAGTTAGGTCTAGTCTCTAAAAGTGTTATTTAAATGTCACATGTAGTAAGTTGTGTATCATTTCTATGATAATATCTCTTGTTTAACTTAAGCATAAATAATATTTGACTTATTTCAGACACGGCAGAAGTTGGAAAAGAGTATAACTAGAGAACTAGAAGAAGGTATGTTGCCAAAACGTATGAATTAAATTTAGACATTGATTTCTGAAATACTGTAAAGAGTAAGTGGCGTCTCTTTTCACTGTTTGTATAACAAATGCTATGTTGTATACTTTTTCTTATACATAGCTAATGGAAAATGTGAACACATGAGCAATCATAGTGAAAAATATCCTTATTCCTTATTTATTTATTATGTTCTATAGCTTTAAAAAAAATCTGAAAAGGTCTATGTATTTCTTTTCCTTTCTGCGTATATCCTTCCTCTACTTCTGCCACCCCTGTGGAACTGTCAGCCTCCACGCTGACACTATTCTCAGAAAACATGGAGTTCATCAATGTCTCAAGTGTCTGGTAGTGGTTAAGGCTAGGAAACCCAGACTCGAGCAATCACGTTTGTGTAGCTGTCACTGGGGGTGACTTTAAAATTTCCCTGTCATTCCCTTTCTCACTGGTTTATCTTTTGCTCTCAGGAAAGACTCCAAACACCCACATCAATTTGGGTCCTGCCAAAGTAGTCGGCCTTATCTCCTTACCACCCTCCTCTGCCCCTCAACTCTGCATCTAACCAGACTGTGTAGGAGCCCACAGGTGCGCTTCCTCACCTCCGGTCTTGTACGTGCTTCTCCCCTCCATCTCCTGTACTTTTTCCTGTCCTTCAGGTAGCTACTTCCATAGCACCTCCACCAAAAAGCTGGCAGTCCTGACACAAAGCTGGCTGTCCCTTCTGCGTGTTCCTTGTGCCATCTTTTGTATCTGTCTCAGTATTTATGACTCTGTATGGAAGTTGCCTGTTCATCTATTTTTCCACTTTATAGCGTATCGTTTTCAGGGTGCACTGGGTCACCTTCATCTTTTACTTCCAGTGCTTGTCACAGCACCCTTGTGCATAGTTACTGAGTAAATGAATGAAGAATGAGAAAACCAGAAGCTCTGATACTCAGCCACACATTCAACCATGGGCAGATAATGCAGTTATCTTGTATTTTGTGTCATGTCATATATAGATATGTTTCATTCTTCAGAACACTAGGAAAGGTCTCAGGTGATTTTTTTGTTTCGTTTTAGCTAATACTTTGTGAATTCAAGTATTTTAGATAAAGAATATAATTCTCTCTCTTTCCAGGTGCTGCTGAATTTGAATCTGAATTCTCTAGATTGTCCTCTCTATTATCTACAGGTGGATCAAATCTGTATCGGGACTAACCTGTGAAAACATCAAAATAATATATACAGATTTTGAAGAAAAAAATATATGATTTGAAACTCAATAGTAAAAATTTCCCTACTGGATTCTTTCCATGAGATTTTAGTTGTTTCCCATTAAACATGATGAGAAAATGTTTATTAAAGGAAAATATTTTTGTATTATGTGTGTATCATGAAAACTGATATGGCATTTTAAGCCACGTTTCTCTGCATCTAACTTACTTTTAAGCAGAAACATCAGCACTGTTGAGTTTTCCACGTTCAAAGTGAAAGTGTTAGTCACTCAGTCGTGTCTGACTCTTTGTGAGCCCATGGATAGCCCACCAGGCTCCTATGTCCCTGGAATTCTCCAGGCAAGAATAATGGATTGGGAGCCATTCCCTTCTCCAGGGGATCTTCCAGACCCTGGGATCAACCGGAGTCCCCTGCATTGCAGTTGGATTGTTTACCATAAGAGCCACCAGGGACGCCCTTACAGACTCAGACTGAGCCCTGATACCAGCTGTTTAAACAGCAACAAAAAACCAAACTTGTCATTACTACTTAGTGGTGTTGATCGATAGCTTTTTTGTACTTTCCCGTTTTTATCACTATACATAGACCTAAAGATGTAGCTTCTGCTGTTATGGCTACTGTCAATGTTTTGAGGTATTATAACTGTTAATAGTGGCATAAAACTTACTATATGTAACTTTGAACACTGATTCATAGATCTTTCCTCATGGGAAATAAGATTTGCCTAAGTTTTTGCCTTTTAAATGAGTTAACTTGTCCTAATTTTTATTTTTAATCAGATGATAATTACTTTACAACATTGTGATGGTTTCTGCCATACATCAACCTGAATCAGCCATAGATATACATATGAACCCTCCTTCCTGAACCACCCTCTAGTTTGTCACAAATCACCAGCTTTGGGTTCTCTGCATCATACAGCAAATTCCAAAAAAAACACATGTACCCCAGTGTTCATTGCAGTTATGTCCGTAGCTTTAAAAAAAAGTCTATGGATTTCTTTCATTCTTTTCATTCTGTGTATTTTCTAGCATTAACAATCGGAGAAGGCAATGGCACCCAACTCCAGTACTCTTGCCTGGAAAATCCATGGACAGAGGAGCCTGGTAGGCTGCAGTCCATGGGGTCGCTAAGAGTTGGGAACGATTGAGCGACTTCACTTTCACTTTTCACTTTCATGCATTGGAGAAGGAAATGGCAACCCACTCCAGTGTTCTTGCCTGGAGAATCCCAGGGACGGGGGAGCCTGGTGGGCTGCCATCTCTGGGGTCGCACAGAGTCGGACACGACTGAAGCGACTTAGCAGCAGCAGCAGCAGCAGCATTTACACTAGCTAGGGCATGGAAGCAACCTAAATGTCCATCAACAGATGAATGGATAAAGAAGTTGTGTATTATTCAGCTCTAAAAAGGAATGCATTTGAGTCCATTTTAATTGACTTTTGATTTACTTTTGGAAAGAGTCTTAAAATTAGAGAAAAGTTCCCCATAGATAAATAAGACTTGCCGAAGACTTTTCACCTTTTCTTTACCTATCAACCTACCTATTGTTGTTTGATTTTTGGAAAAAGTCTTAAAATTAGGGAAAAGTTCCAAGCACCAGACATTTTCACAAAACTCCCCTATCTCCCATATATCCTCCTAAAGTACCATTTATCTTTCCGAAATGTTATTTGTTCTCCCGTAAGTGCCCCTCCCCGCCAAGTCACCTGTTTTTCGGAAGATGCTTTTATCTCCTACTCCCTGTCATTTATTAAGTAGTATATCAACTCCCAGTTGTAGCCTCCGCTTCAAGTCACATTTCTGTGTGAAGCTTTGTATGTTGTTGTTATAGTCCACTCGATCAGTTGTGTCCAACTCTTTGTGACCTCATGGACTGCAACACGCCAGGATTCCCTATCTGTCACCATCTCCCAGAGTTTGCTCATATTCATGTCCATTGAGTCGAAGATGCCATCTAACCATCTCATCTAACCAAAAAGTCGCCCACTTTTCCTCCGGCCCTCAATCTTTCCCAGCATCAGAGTCTTTTCCAATAAGTTGGCTCTTTACATCAGGTGGCCAAAGTATTGGAGCTTTAGCATCAGTCCTTCCAATGAACATATTCAGGGTTGGTTTCTTTTAAGATTGACTGGTTTGTTCTCCTTGCTGTCCAAGGGACTCTCAAGAGTCTTCTCCAGCACCACAGTTTGAAAACATGAATTCTTCGGTGCTCAGCCTTATGGTCCAAATGTCACATGTGTACATGACTGCTAGAAAGCCATTAAGTATTTTTTCTCATGGTTATCTGCTTTTAACATTTAATTTGCAGATTCCCAAACACTGAACCTAAGCGGGTGGAAGAAGTGTTTTCCTCCACAATTCCAAGAGCTGACAAGTTACTAATGCTCACTTAATCCTGATCCCCTTTTCCTTCTGTCCTCTCAGTGTCTGACTGGGCAGAACTCCAGTTTCATGTGAGACTGCTGATCCTTCTCCCGCCTCACTCCACACGTCTCTTGCTGCACTGCCCAGTGACCCTGCTACTTTATTTCCTTAATTTGTATCTTCTGATGATGATTTCAGGTCTTCTTTCTATAAATTTCTCACCCTACTGTTCCCCTCACTCATCCCAGACAATCTTAGGTCCCACAACAAACTTCTTGAAAGGTTTGCCTGTATCTCTAGCAACTCTAGACTGTCATCCCTCTCTTTCCCTCAAAACTGCTCCCAAGCCACTGATGACTTCCACGTCGCTGAATCAAAGCCACACCTTTCCAGTCCTTGTTTGTCTGAATTTCTCCTTCCTCTTGGTGTTCACTGTCACTCACTTCTTTGAGACACTCTCTTTTGGCTGGGCTTTCAGTATTCATTCCTTTTATCCTGAAGGCACGGACAGGTTATTGCGGTCAGAGACACAGTTCTTACTAAAGATCTCACAGGAAACATCCAGGCGTTGCCCCCTCGCCCAGGACTGCACCTGGGGCCGTGTGCTGAGAGCAGGTCAGTTATTCCACACCAGCAGGTGCAGGACGGCAGGAAACCTTGTCCCTGCTGCTGAGAAGGGCCTTCTCCTCTCCTGGGAAGGAGCTCCTCCTTACTCTGGCCTTTGATATGTAAGTAAAGCTGTTACCCACCCAAAAAGGGTCATCTGCCAAGTGTTGCTCTGCCAATGGAATTATTGTGTTGAGGCGCAAGGGAACTGAAAGGTGGGCGCCCCGCTGTGCAGCCCAGGCTCTCCAATAGGCCATGGGCGGGGCTGCTCCACAGGGCTCTGGTCAGCAGGGCGGGGGTGGAGTTGGAGGGCTCTGGGAGCAGAGACAGGCGCAGCTGCTCCAGGTAATGGGGCTCACAGGGCTCGTTGCCATCTTGCATTAAGGTGTCCTGTGCAGCGTCTATGCACACGGCCCCTCTCCCCCAAGCAGAAGGGTCCACCAAGCAGGTTCACACCAGGAACTGCGGTTTGAAAGGCTGGGAGCAAGGCCTCTGCAGGTATCACCTTGTGAGCAAGAGAAACCAGACTAAGCATAAGGGAAAGGAGGTTAGTATTTTTATTCCTAAGTTGTTTTTTTCTTTCCTTTTTTTTTTTTTTTTTTTTTTAACCTGGTAACTGTTCATAGGCTTTGCTGGTAACAAAATCTCTCAAGGAGCCAGATCTTGGCCTCATCCCTCCTTGAAATATAAATTCTCAATGAGACAGAGCGCCTTCGGGGGACCTACCCTGAGCTATAATATTTAGTCTCCTTGGGGAGATTAGACTATGAATCCTTTCAGGTTGGAGCAATTAATTAGATGAATGGCTGGAGGTGTGAGAGACAAAGAGCCTCTGAGAAACCCCAGGGAAGCTTATTTCCCCACAGTTTCCCCACTTGTTCCTAAAGAGTTTTAGACCGCAATTCAGCCACTGTAACCAGTCCAAGGAAACTTGAAGTTGATAGGCACCAAATCCTTTTGGCTTGTCTTAGGCAATGTTTAATCAGCAAGACCCTTACCTAGCAAAAGAAATTGGTCTCAGCCGAAGTCCCCCAAGACTTAGATTCAGGCATCTAAGCAAGTCCCCCCCAAACTTTCGGGACTATTTTGGGAAGCAGGTGGCTTCCTCCTTGGGTTTCCATATTAACCTTTTCTACCTAATCCAGGGTATTGTAGGGAAGCAAAATTTGTCACCCCAAAATGTGTCTCTTTGGCAAGAGAATGATTTTAGGCAGAATATTTTTAAGAAACAAAAGACTCAAAGCCTTTCTTTTGACCGCCTCCTTAAATGTTGAATAGTTTAGATAAAGGGGCTGGCCCAGGAAGACAGCTACTATGAGAGATACTGAGAAAAAATGTGGGCCAGGTGTGGTCAGGGGAACTGCAAATATTTACAGAGAGTTCCAAACACTTGCTTTTCCATCTCCATGTGAATCACCTTCCTCCACATTCTAGTCCCAAACCACTACCCACAACATCCTCCTCTGTCTCTAGCTGAAGATGGCATTTAAGGTGAGGGTTTCAACCATTCTGATGAGTTACTCAGGTTTTCTGGTTCTCACCCATATGTACAGAAATATACATGTTGTTAACCTCTTGTTTGCTTTTCTTCCTGTTAATCTGTCTCATGTTATGTTGATTCTCAATCCACCAGATGAATCTAGAAGGGTAAAGTTTTTGCTCTCCTCAACAGCACACACCTGAGTACAGGGAGCTATGCTAATTTACAACTGGCATAGGCTTTGCCTCGTCTGCAAGGAAGAGATCTCTGGCAAACTGTGATCCATACAGCAGCACCAGCCAGTGAGCTGATGCTCACCTGAAGGCCTTAGACATAGGTAGGGTCACTGTGTTACCCAGCCGCATCGCTTCCTGGAGGATAGGCTGATAAATCAGGAGACGAGTTGTTGGGGCAAGCAACAGCAACTTTGTTTGGAAAGCTGGTAGATCAAGGTAAAATGGCGGACTCATGTCCCCAAGATCCATCTTGGCTGAGTTAAAATTCAGGCTTGTTTTACACTAAAAGGAGAAAGAGTAAAGCCAAACCCTTCCTGGTTCCCATCAGCCTCTGAAGGGGTTGTGTTAATTCCCTTCCTGCAGTCATTGACAGCTGGGCTTGGTCAGGATGTTTCCTTGGAGCTAAATACAGGTATTTTATCTTAATGCTCATTATGTGGGAAGCAGGGCTCCCAGTGCTGAGCCACTGTGTATAATTTAAGCTTACGGACAACATCCTGTTAGTGCTGCACTTGTAACAGAATACAAAAGGTTCTTCCCTATTACGGTTGTTCACTTCAGCAGAAGTCAGAGACAGATTTCATAGTGCCATTCGTTGAATAAAAATCATGGAGTCAGTAATTCTCCCTAATTTGAGCAAACTCCATGAGATAGTGATGGACAGGAAAGCCTGGTGTGCTACAGTCCATGGGGTTACAAAGAGGTGGACGTGACTTAGTGACTGAATGACAACAATGCTCCCTAAAGAGCTCTCTGAAACAGAGCTGGGAGGCCATTAAGGAGTGTGGCATATGCACGTTTCAGCCTAGAGGCAACCTGAGCTTCAGATCATTTCTTTTCCATTTTGGAAGTCCTCCAGAACATCTGCCAGAAATTCAAGCTACTTCTTGGACCATGCCTGCCCTGTATACCTTGTGCTTCTGTGAGGCCAAATATTTCCTGACTCGCATGAGGGTCAGTCACAGTTCTCATCAGGCAGTTTTTGACAACCTGTGGCTTTTTGTCTTCATAAGCCCTCGCCTCTCTTTCTCAGAAGACTTTCAGTTTAACCTGAATCACTCTTTCTTGAATTGTACTTCTTTCCCTTTCAGTTACAGATTTAAATACTAATCATATCTGAAATATATCTTCACAAAAACATCTAAACTGACCAAACAGCTGGGATCATAAGCGAACCAAATCGACACATAAATGAACCCTCACACTAGACAGTTGTTTTAACTATCAATTTTAAGGAGAATATTGAAATCATCTAGTATTTCTCCAGTTCCTGGCTAGGTTTTATGGAGAACCTAGAACACAACCTATACATTGCCTCCTGTCCTCCTGCAGGAGTTGGATAGATTTTGTTACCCAACCAAACCTGAATCCATTTGCCCAATGCACAGTCAAACCAATCTGCTGACACCAGATGTGATGAAGGAAATTGTGGTGTTTATTCCAAGGTGCCCATTGCGAGGCCAGGCAAGAACAGAGGGCTCCTTCTCCAAAGACACAAACTCTCTGATGGCTTCCAGGGAAGGGTTTTATTGTTGCTGTTGATGTTGTTTTTAACGTCAGGAGTTTATTGTTAAAGCAAAGCAAGCTTCAAAATGTTGCACAGCGTATTTCCGGTAGGGAGAAATAGCTAGATATAGACACACATAAACTCACACACAGGAGTAGGTATACAGATAGCAGTGTAGAAATATATGTCCCCACGTTTTATATTAAACCGTTAATGTTTTCTTTCCAAGGAGGGTAGGCTGGTTTATGAGAGAATTAACAAAATATTAAACCTTTCCTGATAGTTAGAATATTTTCAAAAAAATAAATGCACTTCTTGGTAAAGTAGAATGAAGAAAAATATGTGACTTAGGTTTGCTAAGGACAAAACCCATTTTTTCAAAAAACTTATTTTATATTGGAGCAGAGCCGATGAAGAAAAGGGTGATAGTTTCAGGGGCACAGACAGTGACTCCACCATATATATACATGTATCTATTCTCCCCCAAATTCAGGGAAGGGTTCTGAAATGCAACGTTTGGGGTCTGGATGTGAGGTGCTGATGGCTGGTGTACCTCTTTCTGGATTGGTTGGTGGTAGCTAACTGGGTGGTTTCAGGAATCAGTATCATCAGCCATGACCAAGTTTCAACTGGTCTGGGGTAAGCATAGGTGTAGACAGCATGCAGTTAACTTCTTCCACCTGGGGCCAGTGTCAGTATCTGCAGAAGAACTCATGGATATGGCTCCGAAAGTTCTCTGCAGCTCTTGAGGAAGAGTTAAAGGTCCTTGAGTTTGTTTGAAGGTTTAACTATTGTTATTTTGTCTTGCTCAACTGTTTTCATTTGTCTCAGCATCTTCTCACTTCTCTAATTACGTTTGCTCCTTGGGACTCTGGCAAAGCCTTGGAGGCTAAAGCTTTTCTACAAACTAGTGGGAGGGTATATGGGGAGGTCCCCAAAGGGTCCAACTCCATTCTCATTAGTTCTTCTTTTTAGTGTGTCCCCCTTTATTTTTAATAGATTCAAGAGGCAGAGGGAAGATTCCTAGTTAGGAGCTTTTCTTTCGTAACTCGCCTAGGCTGAGAAGTCTACAAAAATCTCTCTTCTAAAGGGGGAGGGACAAATTAGGAGTACGGCATTAACAGATTCAAACTACTAGGTATAAAATGATAAGCAATGAGGCTATACTGTATAGTACAGGGAATTATAGCCATATCTTGTAATAAACTGTATTGGAGTAAAATCTGCAAAAATACTGAATCACTATGCTGGAGAACTGACACTAACACAATATTTTAAACCAACTATAGTTCAATTTTAAAATTTAAAAAAAAACATAATTTACATATTGAAAAAAATTTATTTCTTGAAATAATCTGTGTGTCATATTCCCCCATCTCAGATATTCAATGCGTATCATGTCCTTCAAAAGTCGCATAACCAAAACCAACCAATTTCAGAGTCTAGTCTCTGTGCTGGATGTGAGAGATGCAAAAACAAACAAAATGTGGCTTCTCCTTTCTTGTTGGTTGTTACTGGTTGTCACTGGGCCATGATCTTAGTTTTTTGAATGTTGAACTTTAAGTCAACTTTTTCACTCTCCTCTTTCACTTTCATCAAGAGGCTCGTTAGTTCTTCACTTCTGCCATAAGGGTGGTGTCATCTGCGTATCTGAGGTTTTCTCACTGCAATCCTGATTCCAACTTGTGCTTCCTCCAGTCTGGCATTTTGCATGATGTACTCTGCATGTAAGTTCAATAAGTAGGGTGACAATATACAGCCTTGATGGACTCCTTTCCCAATTTGGAACATTGAGGTGCTTGCATCTTTTTGAAGTCTGGTTTTCTCTGGATATATGCCCAGGAGTGGGATTGCTGAATCATATGATGGCAAGTCTATATTTAGTTTTTAAAGAAATTTCCATAGAGTTCTCCACAGTGGGTGTACCCTAGTTACATTCCATAAGCTGTGTAGGAGGGTTCCCTTTTCTCCACACTCTCTCCAGCATTTATTATTTGTAGGTTTTTTGATGGTGGCTATTCTGATTGGTGTGAAATGATACCTCATCGTAGTATTTCTGCATTTCTCTAATTATTAGTGATGTGGAGCATCCTTTATGAGCATCCTTTCATGTGCTTTTTGATCATCTGTCAGTATTCTATAGAGAAAAGTCCACTTAGATCTTACATTCATTTATTGATTGGGTTGTTTGTATTTTGATATTTAGCTCCTTGAGCTGTTTGAATATTTTGGAGATTAATCCTTTGTCATTTGCATCATTTCAGAATATTGTCCCCCCATTCTGTGGGTTTTCTTCTGTCTTGTTTATGATTACCTGTGATGTGCAGAAGCAAAGTTTAATTGGATCCCATTGGCTTATTTTTGTTTTTATTTTCATTATTCTAAGAGGTGAGTGAAAAAACATACTGCTGTGATTTATGTCAGAGAGTACTCTGCCTATGTTCTCCTCTAAGAGTTTTGTGGGGTCTGTTCTTATATTTCAGCTCAGTTCAGTTCTGTTCAGTCGCTCAGTCGTGTCTGACTCTTTGCGACCCCATGAATCCCAGCACGCCAGGCCTCCCTGTACATCACCAACTCCCGGAGTTCACTCAAACTCATGTCCATCGAGTCCATGATGCCATCCAGCCATCTCATCCTCAGTCGTCCCCTTCTCCTCCTTCCCCCAATCCGTCTCAGCATCAGAGTCTTTTCCAATGAGTCAACTCTTCGCATGAGGTGGCCAAAGTACTGGAGTTTCAGCTTTAGCATCATTCCTTCCAAAGAAATCCCAGGGCTGATCTGTTTCAGAATGGACTGGTTGGATCTCCTTGCAGTCGAAGGGACTCTCAAGAGTCTTCTCCAACACCACAGTTCAAAAGCATCAATTCTTCGGCACTCAGCTTTCTTCACAGTCCAATTCTCACATCCATACATGACCACTGGAAAAACCATAGCCTTGACTATATGGACCTTTGTTGGCAAAGTAATGTCTCTGCTTTTGAATATGCTATCTAGGTTGGTCATAACTTTTCTTCCAGGAAGTAAGCATCTTTTAATTTCATGGCTGCAGTCACCATCTGCAGTGATTTTGGAGCTCAGAAAAATAAAGTCTGGCACTGTTTCCCCATCTATTTGCCATGAAGTGATGGGACCAGATGCCATGATCTTTGTTTTCTGAATGTTGAGCTTTAAGCCAACTTTTCCACTCTCCTCTTTCACTTTCATCAAGAGGCTTTTTAGTTCTTCTTCACTTTCTGCCATAAGGGTGGTATCATCTGCATATTGAAGTTATTGATATTTCTCTTGGCAATCTTGATTCCAGCTTGTGCTTCTTCCAGCCCAGCGTTTCTCATGATGTACTCTGCATATAAGTTAAATAAGCAGGGTGACAATATACAGCCTTGACGTACTCATTTCCTATTTGGAACCAGTCTGTTGTTCCATGTCCAGTTCTAACTGTTGTTTCCTGACCTGCATATAGGTTTCTCAAGAGGCAGGTCAGGTGGTCTGGTATTCCCATCTCTTTCAGAATTTTCCACAGTTTATTGTGATCCACACAGTCAGAGGCTTTGGCATAGTCAATAAAGCAGAAATAGATGTTTTCCTGGAACTCTCTTTCGATGATCCAGCGGATGTTGGCAATTTGATCTCTGGTTCCTCCGCCTTTTCTAAGGTCTTTAATTTCTTTTGAGATTATTTTTGTGTATGTTAGGGAGTATGGTAATTTCATTCTTATGCTTGTAGCTGTCCATTTTTATCAGCACTACTTATTCAAGAGGCTGTCTTTTCTCCATTGTATAGTCTTGCCTCCTTTGTCCTAGATCACTTGACCGTAGGTGCATTGGTTTCTCTCTGGACTTTGTATCTTGTTCCATTGCTCTATTCAATACATTTCTGTTTCTGTGCCAGAACCAGTGTCTTGATTACTTTAGCTTGTAACTAACACAGCCTTGTCTAACTCAATGAAACTAAGCCATGCCGTGTGGGGTCGACAGAGGATGAGATGGCTGTATGGCATCACTGACTCGATGGACATGAGTTTGGGTAAACTCTGGGAGTTGGTGATGGCCAGGGAGGCCTGGCGTGCTGTGATTCATGGGGTTGCAAAGAGTCGGACATGACTGAGTGACTGAACTGAACTGACTGGTAGTCTGAAGTCAGGGAACCTGATTCTGTCAGCTCTTGCTTTTCTTTCTCAAGATTGCTTGGCTATTTGGGGTCTTTTTTTCCCATTCACACTGTAAAATTTTTTGTTCTAGTTATGTGAAAAACATCATTGGAAAGGTGAGGCATTCAATCTGCAGATTGCTTTGGGCAGTATAGTTATTTTGACAGCAAATTTGTTCAAAGTGGTTCTAGGTGGTTCTAGGAAAGGCCAGCATCTTAAAGCATTCAGATGGTCTGCCTGCGACCCTTCCTTTTGCTACATTTTTGTGTGATGTGGGTCAAAATGAGAAGCAGACAGGAAAATAGTTGCCTCTCCTGGCATGGGGTAACATTGTGGAATATGAAACTGTGAGTCAAACACAGAGACAGCCCAGTCAAACAGCACCTAAACACAGAGCTGATGTGGGCACTTGTGGGTGTGTACTTGTGCTTCTGAGAAACATTATACAAGTAAGGAATGGAAGTAATGAAACATAGTTCAGAAAAAAAGTTAAAGTGAAAATATTGTAGACAAACCTATAAAAGAATAAAAATTTGGAGACAAAAGAGAAAGGAGAGCTCAAGGGAACAAGAGACCAGGGAACATGGATTAAAGTACTGACAGGGAAATCCAGGAGATAAGATCCTATTCGTCTATTTCTTGTAGTTCTAATAATACTAATTGAATTTCAGATGAATATCATACAAGTAGAGGACAAGAAAAAATACACCAAGTCATCTGGAATCAATTCAATGGAATTCTTTATTGCATGGGACTCTATTTACGTTATATATATTTTACATATCACTTACCTACTGTATTTTATATATGTTTATTTTTAATATGTATATATAAATGACAATGTCGAGTGCTAACTTTTGAATTTTCAGTGATACCAAAGAGAGAGTTGCAGGAATTTAGGAGAAGTTGCATAAATGTGAGCTAGTGTGGTCGGGAGAGAAGGACAGGTCTGGAAGGGGCTGGGACCTGGCCTGGGCCCTGACTGATGGGGAGTGAACAGGATATTTGAGGTGAACAGAATTTGCTTCCTATGATAGTAGTTAAGCAAGGAAATTATGAACATCCATAAACCTACAGTAAAGATGCAGAGTGGCAAAGCATGGCCGGCGATTAAAATTATAATCTTGTTAATAACCTTCAGAGGAGTTATAAAGGATGAGAAGCCTGAAGTTCCAGACTCAGCAATGTCATCTCCTTGTTTTTTCAGTGTTCTGGTGCCAATTGTGCCATTTTTTTAAAAGAACAATTAACAAGTTGGTAAATGGTAGGAAAGCTTGACATGACATATTTATTATGTATATAACCTGTCCTCGACAGATCCATATTTATTTCGTCCAGCTGCTTTTAAAAGTTAAAATTGTCTACACATGAAGGGCGTAGAGAGTTAACATCTTCAGAAGAGGATCAGGACAATTTGAAACCAAAGGAGGAAGATTAGTCTAATTAAAAGTTAGATTAATAAAGAGAGTTGTATTCTTCAAGTCTTATGCTTTCAGTTCAGTTCAGTCACTCAGTCGTGTCTGACTCTTTGCGACCCCATGAATCCCAGCATGCCAGGCCTCCCTCTATATCACCAATTCCCGGAGTTCACTCAGACTCACATCCATCGAGTCAGTGATGCCATCCAGCCATCTCATCCTCTGTCGTCCCCTTCTCCTCCTGCCCCCAATCCCTCCCAGCATCAGAGTCTTTTCCAATGAGTCAACTCTTCGCATGAGGTGGCCAAAGTACTGGAGTTTCAGCTTTAGCATCATTCCTTCCAAAGAAATCCCAGGGCTGATCTGTTTCAGAATGGACTGGTTGGATCTCCTTGCAGTCGAAGGGACTCTCAAGAGTCTTCTCCAACACCACAGTTCAAAAGCATCAATTCTTCAGCGCTCAGCTTTCTTCACAGTCCAACTGTCACATCCATACATGAACACTGGAAAAACCATAGCCTTGACTATATGGACCTTTGTTGGCAAAGTAATGTCTCTGCTTTTGAATATGCTATCTAGGTTGGTCATAACTTTCCTTCCAAGGAGTAAGCGTCTTTTAATTTCATGGCTGCAGTCACCATCTGCAGTGATTTTGGAGCTCAGAAAAATAAAGTCTGACACTGTTTCCACTGTTTCTGCATCTATTTCCCATGAAGTGATGGGACTGGATGCCATGATCTTCGTTTTCTGAATGTTGAACTTTAAGCCAACTTTTTCACTCTCCTCTTTCACTTTCATCAAGAGGCTTTTTAGTTCCTCTTCGCTTTCTGCCGTAAGGGTGGTGTCATCTGCATATCTGAGGTTATTGATATTTCTCCTAGCAATCTTGATTCTAGCTTGTGCTTCTTCCAGCCCAGCGTTTCTCATGATGTACTCTGCATATGAGGTAAATAAGCAGGGTGACAATATACAGCCTTGACGTACTCCTTTTCCTATTTGGAACCAGTCTGTTGTTCCAAGTCCAGTTCTAACTGTTGCTTCCTGACCTGCATATAGATTTCTCAAGATAGAGGTCAGATGGTCTGGTATTCCCATCTCTTTCAGAATTTTCCACAGTTTATTGTGATCCACACAGTTAAAGGCTTTGGCATAGTCAATAAAGCAGAAATAGATGTTTTTCTGGACCTCTCTTGCTTTTTCCATGATCCAGCGGATGTTGGCAATTTGATCTCTGGTTCCTCTGCCTTTTCTAAAACCAGCTTGAACATCAGGAAGTTCACGGTTCACATATTGCTGAAGCCTGGTTTGGAGAATTTTGAGCATTACTTGACTAGCGTGTGAGATGAGTGCAATTGTGCAGTAGTTTGAGCATTTTTTGGCATTGCCTTTCTTTGGGATTGGAATGAAAACTGACCTTTTCCAGTCCTGTGGCCACTGCTGAGTTTTCCAAATTTGCTGGCATATTGAGTGCAGCACTTTCACAGCATCATCTTTCAGGATCTGAAAGAGCTCAACTGGAATTCTATTACCTCCACTAGCTTTGTTCGTAGTGATGCTTTCTAAAGCCCACTTGACTTCATATTCCAGGATGTCTGACTCTAGGTCAATGATCACATCATCGTGATTATCTGGGTCGTGGGCAGCTGCGACCGGCGCACTTAAGCGCGGAGGGCTGCGACTGGCGCACTTAAGCATGGCCGAGAAGGAGCTACCCCACATCCGAGGTCAGGGGCAGAAGCCGGGAGGACCCCATGCCCAAAGGGCGGCAGCCAAGAGGAGTTACCCCACATCCGAGGTCAGGGGCAGCGGCCAAGAGTGCCAGGCTGTGACGGCGCAGGAACCGCCGAGAAGAACTACCTAAATCCGAGGTCAGGGGCGGCAGCCAAGAGGAGCTACCCCGCGTCCGAGGTCAGGGGTGGCGGCTGAGAGGAGCTACCCCATGCCTCCACGCCCGAGTCAGGGGCAGCAGCCCAGAGGAGCTACCCTACGCCCCACACCCGAGGCCAGAGGTGGCAGCCAGGAGGAGCTACCCCACACCTGAGGCCACGGGCAGCTGCCGGGAGAAGCAACCCCACACCCGAGGCCAGGGGTGGCGGCCAGGAGGACCAACCCCACGTCCAAGGAGTGGTGGCTGCATGTGCAGGAGGGCCTAGAGGAGCTATCCCACGTTGAAGGTCAGGAAGGGCAGCGGTGAGGAGACACCCCTCTCCAAGGTAAGGAGCAGTGGCTGCACTTTGCTGGAACAGCTGTGAAGAGATACCCCATGCCAAGGTAAGAGAAACCCAAGTAAGACAGTGGGTGTTGCAAAAGGGCATCAGAGGGCAGACACACTGAAATCATACTCACAGGAAACTAGTCAATCTAATCACACTAGGACCACAGCCTTGTCTAATTCAATGAAACTAAGCCATGCCCATGGGGCAACCCAAGACGGGCGGGTCATGGTGGAGAGATCTGACAGAATGTGGTCCACCGGAGAAGGGAATGGCAAACCACTTCAGTATTCTTGCCTTGAGAACTCCATAAACAGTATGAAAAGGCAAAATGATAGGATACTGAAAGAGGAACTCCCCAGGTCAGTAGGTGCCCAATATGCTACTGGAGATCAGTGGAGAAATAACTCCAGAAAGAATGAAGGGATGGAGCCAAAGCAAAAACAATATCCAGCTGTGGATGTGACTGGTGATAGAAGCAAGGTCCAATGCTACAAAGAGCAATATTGCATAGGAACCTGGAATGTCAGTTCCATGAATCAAGGCAAATTGGAAGTGGTTAAACAAGAGATGGCAAGCGTGAATTCTAGGAATTCAGCTACATTCTAGGAATCAGCAAACTAAAATGGACTGGAATGGGTGAATTTAACTCAGATGACCATTATATCTACTATTGTGGACAGGAATCCCTCAGAAGAAATGGAGTAGCCATCATGGTCAACAAAAGAGTCCGTAATGCAGTACTTGGATGCAATCTCAAAAATGACAGAATGATCTCTGTTCATTTCCAAGGCAAATAATTCAATATCACAGTAATCCAAGTCTATGCCCCAACCAGAAATGCTGAAGAAGCTGAAGCTGAACGGTTCTATGAAGACCTACAAGACCTTTTAGAACTGACACCCAAAAAAGATGTCCTTTTCATTATAGGGGGCTGGAATGCAAAAGTAGGAAGTCAAGAAACACCTGGAGTAACAGGCAAATTTGGCCTTCGAATATGGAATGAAGCAGGGCAAAGACTAATAGAGTTTTGCCAAGAAAATACACTGGTCATAGCAAACACCCTCTTCCAACAACACAAGAGAAGACTCTACACATGGACATCACCAGATGGTCAACACCGAAATTAGATTGATTATTTCTTTGCAGCCAAAGATGGAGAAGCTCCATATAGTCAACAAAAACAAGACCAGGAGCTGACTGTGGCTCAGATCATGAAATCCTTATTACCAAATTCAGACTTAAATTGAATAAAGTAGGGAAAACCACTAGACCATTCAGGTATGACCTAAATCAAATCCCTTATGATTATACAGTGGAAGTGAGAAATAGATTTAAGGGCCTAGATCTGATAGAGTGCCTGATGAACTATGGAATGAGGTTCGTGACACTGTACAGGAGACAGGGATCAAGACCATCCCCATGGAAAAGAAATGCAAAAAAGCAAAATGGCTGTCTGGGGAGACCTTACAAATAGCTGTGAAAAGAAGAGAAGCGAAAAGCAAAAGAGAAAAGGAAAGATATAAGCATCTGAATGCAGAGTTCCAAAGAATAGCAAGAAGAGATAAGAAAGCCTTCCTCAGCGATCAATGCAAAGAAATAGAGGCAAACAACAGAATGGGAAAGACTAGAGATCTCTTCAAGAAAATTAGAGTTACCAAGGGAACATTTCATGCAAAGATGGGCTCGATAAAGGACAGAAATGGTATGCACCTAACAGAAGCAGAAGATATTAAAAAGAGGTGGCAAGAATACACAGAAGAACTGTACAAAAAATATTTTAGGAACCAGATAATCACAATGATGTAATTACTGACCTAGAGCTTAGACATATTATTTTTAGCTATATTTTACCTATCTCATTACATGAAAAAAAATTCAAATCTCGTTACATTGTTTTCTTTACTCAGCTCTTCTTCCCAGCATTGAAAACAAAATATTTAGGCCGATTTTGCCCAGGAGTTTTCACTGAGCATGTAGGGAAGGGGTGTTACTGCATCATGCCACACTTCGTGGGAAAGAAGATCTACTCTGCAAGCAGCCTATTTTTTTTTCCCTTTGTAATCGATTTTCGTTTTTTAACCTGTTTTATATTGTAGAATAGCCTATTAGCAATGTTGTGATAGTTTCAGGTGCGCAGCTAAGGGACTCAGCCATACGCATACCTGTACCTATTCTCTGGAGCACCATTTACAACAGCCAAGACATGGAAACAACCTAAACGTCTATCAACAGAGGAATGAATAACGATGAGAACATGTATACAATGGAATATTTTTCAGCCACTGCTGCTCCTGCTGCTAAGTCGCTTCAGTCGTATCCAACTCTGTGCGACCCCATAGATGGCAGCACACCAGGCTCTCCATCCCTGGGATTCTCCAGGCAAGAACACTGGAGTGGGTTGCCATTTCCTTCTCCAATACTCAGCCACAATAAAGAGCAAATAATGCCATATGCAGCAACATGATGGACCTAGAGATTGTCATACTAAGTCAGAGAAAGACAAATACCATTATTGATATCATCCATATACAGAATCTCATCTAAAAAATGATACAAATGAACCTATCTACAAAATAGAAACAGACCCACAGATTTCAAAAACAAATTCAGGGTTACCAAAGGGGAAATGTGGTTGGGGACGGATAATTAGGAGCTTGGGATTAACATCAGTTCAGTTCAGTTCAGTCGCTCAGTCGTGTCCGACTCTTTGCGACCCCATGAATCACAGCATGCCAGGCCTCCCTATCCATCACCAACTCTCAGAGTTCAGACTCACATCCATCAAGTCGGTGATACCATCCAGCCATCTCATCCTCTGTTGTCCCCTTCTCCTCCTGCCCCCAATCCCTTCCAGCATCAGAGTCTTTTCCAATGAGTCAACTCTTTGCATGAGATGGCCAAAGTGGCTCAGATCATGAAATCCTTATTGCCAAATTCAGACTTAAATTGAAGAAAGTAGGGAAAACCACTAGACCATTCAGGTATGACCTATATCAAATCCCTTATGATTATACAGCGGAAGTGAGAAATAGATTTAAGGGCCTAGATCTGATAGATAGAGTGCCTGATGAACTATGGACAGAGGTACGTGACATTGTACAGGAGAGAGGGATCAAGACCATCCCCATGGAAAAGAAATGCTAAAAAGCAAAATGGCCATCTGGGGAGGCCTTACAAATAGCTGTGCAAAGAAGAAAAGCAAAAAGCAAAGGAGAAACGGAAAGATATAAGCATCTGAATGCAGAATTCCAAAGAATAGCAAGAAGAGATAAGAAAGCCTTCCTCAGTGATCAATGCAAAGAAATAGAGGAAAACAACAGAATGGGAAAGACTAGAGATCTCTTCAAGAAAATTAGAGATATCAAGGGAACATTTCATGCAAAGATGGGCTCGATAAAGGACAGAAATGGTATGGACTGAACAGAAGCAGAAGATATTAAGAAGAGGTGGCAAGAATACACAGAAGAAGTCTACAAAAAAGATGTTCATGACCAAGATAATCACGATGGTGTGATCACTGACCTAGAGCCAGACATCCTGGAATGTGAAGTCAAGTGGGCCTTAGAAAGCATCACTACGAACAAAGCTAGTGGAAGTGATGGAATTCCAGTGGAGCTCTTTCAAATCCTGAAAGATGATGCTGTGAAAGTGCTGCACTCAATATGCCAGCAAATTTGGAAAACTCAGCAGTGGCCACAGGACTGGAAAAGGTCAGTTTTCATTCCAATCCCAAAGAAAGGCAATGCCAAAGAATGCTCAAAATACTGCACAATTGCACTCATCTCACACGCTAGTAAAGTAATGCCCAAAATTCTTCATCCTGGGGCCGGTAAATTAGGTCAGTGCAGAGAACAGTCATTAACACCATGGACAGCAGCAGGAAGATCCAGGAGTGTGAACCCACCTTCCAGACCAACTGGCTGAAGGCCCAAGACAGCAGTGGCTCCAGGCAGTCGGTGTGGCAGCAGGGCCGCTGGGCCAGTTGGCTCTCAGACCACGATACCGGTGGAGGTAGTGGAGCCTTGGCCGCAACACGGGAGGGGGCTCTGCGCTCTGCCCCGCCGCCCAGCCATGCTCGGTTCCTGGTCTTGACCTGAAGCTGATGGCGGCTCAAGATCTAGGCCAGGCCCTGCGGGGAGACAGATCTCTCTCTCCAAGTCAGGCCCCGACTCCAACCTGGTCCCCTGGGACTGGACACAGGCTCTTGCCCAGTCTCCTGCTCCGCCTCTGGTGCAGCCTTGAGGGATTAAGGCTCATTTCCAGGAATAAAGACCAGATTCTCAAACAGCACGGATCAGAAAAGAGCTGTTGGACACAGCACCCCTTTCTACCCACCCAACGGTTTCCTGGAGAAGTTCCAAGCGAGTCTGTTTGAACCTAGGCTGCTCACACCTGAATGCTAGAGCGTCCTTGGCAATCACGTGGTAGCCTCAGTTCAGTTCAGGTCAGTCGCTCAGTCACGTCCGACTCTTTGAGACCCCAGGGACTGTAACATGCCAGGCCTCCCTGTCCTTCACCAAATCCCTAAGCTTGCTCAAACTCCTGTTCATCAAATCAGTGATGCCTTCCAACCATCTCATCCTCTGTTGTCCCCTTCTCCTCCCACCTTCAATCTTTCCCAGCATCAGGGTCTTTTCCAATGAGTCAGTTCTTCACACCAGGTGGCCAAGGTATTGGGAGTTTCCACTTCAGCATCAGTCCTCCCAACGGATATTCAGGACTGATTTCCTTTAGGATGGACTGATTGGATCTCCTTACAGTCCAAGGGACTCTTAAGAGTCTTCTCCAACACCACAGCTCAAAAGCATCAATTCCTTGGCTCTCCGTTTTCTTTATAGTCCAACTTTCACATCCATACATGACCACTGGAAAAACCATAGCTTTGACTAGAAGAACCTTTATCGGCAAAGTAATGTCTCTGCTTTTTAATATGCTCTCTAGGTTGGTCATAGATTTTCTTCCAAGGAGCAAGCATCTTTTAATTTCATGGCTGCAGTCACCATCTGCAGTGATTTTGGAGCCCAAGAAAATAAAGTCTCTCGTTTCCATTGTTTTCCCATATATTTGCCATAAAGTGATGGGACTACATGCCATGCTTTCACTAGCCCCAAATTTGTCCCTGGCACCCATCTTCTCAGGATTTAGTTAATACAAGAAGCACTTCTTAAAGGCGAATGAAATGAGTGCTTACGTGACTCAACAAAAGGCACAGATTTCCCCTGTGTTCTAAGTGGCAGATTTTACCTTTGAGGGGATCATCCAGAAGCATGGTTCTCAGGTAAGCGTCTGGTGAACTGGTACATATCATTTAGTTATTCTTTACAGACATAACATTCTCCTTGTAAAAATTTCGAAGTAAATGCATAAAATAAAAGTGGCAATAGAAGAACCCAAAGTGCAGTCCTAAAACTTCCTTCTATCACATTCCTCTTCTTAATGGAACTGTTAAAAAGTGGGAGTTTATCTTTACAAACCGTTTTCTTTGCATTTGCAAGCAGGTCTAGATATATGCAAGTGTATCTTTTTCATAAATATTATTGCACTATCTGTGTATGTATGGAACCCAGGTTCCAGCCCTGGGTTGGGAAAATCCTCTGGATTGACTGACCTGAACTGAACTGAGTCCAGTATTCTGGACTGCAGAATTCCCTGGACTGTATAGTCCATGGGATGGCAAAGAGTCAGACAGGACTGAGCGAAAAAGAAAAAAAAAGAAAAAAATCTCTGTATGCAGATTATATTTTTCACCAAATACACCGAAGGATCATACCATGTGACTGTATAGATTTATCTTATGCTTTTGAATTGCTTTATTTAGCCATAATGCTATTTAGAGATCTGTAGATTGTTATTACCTAACTAATTTGCCTAGGATCACACTCCATTGTTTTGTTTAGCCACATGGCACATTGCATTTTCCACACTGATTAATTTCCATTGTCTCCAAAAGACAAACTTTTGCCTCACTTTTTAGTATCCCTGTTTCATGCTGGAATAAGAGATCAAATATCACGGTGCATAAGATTATGGCCTCACATCATGTTCTCATCCTACGAGTCCTCTTTCTATGGTATCAATACTTTCAAATCCTCATTCCCATAAAGGGAGCAAAGGACTCTAAAGTCAAATGCTCCTCCACTCGTCCAAGAAATGGTTCTTGATCTTCAACCATGTGCATGTTTGTACTTTAGGGTCCTTGACACAGAGAGGGAGAACATTTTGGTTTTCCCCTATAAAATATATGTCTCCTTAGATATCAGACAAGCATCACCCTTTCCAATCAGATCTACAATTGTTTCCTGGGTGTGGTGTTTCAGTTTTGTACAATGAAGAGTTCTGGAGAAGGTGGTGGTGGTGATAGCTGTATGACACTATGAGTGTTTTGAATACACTCAGTGGTATGTGTGCTCTGTCACTAAGTCATGTCCAACTCTTTCTGACCCCATGGCCTGTAGCCTGTCAGGCTCCTCTGTCCATGGAATTTTCCAGGCAAGAGAACTTGGGTGGCTTGCCAGTTCCTCCTCCAGGGGATCTTCCCGACCCAGGGAATGCACCTCCTGCACTGGCAGTCAGATTCCTTACCACTGAGCTACCTGGTGTGTACCTTTACCACAATTGAAAAAAAAAGGGGAAACAAAACAAAAGCAGATGTAGAGAATTACTAAGTGTCTACTGTGGAGTTTTAAAAGGAAAGAGATAAATACAAAACGTATGTGCCTGCTCTAGGCATGAAAATAGAGGCAAGATGTATGTCCCGTGTCTTCTAGATCTGTACCATGTAGAGATGTACATGGACCATGTACATAGATGTACCATGTCTTCTAAATCTGTTCTAGATACTTCTGCCACTCTACAAACGTTAGATTTATTCTCCACACTGCTTACAATGTGTTCTTGATTATAATGAAATAGCATAAATAAAATACACCCAACTTAACATCAAAGTTCTTGATGAGTAATACAAGAACTTCCTTAAAAAAAGTCACATTTCCACATGAACAATTAAATAAGAATAGATTTCTTCTGGCAAAGAATTTTAACCAGAAACTGGTAATAGTTACTGTCCTGCCCAGAACCAAACTAGGAGGCTAGGGCATAGAATTTGGATACTGTATTTCCCTATGGTATGAATACAGGAAAATCAGTCCCTTACTGGACCAAAGCATATTCAGTCACCTCCTAAACAGGTGTGTAACCTGCTCTCCTTTCCTCTAGTCTGGCTCACCCCTCCTGTCACCTCCATGACCACCATGCTTCCTCTCAGTACCACCATGCACTATCCACACGGGGCCAGGGTGGTCCTCAGAACACAAACATGCCACCACCAGCCCCACATGCTCAGAAATCTCCCCTGGTGTTGCCCTCGGCCTGCTCACTAAGTTCCAGCCACACTGGCCTTTGGGAATGACCAGGTCCCTGGGCATCCCATTCTCTTTCAAGACTCAAGGCCTTTGCACATGCTGTTCCCTCCAAAGAATGCTCTCTGCCCACAGTTACTTCATCGCTAAAACCCACTTCTTCAAGCTCCAGCTGAAGAGTCTCTTCCTCGGAGAGAATTTCCAGGATTTCTCTATCTACCAATATTTTCAGTGCATGACTCTCTCTCCCAGTGTGGTATTTTCCTTCATGGCAGGTACTCGGACCCGCTTTACCTGCATTTAACCTCTGCCTTCTGCATGACACTGTTTTGAGGGCCACGGGGGCAAACCTCTTGATTCTGCTGTTTACAACTGAAACACCAGAGCCCTTTATCAGCTCATAACTGCTGAGTGCATATCTGTTGCATGAACAAATGAAGGACTTGGGAACCTGAGTGCAGGACTTTCCATTTCCCTTACATTTACTGCAGACCTCTTGCAGATAAGTTTCTCGTTCACCAGTATCTATCCTTAAACACAGTCACTGCAAAGTGCTCCTACTGTTCTGTGTACTCCACACACCCTAACAACACGCTACTGATTCCTATGCCCAACTAACTGATGAAAACACTACCTAACAAGGCCAGGGACGAAATCTCAAGTTGCAGACAGACTTCTCTGCAGGAGAGCTCTCAATAACTCAATTTTCCTCCAGCAGTCAGTAGTCTTCTTCACCCAATCGCAGGTCCTCTGAAGTCTGTCATTCAGCTCAAATTCTCCTCTGTGCCAACTACCATGCTTGGCTCTAAACAGTCTGCAACTCCAGAACCCTCTAGCCTACCAAGCTGTAGTGTTCCGCAGCACGAGTTCCCAGCCAACTTCACTCGAGCTTTCGGAAGTCACTGCTACTCCTGCTAAATTTGCAAACTGCCTGTTCTCCCTTTAAACCCACTAAGGCCTCACCTGATGAAAACAAGTAGCGGAAGCAACACACTTCACTCATCAGGTCTGTTACTTGCTCCTGGGTCATCTCTTTTGCATCCACCCTAACTCCTTTCAAGTCACACCAGTCAGACAAGAAGCATTACCGAACAGCTACCATGTGCCAGCACTATTAGGTCCCCAGAGACATAACAACCATTAACACAAATCCTTCTGCTTCTGTATAGCTAGGGTATGATCAGGCTCACAGAGAATTAAAAAAAAAAAAAAAAAAACCATATCTAAAAACTAATGTTAAGATGATCTGACATCAGTATCATATTTCTTAAACTGTTTTACAAGATCAACTTACCAACTTACACATCAGGTAGGTTTTGCTCGTATAAAGCTTTCACCTCCTCCAGAACTTGCCTCAGTCCATCCTCCTGGAACATATAAAATTACACTCATTAATTCCCCCACCAAGTATGTAGCAATACTCTATGCTTATGTACCTTATGAAAAACCACTAGTCATTCCACACCTACTAAGATGGCTATAATGACAAGTGTTGGAGAGGATGGGGAGAAACTGGAACCCTTGTCCAATGCAGGGAGGAATGCCAAATGGTACAGCCCTACAGAAAACAGCCTTGTGGGTCCACAAAAAGTCAAATTTCGAATTCCCATATTATCCAGCAATTCCTCTTCTAGGTATACACTCAAGAGAACTGAAAACCTATGTTCAAAGTATGTCTATTCAATGGAATATTACCCAGTCAAAAAAAAAAAAGTGCTGATACATACACAACACGAACTTTGAAAACACTGCTTAGTGAAATAAGCCAGACACAAAAGGACAAATATTGTATGATGCCACTTATCTGAAATGTCTAGAATAGGAAAAGTCACAGAAACAAAGTAGATTAGAGGCTACCAGGCTGACAGGGGAGATGAGTGGGTAGTTACTGCTTAGAAGCTATAGAGTGTATCTGGGGGTATGAAAAAGCTTTGGAAACAGGGGTGATGGTTGCACAACAATGGGAATATAATTAATGCCACTGAAGTGGACCCAGAAGAATGGTTAGAAATGGCAACGTTTAAGTTTTGTATCGTTTACCACTATTAAAAAAAATAAAAAGGAATGAATTACTAACAAAATACACAATCAACATAGTCATGAGGGATACTCTTAAAGACAGTGTACTGAGAAGTCAGACAGAAAGGAGTACACACTGTATGCTTCTCACTGGCCCTGTACAGAAAAGTTTGCAATTGCTGGCATGCTGACTGCAGAAATACAATAAAAAAGACATATAATCTGTAGGGCAAAGAAAATCCTTGGCTGCCTAAGGCTGCAGATGGGAGGTGCCACAGAAGAGAACAGGGAATCCTTGGGATAGCAGAAATCTTGGTTGCGTTGCTGCTTACAAGGATTGTATACATTTGTCAAAACCCTATTAAAATGTGTATTGTGTTGTACATAAATTATACCTCAATAAAGCTAATGACAAAAAACCAATAGTCTACAGAAGTAATAACACATGACAAAAGCATGTAAATAACTTATTATTTATTGGAAAAGGATCTTAAAAGGTTACTACCAAAAAAAAACAAAAACCTACACACTGCTAGGATAGAAAACAGAAAGGCCAAAGCAGTTTTTCTGCTACCTACTTTGGCAAATTTCTAAAAAAATTTCCCTTGGAAGGATAAAAATATTAGAATTATAAAATTCATAAATGCTACATTATGTCTGTCAACAAGCAACCCCTACACCTGAAACACTGTAAGTAAACTATATTTCAATTAAAATTTTTACCAAAGAAACCCCAATAATGCTATAACAATGAAACAAAAAAAAAATCTCAAAACAACGAGAAGCAACCCATCTACTGTTAGAGCCAAAATAAATGCTTTAGCACTACGGGTATAACAACAAACTTACACTATTTAATGCTGCTTGGATGTAAGAAATGATTTCTAATGAAAAATGAAAGAATGACTTCTACCTACTCTTTCATCAACTGGTTAAAAAGATATCATGGAAAAGTCTGATTTACTAGAATTCACTAAATATTCCTTTTATCACATATATTATTTTAAGGGACAGCTGAAGCTCTTGCACGATTAGGAGATCAGCAGGTATACAAAAGACAAGTATGAAATAAACTTGTAAAGATACAACTGAGTTTTCAGATTTAAATTTCTATTTATTTTTTTAAGACTTAAATTTTTAAAATTTACACTGGGAATTGCATCATTTTGTGCTCCCACCTCCAGCTGTAAGCCCCTGGGAACTCAAGATAATTTTCCTAAAGACTCAAACGATTATCAGTTCTGCAGATACAAAGTGCATCCTTCCAATTGGCCAAACACAGCACCTAACCATGAGGGATTCTGGAATGAAAAAGGCAGAGTCCCTGCCCTAAACCAGCTACCATCTGCCAGGGAGGAATGATTCTCGAAAGCATGTGTGCATCCAGGGTGTGAGGGGTCAATCAGATCAAGACCAATTCTTAGTCTAACCCAGCTCAGCTGTCCCAGTGGCCAGCCCCCAAAGGCAGCCAGGACTGCAAGAAAAGGTGCACCGACGCCCTCTAAGACCCAGAAAAGCCAGTGATTTTACACTTCTAAGTTCACCCCTGATTCCCCCCCTCCACCCTCCCGCTTCCCAAAGTGGGAAACCAACATTCAAGTCTGAGCGAAATAGACTGCTGGCCTCACACTCTGAAAAGCCAGCACCTGTGGGCACTGTCTGCGCCTTTGGGCTCCTTTCTTCCCACGTGGCCTAGTCTTTCCACCCTAGTGGGAACTTATTGGAAAGCCTCCACCCCTCTCAAACTCAGCTTAAAACTCAGCATTCAAAAATGAAGATCATGGTATCCAGTCCCATTGCTTCATGGCAAATAGATGGGGAAAAAATGAAAACAGTGGCAGAATTTATTTTCTTGGGCTCCTAAATCATTGCAGATGGTGACTACAGCCATGAAGTTTAAAGACCCTGGCTCCTTGGAAGAAAAGCTATGACAAGCCTAGAGAGCATTTTAAAAAGCAGAGATACCACTTTGCAGACAAAAGTCCCTAGAGTCAAAGCTATGGTTTTTCCAGTAGTCGTGTACAGATATGAGAGTTTGACCATAAAGAAGGCTGAGCACCAAAGAATTGATGCTTTTGAACTGTAGTGTTAGAGAAGACTCTTGAGAGTCCCTTGGACAGCAAGGAAATCAATCCAGTCAATCCTAAAAGAAATCAACCCTGAATATCCCTTGGAAGGACCAATGTTGAAGCTGAAGCTCCAATACTTTGGCCACCTGATGTAAAGTCCTAACTCACTGGAAAAGAACATGATGCTGGGAAAGATTGAGGATATGACAAAGGAGAAGGGGGCTACACAGGGGGAGATGGTTGGATGACATCACTGACCCAATGCACATGAATTTGAATAAACTCAGGGAGACAGGGAAGGACAGGGAAGCCTGGCGTCGTGCCTCAGTACATGCGGTCATAAAGACTGGGGCATGACTTAGGGACTGAACAACAAAGGCCCCTCTGAGTACTACTTCTCCAGTGAACCTCCCACTGTGGTCTCCTAACTTTTTAGATAAGGTAACTGCCTGAAGTTGCAAGAATAACAGACTGGAACTGAAGAAAACTGTTCAAGTTGCGGCTCCGCTTCCAACAGCTACAAGTTCAGACATGTCCTTTAACTTGATCCTTAATTCCAGTGGCTCAGCTTCCCCATCTGTTAAATGGCCCAAGTATCAGACTAAGTGCTTTTGAATGTTCAAAACAAAACTCACCTTACCCAAAGGCTCTTCCTGCTGACCGCCAGATGTTTACTCTGCTGCCTGAAGAGAAGCCTCCAGAGAAGCGGTCCCTCCCCTCCCCTGCTACTCCTCTCACTTCCACCCGTCCTTGTACCTACAAGTCCTGTCGTCTCAGGACACGGTGTTCAGTGACCCCCGACCAGGCTGTTGACCACATCCATCTCTCCTGCTGTCTATTATACCCCACTCAGAACCAGTCTTTCTTCTATCCGATCCATTCCCCAAAGTTCTGCGTGGTGCTTTAGTCCCTAAATCGTGTCCGACTCTTGCAATCCCATGGACTGTAGACTGCCAGGCTCCTCTGTCCACGGGATTCTCCAGGCAGGAATACTGGAGTGGGTTGCCATTTCCTTCTCCAGAGGATCTTTCCAATCCAAGAATCAAACCCAGGTCTCCTGCATTGCAGGCAGATTCTTTACCGACTGAGCTATGAGGGAAGCCCCTTAATTACTGGGGAAGCCCCTTAATTAATGAAGTTAAAGACGCTCAGTCTGACTTTTTGCGAAGTCTGACTCTTTGCGAGAGTCCATGCCAGAATACGGGAGTGGGTAGCCTTTCCCTTCTCTAGGGGATCTTCCCAACCCAGCGATTGAACCGAGGTCTCCCCCACTGCAGGCAGATTCTTTACCAGATGAGCGCCTAGCGCTCTAACAGCTATCTACACACAGAGTAATCCCATCGCTCCTCTGAAATGCCTTGGGAGTGAAGAGCGAGCCTCCCGCCCCAGAGCCCCCTTGCTGCCCGCCCTTCCCCGGCAGGGAGGGGAGGGTGTTTGCATGGCCGGCTCCCCGGTGGGGCTACACTCACCGCAGCCCTCAGGGCGCGGCTCTAACGCCCGGGCTACCCCGTCCCCACCTCCCCGGTGTAACTCGCACCTGAGCTCCAGCAGCCCGTCTCCCGGTCTCTCTGCGCGCCACCGGGGCGAGAGGCCCACCGCGCAGTCCGCGCGCACAGAGGCTTCGAGGACGCGGGGCGGCCGGGGTCGCTGAGGAAGTGGCGGCGTCCCCGGCGCGCGGGAAGCCGCCGAAACCGACCTGCCCACAGCCACGGAGTGGAACCCCAGGCACACCCGCCATCTCGCACGCGGTTGTGCAGCCCCAGAGCAGCGGCCGCGGGAGACGCCCGCCCGCCCCCGCCCTCACGGCGCCCCGCCTCAGGCAGCCTTCCCTCGGCCGCGCGGGGCAGCTCCCGGGCCGGCTCCACGGGCTTCTCGCAGAACACGGCGCGGGCTCCGGGCGGAGAGCTTAGGCCGGGCCTCTGCGAGGGTCGGCGGCGCGCAGGGGGCGTGTGAGCGGCCAGCACCTGCCCGCGCCTGGGGGCGGGGTTGTGTGGGCGGCGAGCCCGGCGGGCGCCTGCGCGGGGGGCGTGCGGCCGGGGAGCGCGGGCCGGCGTTGGGGGTTGTGAGAGCCGGAGCGCCGCCCGGCGCACTGGGGTGAGGGCGGCGCGTGAGCGGCTTGCCGGGCCGTTGGGGAGCGGGGAGCCTGGCCATTGGGGAGCGGGGAGAGGGGTGCGTGTGAGCGGCGAGCCGGGCCGTTGGGGAGCGGGGAGAGGGGTGCGTGTGAGTGGGGAGCGTGAGCCGCTGAGCCGAGAGCGTGTGAGCGGGGAGCCAGTTCGCTGGGGAGTGGGGAGAGGGGTGCGTGAGAGCGGGGAGCGTGAGCCGAGAGCGTGTGAGCGGCGAGCCGGGCCGTTGGGGAGCGGGGGGAGGGGTGCGTGTAAGCGGGGAGCCAGGCCGGCGCCGCAGGGGTCGTGTGAGCCCTGTTGGTGGGAAAGGCGCGACGGCGCCCGGGGGCCCTGTGAACCGGGCACGGGGCCCTGTCAGTGGAAAACGCGCGCCGGCGCCCCGGGGCCCTGTGAGCCGGGAGGGCGGACAGTCACCCTCTGGCCTGAGGGGCGAGCAGCTGGCAGTCGAACCCGGGCCCCCTCCGCGTGGGGCCGGCGAAGCGCCCGGAGAAAGCTGTGAGGCGCCAGCAGTGGACTTGGCCAGTGCCTGCGTCCCGCTGCCACCGGGCTCCTAATTGTTTTTAATTTGAGGATAATGACAATATCCTGATTTTTCTACCCTACACTTTGGGTTCTGAAGTGACGTTTATCTAAAAATTGGTGTATTCCAGGTCAGTCTTACAGCCAAATGTTTGTGTCCCTTCCTTCCGTTCTCCCCTCGATTTTTGTTGGAGTACAGTTGATTTACAATATTGTGTTAGTGTCAGGTGTGCCGCAGACTGAATCAGTTACGTGTATATATCAGCTCTTTAAAAAGCGTTTTTTCCGTATGGGCTCTTACAGAGTGTTGAGTTCCCTGTGCTGTACGGTTGGTCCTCATTAGTTATCTATTTCCTACACAATAGTGTGTATGTGTCAGTCCCAGTCTCCCAACCAAATGTATGTTTCTTTGGTACATGTGCACCTGTAAAACTGCTAGAGAGCGTCAGAGAGCAACAGGCTGAATTGTGTTTTTTTTTTTTTTTTTTACCACTTTGGCCTTGAAAAGAGAGTTCTTGAAACTTGAAAGTATTACTGCGTTTAAATTGTCAAGTTGATCTGCAAGGAACATTTCAAGAGACTCAAAAGTATGGGGGATAGTGATAAATCTGTGGGCTTATGACAACAGCAGTTTGCTTTAGTGATGTTTTAACAAGGGCTTCCCTGGTCGCTCAGTTGGTAAAGCATCCGCCTGCAGTACAGGAGACCCCGGTTCGATTCCTGGGTCGGGAAGATCTGGAGAAGGGAAAGGCTACCCACTCCAGTATTCTGGCCTGGAGAGTTCCATGGACTGTACAGGGCATGGGGTGGCAAAGAGTCAGAGACAACTGAGCGACTTTTACTTTTATGCTAATAATACAAAGCATTTTGGATGTGCGGAGTACCTTTATGGCAGCCATACTTGAAGTAACAGAAAGTAAGGGTGCCCTGTTTGAAGGTGGCACCAATGGAAGGAGATAGGAAGGGCCTGCTCTCTTCGTTGCAGGCGGCTGCTGCCTGGTGATCCAGCACCTTGCCTGAAGTCAGCATCCTGGTTCTGACACTTAGGAGCTGTGGGATCTTGGCAAAACCTGTCTTACCTGGATTACACGTGGGCAGTTTGTAAAAGTAGGATATTTTCTTAGAAAGGGTTTAGGAAATCTTCATGCAACTCAGTGTTCATTTTAACAGAGCATCTCTGAGAGCCTTCCACAGAAGTATGTGGATCATTTATCTGGAGCTGCTGGTCAAAGAGGAAAAGAAGACATTAAATGGACAAGTAGAAGGTAAGAACTAGATTTGATAGGTCACTTGACAGAACGTTGAATTAAAATGGGACTGCTGAAGTATTCTAATAGCCAAAGCAAATCACCTGTCGGATGTGTAGTGAGGAAAAAGTCGAGGAGGGATATAGTGTATCTTATCAGGTGTCAGCCACAGATTAAATTGAGAATGCCATTTAAGGAGCTAAATTATGAGTTCCTGGACTTCCTTGGAGGTCTGGTCCAATGGTTAAGACTGTGCAGTTAAGACTCTGATGCAGGGGGTGCAGTTTCGATCCCTGGTCAGTGTGATCATGGCTGAAAGAAAAAAATTACTAGTTGTGTTTCAAGATACTCTACAACCTCAGGAAGGTTGAGAAATAAGAGGAAAGAGGGAATGAAGGATGAGAGAGGCATAGGGTTCAGGGAGGAAATGAAGGAAAAGAAAGCAAGGGTCTATGGGGGAAGGTGGCAAGAAATAAGTTAGGTCTTTAGAAAAAGGGAGAGTATTTGACATGGGTGATGAATTTGAAGTGAGCTTGTCCGAGAGGAACAGCAGAGTTTTCCTCGTCTTATTGTTTTTCTGCCTGTGAGAAGGCATTCAGGATTGAGGTCCCTGGGCACGCAGAGCTGTGTGTTAGCCTCTGTGCAGGAACATGGGCATAGGCACTCAGCTGTAAATGTGTGCAAATTGATGTCATATGAGATGATGCTACTTCATAGGATGGTGTCACCTAGGCCAAAACAAAAGAACTGGAAGGAAAGAGAGAGCAGGGGCCATGATGGGGAGATCAAGGAACCTACAGCCTGATACAGTGTCCACTGGAAGTTTCCAGCTTCTAATGCAGTTTCAATTTGGAGGGAAGTGTCTCCAAAGTGAGGGTAGAGTGAAGGTATGTTGCTGCTGCTGCTAGGTCGCATCAGTTATGTCCAACTCTGGGCGACCCCATAAACGGCAGCCCACCAGGCTTTTCCATCCATGGGGTTTCCCAGGCAAGAGTACTGGAGTGGGTTGCCATTGCCTTCTCCTGAGGGTAAGTTGAGGCTAAGATTTTAGAAGAATAAATTAAGTTGAGGTCATGTAGAAGCAGGCTCAGTGTAGACCAGAGTTTCTCACATTTGAATTAGTTGCCTGGGGACCTTGTGGGAAGTGTACTTGCTGAGCAGGAGGTCTGAGATTCTGTGTTTCTAACAGGCTTTCTGAGTAACAAGGGTGTAGCCTTGCCTTTAGAGAAATCTGGAAGAGGAGCATCGGATAGTGCAGGACAGAATAGGATCAAGAAAAAGCATTATTTTGTTTTTCTTTCTGAGCGTGTTTATAGCCAGAGGGAAGCAAAGAGTTGCAGTAGCAATGACGGTGTAAGATACCATTGCTAAGCAGAGAGGGGAAAAGAAGTGGTGGAGATGATCCATAGAAGGAATGTAAAGGGGGAAGAATTCAGGCCGCAGATCCAGAGATTACCCTTTGGAAAGGAGAGATTCTAGTGACAGGAGGAAGAGAGGAAAGTAAGTCCTTAGGGAGGTGAGTTTGGAGTTGATGAGGACACTTGAGAGAATTCCTTCTACATGGCTCCAGTGTATTTCCAGTGAAAAGAGAAAAGATCATTGTTGCTCCAGAGAATACTGGGGGTGGGGGAGAAGGGTGGTGGTGCTAGAAGTAGGGGAAACCCCACCCCTCTAAGTAACTCTCAGGCATCAGACGTATATGTTGTACTGGTGTTTGTTATTTGAAGTAGACTAATTCGAATATGGAAGGCATTGACTTTTTTTTTTTAAGATAGCTGATTTTTTGGCAGTTGTTTCACAGAAATCCTCTGAAGCATTAGCATGATGTCGCAAACAAACTAAGTTTTGAAACAAGACAGATTAATAGGGTTCATCCCCTAAATGCTAGAAGTGTTATTTTCAATAAATACTACACTGATTTTGAAACATGCAAGATTTTTAATATCTAATAATTCTGTGGCAATTAAATTATTCATAAAGTTCTTATGGAATACAGAATAGGCAACAAACAGATTGAGTGAATCAATGTAAGTAATACTAGAAAAGTAAAAAGTAGAAAAAATGAGACAAACTAGTTAGTCTTCATGAAGAGACGCTTACAGTGAGTAACGTGTAAGATACAATAAGCTGTGAAGCAGTAGTGAGTTTGAGGGGAGAGGACAACGTGGAAGTGATTCTCTGAAATAAGAGTTTGTAGAAGGTCGTCAGAGTTGTATTCTTCCTCACATTCTAATAAATGGAGACTTTGTTTTCGTATTTTTCAGGTTGGGATTCTACTGGTTTGAGCCTCAGTAGTGAGACTTGTCAAAGAGCCAGGCATTTGCAAGTTGATGATCAGTGTCTGTTGATTTCACAATCAATGACCAAAAATCAGTCAGCATCCACAGAATTGGGACAGATGACCTTGTTAGGTAGTTAGAATAGGAAAAAGGAGTCCAGAATGGCAGTGGCTAAAAGACAAGGAAGGGTAGAGCCCACAAAGATAGAACAAAGGAAGGTCCAAGGACCAGAGTGAGGACCTCAGGTAGAAAAAAACAGCACTCCTGGCTAGCCCAGTTTACATGGGGCAAGCCCAGGGGGAGGAAAAAAACATATAAAAAGAGAAGCCAAAGGTCCAGGGGTCTCTGTCCCATGCGTGCGTGCTCTGTCTCTCTCCCTCTCTCTCTTCGTCTCTTCTCTTCGTGTCTTTTGGGTTGGCATGCCCTCATGCCTTGAGGATGTATTTTCCTTTATTTTCTAAGTAAAACTGAGCTGTAACATGGAGCTACAACACTGTCTGAGAGCTGTGACACGCTGAGGGCTTTAACGTCCTTCACTTCAAATGTTTATTGTGACAAGACAGAACCGAGGAAATTACACACTCCCCTGACAACCTTAATAGATAAAGAAAAGGTGAATATTGGAGTGGTGTTTCTGGCAGGGACTTACACGCTCTATCAGCTGCGCAGGTCTCAGCTGCCAGAAAACAGAGAAAGCAAACAAGGTAGTGAAGAAGCCCAGCGCTTTCAGCCCTGGGCCACCTGGGCACTGACGTTTCCAAAATTAGATATTGTGGCAAAATCTACCGTGTGCTGACTCCTTTTATGCCACCTACAGGCAAACGGTATTTCTTAGAAAGGTGTTTGCATTCTTCCTCTTACCATAGTAAGACCATCATACATGACAAAGAGAGTTAGGAGAAAGTAAATTCATTTCGGCTAGTATGTAGCATACCTGAGAGTGTGTAGCAGGATTACATTTAGAATTTTGCATCTAGTTGGGAGACCTACGTAGACATCTAGAGATTGCCTTCTCAAAATGTAGCTTCTTAGATATATTTTTACATAGCTCTGAATTCATAAGTGTTCATTATAAATTATACTCAGTATGACTGCAAGAGCACCTCTGAAGCCAAATGCTAAAATATTTCTTGTGTTTTCTATATGACTTTATATATTTTAGAATTGGCTTTCTGAGTGACAATGGGAGTCATGGGAAATTTGCTACATAATTCCTCCTCAGTTGTATCCATCTAATATATCAACTTGTTTTATTATTTGTAATGAATTAATAGTTCAGAAGGAATATTGGTTTTAAGGAGTGCTGGAGGCCTGGCGTGCTGCGATTCATGGGGTCACAAAGAGTCGGACACGACTGAGCGACTGATCTGATTTGATCTGTATCATTTAAAAGCAGTATATAGAAAAGCAATTCTTATTCTACTGCGATGCCCAGCCTATTGAATAACCACATCTAATACGTGTTGTCCATAAATACCAATTAATTTAGTGCCTTCAATCAGTCATACAATCAGGGCTATGGTAAGAAATCATACACTGTTTCTTTTTTCACTCCTATCGTTTTTTTCTTTTCCTTCCTCACCTGTAGAAGTTACCTTTGCATTTACAAGATTCTCTCCTAGAATAGTGACTACAAGCTATAAACTCAAAGTGTTTTTTTTGTATTTTTTTACATCTCTACAAGTGACTTGTTTGCTGTTGTTTCTCAGTGAGCTTGGTAGGTCCAAGAAGCACAAATTCAAATAAAACACCTACACATATCCTTGCAACACTGGAAGATGTGACATAGGAAAGCCACCAAATAAATAGAAGCAACTTCAGATGGTTCATGCATATCATTTCTTTTCTCAGTCGATACCTTTTATCGAGTAACCGGCAGAGTCTACTCCTTCAGGGTCCCAGGATTTGTACATGTATTGATTTCATAAAGATTTATTCTGTACTCAACCCAGAAAGTTTTATATCCTAAATATTTCTGGAAACACTCCCCCAGTTCAGGCCTGCATCACCTTTTTTTTTTTTCATTATTAATGCCTTCAGATTCTTCTCCCCCCATTTATTTGTATGCCCTTCAAATTCCATCTCCTGTAGTGTTTCGAGTCACCTGTCTAAACAGCACATGTGACCATGAACCACTCGTTAAATCACATTAATATCTAGACATCTGAAAGTGACACGTGATGCTTTCATAATCTGACTTCTGCCTGACTCTCCACCTCTCGTCCTTTCTGTCCTTTGCTCTGGAATCCTGAACTTCTGTGGATGGCCTCCTCACCTGTCCTTGTACTTTGAACAAATATTTACCCTCTCATGTGTGTGCTTCTCTCCCCATCTTGCTGCAGCCTTCCGTGCTCTCCCTCACCTGCCCTCTGTTCCCTTGAACTGTGTAAGTCTGCGCTCAGGCAGTATCTCTTGAAAAGCCATCCCTGATACCTTTTATCTACATTTTTCTTTAAACTCCAGTGTCTCATACTGAGTAGGAACCCAAAAAATAATTATTGAATAAAAGAATTAAAGACTTATGTATACCAGCATGATTTTTAAGTGCCTGTCCTCTGCAGTCTAAGGGCCAAGAGGGTAGACATGTGAAGAAATAATTTACATTCAGGTGATGAAAATACACTTGAAAAATCTATAAAGTCCTAAGGTAGCTACAAGGAAAGAGATACCTGTTTATCTGGGGAAAGACAGCTGTAATCAAGGATAACTTTACAAAGCAGGCTGAGTCTTAAAAGATGAAAAGTAATTTGTTAGGAAAGAAGCATTTCAATTTAAGAAATTGAGAAAAGGAAAATCAAGGAATTTTGTAAACTGTGAGTAATGTTGCAGTTGAAGCTTGGCGTGTTGTTATAAAAGGTCCTGTTATGAAGTAGAGAAGAGAAGATATTGTGGCTTTATATATATGTCCTGTATTTTGAAATTTTGTTTGGTTTCTGATTGTTTTGTTCACTGATGTTTGGGTGAATTTGTGAATGAATCCTTGAGATGTTTGTGTGCCTGTAACCTGATGAATTCTGGTATTTCCCACAAGGTTTCTTGAAGTCTGAGATCATTGGAAGTATTTCTTAAAGAAGTAAATATTCAGCTGAAGATTAAGATTGATATAAGCTGTCATTTGATAGAATGTTTTAAATATTCTGTCCTTTATCTAAATATTCTAAGTAATTAAAAAAAATTACAGATCTGTCAGCAGAACTAGACTTAGAAATGACATGAGAGGAAGAAGAAAAATGTGATGGAGATGAAAATAATCATTCACAGGTGTGTAAAAATGTAAATTTGAATTTCTGGTTTAATACTGTTTTCTTTAACAACATAATACAGTTTGCTGCAGAGTTCATAACAAATAAAATTTCCTTTCAAAAGTAGCCTTTTAGAATCGACAGATGATCACTTAAGTTTTTATAGCACTTCAGTGAGAAAACTTAAAATATTGTTAGAATCTATTATAATTTATAGCTTGTGTTTGGAATTGAGGCAAAAAACTCTCTTGGCTATTGTTTACTTCTTCCGTTTTTATAATTTCTTTACATGATAAAGAAGGTGAGATCAAATACTGAATACTAGGACTAAAGAATTGAATTTATGAACAATAGGACAATGATAGTCCCTAACCTAGATACGTGTAAAGAGAAAGCATTGCCAGTGGTCAAGGTTTTCCATTGAAACTGCCAGTCACTGACGCCAAGACTAAAGATTCATATCTGTCTGATATCTCGGCATAGTTGACTTCAGTTCAATTCAGTTCAGTCGCTCAGTCATGTCCAATTCTTTGTGACCCTGTGGACTGCAGCACGCCAGGCCTCCCTGTCCGTCACCAGTTCTCGGAGTTTACCCAAACTTAGGTCCATTGAGTCGGTGATGCCATCCAACCATCTCATCCTCTGTCGTCCCCTTCTCCTCCTGCCCCCAATCCTCCCCAGCATCAAGGTCTTTTCAAATGAGTCAGCTCTTCGCATCAAGTGGCCAAAGTATTGGAGTTTCAGCTTCAACATCAGTTCTTCCAGTGAACACTCAGGACTGACCTCCTTTAGGATGGACTTAGGGATGAATATTCAGCGACAGAGTAGGTCATAGAATCAGCCCAACTGCCTATTAAAAGAATTGAACCTTCCAGGTTGGACCTTTGGTGTTAGGGTACAAATAATAACTTTATAACTTATTTCATTTCCAGGTGGGAAATCAGTAAATATTATTAAAAATGCTTTATCCACTTTCATCAGTGGCTGTTAAGATTTAATATAACTGAATGTAGGGTTTTCCCAGGTAGCTCAGCTGGTAAAGAATCCACGAGCAATGCAGGAGACCCCGGTTCAATTCCCGGGTCAGGATGTTCCCCTGGTGAAAAGGATAGGATACCCACTCCAGTATTGTTGGGAGACCTGGGTTCAATCCCTGGGTTGGGAAGATCCCCTGAAGGAGGTTGTGGCAACCCACTCCATATTCTTGCCTGGAGAGTCCCTGTGGACAGAGGATCTGGGCAGGCTACAGTCCTAGGGGATGCAAAGAGTCACAGACAGGACTGAGCACACATGTAACTCAAGGTAAGCAGGTAATATGTATCGACGTATAACATTACCATTATATATAATTTGCGTTTATTTAGGAATTGGTTCCTCTTTCTGATGGGTGTTAATAGATTTTGGCTCCTAGTAATATAAAGTTTGTCTGTTCTCCAGATATTAGTCCTTAAAAAGAAAAAGCTTTCAAATGTGCTGTAGGGACTCCCTGTTTAAGATATACTGATGGGAAATATTTTTAAGGGAAGCCAGCCTTTATAACATTAAAAATCATCTCCTAATTCATTTTTGGTAGATTTAATACACATGAATTAATTCAAACAAACAGGGACAAAATTGGGTTTTGAGTTCACGTTTTTCTCCTATTTTCAGGTAAGGCACGTTATTTTTCACTTAACCGTGAAAGGGTAAGGTGAGGACGAGTGCCTTTGGCCAGAAGTCATTTCAGTGACTAGTCCCCTTGGAAGCTGAACTGTATCGCATACACGTAAACAGCTCCATAGGCACTATTTCCTGGGACAGGCAATGGAGAACTGGATGGTAACTGAAGAGGAATGGGGAGTTCAAAGGAGTTTCTTGTTTTATATTCAGAGGGGAGCTTTTAGTGTATACATGCTTTTGGAAATGAGCCAGCAGAGGACGTGTTCATTGAGTTCAATCTTGTTTCCATTTCTGATATTAGAAAGCTTATTGATTGTATGACATTATCTTTAAACTGTTACGGTAAACTAGTTGTACATAATACTTCTGTTCATATATAGTTTTATGGTAAGGGCTTGTTCATTGGTTCTGAAGTGTAATATTCTTATGTAATTGAATATGGAGATGATTACTTCAATTAATTCTATCATACACAGATTTTTAAAAATTATAGAATCATGAATATACAAACACTTAGGCTATACTGAATAGGATTGAATCATTCCTTGATTCTGGATGATCATACCATCATGAGTAGCTATGGTTTTGTAAGGTACTCTGAAACACCACATCATATTAACTTCATGTTGTTTATAGATTCCTGGGAAAAGGGGAAATTTTTGTTTATATTCAGTAGAAAAAGCTATTGACAATCTTTCATTAATTATTATTTTTGGGTCATAAAGTTCTAAATTACTAAAACCATCCTTCCCATCCTAAGAGTGTCGTTAACACGTCTGCTCAATAAGTGTGTGTCGGATGCATGAAGAAACAGCAGAATGGTTACATGAATGCCTACTGATGAATTTCTTTATGAAAAGCAAGTCTTTATTGCAAGTAGATTTCCAATATTGCCTACATGGAAAGATGTTTGATTTTTTTATAGTATACTAACGCATATATATGGAATTTAGAAAGATGGTAACAATAACCCTGTATACGAGACAACAAAAGAGATACTGATGTATAGAACAGTCTTTTGGACTCTGTGGGAGAGGGAGAGGGTGGGATGATTTGGGAGAATGGCATTGAAATACGTATAATATCATATATAGAACGAGTCGCCAGTCCAGGTTCGATGCACGATACTGGATGCTTGGGGCTGGTGCACTGGGATGACCCAGAGGGATGGTATGGGGAGGGAGGAGGGAGGAGGGTTCAGGATGGGGAACACATGTATACCTGTGGTGGATTCATTTCGATGTTTGGCAAAACCAGTACAATATTGTAAAGTTTAAAAATAAAATAAAATTTAAAAAAATGTTAAGATTAAGAAATTATCTATAGTTATTGGTAGACATTGAATAATAATATAGGTTCATTTGCTATCATATTACTTAGAAAGACTTATTTAAATCTTGCTTTCTCAGCATGTTTTGGAACCACAGTGTTGAGGCCAGATTTCCTGGGTTTGAATTCTGGGTCTGTTGGTGACCTGCTGTGTGGGCTTGGACAAGATCCTCAGCCTTTCTGTGCTCCATTTCTCCCTGTGTAGAGGACCTAATGTATTACCTGTCTCCGAGAATTACTGTGAGGATTAAAAATGCCTTAAGACATGTCAAGTGCTTATAATAATGCATAGCAGTTGCATTGGAAGTCCTCAGAACGCTAATAGCATGATTATTATGGATTTCTTAAAAATGGGTTTCTTTCTTATAAGGAATGAAGGAATACCTCCCAGATAGGTTTTATTGCCATAAAAGGTAGTTCTTATTGAAAATGACAACTGCCAAAAACCCTGGTATACTGCTTCCTATCAAATAACACAAGTAACGTTATGTTTTTCCTTTTCCTTTGATCTAAATTCAGTGCTTTATTAGTATTATTCATATATTTTCTTTGTCCATTAATGCTGCTGCTGCTGCTGCTGCTGCCAAGTCGCTTCAGTCGTGTCCGACTCTGCGCGACCCCATAGACGGCAGCCCCCCAGGCTCCCCCGTCCCTGGGATTCTCCAGCCAAGAACACTGGAGTGAGTTGCCATTTCCTTCTCCAATGCATGAAAGTGAAAATTGAAAGTGAAGTCGCTCAGTCGTGTCCGACTCTTAGCGACCCCATTAATGCTACTCTTATTTATTGTTTAATCCTTTAGTAAAAAACTACTTCCCAGTACAATGGTTTTATGTAAAAAGCCAAAGTTTAGGTATTGTTTGTATTTTTAAGTATTTAATATTAGCCTGAAAAGAACCATTTGTCATTTTAGGGCTGTAAAGAAAGCATTAATGAAAAGAACAAGGTATAATAAAAAAGTTAATTAAAAAAATATTATCCTAGTAAAAAATCTTTTGTAAAAGGAATAGTGGCAAAAGAGAAAATCTTCATTTGTTGTAGAGACATATACTTTGAGAACTTGATTTAGAAACACTATTGATCAAATCATCATTTTGATAAAAATCTGTCCTTTTAAGAAGTGTTTGTTTTTCATTTAATGATGCACTATTTATCACCTTTGTACAGTTAGTATATTTTATAAATAATTTAAGGATACTGTGAAACAGTATTGTTTATGTGTAGGTCAAAGCACAGATTAATGACGTGAGCTACCTGAATGACTTAGTCATCTGAAAGTGCTTCCGAGGATGGTGATGTCTTTACTCTAAGAATTCCACGTTGCAAGTAGAACCACTTGGCTTGAGGTATAAAGGTGGGACCGTGGTGTAAATGTCAATATGAAGCCTGTTTGTGTATGGTGTAGTAATATAGGCTTACCTTGTCTAGTACTGCTCTAGAGTTACGGATATATTACAGTGCTGTGCATCTTAGAAATATGTTTTGTGTTAAAAGACAAATATGTTTTGTGTTAAAAGTGAGTGTATACCCTGAGCCTATGATCATTCTTATTGTACCTGAATTTATAATTACTATATATATATATGTATATATGTAATTATTTTATTTCTCTTTCTCTTCTACTAGACTGCAAGCTAAACAAGAGCCAGGGTTATCTGTTTTATCTGGAGAGCTTAGAATAATGTCTTCCACTTGACAGACACTCAATATCTATTCAGTGTATGGAGGAGTGAATATGAAAGGCACAGTCCTTTATACTCAAAAATTACTCATATCAAGGTGTTTCTTGTTTCTTTGTGTTTTCTTCTTGTTGCAGATTGTGTTAGCTTGTTGAAAATATGGGATGCAATTCTTTTGTGTGAAAGATAAATGGAACTTTAAAAAAGCCACTGTGAACTACTTAGAGGAGAAATTAAAAAACTGGAAAATAAGGTTGGTGAGCTACAGAAAGAACTGTCTGAAAGAAAAGAAGTGAATCACAGTAGGGCATCAGAAAGTGGAGTGGCAACGAGAGCTCGGTAGACTGAGGTACTGTGCATCCTAGTTTTAAAGAAATATTTGAACTGTTATTTACTTTAATACTGCGGAGACGTACTTGTGTTATAATTTTTAACTTACCCTCTGGGATTCTACAGGGGAGAATACGTCGTTAGTATTGTGGAGTGTGAAATTCATGGAAATAATGTAAGTTCTTAACAGTGAATGCTTCTAATGACTTAATGTATATTTTTCCAAATGATCATTTTCATGATCATACAGAAGTCCACCATAAGGGAAACCTCATTCATGATTCAACAGATTGACTTTCGGTTGTTTTCCACTTTCCTGTCTTATGTTTAATACTACAAGGAACATCTTTTCTACAGATTCATTTCTAATTATTTTGAATTCATTTTCTTCAATAATAGCATATTATTTGGTTAAAGTATGAGAACGTTTGGAAACAGTCTTTGATCCATATTTCTAAACTATTCTTAAGAAAGTTTAGATTACTTTTCATTCCCACCCACAGAAGGATAAAGTAGCCATTTTTCTCAAGACAGAAAAGAAAAAAATATTTATGCTGTTTTATTCTTAACCCTCTGCATGAAAACAGTGATCATTATTAAGTGTTCTTCATTGTATTTCCTCCCAATGTACTATTTTAAACATTATGAGGAGGGAATGAAAGTTACTGCAGCAGCGAATAGTCTCATGCTTTTTTAAGAAGAGCTCTATAAATTTTGCAGTTTGACCTTAAAGCAAGAAGAATAGAATAGAAGAAATGCTGATATGTTATATGAAAAAATTAGGGAGCAATTAAGAAGAAAGGAAGACCAATATAGTAAAGAAGTTGAAATGAACAGCAACTAGAACTCACTCTCAGAGCTCTAGATGGAACTGAAGACTGAGAAATGATCTGAATCAGGTAGAGTAATTGTTGGTGAAAATTTCTAGCACCATTTTGTCAATATTATTTATAATATCCCTTTTATTTCATATGTATTATTTAGATTTCAAACAAAATGTTATCTCAACCTAGGTATGAACTGTGACATTCAGAGTTTATGTGATGAGTTTCTTGCCATTCTTGGCTTCTACTAGATGCTGTGTATGTGTTTTCTGCGTGGAGGATTGGATGTAACTTGAGCTTAATTATTAACATAATGATTGGCACTTTTGATACATTAGACAAAGTAATCTTCTTAATTCCAATCCACGTCTTAATTTTGGCTTTTTAAATGTTAAAATACAGGCTAACTTGCCTTGAGACTGTGAAGGAACTAGTTAAATGTTTTGTAAAGAGATTTCCTTTCACAATACTATATCTGCATGTTTTTGCTCTGTGATAAATTTAGCAGACATTTAAATTAAAATTCGAGTTACTCACATGGGATAAAGATCCTTGTGCTTTAAAAGGCTACTTCCTTTAAACAGTTTTATTTCATTTTATATTCTGCTTCTAAGCTTTTAACTGTTTTTTTTTTTTCTTTTAATGATATGGGCCCAAAAACTACATATAGTGTCTCTCCAGGTTATGGAAGGGCAACATATGACACTCAGAAGCAGCTTTCTGGAGAACGGAATGCCAGAATCTTACAGGAGGGAATCCTGGCCAATCACTTGCCAGACAAAAGCAGAAAGAAATGGCCAATAAGGAAATGAACTCTGGGGTATTTTCTGTAGTCATTTATGTGTGTGTATGTATCTGTGTATGTATATATTTTATAAACGAAGAGTATGTACCTTAGAAAGTATAGAGGCTTGTGAAAGCCTATACATCTATATTTTGAGGAGGGATGTCATTTTTCATGTGTCAGATAAAGTAATGCTTGTAATTCACATCCATTTGTCTATAGCAGTCAGGTAGGGACATTCGATGACCTTATCCAAGGAGAGGCCTTTAATATTTTCCATAGGAATTGATCTCAAAATTATTGCAACTATATTGGAGGAGCTGGCACCCTCCTCTGATTGCAGTTTAGGCCAGGAAGACGGTGTGTGCTCCCCCATCGACTGCGCTACACACCCAAGTCCCTCTGCTTTGGAGTGAGTGTGTGCATCACTCCATGCACGTCGTCACCTTCAGTGTCTAAATCAGAGTCCGTTCTTGGCTCCACTGTCATTTCTTTAACCAATGCCCTGTCAACGACCTTTGCACATCATTTACAGTTTTCCAACTTGTAAAAACTGCAAGATCAGTTGTAAAAACATTTTTGAACACTTTAAAAAAAGTAACTTCTTCAGAATAAACTTATAAAAGTCCCTCCTCCTCTGCTCCCCCACGAAGAAAAACCATACCTCTTCTGCTAGCAATGCTGCTAAGTCCCTTCAGTCGTGTCCGAATTTGTGCGACCCCATAGACGGCAGCCCACCAGGCTCCCCCATCCCTGGGATTCTCCAGGCGAGAACACTGGAGTGGGTTGCCATTTCCTTCTCCAATGCATGAAAGTGAAAAGTGAAACTGAAGTCACTCAGTCATGTCCAACCCTCAGCGACCCCATGGACTGCAGCCCACCAGCCTTCTCCGTCCATGGGATAGATACTCTTAATTTTTGGCAGTGATTTCCCTTCCTTGATAGATCATTGGGGTAGTTTATAACTTCCTCTGATGGTAAGGAGGAAAAGTATAGGCAATTCGGAGACTGTATTGTGGATGTCATTCTTGTAAGAAAATTAACACTTTGCTCTATGTAGTGTCCTATTTTAGTACAAGGAACTTCTGAAAACAGTGATAGATATGACATAAATATTTAGTGATAATAAGTGTTTTTCATTGTCTATTGCATTATCTTACTATTTTAAACATTACAAAAAAGTATTGAAAGTTATGGAAGCAGCAAATAATCTCAGGATTGTCTAAGAAGAGCTCTCTAAATTTTACCTATTTACCATTAGTGTATGCAGCATGAGTGAAATAAGAGGCTTATTTTGTATCGATATGTTTGTACTAGAGAAGTAACTGTGGTTGGATGTAAGAGGACTAGTAGAGTCAGAAGACCTGGTGAAAAACCTGCACCTTACTTATATTTCTAACTTCTTCCTTTCCAGAATCATTTTAGCTAATGAGTTAACTGATGTTTGTAGAAGTGCTTAGTGCAGCTATCAATAAGTATAATTCTTGTAGTGGACTATTACAATGTTAGAATGGAAGCATATTCTCAAGAACAATTTTTTTTTTTACAAAATTTGATCTGTTTAGATATGTACAGAGCTAAGGCTCTTACTTTGGGGTAGCTGTATAGGTTAGGTATCAGATGTATTTTTTTTTTTTTAAAGCTATCAAGTGGTTGTGTTTATTGGAGGTATTTGTTATATTTCTTGTGATAATTTTATTTTTCTTCATGTCAATTTATTTTGGGAAATATTTCAGCCTTGAATCATTTATTCTTATGGCCTGTCAACTGTTTAAAGGCATCTACTTGTCATTCAATCATAATTTGGGACTCAAGTGCTGAGCTTTACCCAAACACTTCTTGATTTGCTCTTCCATCTGCTATTTATGATTTACTTAGAACATTTTTGCAAACAATTTGCTCATAATTCTCATTTTCAGTTCAGTCAGTTCAGTTCAGTCACTCAGTCATGTCCAACTCTTTAAGACCCCATGGACTGCAGCACACCAGGCCTCCCTGTCCATCACCAACATTTGGAGTTTACTCAAACTCATATCCATTGAGTTGGTGATGCCATCCAACCATCTCATCCTCTGTAGTCCCCTTCTCCTCCTGCCCTCAATCTTTCCCAGCATCGTTTCAGTTCAGTTCAGTTGCTCAGTCGTATCTGACTGTTTCAACCCCATGAACCACAGCATGCCAGGCCTTCCTGTCCATCACCAACTCCTGGAGTCCACCCAAACCCATGTCCATCGAGTCGATGATGCCATCCAACCATCTCATCCTCTGTCGTCCCCTTCTCCTTCTGCTCCCAATCCCTCCCAGCATCTGGGTGTTTTCCAATGAGTCAACTGTTCTCATGAGGTGGCCAAAGTATTGGAGTTTCAGCTTCAGCATCAGTCCTTCCAATGAATATTCAGGACTGATTTCCTTTAGGATTGACTGGTTGGATCTCCTTGCAATATAAGGGACTCTCAGGAGTCTTCTCCAACACTACAGTTCAAAAGCATCAATGCATCTGCACTTAGCTTTCTTTATAGTCCAACTCTCATATCCATACATAACCACTAGAAAAACCATAGCCTTGACTAGAAGGACCTTTGTTGGCAGTGTAATGTCTGTGCTTTTTAATATGCTGTCTAGGTTGCTCATAACTTTCCTTCCAAGGAGTAAGCATCTTTTCATTTCATGGCTGCAGTCACCATCTGCAGTGACTTTGGAGCCTGAAAAAAAAGAAAAAAGAAAAAAAAAGTCTACCAGTGTTTCCACTATTTCCCCATGTATTTGCCATGAAGTTATGGGACCAGATGCCATGATCTTCGTTTTCTGAATGTTGAGCTTTAAGCCAACTTTTCACTCTCCTCTTTCACTTTCATCAAGAGGCTCTAGTTCTTCACTTTCTGCCATAAGGTTGGTGTCACCTGCATATCTGAGGTTATTCATATTTTTTCCAGCAATCTTGATTCCAACTTGTGCTTCATCCAGCCCAGCATTTCTAATGATGTACTCAGAATATAAGTTAAATAAGCAGGGTGACAATATACAGCCTTGATGTACTCCTTTCCCCATTTGGAACCAGTCTGTTGTTCCATGTCCAGTTCTAGCTATTGCTTCCTGACCGGCATACAGAATTCTCAAGAGGCAGGTCAGGTGGTCTGGTTTCCCATCTCTTAAGAATTTTCCACAGTTTGTGGTCATCCACACACTCAAAGGATTTATCATAGTCAATAAAGCAGAAGTAGATGTTTTTAGGGAACTCTCTTGCTTTTTCAATGATGCAACGGATGTTGACAATTTGATCTCTGGTTCCTCTGCCTTTTCTACAGCCAGCTTGAACAATGGAAGTTCACGTTTCATGTACTATTGAAGCCTGGCTTGGAGAATTCTCATTTTAAGGATGAATTACTTAGTGTCCACTAAGACTGAAGGGTGGCAGGATTTGAGAGCAGCAGGAATGGAGTGAGTCAGGGAGAGGGCTGTAGGGGCTGCGGTCCGGAGGCAGGTGGAAGCCAGGTTATCGAGGGTCCCTGAAGGCCATGGGAGAAACCTCACTTTCTAAATTTCATTTTTCTTTTATGTTGGAATGCACTTGATTTCCAATGTTGTGTTAGTTTCAGATGTACAGCAAGTTGATTCAGTTTTATGTATACGTATATCCCATCTTTTAGATCCGTTTTCTCATGTAGGTGACTACAGAATATTGAGTAGAGTTCCCTGTGCTATGCTGGTCCTTGTGGTTAGCCAAGAGCAAAGGTGGGGAGGAGGGATAAATTAGGAGTTTGGGATTAACATAGACACACTACTAGATATAAAATAGATAAGCCACAAGGGAATGGCCTCATTTTTTCTCTGAGATAGGAAACTTGGAAAGATCTGAGCGCTGGATAGACTATATGAAGATCTCTGAAGTTAGTTACACCTCTAATAAAGAAGGGCAAAATGTTCCACAGCATGCAATTTTCCACCAGTTGCCCACATTCACATCCATTTCTTTCTGAACATGAGGTGGTGAAGCTCTGCAGATTTATCGGGAGGGGCTGGGCATGGACAGCGAGTCTGCATCTTTTTTCTGAGTAACTTAATATCAGGAAGGCCGGAGGGTGGCCACTTCTGTGTCTGTAACCAGATTCAGTGAGGAGGGAAAAGAAGGTGAGTAGATGTCTGTGGTGATAGTTTTCAAAGTCCATCAGTTCAGTTTAGTTGTTGCTCCGTCATGTCTTGACTCTTTGTGACCCCACGGACTGCATGCAGCACATCAGGTTTCCCTGTCCATCACCAACTCCCAGAGCTTGCTCAAACTCATGTCCATCGAGTCGGTGATGCCATCCAGCCCTCTTATCCTCTGTTGTCCCCTTTTTCTCCTGCCTTCAGTCTTTCCCAGCATCAGGATCTTTTCCATGAGTCTGTTCTTTGCATCAGGTGGCCAAAGTATTAGACCTTCAGCATCAGTCCTTCCATTGAATATTCAGGACTGATTTCCTTTAGGGCTGACTGGTTGGATCTCCTTGCAGTCCAAGGGACTCTCAAGAGCCTTCTCCAATACCACTGTTCAAAAGCATCGCTTCTTTGGTGCTCAGCTTTCTTGATGACACAACTCTCATAACCATACATGACTACTGGAAAAACCATAGCTTTGACTAGATGGACCTTTGTCAATAAAGTAATGTCTCTGCTTTTTAATGTGGGTTGCCATTTCCTTCTCCAGGAGATCTTCCCGACCCAGGGATTGAACCTGGGTCTTCTGCATTGTAGGCAGACGCTTTACTGTCTGAGCCACCAGGGAAGTCCCAATAATGCTGTCTAGGTTTGTAATAGTTTTCTTGGAAGAAGCAAGCATCTTAATTTCATGGCTGCAGTCACCATCTGCATTGACTTGGAACCCAAGAAAATAAAGTCTGTCACTGTTTTCACTGTTTCCCCATCTATTTGCCATGAAGTGATGGGACCACATGCCATGATCTTAGATTTTTCAATTTTGAGTTGCAAGCCAGCTTTTTTACTCTCTTCTTTCACTTTCCTCAAGAGGCTCTTTAGTTCTTCTTTGCTTTCTGCCCTAAGGGTGTTGTCATCTGCATATCTAAGGTTACTGATATTTCTCCCGAAAATCTTGATTTCTGCTTGTGCTTCCTCCAGCCCAGCTTTGGCATGATGTCCTCTGATCTAAGTTAAGCGGGGTGACAACATACAGCCTTGATGTACTCTTTTCCCAATTTGGGAACCAGTCTGTTATTCCATGTCTGGTTCTAACTGTTGCTCCTTGACCTGCATACAGATTTTTCTGGAGGTAGGTAAGGTGGTCTGGTATTCCCATCTCTTGAAGAATTTTCCACACTTTGTTGTGATCTACAGAGTCAGAGGGTTTGGCACAGTCAATAAAGCAGAAGTAGATGTTTTCCTGGAACTCTCTTGCTTTTTCTATGATCCAGCGGATGTTGGCAATTTGATCTCTGGCTCCTCTGTCTTTTCTAAATCCAGCTTGAACATCTGGAAGGTCTCGGTTCACGTACTGTTGAAGCCTGGCTTGGAGAATTTTGAGCATCACTTTGCTAGTGTGTGAGATGAGATCAAAGTACATATGTTGGCATTGTGTATTATTAACATAACATAATAGTAAAGTGATTTTATAAACTCAGTGACAGAGCATCTTATTAGGCAGTTGTAAGACAACTTCGACCAGAACTGACTGATATCCTAAGAAAGCAGTCTATTTCGGAGGCTTCACTGGAGGTCACGTCACGTTATTGTCCTAACTTAGAAGTTGAGGCACAGGATTTAAGGATCAGCTTACTTCAACTCACAAGTCAGGTAGGTGTGAAATTTGATGTGTCAACGGTCAATACGTAGGATAAAGTGTTTTAAGACACTCATTTTCATGGACAGCTTTCTTTTGTATTTTCATTACAAGTAATTTACTAGTTTTATTATCTTTAAATGCACTTGTTTCTTAAACTCTGACTTTCATTCTGCCATTTGCACTATATCTTCTCTTATGTTAGATATCCTTAGAAAAGTTGGGACTTGTGCCTCATTCTTCACAGAAGTTGATAGACTTTTTTTAGTGAAAGCTGTATTATTGTGATGAGGCAAGGCAGATAAAATCAGAGGATAATGTTTAATGGAATGTTCCAGAAAATTGTCATTTCACATCTTCACTTCCGTGAAAGGCTGTAGAATTCTGTATATATTTATTGTGTGCATTTAAGAATAACTTGTGCAGAAAGGGTTTTAAATCAGTTGAAGTCAGGCATTGCCTTCTTTTCTTTTCATTTTAGATATACTGTAAAGGCATGGAGGTACTCAGATGGTATATAGTACGTTCATCCAAACTGGAGAATTAAGAAGATTATCTAGATCCTGCCATTGAATTTTTTTAAAAAGCTATTGAGGTATAATTCATGTATCATGGAATTCACACTCTGAACATGTGTAGTTCAGTATCTCTTAGTCTAGAGAGGTGTCACCTGTGACCACAGTCAATTTTAGAGCATTTCCATCAGCCCCCCAAAGAAACCCTGCGTCCCTTAGCCACCACCTATGCCCCCCTCCCATCTCCCTCAGCCCCAGGCAACCCTCAGTCTAATATCCGTCTCTGGAGACATGCCTGTTTTGGGTATTTTATATAAAGGGAATCATACAGTATGTGCTCCTTTGGGATTAGCTTTTCTCACTTGACGTCATGTTTTCGAGGTTCATCCATGTGATAGCACGTATCAGTTCTTCTGTTTCTGTTGATGGTCAAACAATAACCAGTATGTGACTAAGCCATGTATCCATCATCAGTTGATGGAGCTTTGAGTTGTTTCCGCTTTGAGGCTATTAATAATGCTGCTGTGAACATTGATTTACATGTTTCTGTGTGGACATGTTTTTATTTCCCTGTAGTGGGATTTTATCCTCAGAGTTCACTGGCTGATTTCTCCTTTTCTTGGCCTTTGCTCAGACTGTCCTTTCTGTCTTTACAGTTTCTTTTCTCTTGGGTAGTCCTCTGTTTATTCAGACCTGGTGCCCAGTCTCTCCTCCTCCAGAGCTTTCCCGACTGTCCAGCTCTCATGGAGCCTTTTCTCCTCAGCTCTTGTCATCGAGCCTGTGGAGAGCAGTTTAGCCCTTAAATTTACACTGTCGTCATTTTCTCCATGAGGGAGAATCTTGTTTAAGTACACACTAACAGGGAATATTTATTGATACACACAGCCCTTGTCTTGCACAAATGGAAAGTAACAAAAGATTACCAGAATGTGACATTTTTCTTTTCAGAAAAATGTATGGATCATCTCAGTAAACTCTTGGGAAATGGAATTTCTTTAGCTGCTTTGGAATGCAGTTCAAATGAGCAAAAAGTCTTTGTAGTTCAGAAAAAGTCTTATGGGATTAGCATCCATATTTATAGATTTAGTCATTAGAGTCTTGTTTTCAGTCTTCTTTTGGAGGGATTTATTGACTCAGTCCCAGATAACCCAATACAGTATCCCTCGCGCTTCTTTGAAAACCGTGGGGCATTAAGATGGGGGGTGGGGAGGAACAAGAGATGTTCGACTAAGAGGGGCCTTGTAGTCATTTTATAGAGGAAAGGTAGAAAAATATTAATTGTAGAACAATAAAAGTGTAAAATCCAATACAAATGTTGTGTGAGAAAGATGATGACAGTGAAGAGTGTATTTTCTGACTCCTGGTGGTTTGAACTTCTTTCTTGATTCTCTGAATAATTCCTGGTCCTACCTTCTACAATACAGATACCATCCTATTTATTTGATCCTGGGTTTGAGTTAGGCTGTGCTCAGTCCACTTGCCTCATTACCAAATGGTATTGTTTTCTACAATAGATGACCTTCCAGCAGAGCTGGGAACTGCATCTTCAAAATGGCTGCACCTGGATGCAGAAGAATCAAGTCCTTTGAGAGGAGTTATTATCTATGAAGGGAATGCAAAAGAAATGTGAAAAACTAGAGGAGAAGAAAAAGAAGTTGGAGCAAGAAGTAGTGACCCTCAAAAGTCATGTAGAACTGAACATGATAGAACACAGTCAAGTAGAGCAGTATATACTGGAGACTGGAGAGAGAGCGAGACGGGATCTCGTAGAGAAATGAAAGGAAGTCAGCCTGTTTTTGCAGGTTCATTTGTGGATCTGTCACGTGCTTGAATTCACCTCACTGTACGTTACATTTAGATGTAGACAGTTTATGTGTTCCCTCTACTTCCCTTAGAGCAGTTTGTTTTGTAGATTTCTGGAAGGAAAGGGACACTTGTTTCTCCCTTTAAATATTTCAGTTTCCATCACAGTTATCAGTAAACTGACCTTTCAGAATGATTCTCCATAAAGAATCCTTTTACTTATAAGACCAATTGGTATACAGCAAGACTATTAGGAGGAAAAGACAATATTGTGGTTTTACAACCGGCACCATCCTCTTGAATTATTCTTAAGTTGTTTTGTTCATTGTTTACAATTTTAAGTTGATCTTTGTAGTCTTTGAATTATAAGATTATATAAGTACTCCTATGCCATTGATTCCACTTTAATTTTGTAATTCAGATTTAATTCACTTCACATTGATGATGATTGTTTTAAACGTCCACTCTTTATTTGTCACATTTAAAATTGCCCTCTGAATCACTGACTCAAAACTAGAGGGAACAAGTATAATTATCCAAGTTCTAATTATTTTAAAAATATTATCTTTTTACATTTGCCTTACATACAGGCAGCATCTCAAGAGAACTTAGAGTATTTACGAGAGAAGAATAATGTTTCCATAAGAAGTCAGATGGAACTCAGAATTGAAGACTTGTAATCTGAACTCTTGAAGATGAAAACTTTGCCAGAAGATTATAATAAAGCAGAGTGGGGAAAATATAAGCAACTCTACCTGGAAGAGGACTTGCTTCCCTGGTGGCTCAGAGGTTAAAGCGTCTGCCTGCAATGCAGGAGACCTGGGTTCGATCCCTGAGTTGGGAAGATCCCCTGGAGAAGGAAATGGCAATCCACTCCAGTATTCTTGCCTGGAGAATCCCATGGACGGAGGAGCCTGGTAGGCTACAGTCCACTGGGTCACAAAGAGTCAGACACGACTCTTTGTGTCTTAACTTTCTACCTAGACGAACTAGGAGTCAGAAAGTTATTGGCAAATAAAGTAAACAAGTAGTCGAGACACAGAATCACAGAAGCTAAATTTAGTCCATTAATTTCTCTCTGAAGCCTAATTTTTATAGAGTCAGGTTCCTGAGATTAGTAGGAAGTGAAAGCTAACTAGATTAGTCACTGCCTGAGGGCGCTGTATGACAATCTATGTTAATACTGTACCAAGTTTTTCTACACTACTTAAAAGCATGCTTGTGAAATAGGGGGAGTTCACACAGGGGTGAAAGGCAGGGTAATTCACAGAGTGGCTGAAGCTAGCATGGTGACCTGACTGAGGGGGTGTGTGGAGGCTGGAAAAGTTTCCCGGCCGTCTGAAAGCAGAGCGCTCCTAGGACTCCTTTCATAAGCCCAAAGAGCAGACAGCAAAGGAGCAGGTACCCGAGGACACATTCTGCTAGTCGATGCCTAAAATAAGTGTACACAAGGGAAGCACAGGTGCCCACAGAGAGGGTTCAGGGCTGTGGAGACTTGCTGCTGGGATGTGGGGTGGGGCTTCCGGGGAAGGAGCTCGGTGGGGCCAGTCTCCCTGCTTGGGGAACACGATGCCTCTCACTGTTAAGACATACACTGAATGCTGTTTTGACATTTTGCCTTTTGAAATGAAAAATTCTCTTCACATTTTTTTTTTTAATCAAAAACAGTTCTGACATAGGCCTTCATAGAAGTAAGTGACTTTGAATGAACTTTGGAAAAGCAGGGGATGCTTGTGATTGTTTCTGGGGCTGTTTTAGCTCTCTTCAGTCTCACCCATTGACTTTCTCATCCTCCCTTCGAGATTGTGGCTCTAGGTGATTCCTCAGAGCCAAATGCTTAATTTCTCTGAGGTCATGAGAGAAACGTATGTACAAGGGTGGTGAGAGGAAGCACTTGAACGTGGCTTTGTGGGATGGTGTGTTTCTTCATCCCTGACCTGTTTCCTGGAGGCAGGTTTGTCCCAGAGGCAGCAGGTGTCACTGTGAGGCCACCTCCCTTTCTCTCTGATGCCCTTTCTCTCCCTCCCAACTGTGACTTGTTACTGGAGGAGTCCCAGACACATGTGTACTTCTTTCGAACAAGGTTACAACTATCATTGATTATAGTAGGTCTGCTGCTCTGTGTTTTCAGTGTTCAAACAGTTTAATGGGAATTCCATTTACTATATGGCAACTTAAAACATTCCAATCATTTGGGGAAACATGAATGAAATTGGTGTCCATCTTCCCCGGGACTAATGAGAGGCTGGCAGATGAGCACCAAACTTGAGGTGGAGAAACAGCAGAACAAATCTTTACTCAGCACTCTTAGCAGGAGGCCAGTCCTGGAGTCCCCTTGTGTTAGAAATTTCTATAATACTTTAGTGCTCAAATGAAATCTTACTCCAAGAGCAAGTGTAGTGGTTTCTACCTCAATTCCATGCCCTTTACATAACAGCTTTGAGACTTATTTGACTAAGGGCAGTTCTATTATCTTTTTGCTTTGAGTTTCAGATTTCTGATAAGTGATTCTTGTTTTTAATTTGGTGAACTTCTGAGCTGTTTATTTGACTTAGGCACACTAAGTAAAAGCCATCAGTGACTGTGGTAATCAAGGACACAGAAATGTTGTGATCTTTTTTGGTCCTAGATTTCTCATTTTTAAGAGATATTGATTAAACTCTTAAATTTTCTTGAAAAGCTGCATTTAAACTCATTTAGAAATAGAATCTTATTGCCTAGTAACTGAAAGTATACATTCAGATGTCTGGCTTACTTTCTAATTGATTTCACTTTGGCTGTGCTTCATTATCATTTCCAAGCTCTACTGCACCCGCTGCAGTTTTTCTACCCCTAAGCATAAGTGAACGACTGGCACCTAAACACTA